>NC_090272.1:1255714-1883571 GCF_040414725.1 Anabrus simplex | reverse complement strand
AATTCTCCTCTCAACATACTTACTAAGCTGCTCTTCTTCCTCTGTCAAGGTATATCTTTATCGAACATACATTACAAAAGCGAGAGAGTACAAGTTAAACTTGAACACATACTACCGTTCAAAACATATATACATACTAGAGTTCGATGTTGCTGATGTTGCTCTTCTCAACATGAGCTAGACGATAACATACTTACGAATCTGCCCAACACCTTGTTTCTTGACATACTTACTCTTCTTCCTTGAGTGATGTAGTATTGAACAAAACTCGATCTTGCTAATAAGGAGCGGGAGGAAGGTAATACCTAATCTAAAATAAAAGAATATGCCAATTCTACATTATTTATTTACATCTTGTATGTACAAGTTTTATCTCGAATCATTTTACCGTAGTGATGTTTGCGTACTTCTATCCTCGACTCAATTCTTGTATATACAAGTTTAAACTTGCCGTACTACGTTCTCAGCGAACCTCTTACTATCTTTATACAATATGTACAGTGAAGTGTGATGTAAGACAGCTTAACGTATATATTACAAAGTACACACCTCTAGCATAATGTTTTCACACACACACACACACACACACACACACACACACACACACACACACACACTCACATCTGCTTTATGTGAAGTAGTACCTATCAATACTAATATTCCCCCAGGCTAGAGTGTTGGTAGAATTTGGAATGACAAACCGTTTGCAATCATCATTATAAAGGGCTACCTTAATAATTAAATGAGTGTACAACTGGTGCTTCTTGCTTCTAATGGCAGCCATTTGCTTATGCAAAATAGGTGGATTACTTTTAATGCAATTGTTATAGTTTAAAAAACTTAGCTGATTCTGAACGACATTTTAATCCCCTTCAATCTCTTTATTTGTAGTTCATTTACGAGTTTTACGCAATATGACTTCGATTTAGTACCAACAAATGAATCGATAATATTCCCAGCATATTCGTCTTTCATTTTACCTAGAACCTTTTTGTTCACTAGCGGTAGATGTTATTGATTATTTGCAGGATAGTTACTAGTATCAAACCCACCCAAGTCTGGCTTTATATCATTGTAATAGTCATCAGTTTTGATTTGATAAATAAACGAATCGGTATCTGTGTAGAGCAATTGCGCATTACGAGCGTACTTCTTCACCATATAATCGTAATGGAATTCATACATGAGTGTTTTAGCCAATTCAAGTATTGCAAAGCCGACGTAGGTAGTTTTGTCATACTTAACCATAACACGATTCAGCTCTATTATAACTAAATTCTCATGTATGACCAGTACAGCTTATCTTAATATTTTCCCAGTTTGTAATCAATTTTACATCAACGCGTGTGTCAACATTTTCCATAGTCTTACTAAACACACTGTTATTCATGAGCTTGTAGAAATCTTTCTCAAACTCGTTAACTGCATTTGTTCTTAAATTATTGTTCAGATCGATATATGGCTTTAGCAACGGTGACTGATTAAATTCTAGTACGCGATGAATTTTGGATAACTTCAAACCATGCTGCAAACACTGTTTTAAATTTCGGTAATTAATGATATACTTAGATATATCACACAAATTAGCAATTAGCATTTTCGTCTTTGATGCGATGTACGGTGACTTCATATTTTCAGGGCAGAACGGTAAGTCATTATGAGAATTGTATAACTCTTTAGGATACTGTAAGTCAACTTCGAGGAAATAGTCTTTATCAGCTTCATCGCCAAGGGCGTGCAGCTGTAAAGCAATAATTTCGCACTGCGTTAGCCAGCGGAAACCACTCACCGGTAGATGCTGACTCATCGCCCACCCATACTGATTATTAGCATCGAGATAAACAATATACTGAGATTCCTCACTAGAATCGAAACTCGGCATGTACTTATTATTTGCCTTAGAATACCGTCCACTGCACTGACTTAGACCGCCTCGAATAGATGATTTTATAAAGTGCACCATATCAATATCGGTTAGCAGTTCCATATTAACTTGCGTGTATTTTAACATGGCATCCCAACTTAACCCAGGCGCTGTAAAATACTGACATGGGTCAAGGCTGTAGGTTTTCTTGCAAGCACAGCGAAAAGTTTCGAAAACATCAGCTAAGAATAGTACATCCGTCTTTAAATATAAGTCTGAGTATTCACCCTAGCGTTTGAATGTGGAACTGCTCCCAGATATGTTGTGCATGTAAATAGTCATCATCGCTAATATCCGCTGAATTCAGCGAGGTGTAAAATTATTGTTTCGATGGTAAAGCGCGTTCTTCGAGGCGTTCTAAGCAGTCAAGATATTCATAACAAAAACACCCTTACGCCGAAGTAAATTTAACTGTGCTTCTCCAGGAAAAACGCGTCGAATTTCCGTAAATTGTTCTGGCTGTAAATTACTAGAAAGTTTATCAAGGCTACTCGCCATAAAGCGAAACGAGTCAAGGAATCTCAGTTTTATAGAATGCTCCTCATCTACTTTTTACAGACTTTGCAAATGCAATGTACCGCTCTTTGTTCTGAGGGATTATGTCTACTTTTTCATCTGAAGCTCCAAATTGTGAAACTATAAAATGTGAGCCGTAACCAGATAAGTTATGAAAAATTACAGGGATAAATTTTGGAATGTACTTCACATTACAGCTATTACGAGTGGCGCATCTGTAGGAACCAGTTAAATGATCATGCTCAAAAGCTTTACAGTTATCTTCGGTAAATTCCCCATCACATATGCCACATTGTATAGCATGTTCGTGGATTTCGGTGAGTGGTTTCATAGGAATAATACTATTTAGAAAACCGCCAAGACGTACTGCATCACATTCAAGTCTTTGTAAAAATACATTAGCAGCATCACGTCCTCGATACAGCTCTAACTTGTTAAGCGTATTATCATAACTACACTTGATATAATACGCGAAGCTATACGGGACATGCATGTGCGTAGTATTAGTGAAAGAGTTGTCAGGATTAGGCGAGCACGTGCTGCATGGCTTGAGGATGGCTTCAAAGTCTGCGTAAATCACGGGTACCCACATCTGCTTGTCATAATTTGTAAATTCTAAAATATTATTGCCCGTAGTAGGTATCTCTGTACGTAGATGATTGCAGTCATTCTTGGAATGATTCGTTAACTGATCTTCAGTTTTAAAATAATGCAAGCATCCATCACATAGCCACTTTTTACCATCATGTTTTGACAACTGACTACCAACAAGTCTACTCAGATTTTTAATCCAGCAAAAGTGGCTATTCTCACTGTTTTCGATATAGAGTAAGTTAACATGAGTACTCTTCTTATGACATGTATAAAACAGAGGTCCTACTACAGATATTTTTCTACACCATACACATTAATGCTAATGTTATTTAGTTCTTCAACGCGCTTAATATCCTTTAACTGCATAGGAAATTCTATACCATCGAAATTTAGTTGCGTTGAATAGTGTGGATACGATGATGTTCTTTTAGCTACGTCTGATTTAGCAGGATTTAAAGCCGACACCACCGCCCATGCAAAACATGCCTCGTCATCGTTTTGAATGTTTACAACAGCTTTTCGTTGCTGAATCCATGTCGGCAGCTCGATGTACGATGAACCTCGCAAGGGATTGTACTTATTGATGTTAACTTCTAGATACATTATTTCAACTAAAGCCCACCCTGATTCCTTTTCCTGAAATTCCTCGCTCTTAGCTGAAATAATGTTCGAGACATCCCTCAGTACATCACCAAAATTTGTCGACTCACTTACTACAAAATTCATCGTATTAAAGGATTTAATGTCCGTTATTTCGGATTCATCTGTGCTCTTAACATACAACGCAAAAAGTTAGAAATTAACTTTAAATAAATTATGATTGCACAAAGTTTTGTCAAGAAGCTGTTGTACATCCGGTTGAATGCAATTTAAAGTGTTCAGTACTCTGAAACTTTTGACTAGTACGAATTCTGCAACTAGAAATCCTACTTTTAAATGCAGTATTAATTTCCTCGATGTTTGTGTTACTACCACTTCTACAGGCATTATGTTTATGCGCTTTACTCCGTAAGTAACCCTGAAAATGTGAAGATGGTACATCAATATTACAGTGCTCGCAGTAAATAGTTTGAAGTTCATGATTTTTTCTAGGTTTTTTACTAGTAGTACTTTCTACAGCTACATCTGTTTTTTACGCTTTATTCCTATTACCTGAGGGTTATATTTGCAAGTAGATACCTGATGTACCTCTGCTAAGTGAGCATGGTATTTCTCCGCGTTAGCGAAATACACCCCACAAACTTCACATAAAGCAGATGTTATGCTAGGGTGTTTTGATTTTAAATGTCGTATGAGGTTATCTTCTCTCGTGAACGTCGCCTTACACTGCTCGCAGTGTAACGTATCGGATACCAGTTTATGCTTGATTTTTAACTGCCGTGTCAGGTTATCCCGTCTTCCGAATGTTATGTCACACTGCGAGCAGGAAACATGTCTTCAAGTTCTGAAAAGAGAACAACCATTAGAGATTAGACTAAAGTTGCGATGTCCGGAAGAAACCATGTTTAAACCTATAGAGGTCAGACATTGTCGTGAGTTTTGAAAAGCAAACAGAGTGAGATGAATGTTCTATACCTAACAAAGTAGAAGCACTCTTGTTGTTAAAACTATAGTAACTCAATGTCCTTCCCTCGAGTTGCAATGAAAAAACGAAAATTCAATTAATAACGGTCCACCGGCATGAGGATTGAAGAAAACAACTATTTATCAATGGACTAAAGCTGCAAAGTTCGGGAGAAACCAAGTTTCAACTTATAGTGGTCAGACTTTGCTGAAAGTTTGAAATTATAAGATTAACCTCTTCTATAGCATGCGGAGTGAACAGAATAACTATTTCTCAATAGACTAAAGTTACGATGTTCGGATGAAACCATGTTTCAACCTATAGAAGTCAGACATTGCTGTGAGTTTGAAATTATAAGGTTAACCTCTTCTATAGCATGCGGATTAAAGAGAACAACTATTTATGATTAGACTAAAGTTACGATGTTCGGAGGAAAGCAAGCTTGAACCTATAGAGGTCAGACATTGCTGTGAGTTTGAAATTATAAGATTAACCTCTTCTATAGTATGCGGATTAAAGAGAATAACTATTTATTAATAGACTAAAGTTACGATGTTCGGAAGAAACCAAGTTTCAACCTATAGAGGTCAGACATTGCTGTGAGTTTGAAATTATAAGATTAACCTCTTTTGTAGCATGCAGATTAAGTAGGGCAACTATTTATCAATTGACTAAAGTTGCGATGTTCGGAAGAAAACAAGTTTGATCCTATAGAGGTCAGACATTGCTGTGAGTTTAAAATTATAAGATTACCCTCTTCTATGGCATGTGGATTAAAGAGCACGACTATTTATCAATAGACTAAAGTTGCGATGTTCAGAAGAAACCAAGTTTCAACCTGTAGAGGTCAGACATTGCTGTGAGTGTGAAATTATAAAATTAACCTCTTCTATAGCATGAGGGTTGAAGAGAAAAAATATTTATGATTAGACTAAAGTTACGATGTTCGGAAGAAACCAAGTTTCAACCTATAGAGGTCAGACATGGTTGTAAGTTTGAAAATATAAGATTAACCCATTCTATAGCGTGCGAATTAGACTATAGTTACGATGTTTGGAAGAACCCAAGTTTAAACCTATAGAGATCGGATATTGCTGTGAGTTTGAAATTGTAAGATTAACCTCTTTTATAGCATGCGGATTAAAAAGCACAACTATTTATCAATACACTAAAGTTGCGATGTTCGAAAGAAACCAAGTTTCAACCTATAGAGGTGAGACATGGTTGTAAGTTTGAAAATATAAGATTAACCTCTTCTATAGTATGCGGATTAAAGAGAATAACTATTTATTAATAGACTAAAGTTACGATGTTCGGAAGAAACCAAGTTTCAACCTATGGAGGTCAGACATTGCTGTGAGTTTGAAATTATAAGATTAACCTCTTTTATAACATGCGGATTAAAGAGCAAACTATTCATTAATAGACTAAAGTTACGATGTTCGGAAGAAACCAAGTTTCAACCTATAGAGGTCAGACATTGCTGTGAGTTTGAAATTATAAGATTAATCTATTTTGTGGCATGCGGATTAAAGAGCGCAACTATATTTCAATAGGCTAAAGTTGCGATGTTCGGAGGAAACCAAGTTTGAACCAATAGAGGACAGACATTGCTGTGATTTTGAAATTATAAGATTAACCTCTTTTATAGCATGCTTATTAAAGAGCACAACTATTTATCAATAGACTAAAGTTGTGATGTTCGGATGAAACCAAGCTTCAACCTATAGAGGTCAGACATTGCTGTTAGTTTGAAATTATAAGATTAACCTTTTTTATAGCATGCGGATTAAAAAACACAACTATTTATCAATGGAGATTAGCTTAAAGTCACGGTGCTCGGAAGAAACCAAGTTTCAACCTATAGAGGTCAGACATTGCTGTAAGTTTGAAATTATAGTTTAACCTCTTCCATAGCGTGCGGATTGAAGAAAACAACAATTTATCAATAGAGATTAGACTAAAGTTGCGATAGAGAAATTTCGAAATATACCTTAAAATGTACGCGCTGCAAACTGTTACTCGGATGAATAAAATGCGTGCCTTCAAGCCTGTAACTCGAACGATAATATTCTAGTCGTACCTAACGATAATATTCTTGTTGTACCTAAAAAGAACAAAAGTATATGAATGTAGTGCATGGTAAGTCAGCTAGCCTAGCTATCTTTAACTCAAAAATGTTTATTACCTAGCGTAGAAGTTGCTTTGCAAACACTAATCAACAGTTCAGGCTTACCTTAAGTTAAAGGCCGCAAACTGAAGTATAATATTCACAGCAGACAGTACTTAGACGGTAAGTGAGTATGTGCACGCAATAAACACACACAAAGAACTGCAAGCGCTTCAGGCAGACTGCAGCGTGTAAATATGCTGCTTGTGACCAAGCGGATATCAGAGATGCTGACATCTGCAGTACAGTTGGAACTAAATATTTATGCAACAAGAGCTCTCCTGAATGCCTTACGCTGAGTTCTGCAGGCTGACGTATTTAAGCACTAAGCCGGGATCGAACCTGCTGCTGATGCCGAGGTGCTAGAATTTAGGAGTTCTGCAGCGGATCGAACCTGGGAAGGTCAGCGCGCGATTGCAATGTTTGGGAAAAACCTAGTTTCAACCTATAGAGGTCAGACATGGTTGATTGAAGTTACAAAGTTAACCTCTTCCATGTCGACGCCTTCTAATCCTAGAGTGCTAAAAACCAAGCGCGAATCAGCTAGCCTAGAGTTGCGATGTTCAGAAGAAAACAAGTTTTAACCTGTAGAGGTCAGACGTGGTTGTGAGTTTGAAATCATGAGATTATCCTCTTCCTTGTCTACACCTTCTAATTCTCCTATCGTAAAATGCTAAATACAATGAAGGTTGTAAAAGTTACTTGGTTCGTTAACAGCTAACCTACCTAGTTGTAAATCAAAGACCTTTACTACCTAGCGTAAAAGCAGATGCAATAATACGATACGAAAGGACAGACATTGTCGTGAGTTTTACTAAGCTAAGCCTACATCCACAGTATCCTCTACCTGTTAGCGACCTTTGAAAACAAAACGAAACGCTGAGGTACCGAAATATACAAGTTCCACAAGCAGACGTATTTACTACGATTAAACGAGAAGGTTTGAGCTCAGCTCTACAAGCTGCTAATAATTTTAATGCGAACTGTGGAATTCGTACTCCGCTGAGGCAAACACATTCCGGTAGGAGATCGCTAGCCGGATGTACCTTACGTGTGTGTGTGTGTGTGTGTGTAGGCATGCTTCGAAAACTCATCCCATATATTTTGTCTCGTTCTAAAGTCTGCTTATTCGAAACCCGGTGCTAGTACATAGCTATTCGTAAGGCATAACACCTGAAATTCGCTAGGAAGCAGCTAGCTGCTGCTCTCCTACTCCTAGTCCTGTTTTACGACCGGTTGCCCTTTCCTAACATGAGATTTTAAGTTGTAAGGACGAATTTTACGGCCGATGACCTTCCTGACGCAGAATGTGTTTTCACAGGTAGATTTTAAATCACAGTTTCTAGTGCTTTACATCATGAACTATTGTTTTACGGCTGGATGCCCTTCCTAACGCTGAAAGACCAGGATTTATCCAGTTACCTTTCCTGATGTAACAACAAGCGTGTTAGGTGCAAGTTATGCTAGGCAAACAATCGCAATCTTACGCAAGCTATTCAAAACTGTAGTCTTGTTTTCTCTTAGAACAAAGGTATACCCCCAATCGATGTTCTGATCATATGTTGTATCGAGTACAGTGTTCGATATTATTCTTAATCGCTTCATTTGTAATTTCTTTCAAACTGCCCGCTACTACGATCAAGAGCACAGCACGGTGCTCTCTTGATTAAAGATGACGGATGTGGAATTTGCCGCCACCACTTGTCAAAGAATAAAGATGCCAACAAGATGCTCTCTTGATTAAACGTGGCAGCTTTTCAAATTGTCCGCCACCACAGAGTGCAGCGCGGCGCTCTGTAGATTAAAGATGGCGGATGACAGCTGACGAAATTGCTCGCAAGAGTGCGGCACGGTGCTCTGTAGATTAAAGATGGCGGACGACAGCTAACGAAATTACCCGCATGATAGCAGCACGGTGCTCTGTTGATTAAAGATGGCGGATGACAGTTGACGAAATTGCCCACATGAGGGCATCACGGTGTTCTCTAGTTTAAAGATGGCGTATGACAGCTAACGAAATTGCCCGCATGATAGCAGCACGGCGCTCTGTTGATTAAAGATGACTGCTGTCAAAAAATAACGTGAGTTTGTAAAGCACTTCGAATTTGCCGCCACCACATAGAGGGCAGCACGGTGCTCTCTTGATTAAAGATGGCGGATGACAGCTGTCGAAAAAAAGCATGTCGGTTTAGTTCCAAACAAGAGCCCATGAATTTGCCACCACCACATTTCAAAGGTAAGTAGCTGAAGTGTGCACCACGGTGCTTTCTGGATTAAAGATAGCGGATGACAGCTGTGAAAGAAGCACATGGCTTTGTTTACCGATTCAAATCTCGCGCTAGTAAGGTTAAGTTGGTAGCACTAAGGTTTAGGACCGTCAAGATGGCAGCACTGCGGATGACAGGTGACGAATTTTCAGCTACTGCGATAAAGAGGGCAGCACGGTGCTCTGTAGTTTAAGGATGGCGGATTACAGCTGTCAAAAAAGCGCGTGGATTTGTTTCCCGGTTCAGAACTCGCGCTAGTTAGGTTAAGTTGGTACCACTGAGGTTTAGGCCCATCAAGATGGCAGTACTGAGGTTAGCCATGCGTTGTTGTCTGTCCAAAAGCACGTGGCTGTAAAAAAAACGTGGATTTGTTTACCAATTCAAATCTCGCGCTTGTGAAGTTAAGTTGATACCACTGAGGTTTAGGCCCGTCAAGATGGCAGCAGTGAGGTTAGCGATGCGTTGTTGTCGAAGACAGCTCTCAAAAAGCACGTGGCTTTGTGTACCAATTCAAATTTCCCGCGGGAGGAGGAGCAGGTCCCTGGGAAGGCTCCCGGGAGGAGGAGGAGGAGGCACGGCCCCTGGGAAGGCCCCTCGGGAAGAGTAGGAGGAGGAGGCCCCGGGGAGCCTGAGGAGGAGGAGGCCGCAGAACTGTCCTATTATACTACTGGAAACCACGGAAATCCATCTAAAAGACTGCGGAGAATGGGGTTCGTAACCACTTTTTCCCGATTGCAAGCTCGTAGCTGCCCACCCTTAATTGCACGGCCTATCGTTCGATAAGAAGAGAACATAGGCATACGATCCAACCAACGCTGAGCATATGGACTTGCTTATCTGAGCAAGTAGAGCAATTCTTTATTCAGCCTTCCTGCGTCACTGACAAAGAATGTGTTTATGACAGACCTGATGGTTCTCTTTTCAATACTTAGGCAGGAAAAGTGTTTGTTCTATTATGGAATGATTTTTGTGAGTAATGAAGAATACTTAGGCCAATCATAAGTAGTATAATTGGATGGTTCGGGCGCCGCCTCCGCCTCAGGGCTCCCAGGGGCCCCTCCGCCTCACGGCAGGCCCTCCCAGATGCCCCTCCGCCTCCGCCCCCAGAGGGGCCTTCCCAGAGGCCTCCTCCCGCGGGAAATTTGAATTTGTAAACAAAGCCACGTGCTTTTTGAAAGCTGTCATCGACAACAACGCATCGCTAACCTCACTGCTACCATCTTGACGGGCCTAAACCTCAGTGGTACCAACTTAACCTAACTAGCGCGAGATTTGAATTGGTAAACAAATCCACGTGTTTTTGACAGCCACATGCTTTTTGACAGACAACAACGCATCGCTAACCTCAGTAGTGCCATCTTAACGGGCCTAAACCTCAGTAGTACCAACTTAACCTAACTAGCGCGAGATAAACAAATCCACGTGCTTTTTTGACAGCTGTCATCCGCCATATTTAAACCACAGAGCACTGTGCTGCCCTCTTTATCGCAGTAGCTGCAAATTCGTCACCTGTCATCCGCAGTGCTGCCATCTTAACGGGCCTAAACCTTAGTGCTACCAACATAACCTCACTAGCAGGAGATAAACAAATCCACGTGCTTTTTTGACAGCTGTCATCCGCCATCTTTAATCTATAGAGCACAGTGCTGCCCTCTTTAGCTGAAATGTGGTGGTAGATAATTTGAAAAACGCTTTTTGACAGCAGCCATCTTTAATCCAGAGAGCACCGTGCTGCCCTCTTTAGCTAGATACCTTTGAAATGTGGTGGCAGGCAATTCCACATGCCCTCTATGTGGTGGTGGCAATTTGAAAAATTCTACATGCTCTTGTTTGTAAACAAACTCACGCGCTTTTTTGACAGCCGTCATCCGCCATCTTTAATCAACAGAGCACAGTGCTGCCCTCTTTAGCTAGATATCTTTGAAATGTGGTGGCGGCAAATTCCACGTGCTCTTGTTTGGAAACAAAGCCATGTGCTTTTTTGACAGCTGTCATCCGCCATCTTTAAACAACAGAGCACCGTGCTGCTATCATGTGGGCAATTTCGTCAGCTGTCATCCGCCATCTTTAATCCACAGAACACCTTGCTGCCCTCTTTATGGCTACTACCTTAAGCACGTAGTAGCGGGCAATTTGAAAAGTTCTGTTAGCTTTCATCCGATATCTTTCATCAAGAGAGCACCGTGCTGCCATCTTTAGCTAGATACCTTTGAAATGTGGTGGCGGCAAATTGAATAATTTTACGTGCTCTTGTTTGGAAACAAACTCACGTGCTTTTTTTGACAGCTGCCATCCGCCATCTTTAATCAAGAGGGCATCGTACTGCACTCTCTAGTTGAAATGTGGTGGCGGCAATTTGAAAAATTCCACGTGCTCCTGTTTGGAAACAATGCTACATGCTTATTTGACAGCTTTCATCCGCCATGTTTAATCAAGAGAGCACCGTGCTGCACTCTCTAAATGAAATGTGGTGGCGGCAATTTCAAAAATTCCACGTGCTCTTGTTTGGAAACAATGCCACATGCTTATTTGACAGCTGTCATCCGCCATCTTTAATCTATAGAGCACAGTGCTGCCCTCCTTAGCTGAAATGTGGTGGTAGATAATTTGAAAAACGCTTTTTGACAGCAGCCATCTTTAATCCAGAGAGCACCGTGCTGCCCTCTTTAGCTAGGTACCTTTGAATTCCACGCGACAGCAGCCATCTTTAATCAAGAGAGCACCGTGCTGGCCTCTTTGTGGCGGTGGCAAATTTCACGTGCTCCTGTTTGGAAACAAACTTACGTGCTTTTTTCTAACAGCTGTCATCGCCCATCTTGCATCACAAAACCTCAGTGCTCCACTCTTTATTTAGATACCTTTGAAAAGTGGTTGCGGCAATTTGAAAAAATCTCTGTGCTCCTGTTTGGAAACAAAGCCACGTGCTGTTTGACAGCTGCCATCCACCATCTTTAATCAATAGAGCACTGTGCTGCTACCATGCGGGCAATTTCGTCAGCTGTCATCCGCCATATTTAATCTGCAGAGCACCGTGCTGCCCTCTTTATGACAAGTAGTAGCGGGCAAATTGAAAAGTTCTGTTAGCTGTCATCCGCCATCTTTAATCAAGAGAGCACCGTGCTGCCATCTTTAGCTAGATACCTTTGAAATGTGGTGGCGGCAATTTGAAAAATTCTATGTGCTCTTGTTTAGTAAACAAAGCCACGTGCTTTTTTGACAGCTGTCATCCACCATCTTTAATCAATAGAGCATTGTGCTCCTATCATGCGGGCAATTTCTTCAGCTGTCATCCGCCATCTTTAATCTACAGAGCACCGTGCTGCCCTCTGTAGTAGCGGGCAATTTGAAAAGTTCTGTTAGTTGTCATCCGCCATCTTTAATCATGAGAGCACCGTGCTGCCATCTTTAGCTAGATACCTTTGAAATGTGGTGGCGGCAATTTGAAAAATTCTATGTGCTCTTGTTTAGTAAACAAACTCACGCGCTTTTTGTCAGCTGTCATCCGCCAACTTACATCGTAAATCTCAGTGCTACACTCTTTAGGTACATACCTTAGAAATATGGTGGCGGATAATTTAAAAAGAAAAATTCTACAGCAGCCATCTCTCGACGCTAATTGCACAAGATGATGGCTATACATGACTCCTTAAAGGTGCTTATGCAAGATGGCCGCTATACATAGGTTCTTATGAGGCTCCCTTGGGATGCTTGCGCAAGATAGCGGTTATACAAGGCTCCTTATGAGACGCCCTAGAGATGCTTGCGCAAGATGGCGGTTGCTCTTATGAGGCGGCTTAAGGGTCCTTGCACAAGATGGCTAGAGACGCCCTAAGGATGCCTGCGCAAGATGGCGGACGCAAGATGGCATCTATACACGACGCCTTAAGGGTGGGCATCTATACACGACGCCTTAAGGGTGTTGCTCTTATGAAGAAAGCTAGCTTAGAGCCTAACGTGTCATGCTAGTTCGATTCATTAAATTTGGGGCTTAAATGTTAAATATCTCGAAAACGGTGCATCGTAGAGCAAAACGGACACAATTTTTCTGCCCAATACCTCGGTTCGCAGAATGAGGAACAAGAAAAAAATAGTCTAATAATGAGATCAACGGTTCGGTTCCTACATAGGCCCTTTGGCATTCGCTCTGTTTTAGCTTGTATTGAAGCAAGTCTTCGTAACATGATCAGGTCTAGCAATGGTAGAGAGTATAACGTGCCGTGCAGGTTCGATTGATTAAATTTGGGGCTTAAATGCAAAATGTTAAATATCTCGAAAACGGACCAAACATTTTCCACCGAATACCTAGGTTTGCAGTATCAGGAACATGATAGCATAAGAAAAACATTGTCTACTGATGAGATCGACGGTTCGATTGCTACTTAGGCCCTTTGGCATTGGCAGCTATCTAATTCTACAAGATGGCGGCTATACATAGCTTCTTATGAGACAGCTTAAGAGCGCTTGCACAAGATGGCTGCTGCTCTTATGAGACGCCCCTAGGGGTGCTTGCGCAAGGTAGCAGCGACAAGACGGTGACTATGCAGAGCTCCTTATGATACGGCCTAGAGGTGCTCACACAAGATGGTGGCTGCTCTGATGAAGAAAGGTAGCTTTGTATCGTGCAAGTATCTTTACAGCACTAAACCTCATACCTTTGAAATGTGGTGGCGGGTAATTTGAAAAATTCTACATGCTTTTTCTTAACAGCAGCTATTTTTAAACAATTGCGGCTATACATAAGCTGTTAAGGCCTCCTCTTATGTCAAGGTATAGCTCTAACGGGATAGCTAGAGTAGGCACGTGCTGCAGTGATGACGTCAATATGCATGTTTAGACTTGCAAATCACAAAAGAAACGTAACAAGACTAGAATCGAACACTGCACTCTATGCCGTTAACTCAATCATGTGATCGGAACATTGATTGAAGTGTTTAGAACACTAAATAAGTGATCAAGACTAAAATAGAACACTGTACTCGATACAACATTTGTTTAGAACATGTCAGGGGATACCTTTGTTCTAAGAATATTAGATTACCGCACATTCCTTGTAGGTCTAATAGGCTAAAGGGCTAATGGGCAAAAGGGCTAAAGGGCTAAAGGGCTAAAGGAGCAACAACCTCATCGACCGCTATAAGCAAGAACGTTTGTACTTTGTAAAGTGTAGAAAATTATTCTTTGTTGTTAAATGGTTTTATATTCAGAATAAGGAATGGAACCTTGGGGTTACGTCTTACCTAATAAAATCCCCGAGGTGCGAAGAGTTACGTTTTTCTAACTCGTGTTTGGAACACTGAACTTTTCAAGATGATAGGAGAGAGGTTAGCAATGTTCTGTTGTTGGATTTTAAATCCCGCGCTACAACATGCATAAGGTGGCAGCCTTGAGGATTACCGCCGTAAAGATGGCAAGAGTGAGGTTAGCAATGTTCTGTTGTAGGATTTTAAATTCCGCGCTATAACATGCATAAGGTGGCAGCCTTGAGGTTTACCGCCGTAAAGATGGCAGCAGTTAGGTTAGCGACGCTCTATTGTTCTTCAAAGTTAGGTTAGGTTCCGTCAAGAAGACAGCTGTCAAAAAAGCACCTGGCTATGTTTACCAAACAAGAGCAAGTGGTCGTGACGTCACGGTCACGTAATCAATCCTTAGCTCTACGTCGTTAAGAGCAGCATTAGGATTAGCTATGTTTAAAAATCTTGGGAACAGAGCAGCAGTATGAATAGCCATATTTCAAAGCGTGTACACATCACCTATCGACTTTACATGCATCTACCCTCGTACTAAACTTCTTCCGCTAGATCGTGCTGCTATCTTAGGATAACCTATACGTATGAACTTACAGTACAAAGAATTGCCTTGTTTCAAAGCGTGTACACATCACCTTTTGATTTTACATGCATCGACCCTCGTACTAAACTTCTTCCGCTAGATCGTGCTGCTATCTTAGCATAACCTATACGCATGACCTTAAAGTACAAAGAATATCCATGTTTCAAAGCGTGTACACATTAGCTATCGATTTTGCATGCATCGACTCTCGTACTAAACATTTTCCGCTAGATTGTTCTGCTATCTTAGCATAATTTTATACACATGAACTTACAGTACAAAGAATATCCATGTTTCAAAGCGTATACACATTATCTATCGATTTCACATGCATCAAATATCGCAATAAACTTCATCCGCTAGATTCTGCTGCAATCTTAGCATAACTTATACGCATGAACATAAAGTACAAAGAATAGCCATGTTTCAAAGCGTGTACACATTACTTATTGATTTTGCATGCATCGAATCTCGTACTAAACTTCTTCCGCTAGATTGTGCTGCTATCTTAGCATAACCTATACCCATAAATTTAAAGTGCCAAGAATAGCCATGTTTCAAAGCTTGTACACATCACCTATCGATTTCGCATGCATCGACTCTCGTACTAACATGTTTCAAAGCGTGTACACATCACCTATCGATTTCGCATGCATCGACTCTCGTACTAAAACGTCTTCCGCTAGATTATGCTGCTATCTTAGCATAACCTATGTGCATGAACTTAAAACGCAAAGAATAGCCATGTTTCAAAGCGTGTACACATCACCCTGAACTTCTTCCGCTAGATTGCACTGCTATCTTAGCATAACCTATACGCGCGAACTTAAAGCATAACAAATAACGATGTTTACCAGCGTGTACACATCACCTATTGATTTTGCATGCATCGACTATTTTTTACCACCAGAGTGTACAACGATCGCATATGTGTATTGCTAACGTCTGTGTATAAAGCTAAAGCACAAAGAATAGCTATATTCCAAAGCGCGTACACATCACCTACCGATTTTGCATACATCGACTATCGTACTAAATTTCTCCCGCTAGAGTGTACAACGATCGCAATTGTGTGATGCTACCTATGTGCGTGAATTTAAAGAATAGCGTGTACACATCACGTATTGATGATGCATGCGTCGACTATCGTACTAGGCTTCTTCCGCTAGAGCATGTAGCAATCACTTTTGTGTATCCCTAACCCATGTGCACGAACTTAAAGCACAAGGAAGAGCTATGTTCCAAAGCGTGTACACATCATCTATCGATGATGTATGCATCGACTATCGTACTAAACTTCTTCCACAACAGCGTGCGATCATCGCTTGTGTGTGCTGCAATCTTACATAACCTATGTGCACGATGTTAAAGCACAAAGAATACCCAAGTTCAAAGCGTGTACACATCACCTATCGATTTTGCATGCATCGACTTTCCTATTAAACTTCTTCCACTAGAGTGTGCGACAACCTTATAAGTATGCTGCTAACTTAGTATAACTTATACACATGAACTTAAAGCATAAAGTATAGTGATGTATAAAAATCTTGTGAACATAGCAGCAGCAGTAAGAATAGCAATGTTTTAAAAGCGTGTACGCATTGCCTATCTATTGTACATGCATCAACTAGAGTACAAAACTTCACCCGCTAGAGTGTGCTGCTATCTTAGCATAACATATGTGCACGGATTTAAAGCACGAAGAATAGTTAAGTTTCAAAGTGTGTACACAACACCTATCGATTTTGCATGCATCAACTATCGTACTAAAAACATCCCGCTAGAATGTACAACGTTCACATGTGTTTGCGCTGCTACTTTAGCATGACCTAACCGAACGAACTTAAAGCACAAAGAATAGCGATGTTTGAAAATCTTGCGAACATTGTAGCAGTAAGAGTTGCAAGGTTTAAAAGCGTGTACATATCACCTTTTGATAATGCATACATCAACTATCGGACTAAACAACTTCTACGCGAGCGTGCGACCATCGCTTGTACTTGTGCTGCTATCTGAACATAACTTATGTGCAGGAACTCAAAACATAAAGAATAGTTATGTGTAAAAATCTTGTGAACATAGCAGAGTATTAACTACGTAGGTGTTGACATTGAACTTTGCATGCTGAAGCAGCATACTACGTGACCGTGACGTCACGACCACGTGCTCTCATCATTAGACTATGTTCGCCTCTAAGCTAGCTTTCTTCGTAAGAGCAGCACCCTTAAGGCGTCGCGTATAGATGCCATCTTGCGTCCGCCATCTTGCGCAGGCATCCTTAGGGCGTCTCTAGACATCTTGTGCAAGGACCCTTAAGCCGCCTCACAAGAGCAACCGCCATCTTGCGCAAGCATCTCTAGGGCGTCTCATAAGGAGCCTTGTATAACCGCTATCTTGCGCAAGCATCCCAAGGGCGTCTCATAAGAACCTATGTATAGCGGCCATCTTGCATAAGCACCTTTAAGGAGTCATGTATAGCCACCATCTTGTGCAATTAGCGTCGAGAGATGGCTGCTGTAGAATTTTTCTTTTTAAATTATCCGCCACCATATTTCAAAGGTATGTACCTAAAGAGTGTAGCACTGAGATTTACGATGTAAGTTGGCGGATGACAGCTGACAAAAAGCGCGTGAGTTTGTTTACTAAACAAGAGCACATAGAATTTTTCAAATTGCCGCCACCACATTTCAAAGGTATCTAGCTAAAGATGGCAGCACGGTGCTCTCTTGATTAAAGATGGCGGATGACAGCTAACAGAACTTTTCAAATTGCCCGCTACTACAGAGGGCAGCACGGTGCTCTGTAGATTAAAGATGGCGGATGACAGCTGACGAAATTGCCCGCATGATAACAGCACAGTGCTCTATTGATTAAAGATGGTGGATGACAGCTGTCAAAAAGCACGTGGCTTTGTTTACTAAACAAGAGCAAATAGAATTTTTCAAATTGCCGCCACCACATTTCAAAGGTATCTGGTTAAAGATGGCAGCACGGTGCTCTCTTGATTAAAGATGGCGGATGACAGCTAACAGAACTTTTCAAATTGCCCGCTACTACATGTCATAAAGAGGGCAGCACGGTGCTCTGTAGATTAAATATGGCGAATGACAGCTGACGAAATTGCCCGCATGATAGCAGCACAGTGAACTATTGATTAAAGATGGTGGATGGCAGCTGTCAAACAGCACGTGGCTTTGTTCCTAAACAAGAGCACATAGAATTTTTCAAATTGCCGCAACCACATTTCAAAGGTATCTAGCTAAAGAGTGCAGCACTGAGGTTTGTGATGCAAGATGGCGGACGACAGCTGTCAGAAAAAAGCACGTGAGTTTGTTTCCAAACAAGAGCACGTGGAATTGCCACCGCCACAAAGAGGGCAGCACGGTGCTCTCTTGATTAAAGATGGCTGCTGTCACTTTAAATTCAAAGGTATCTAGCTAAAGAGGGCAGCACGGTGCTCTCTGGATTAAAGATGGCTGCTGTCAAAATCATTTTTCAAATTATCCGTCACCACATTTCAGCTAAAGAGGGCAGCACTGTGCTCTATAGATTAAAGATGGCGGATGACAGCTGTCAAATAAGCATGTGGCATTTTTTCCAAACAAGAGCACGTGGTATTTTTCAAATTGCCGCCACCACATTTCAATTAGAGAGTGCAGCACGGTGCTCTCTTGATTAAACATGGCGGATGGTAGCTGTCAAATAAGCATTTAGCATTGTTTCCAAACAGGAGCACGTGGAATTTTTCAAATTGCCGCCACCACATTTCAACTAGAGAGTGCAGTACGATGCTCTCTTGATTAAAGATGGCGGATGGTAGCTGTCAAAAAAGCACGTGAGTTTGTTTCCAAACAAGAGCACGTGAAATTTTTCAATTTGCCGCCACCACATTTGAAAGGTATCTAGCTAAAGATGGCAGCACGGTGCTCTCTTGATTAAAGATGGCGGATGATAGCTAGCAGAACTTTTCAAATTGCCCGCTACTACGTGCTTAAGGTAGTAGCCATAAAGAGGGCAGCACGGTGTTCTGTGGATTAAAGATGGCGGATGACAGCTGACGAAATTGCCCGCATGATAGCAGCACGGTGCTCTGTTGATTAAAGATGGCGGATGACAGCTGTCAAGAAAGCACATGGCTTTGTTTCCAAACAAGAGCACGTGGTATTTGCCGCCACCACATTTCAAAGGTATCCAGCTAAAGAGGGCAGCACTGTGCTCTGTTGATTAAAGATGGCGGATGACGGCTGTCAAAAAAGCGCGTGAGTTTGTTTACAAACAAGAGCATGTAGAATTTTTCAAATTGCCACCACCACATAGAGGGCAGCACGGTGCTCTCTTGTTTAAAGATGGCTGCTGTCATGTGGAATTGTCTGCCACCTCATTTCAAAGGTATCTAGCTAAAGAGGGCAGCACGGTGCTCTCTAGATTAAAGATGGCTGCTGTCAAAAAGCATTTTTCAAATTATCCGCCACCACATTTCAAAGGTAAGTAGCTAAAGAGGGCAGTACTGTGCTCTATAGATTAAAGATGGCGGATGACAGCTGTCAAAAAGCACGTGGATTTGTTTATCTCGCGCTAGTGAGGTTAAGTTAGTAGCACTAAGGTTTAGGCCCGTTAAGATGGCAGCACTGCGGATGACACGTGACGAATTTGCAGCTGCTGCGATAAAGAGGGCAGCACAGTGCTCTGTGGTTTAAAGATGGCGGTTGACAGCTGTCAAAAAAGCACGTGGATTTGTTTATCTCGCGCTAGTTAGGTTAAGTTGGTACTACTGAGTTTTAGGCCCGTCAAGATGGCACTACTGAGGTTAGCGATGCGTTGTTGTCTGTCAAAAAGCACGTGGCTGTCAAAAACACGTGGATTTGTTTACCAATTCAAATCTCGCGCTAGTTAGGTTAAGTTGGTACCACTGAGGTTTAGGCCCGTCAAGATGGCAGCAGTGAGGTTAGCGATGCGTCGTTGGCGATGACAGCTGTCAAGAAGCACGTGGCTTTGTTTACAAATTCAAATTTCCCGCGAGAGGCGGAGGAGGCCTCTGGGAAGGCCCCTCGGGGGGCGGAGGCGGAGGAGGCCTCTGGGAGGGCCCCCCGTGAGGCGGAGGCGGAGGGGGCCTTTGGGTGGGCCTCCCGTGAGGCGGAGGCGGAGGGGCCACTGGGAGCCCTGAGGAGGAGGCGGCGCCCGAATCATCCAATTATACTACTATCATACACGACATGTATCCTAAGAAGTGGAGCTGAGACATGGGTTCATAAATATTGAATGAGACAACGCGAGATTTGTAATATGATGGTGTGGGGGACGAAAGGCGTAGAAAATTTTGTCGTGTCTCTGAAAGCAGGCGGCAGTGTCAGTAACGCATGAATACATTATTTATGTTTTGTTAAGATTAGCGGTGTGTTTCCATAATATTGTTCATACGCCATGCATTAATGAGCCACTGTATTATCGCGTTCTCTATCGTTGTCAACCATTTTCTATGTTCCTTTTGGTATCAGATGGTATTTGTAAGAATAAACCGTGCGTTTCCTCCATTATGTGTTTGTTTACTATGTGTGATCGTACCTCGTGTGCTGTTCACACATAGGTAGAGCGCTTGCCACATCGCGTGATTTGGGAACTATCCAATCACATGTTATGGCATTGGAGCTTAGTTAAGAAATAAAATGTATCTCAATAGCAGCTGTGTTCAAGCTACGGCCCATTCTACAGGAGCTGTAGAAGTACAGGCTACACATCACTGCCAGAACGCGGCTGTTGAACAGCGATCAAAACGCTCGGCTATTCTACACGAAGGGTTACAACAGTGATATTGAGTAGATCACATTCAAAATAGACTCTGTGCAGATCGGGCGAATTGCAGGATTTTTTTAGGTTGAATAAATCCATAAAGAAAACTTTAGCGAAAAGAGACGTTGATGGCCTCATCCCATGTTACCTAATGTCCTTTCAACCGGACAAATTAATACCAAGTTCGGATCGAGATAAGTTCTTTCAGTTGTACTTTATGATGGTCTCTTCTTACGGTGATTCACTTAATTTTGTAGGTGATAATATTGCAAACCGTGATATGGTTCAGCGGACCGTACTTCCTCGCGTTACTAGCGCCAGCAGTTGAACCGCCTGAAGCTGAAAAATGCTCGTGTAGACTAAAAGTATTGTATCCATCCTTACAGCTAGGGGATGTTTGACAGCGTGGTGTACTAGCGACCACACAGCAAGTGAGACATGCAGTGCTACCATCTCAAGGATATACACTACTGCTTCCTTTTAATTCTCATTCTTCTTCTTATTTCCCCCAATTTATAAAGGAGATTATGCAGTGTAATTGTGATCATGCTCTACTTTATAGTTACGTGTTCACTTAGCGTAATTTTGGGGCGTTTGCTAATGCGGCGTATTGTATAACACAATGCCCATTCTCTGAGCCTACATGCACATGCGCCCCAAATTGAACCCCAGACCCAGAGATGAGAAGTTCCCAGACTCGCGGTCAGGAGGACCTTAGCGGAGTGTGACTACGTGAGGCTCCTACCTCGTGTTCATAGCGAACATGTTTCTACGCATGTCTTTACTTGTTTAGTTTTTAATTAGAAGGTTAGTTAGTTAGTCGTCCAACTCCTTGGAAGAACGCAGCGTAGTTCACATCAGAGGATCTTGGGTTCGATTCTTTGCCGGACCGATGATAAATCTGAGTATGATCAATTTCTCTGACTTGTGCTGCCAAACAACTTACCACTCTACCAACCATCACAAAGGACGCAGTGGTGAATACAACCCTCTACGCAGTGTTGGCTAATAACAGTAAACTGTGAAAAGGTCCAACAATAAGTTTATCTCACTTATTTGGTTAATTTTCTACCATGTAATGTTCAGAAAAACTCTTTTTCGTAAATTAAAGAAGTTTCATGGGCTACAAGTAAAAGTATTGTTAGTGTAGGAACGACAGGAAGCTCCATGTTTTTCCTGAGGCTCTCCTCGTTCTGTCTTCCCTTTGTACTTCCGTCCGTCCATCGCCTCTCCTGCGCATCGTGTCCGAACTATACACGAAACTTTGTGCCCCCAGGTTGGAGGGAGAATGGAGGTTTGTGTGTTTTTCATTGCCTGCAGATTAATTGCAATCCAAGACGAAACAGTGTATTATGTTTATGCCGAACCTAGATATTTATGCACGCGTAGCGCTCAAACTAATCACGTAGACCTGTGGCGCCTGTGTTGATAATACTTGTTCTCGTACCCTCTAACACTCATTAAGTTTTCCTGCTTCACGTTGATTTCATGTAGAGATGTGTGTTGTGTAGTCTTCCTATTCGTCAGCTATCATACAGGCCCAAGAATGTGAAGATTGTGTTGCTAACAAGCCTTTAAAATGCACGCACAAAGCAAGCCTATCAACGGCAGACCGATCATAACAGGTACTGGCTGCTTTACTAGCATAGCTCATACCTCAGTCAATTTCATATTGTCAGAGATTAATAATCTAGCATGCACCAGACGACAAAGTGAATTGTAAATACCACGTCTCGCAAGGAAAGGCACCATATGTACACACGGTTCCAAAGTACTTGTGTGCCGGGCTCGGTGACTCACACGCTGAGACACTGCTCTCCTGAGCCCAACTCGGCAGGTTCGATCGTTGTTCAGTCCGGTAGAATTTGTCGGTAGATTTACTGGCAAGAAAAGGAAGCCTGCGGGACTAAAATTCGGCACCTCGGCGTTTCCGAAAATGGAAACAGTAGTTAGTGGGACATTATTATCTTAAAAACTTGTGTAAAATCGTCGAAGTCCTACTGGCTGAAGCGGTGGATCATAGGGGATGCCAATTTCACAACGGATGGAAGAGTAGTCTGTCAAACTTGCTGGAAGGAGGTAAGTTCGTTTCTTCCTTTTACCTTTTTTTTTTTTTTTTTTTTTTTTTTTTGTGATTGCGAACTATGATCGCATTTCGTTGTAGCATATTATATAGGTCTATTAATTAATGTATTGTCGCAAGTGATTTTGTTGCAACGCTGTATTAGTCGTGAACATTCAATAATTGATATTGCTAAAATGTAAATAATCATTACATTAGTGAACGAGGAGTTAGAACGCCGGTGGTCTCTTGTCACAGAATGGATGAAAATTAAATCGGTATTTTGAACTGTGAATCATTTCCTGTGAAAATAGAGATTTACAAGTGATATGCAATTTTTAAAACTTCCTTTAAAAATCGTGAATTCTAGTACACTTCCGCTAAGCCCTCCTGAAACACAGGTTGCAGATCCTATGTAGCCCAGCTAGAACGATGCCACAGCGTACAAGATCAGGCCAGCGAAAAGACCGTTGGTCTCACCTCCAGAGTCTTGCTAAATTGTGACAAAAACAAGGTTATGGGCGCATCAGGACAATTTCAAATTACGCGGTTCTTAATTTTTAACCAGGGTGGCGGCCTTGTGTGCACACATCTATTGCAGGATCTATTGCAGGCAAGAGAAAATAGTCTTCATGAGACGAAAGCCGGCGAATAGAAACAAATAAAAGGTTCACAAATCTGAGATTTATAGAGCCTCTGTTTTCATTCTTCTATACAAGTATACTGTCAGGGCCAGCTTGGTGGGTCCTTGCCAAGCATAAAGGAGGGATCTCTCCTCTACGCTACTCCGGTTTCGTTTCACGTCTTTTTTATTATATTTTCCACCCGGTGGTCCGGTTCCATGACTAAATGGTTAGCGTGCTGGCCTTTGGTCACAGGGGTCCCAGGTTAGATTTCGGCAGGGTCGGAAATTTTAACCATCATTGGTTAATTTCACTGGCACGGGGGCTGGTGTATGTGTCATCTTCATCATCATTTCATCCTCGTCACGACGCGCAGGTCGCCTACGGGAGTCAAATCGAAAGACCTGCACCTGGCGAGCCGAACATGTCTTTGGTCACTCCCCGCACTAAAAGCCATACGCCATTTTTTTTTCACCCGGTGATCTCGACACGATACTGCCAAATTATAACTGAAAATCCTTGAGGACATATTTCCATGTAAATTACTAATTCCGTTGTTCCTACTTTAAAGTTTTGTACTTCTAGAATAGCCCTTCCCTAATAGTCCTTTCTTATGAAACAAATGCATGATATATACTAAGCATTATTGCCAATTAGCCCAACTGTGGAAATTTAAGATATAGGAACAATGTAATTTATGTCAGTTTTATTATTTTTCTGATCAAATGTGAGAAAATTACCGCATAGATCAACTACTGAGATGTATCAACGCAGCCTTTCTACCAATCCACTTTGGGCAGCGACCAGACCTATGAACTGCTATGTTGGGACCGAAAATGCCCCTGCATAAACTGGAGCATCTTCAAATTTCAACAAGCTGCCGGGAGCAACCACCAAGTTGGAGAAGAGTGGTAAGCCCCTGGTGGAGTCATTTAGGATTGTGGGAGAAGTCGGGGGAAGTTTTGATCGAACCTCTGGGAAGGCAGCCGCTGTCAGCGAAATAAAACCAGGTGAAGTGACTTCACTGAAGTTTTGTCCAATCACTTCATGTGATGTTGAGATAACATTATGCACGAGAGGAGAACAACACTGTTACCGGTACGTTGCTTGTAAATTCCTTTTATAGTAATTGAGTGTGTTATTAAATTATAAGTAATTTTTTCATGCCTATTTTATTGCGTATTTTACACGTTGGTGCCTATTTAAATGCCTATTTTGTCTCATAAGTGCCTATAAGCATGTCTATTTTAACTGTTTTAGTGCCTGTAATTCTCGTCTCTAATGATTACATTTGAGGGTAAATGGGCCTACACTAATTGCAATAATCACGAAGCTTATGATAAGGAAACAGCTAGAAATGAACTTAATGAGGGATCTAATCACCGTAGATCTTGAATTTTAATCACAAAACAAGATATGAACTATAAAGATCGCTATTTACAACTTTCAGCTTAGATTTTGCACTGATCAGATCGAGCCTGTTTGGAAAATAACATTAATTTTCTTCAATATTGCATGTGAATCGCCCGTACAACTGATTATCTCTGCAAAGTCAGCAGATGACAAGGAAGGAGTGCGGGAGCTACGCATTAACATCGGAAACTTCCACTGAATTAGACAGGCAAAAGAAAGGTATAGAAATGTCTACACGGAACCCCTCAATTCCTGCTGGACCTTTCCAGATAAATGAAGAACGAATACCTTTCAGCCATTGGTAATTCACCTTTGCTCTATTTTGAAAACTAGCGCGGTGTAATATTCACATCAGCTGCGATATCTGGCAGTAATTATTCAATATTTTGTGAGAACAGAACACTAGATTTTACCACAGAAATTTTGGAGTAAATAAACATGTTAATTGAATAACAGATAATGAATTACTACTAAGTGCGCATATAAGAAACAGGTGTAGTTGGTTGCCGCCATATAGTCACTACAGGAAGAAGTCCGCGGAAGGAAATATAAGTACCCAAGCCATCATAATTGTGCAGAATTTGACGATCGATTCTTCAGTCAGATCATAAAAATTGAAAGGCCGGTAGTTTATTAATTAATTGGAGCGGGCAGTGAAATGATACAACCTTTATTGTGATAAAGTGACGCTCTGTGAAGGAGTAATCCCCATGCAGAGAAGTGATATTATTCCGACAGAACTATACCAAGCTAGCAGGGAAGGCGCACTTCGCACAAACCAATCGTCGTGTCAGACGTAAATTGAAATCGCTCCGCATAAGTGAACGGTTATACTACACTCGGAATACATTTAATTTTTCTAAGTTTGGGACAAGGTCGTACAGTGCTACGTTTGAGACAGCAGTATCTATTTTATACCAGTGACTTGAGTAATATAAATGGGACTTCGGGGAGCAGAAATTAATTATATTAAAGTGGAGATTTTAAAATTCATAATGACGGTTTTAATCGTGTTACAGTACTTTGCTATCTTCAGCAGTTTATATGACAAACATTCTCACAGGCGAGCAAGGAACCCTCGTTTCAACTAACATTTCCGCTTTCTATTATCTGTAAGAGGCGAGGACAAGTTCGGCTCTCCAGGTGCAGGTCTTTAGATTTGACACCCGTAGGTGACCTGCGCGTCGTGATGAAGATGAAATGATGACCAAGACGACACATACACCCAGTCCCCGTGCCAGCGAAATTAACCAATGATGGTTAAATTTCCCGACCTTGTCGGGAATCGAACCCAGGACCCCCGTGACCAAAGGCCAGCACGCTAATCATTTAGTCATGGAGCCGGACATTTTATTATTATTATTATTATTATTATTATTATTATTATTATTATTATTATTATTATTATTATTATTATTATTATTATTATTATTATATCTTCAATCTTTGTTAACGACATTCATTTTACTGAATATGTTAGGCTTATATTTTGATGTAAACGAAGTGCCTTAAGCACACATTTTATATGATGGAAGAATTGAATATTGTAAATTATTTCATCGTGATAATAATTTTTGGTATTTAAAGTAACCAGGGAACAGCGTTATAGAATTTATTGAGTCTATTCGTAACTTTCGTTGATCTACGCCCATTTCACAGAAACAATCCGTGATAACCAATTAGGTAGTTATACAATGTTGTGTGTAAAGGAACTACTTTATTATGTGGAATAAACACGATGATGAGTGACAAGGTGCACTAACTATTGAAAGAGGTCCGGATTAATAGCACTAAATCTTCTCAATGGAAGAAGAATAAGAATTTATGTACCAGCCTAGGAACTGATGTGAATTAATTTCAGCAGTGGGGCTGATGATGATTATATACCGGCATTCTGCAGCCGAGGAAGTAGTATTTTGAGATAATAATATATGAACCAGCGGACGAGCAGGGTATGAAATGGCAAATAAGTGTCATAAATAATAAGGACCGGATATAAGCTCAAGAAACCTAGAGTCGCGCAACATTAGTGAGTTATCACGGTGTGAAGTAACACGAAATACCCAACTGAGTTATTAGGATGTTTTGAAGATTGGATTTTCATCAAGACATTACTTTATTATTATTATTAATTGAGTTTCTCCGACAGTGCTCGAATACATGTTTTTGCCTTGCTGGTAGTAATTTATTTCATTTTTATTCAGTAACGCAATTTATAAGCCATGAAGTCAATATTATTTGCGATCATGGTAAGCGTTTATTTTAGTGATTTTATAATCCATGGAGACTGAAATCAGCTCAAAATATATTTCTATATAACTTAATATTGAATTATTTTCTACAGTTTGATAATTTACGTGTCAATAATTGAGAGTAGAGTAGGGAAATGAGGTCTTTGTTTTTCGGGTGTGTTTATTTTATTTTATTTCGATAGTAGGTTACATTTGACTACGACTCCAGTGTAAATTTTAGTATAATTCCTTTATTAGTTTGTTTGAGTGGGAGAGTTACTCGCTTTATTTTAGTTAAATTGGGATAAGGAGACGACTCGCGTAAAAATACAGAAAGCAATGTCTTTGATGTACCCCTAGAACAACAACAACGGCAAAATTATGTGAGTTTGTGAGTTTCATTTATATGAATAATGGAAATTTTGTGTTAATTAACCAAATTTTAGCCAGGCAGTTTAGTAGCCTCTGTAAATAAATGTAAATTGTAAATTTTATAGAATGAATTTCTTTTTATATTTTACACGGTGATGTAAAGGTTATTTAAAAATAATTTTGAATAATCTAAGTGATAATCAAAGGTAATTATCACGGGAAAAATGACTCCGTTATACCTGAATGTTCTGAGTTATTAAATTTATTATACACATTGGTAGGAATGAAGGTTTACTTCAGTGGCTATTTTATTATTTTATTATTGTGATTATAGAAGACACGTCATTATTATTATTATTATTATTATTATTATTATTATTATTATTATTATTATTATTATTATTATTATTATTATTATTATTATTATTATTATTATTATTGTACCGGGCGGTACACCTCCGCGCCGCTAATTCAAACATTACGCCAGTTGAAACTCCTCTACTGGAGGAAGCTTGAACTTTAACTTCCACATTAATGCTAAGATTTCTCAGAAGATGTCATTACTATAAATTTTGAAGAGTTCTGAACTGTGTCTTTTTCGATTATTTTTTGTTTTCTCTGTAGTAAGAAGTGTGAACATTCTCTTCTAGATGGCACTACTTAAGAACTACAATTGTTCACCCTAGTGCGAAGTGAAGGAACTTTTTCTTGAAGAAATTTAGTATGTATAAGTTTGCTCTTTGTTAAATTTCTTTCAGTCATTGTTTGAGTTGGCAATGTTAATCCTTTCGTTCCGCCAGTTTTGAATTTAGCCAATCCCGAATGTCTTTAATTTATGACCAATCAGGTGTATCTTCTTCAACTTGGATATGTTGCTTAACCCTAGCCAATAAAGTGAGGGGGGTGTGGGTTCTCATTCATGAAACGTCTCGAATTTTCCGCGAGGGTATATAAACTGCTGTTTTTCTGGTCTCGGTGCCGCTTCAGTAACATCTTTCTTTGTGCGATTATGTAGCAGGGGGCGGGAAGCGCCTCTTTCTTCGGGCAGCAGTTCAACCATCAGGTAATGGCCGTTTTATAACTTATTTGCTTGCTAGCTCAGCAGTTTAACCCTCGGGGCGGGTTCGAAACTTTCCTCATGTAACCTATATTTAAAATGTAAAAGACACTTAGTATAAATTCTGTCTCTTTAACTACACATTGGGATAGAGAGTGCCTAACCCTCTCGAGCTCCCATTCATTTTGGTTTTGAGGTGACTACGTTTTAATAACAGTTTCCCTTCTACTCGTAATGTCATAAAACTTTTCAATCGTGTCACCTCCGTAGTATGGGATTAGCCCTTGCATAAGCGGCCTAGTGCCAAATAGATTTTTAAAGAAATGTATTAGGAGTGCAGGTACGCCTCCTCTCAAGTTGGTATTTTGGAGGCCATGTAATTGTCCTGTTTCTTTATTGAGTAGGCCTCAGTAGGTTAGGTATTTTTACCCCTGTTTTCATTTGCTTGGAGGTCAGCTTGAAGGTGGAGTTTGGTGTGCCTTTGATAGGCTTGAACTTTGAGAGCGGGTTGCTCTTTCTCAATGTTGGTTTCTGTGTGCCTCGAGGAGGCTTTACTGAGTAATAGGGAGCAAGTGCTCCTGGGCATGATTGGGGTTTTCTGCCCCTTTGTCAAACTTTGTTTTTGGGTAAAGTTGGGCTAATTGCTCAAGAATTGTGAATCTGGGGCTCGAAGCCCAAAATCCATTAATAAACTGTAATTGTACTTTCTTAACTTGTGGATATCCAAATGAGTTCCTGTTATACGTGTTATTTCTTGGTCTTGAAAAGAAAATATAACCTTGAAAATTTTAAATTAACTTTAATTTCGTAAGTTGAGACCTGTTCATCCCAGCACCTTCTTTCACCTCTGCACATCCACAATACACCGTAACAATTATTATCATTATTATCATTATTGAATTGTCATGTTAAAGTTTACCTGTTTATGATAAATGCCAGATAAGTGATAAATTGTCAAGTTTGAACATCATCAGGAAGCAACGATCCATGTATTTAGATATTAATTAATTACTTCAATTAATTAACATGTCCTGATTTTTTTATGTAACCTTGGGAAGGTTTAACTAATGATGGGATGAAGTCTTATTTGATGATTGGATTGTCATGGATACATTGTTATTTAATAGCCACTGCATATGATTTGGTCTTAATTTTTTCTTTTGATTTAAGTAACGGAGATTACATTTTCATTTCCTCTGATTTTATTAATAAATTTTTTATACATTTTTAAGAATTATCCTGTGTCAAAGAGTATTTATTTTGTAGCTAGTTATCTTTGTTTAGGTAATCCTTATGTGCACCCAACGACGACAGGGACTGATCACCACTGAGAAGAGTTTTCCACATTGCGGTAAGTATAATTTTTTTTGGTAGCAGCCGAGGCAGGAGTAAGGACCATAAGTAATCAAGGGTAAAATATATCGCGTAAATTTTTACACTATATAATAGATTGGAAATGGTCATCTCTAAGCAAACTCTGACAGCTCATGTTCAAAGCAAATATAATTTTTTCTCATGTATAGAAATTTCAGGAAACCATTCTGTAGCTTGACGGTTCACAAGAACCTCGTTTATCCGGCCCTCATCAATCCGGGTCACCTGTTTATCCGGATCGAAAATAATAAAAAATATTTTTACTGGTACAATCTTTCTTTTACAGGGTCGACTCTTCTTGAATACCTTTTCCACTAAGGATAATTAAAGAGAGGAATTGGAAGTAATTCGGCCACGGTCTATCAAAGGTACCGTCCCAACATTCGCCTGGAATTGAGAGTGGGAAACCGTAGAAAACCATCCCCAGGACGGCCTAGGTGGGATTTGAACCCACGCTCTTCTGAATGCAACGCACTACTAATTCACTGATGATGAATTCTAAAATGAAACCGGCGCTCCATCAGAAGAACCAATGACCCATGGAGAGGCTGGACAGTCTGATGGCCTATTTAGAATCCTTGACTGGAACCACACCGGCAGAACTAACATCTTCGTGATCGTCCTGCGCGCAAACTATACACAAATGTAAAACAGGAAAAAATGACACATTCTTTTAGTGCGTAAAACAGAGTCGTAAATATAAGAAAAGTGTTCTTATATTCCCGTGTATAATTGTAAAAAGGTATTAACTTACTGTACAACTTATGTCAATAGATTATACAACATGTACTGTGTTTGATTTTTAGTTTCTTCCGGATTATCCAGATTTTCGATAATCCGGATCGGTTCCGGTCCCACTAAATCCGGATGAATGAAGTTTTTGTGTACATAAAAACTATACGTTATTCAACACGCTATGTTCCGTGTAAGGGTCGCAAAATCTGTCAGAATACATTGTTCTCCATCCTTGTCAGTATCACAGTATATAGCCTAAATAATACATAATGTATCTATATAACAATTATAGTGCCATTTCTAATACAAGCTATGTTTGTGTGAGAACCCAGCACTTGTCTCTTCGTTCAGCACTGCATCCCTTTAAACAGAAACCACGTTCATTGTGCGCCTCCACAGCCATAATTATACAATACGAGTTTTGTCCGTGCATAGCTCAGAATTTCAAAAGAATTGTATTTCTGTATCGGAAATGCACTTTTTACTTTTCCGTAATTTCTGTCATTCTGTCTATCTGTATGCAAGTATGTACAGGCATCACGAGAAAACGGCTGAAGAGAATTTAATGAAAATGTGTATGTGAAGTCGGGGGATGAGCCGCTACAATCTAGGATATAAATCATTTTACTCACGCTGAGTGAAATTGTAGTTTAGGGGGAAGCCTAAAATTGTATTCTCAAATATTTATGTTATTAGTGGTCCTATCGATAAATACTACATAACTAATGTTACACAGAATTTAATTTCCGAACATTTACGTCATGCATTGTTACTGTACCGGCTTTGATAACACAGATATTCATGAATTTCTATTTTTGTTGCCAAGTCCATATCAACGACGAGCCAGGAGAAAATGGGTTAACAGAATTTAATGAAATTCGGTATATAGAGTGAGGGAATAAGACTCTACAGATTAAGTTTAGGGGAAGGCGCCTAAAATAAATTTTTAAATAGCCTACCTATGTTATTGGTCCTATCGAAAAGTACTACATAACAAAAGTTATAGAGAATACAATTTCCGACTATTTATATTTTATTCAATTTTACCGTACCATCAATGACAAGAGTGGTATTTCAGAGTCGGAAGAAAACTAAATGTGAAGGCCAACAATATTGAAAGCGCATAACATTGATCAACAATAACATTACATTGACCATTGTTTGTGGTGATGTTCTTTGTCTCTTATGTTGCCGCTCAACTCCGATAGATGGGATTACTGATGCGTACTGAGTATAACAGCCTGACTGAATACTAGCGGGAAATAGCTGGGGAGTTAGAAAACTTTCTTCTTTAGCATGTCATTCCTCTGGTTCATACATTTTCTGATACCGTACTGCTGGTACATAACTCACTGTTTCATCATAGTATTCCAGCTATTCGATTCCTACTCTGACGCGCTGTTTTTAATAAGCAGTGTGCACTCTTAGGGCAAAGACCTACTTAGTACTAGTAGTAGCAGTAGTAGCAGTAGTAGTAGTACCTGGTCTAGAATTACAATTTAGGCATATTCCAAATTATAGCACCACAATTCACTAAATAACTCAAAATTCAACCCTGAAAAGAGCCGTTTCTTAAAAAAGGGCTTCTTCTTCTTCACTTTTATTAAATTCTACATTCATTTTATTCAAAAAAATTTGCCTCCAAGTCAGATAGATTTTTCCGCCGCCAGTGTAGTGAATTGAGATTTTCCGACTCATCGGGTACTCCTTAGAAACAGATTAGTAAAAGGGCATAGTTTTTGCCCTGGGGCTCTTCATTATTTGAACACCCCTGACAAAGGACTAGAGCGTTCACGGATCACGGCTATCTGCGGCCTGGTCATTCCAGCTCTGGAACTTTGGACTGTTAGATCGGCAGCGTAGTACTCTTCGATAAAAGTGAGGAAATATGTGGTTTTTCATTTGATCGAGTATTTCATGTGAATTCATTTCTTTTACTCGCGCCATTCCTACTGACGTCATTGTAATGACCTATATTCATTTCAATTAGGAAAACCACTAAGGCAGTCTTTCTGAGGATGTAAAAACGCAGGTGGAGAGTGAGTGTGTATCATTATGATGCAATTCCCCAACCTGATTGTGACTGACGGTAGGCAAGCGGGCCTACCATTACAATGAAAATTCCCTAACGCAGTCTTCATAGGAGAAAAGACATTTGGTGATTTCTCCGTCGCGTTTCTAGGGTAACAGTAAGAGCTATGCAATTTAATACAGTCTTACTCACAACGTGTACTCTACCTTACCTACAATTCTGTATACAATGTAAGATTCCGTAGCGAAGCACGGGCACATCAGCTAGTATATATATAAAATAAGAGTTTTGTCTGTACATTGCTCAAAATTCGAAAAGAATGGTATTTCTGTATCGGTCATGTCCATAGTAACAAGGAAATGCACTTTCCCATAATGTCTGTCTGTCTGTCTGTCTGTCTGTCTGTCTGTCTGTCTGTCTGTCTGTCTGTCTGTCTGTCTGTCTGTCTGTCTGTCTGTCTGTCTGTCTGTCTGTCTGTCTCTACACGCATCACGACAAAACGGGTGAAGAGAATTTAATGAAATCGGTACGTGAAGGCGGGGTATGAGCCACTACAGTCTAGACTATAAATCATTTTACTCACGCTGAGTGAAATGGTAGTTTAGAGGAAAGCCAAAAATTGAATTCTCAAATATTTATAATATTAGTGGTCCTATCGATAAATACTACATAACTAAAGTTATATAGAATTAAATTTCCGATCATTCATGTCATACATTGTTACCGCACCGGCCTTGATAACGCAGACATTAATGAATATGGATTTTTTTTTGGCAAGTCCATATCAGTGCCGAGCCACTAGAAAATGGGTTAACAGAATTTAAGCAAAGCCGGTATATAGAGTCGGGGAATAAGAAACTACAGCCTAAGTTATAAACAATTTTATTCGCCCTGTATTAAATTGCAGTTTAGGGGAAGGCGCCTAAAATTTAATTTTTAAATACCTATGTTATTGGTCCTGTCAAAAAGTACTACACAACAAAAGTTAGAGAGAATACAAATTCCGATCATTTATGTTTTATTAAATTTTACCGTACCGACTATTGTAAGAGTGGTATTTCAGAGTCGGAAGAAAACTAAATGTTAAGGCAAACTATATTGAAAACGCATAACATTGATCAACAATAACATTACATTGACCATTGTTTTTGGTTGTCTCTTATGCGGCCGCTCAACTCAGATAGATGGGATTACTGCTGCGTACCGAGTATAGAGAGCGTGCACGGCCGCTCTTTGCGCCTCTAGCGGAAGAAATCTGTAACATTTTGGTGATCTTGTCTTGAGCGGCCAGTCCAGGCTGTGTAACTGTGGGTGTGAAATTGTGGTGGTATTAGTAAAAGTATATCAAAATGCCTAAATCAAATAGAAACTGTTGTGCAGTGAACTGCCACAACACACCAAGAAACACGCATGGAAAATGAATTAGATTTCACACATTTACTGGTCGTCCATAGGAATCGGGCAGCTACAGGAGGTGGATTTCGGATGTTGGAAGGATAAAGTAAGTACAGTAGGCTACCTTATTTCATTTGTGACGTAAATCACACATTCCATATCACACATTTCAAACATATTGCCAAGTCAAGAACACGTTAATTTAAGTACACTTTGAAATAGTACATTTCATTTCAATTATGCATTGCAGCAGGTTCGTATGTTTACATTCATGTCCTTCCATGCGTACGTGTCTTGACTACGCCGAATACTACTACTACTACTACTAATAATAATAATAATAATAATAATAATAATAATAATAATAATAATAATGTTTCCCTGCATTTCAGTGCAGATGGAACCCCATCGGAACCCACCAAATGCTCCGTCATTTGCAGTGAACATTTTGTTGGAGGAAAGCCTAATAATATTGAAAATCATCCATCATAGATACCATCTGTGTTTCATGAGAGCTATGAGAAGAAACCGAAAAGAAAATGTGATGTGTCCCGGTTTTAAGAGCGAGTAAACGAATGAAATGCTCAAATATACATATGTCTTCTAATCAGGAAACTCATGAATTTATTGTGAAAAGTGAGTCGGTGCAAGCAGCATTTGAGGTTGAAGCAACGAATTTCGAATTCACTTGTGTGTTTAGTGGGAATGATGTAGGCACACAGTGCTAGTCAATCACAGTACCTCCAACTATTTCGAAAAAGGTGGATAAAAGTTGTGGTCCCAACACCCCCTTGGACATATGCAGAGGATTTCATGGAAACCAGAGCATAAAAATGAGGCACAGTTGAAGGATTTAATAAGTGTTTCATTTGAAGCATTCAGTTCTTTCTTTGTTTCTGAAGTGTCTATAAATATAAGTAATAACGATGTTTGTTTACTCCTTTTAATGATAATGAAATAGGCTATAACCTTTGCTGCCTTGGCAGTCATATTTGATGTACATCGGACTACTGCTGCGCGAATATTTTTTACTGCTCTCGGAGTAGTCAAGACACTAAGCAAACTAACCGTGCAAAATACTTTGCCTCGCGCTTTTAAAACATTTTATCCTGATGCACGAGTTATAATAGATTGCACAGAAATGAAAGCAGAAACGCCAGCAAGAATAGATGAGAGACGTTACATGTATTCTTCATACAAATCATGTTATAGACCTATATTTAAATTTTTATTAGCTGTGGCCCCAAACGAAACTATTGTTTTTGTTTCTCCTTGTTATGGTGGAAGAATTAGTGATATTATTATTGTTAACAATTCAGGCTTCCTAAATCTTTTGAGTGAAGAGGACGTTATATTAGCCGACAGTCACCCCATTCTTGTTATGCCGCCTTTTCTTCACATTGGGAAAATTACAGAAGATGAAGTGTTACAAATTCAGAGTGTAGCAAGTGTCGGAATTCATGTTGACAGATGCATACACAGGGTGACCGTTTTCAAAATCTTGAAAAATATTCCTCAAGATCTGTTTCCGTATATCAGCGACAAATTTTTACGTAGCTTGTGTGCTAGCAATAATAAAGAACGTAGAACTGTAACCCCTGTACATAATCCACTCGTATAAATCTTTCTTATCAGAACTTCGCTTAGCAACATGACATGTTATCTACTTATTCCAACTGAATTCATGTTTATTTGCTTACCGGATGCTGCCTGTCAATAGTTTGTCGAAAGCACAGTCAATTTCACCGGAAATCTCTCCCGAAATTTGACTTTTCACAGATTCACAGATATGAGGTAGTTACAATATTGTCATTAATTTCGTCCTGTGACAACAATATCAGGTTAAAATGTAGTTTTATATGTACAGCATTACAACTTCCATAGCATTACTTCATATTTATCTTGACGACAAGATGCAACGATACTTTTGCCGTAACTATGAAGCATGTCTTCCAGCGGAACGCACTCTCACCGTATTAATTCTCGGAATTCCGCCAGAGCGCTCTGTTACTAGTACCGTGCATGCTCCCTATAACAGCCTGACTGGATATTGGCGGGAAGTAGCTGGGGAGATGAAAACTTTCTTCTTTAGCATGTCATTTCTCTTATTCATACATTTTCTGATACCGTACTGCTGGTGCGTAACTCACTGGCTCATCATAGTATTCCAGCTATTCGATCCCTACTCTGACGCGCTGTTTGGAATGAGCAGTGTGCACTCTCAAGGCAGAGGCTCACTTAGTAGTAGTAGTAGTATTTACCTGGTCTAGAGTTACAATTTATACATATTCCAAATTTTAGCACCACAATTCACTAAATAACTGAAAATTTAAACCTGAAAAGAGCCGTTTCTTGAAAAGAGCTTCTTCCTCTTCACCTTCATTAATTTATACATTCATTTTATTCAAAATTGGCAGTGAAGAGGGGGTTTTTCCTCTGGTTTGTAGAAAAATATTGCCTCCAAGTCAGATAGATTTTTCAGCCGCCAGTGTAGTGAATTGAGATTTTCCGACTCATCGGGTACTCCTAGGAAACATATTAGTAAAAGGGCATATTTTTTGCCCTGGGACTCTCTACTGTTCGACCTCCCCCCAACTCCGGAAAAAGACTTAGAGTGTTCACGGATCATGGCTGTCTGCGACCTGGTCATTCCAGCTGTGGAACTTTGGACTGTTAGATCGGCATCGTAGTACTGATCGTTAAAAGTGCAAAAATTTGTGGTTTTTCATTTGATCGAGTATTTCATGTGAAATCATTGCTTCTACTCGCGCCATTCCTACTGGCGTCATTGTAATGACCTATGTTTATTTCAGTTGGGAAAATCACTAAGACAGTCTTTCTGAGGATGTAAAAAGGCAGGTGGAGAAAGAGTGTCTGCCATTATAATTCAATTCCCCAAGCTGATTGTGACTGATGGCAGGCAAGCGGGTCTACTATTACAATGAAAATTCTCTAACTCAGTCTTGATATGAGAAAAGGCGTTTGATGATTTCTCCGTCGCGTTTCCAGGGTAACGTTAAGAGCTATGCCATTTAATACAGTCTTGCTCACAACGTGTACTCTACCTAACCTACAATGTAGAATTCCGTAGCGATGCACGGGCACATCAGCTAGTACACACTTGTCTACAAGATCCATGACATTACTCATCCACTTGAAAATTATGTTCCCTTAGATAACTGTTTTACTGAACGCAGGTTATAAGGGTGGGAACAGTTCCTCCCCGGCAGTCACGAGGCCGAGTATATGCCATGCGTTTAGTTGCCCTTCTCAGTTGCCCTTCTCAGTTGGTCAGTGTTATCAGTAAGAGAATGTTGCTCTTTCCGCATTCTCCTGTTAGTCACGAAAAGTGTGCTTGTTAAGTAAACATTGCGTTTGTTTTGAGTTCTCTTTGTTTGAAGACGTTTCTTTGCAACTTCCTTTACGTCACACCGACATGGATAGGTCTTATGGCGACCATCGGAGAGGACAGGCCTAGGAGTGGGAGGGAATCGGCCGTGGCCTTAATTAAGGAACAGCCCTAGCATTTGCCTGGTGTGAACATGGGAAACGACGGAAAACCATCTTCAGGGCTGGCGACAGTGGGGATCGAACCCACTATCTCCCGGATCCAAGCTCACAGCTGCGCGCTCCTAACCGCATGGCAACTCGCGCGGTAAATTCGTTTATTTATTTTCTTTGAAACAGTGAAATGTTAAGTAATATCATGGCAACAAAATTTGGCAAGGAGAGCTAATGTGCAATGCATCTTTGAACGTGAAAACAAGCCTTCGGAGTAGGATGTACATTATTTGATCCAGTCACTGCTAAAACTCTCATGAGAACGAATCGACATGATTCAAGTGCACAACCTGGGAACAACAGTAAATTCAACAACGATTTATGAAGGTACACTGGTATCCGGATACCTAGCTGAACATGACGTACAAGTTCGTGGCGCCCTCCGCACTTAGCCTTGATGACAGCTTCCACTCACGCAGGCATGCGTTCAATCAGGTGCTGGAAGGTTGCTTGGGGAATGGCAGCCCATTCTTCACGGAGTGCTGCACTGAGGAGAGGTAGCGATGTCGATCGGTGAGGCCTGGCACGAAGTCGGAGTTCCAAAACATCCCAAAGGTGTTGTATAGGATTCAGGTCGGGACTCTGTGCAGGCCAGTCCATCACAGGGATGTTATTGTCGTGTAACCACTCCGCTATAGTCCGTTCATTATGAACAGGTGCTCGAACGTGTTGAAAGATGCAATCGCCATCCCCGAAGTGCTCTTCAACACTGGGAAACAAGAAGGTGCTTAAAACATCAATGTATGCCTGTACTGTGATAGTGCCACGCTAAACAACACGGGGTGCAACCACCCTCCATGAAAAGCACGACCACACCATAACACCACCGCCTCCGAATTTTACTGTTGGCACTACACACGCTGGCAGATGACGTTCTCCGGGCATTCACCATACCCACGCCCTGCCTTCGGATCGCCACATTGTGTACCGTGATTCCTTTACTCCACGTAACGTTTTTCCACTGTTCAATCGTCCAATGTTTACGCTCCTTACACCAAGCGAGGAGTTGTTTGGCATTGACCTGCGTGATGTGTGGCCGCTCGACCATGGAATCCAAGTTTTCTCACCACCCGCCGAACTGTCATAGACTTGAAGTGGATCCTGATGCAGTGTGGGATTACTGTGTGATGGTCTGGATAGATGCCTGCCTATTACACCTGACGACCCTCTTCAACAGTCGGCGATCTGTCAGTCAACAGACGAGGTCGGCCTGTACTATTTCGTGCTGTACGTGTCCCTTCACGTTTCCACGTCACTATCACATCAGAAGGATATTTAGGAGTGTGGAATTCTCGCATACAGACTTCTGACACAAGTGAAACCCAATCACCTGATCACGTTGGGAGTTCGTGAGTTCCGCGGAGCGCGCCATTCTGCTCTCTCACGATGTCTAATGACTACTGAGGAGTACCTGGCAGTAGGTGGCAGCACAATGCACCGTATGGTTTGGGGGTCTCCGGATACTTTAGATCACATACTGTATTTAGAAAATAATGGTAAGTGATGATCGTATAGGTTTGCTAACTGGCAAGGTTAAAAATAATGTCCGAATATTAAATGTTCCCCACAGAAGTGCCTATAGAGTCCATTTCGTTAGCGTTACGTAAATATGAGAAAGTGGCAGAACAGAGTGAAGGGAAATGATCACAGCAACACCCAATGGTTTAAGTGCTATCGGAATGGAGTTCAAAGACTCAATTCGTTCTCTCCTATATGTTGACAAATTTCACACGGAGGTTATTAGTGACGGCCATACTAGGACATGCCTTGCTCGTAATACGCTCAGTCACCTAAAGCCGGGCTGCCCGATACACAAGAATCGCTCCGTAGAGAGAAGGAATGTAGACACCTGAGAACTCCACTGTGAGTGCTAGGAACCGCACATCACAGCAAGTAAAGAAGGCCCACAGTTACACGTGCACGATAAAGAAAACACTGCACATATTCCGGCTGTTGATGTGAATTATTTTCCTTCGCTTACAGAGAGTCAGAATGGACGTATGAAGACCGAGTTGGAACCCAGCATTTCAAAATCCCTAGCTCATGAAAACTCCGAACAAATTAGTGAAACCGAATACGTTCCTACCCTACCCTTGACCACAGCAAGCTCAGCTTTCCAGTAGTAGTGACACCAAGGATCCCCTTCATCCTTGATCTTAGTAAGATCCAGAACAAAGCATCCCTTCCTTCTAAGAAGGAAACTGAATATATGGACACTTAGATACTGGGGGACTATGGAATTAAAGGCAGACTATTAAAAGCAATCAAAGGCATTTATGTTGACAATTGGGCTTCAGTAAGAATTGATGATAGAATGAGTTCTTGGTTCAGGGTACTTACAGGGGTTAGACAAGGCTGTAATCTTTCACCTTTGCTGTTTGTAGTTTACATGGATCATGTGCTGAAAGGTATAAAATGTCAAAGAGGGATTCAGTTAGGTGGAAATGTAGTAAGCAGCCTGGCCTATACTGACGACTTGGTCTTAATGGCAGATTGTGCCGAAAGCCTACAGTCTAATATCGTGGAAATTGAAAATAGTTGCAATGAGTATGGTATGAAAATTAGCCTCTCGAAGACTAAATTGATGTCAGTAGGTAAGAAATTCAACAGAATTGAATGTCAGATTGGTGATACAAAGCTAGAACAGGTCGATAATTTCAAGTATTTAGGTTGTGTGTTCTCCCAGGATGGTAATATAGTAAGTGAGATTGAATCAAGGTGTCGTAAAGCTAATGCAGTGAGCTCGCAGTTGCGATCAACAGTATTCTGTAAGAAGGAAGTCAGCTCCCAGACGAAACTATCTTTACATCGGTCTGTTTTCAGACCAACTTTGCTTAACGGGAGCGAAAGCTGGGTGGATTCAGGATATCTTATTCATAAGTTAGAAGTAACAGACATGAAAGTAGCAAGAATGATTGCTGGTACAAACAGGTGGGAACAATGGCAGGAGGGTATTCGGAATGAGTAGATAAAGTCTAATTTAGGAATGAACTCGATGGATGAAGCTGTGCGCATAAACCAGCTTCAGTGGTGGGGTCATGTGAGGCGAATGGAGGAGGATAGGTTACCTAGGAGAATAATGGACTCTGCTATGCAGGGTAACAGAAGTAGAGGTAGACCAAGACGACGATGGTTAGACTCGGTTTCTAACGATTTAAAGATAAGAGGTATAGAACTAAATGAGGCCACAATACTAGTTGCAAATCGAGGATTGTGGCGACGTTTAGTAAATTCACAGAGGCTTGCAGACTGAACGCTGAAAGGCATAACAGTCCATAATGATAATGTATGTACGTATGTTATATACGCCCGCTAGGGAACTAATAGATATTAAAATGGCAGAGGAAGATACGGAGAATGAAGTGTAATGGAACAGAAAAACAAATTAAGATGTTTTCACGTAGAATGCACAATAAAAATAAACCACACACTACGTCATCCACAGCTGCCAAAAGTTTCAAGGACAGTCACCTATTACACATTTCCTGAAGTCATAGGGACCCACGTAGGATACAGCCAAGTGGAAAGGAATAATGCTAAATCATCACGAGATAATTGACACTGCAGAACCTATAAATAATCGCGTACGGAGAAATGAATATAGCATCTTGGCTTTTGGCTGTCTCTTTATGAGTCTTCTCGCAAAGTCCCCCATACTTAATATTAATGGAGCGAGAATTGCCACAACACAAGCCCTGCTTAGTCGGTTGTTGAAGTCGTATATTGATTGTGTTATTCCTCCAGGAAGTGAAAAAAGCAATCCTCCACTTCTTATATAACTATGAGTATATAATGAACGTAAGTGATGCATTTCGACGAACTGCAATAGAATAAAAGAAAGGAATTCAGACATCATGATGAACAGCACGGGCAGGTTCCTCTCAGCCACACATAATAACACAAGACTGATAAACGTAAATAGCCTTTGCGCGTCACAGTACAAACAGGCACGAAATCCCTTACTTACAAAAGAAACTATGCCCCATTTAGTGACATTTAGGTGATTTTAACTGCACTCTTCACCCACGAGACCAAACCCGTACATTTTGTCCAGGCCTTCAGACACTCACCCAGTCCATGATGCTCAAGGAGGTTTGGCAGTACCTACAGAGCTCACGTGCGGAATTTGGCTATTGCCGTGGAGAGTCTAAATCGAGTATGGATGGATTGTATGTATCAGTGGCCATTAGCCATCATCATACCTTCAAAGTAATAAGTTAATTTTTTTTATTGTTTTAAAAATCACACGTTTGCTTTGATCGGTAATGATATATGTTTAAGAAATACACGTCTTTCTCCTTCAAACAGCAGATTTTGGATTGGTATTGCTGTCACTTGAGTAGTATAATGGGAGAGTTCGGGCGCCTCCTCCTCCTCCTCCGCCTCCTCCCCCGCCGCCGCCCGCGGGAAATTTGAATTTTGGCGGGAAATTTGAATTTTGGCGCGAGATTTGAATTTGTAAACAAAGCCACGTGCTTTTTGACAGCTGTCATCGACAACAACGCAACGCTAACCTCACTGCTGCCATCTTGACGGACCTAAACCTCACTAGTACCAACCTAACCTAACTAGCGTGAGGTAAACAAACCCACGTGTTTTTTGACAGCCACGTGCTTTTTGACAGACAACAACGCATCGCTAACCTCAGTACTGCTATCTTGACGGGCCTAAACCTTAATAGTACCAACTTAACCTAACTAGCATGAGGTAAACAAAGCCACGTGCTTTTTGACAGCCACATGCTTTTCAACAGATTTGTAAACAAAGCCACGTGCTTTTTGACAGACAACAACGCATCGCTAACCTCAGTACTGCCATCTTGACGGACCTAAACCTTAGTGGTACCAACTTAACCTAACTAGCGCGAGGTAAACAAAGCCACGTGCTTTTTGACAGCCACGTGTTTTTTGACAGCCACGTGCTTATTTGACAGCTGTCATCCGCCATCTTTGAGCACGGTGCTGCCCTCTTTCGTCACCTATCATCGGCAGTGCTGCCATCTTGACGGGTCTAAACCTTAGTGCTACCAACTTAACCTCACTAGCGTGAGATAAACAAAGCCACGTGCAGCTGTCATCCGCCATCTTTGAGCATCGTGCTGCCCTCTTTAGCTACTTACCTTTGAAATGTGGTACGTTATCCGCCATCTTGCATCCGAAACCTCAGTGCTGCGCTCTATGTAGTGGCGGCAAATTCCATGTGCTCTTGTTTGGAAACAAAGCCACGTGCAGCTGTCATCCACCATCTTTAATCACCGTGCTGCCCTCTTTAGCTACTTACCTTTGACAGTTGTCATCCGCCATCTTGCATCGCCAACCTCAGTGCCGCACTCTATGTAGTGGCGGCAAATTCCACGTGCTCTTGTTTGGAAACAAATTCACGTGCTATTTTTCTGACAGCTGTCATCCGCCATCTTTGAGCACCGTGCTGCCCTCTTTAGCTACTTACCTTTGAAATGTGGTACGTCACAGCTGTCATCCGCCATCTTTAATCCAGAGAGAACAGTGCTGCAATCTATGTGGTGGCGGCAAATTCCACGTGCTTTACAAATCAACATGCTTTTTTGACAGCTGTCAACCGCCATCTTTAATCACCGTGCTGCCATCTATGTGGTGGCGGTAAATTCCACATGCTTTACAAACCTATATGCTTTTCTGACAGCTGTCATCCGCCATCTTTAATCCAGAGAGAACAGTGCTGCCCTCTATGTGGTGGCGGCAAATTCCACGTGCTCTTGTTTGGAAACAAAGCCATGTGCAGCTGTCATCCGCCATCTTTGAGCACCGTGCTGCGAGCAATTTCGTCAGTTGTCATCCGCCATCTTTAATCTACAGAACACCGTGCTGCCCTCTTTATGGCTACTACCTTAAGCACGTAGTAGCGGGCAATTTGAAAAGTTCTGTTAGCTATAATCCGCCATCTTTAATCACCGTGCTGCCATCTTTAGCTAGATACCTTTGAAATGTGGCAGCGGATAATTTGAAAAATGCTTTTTGACAGCAGCTATCTTTGAGCACCGTGCTACCCTCTATGTGGTGGCGGCAAATTCTACATGCTTTACAAACCCACGCGCTTTTTTTTGACAGCCATCTTTAAGCAACAGAGTACAGTGCTGCCCTCTTTGTTGTGGCGGCAAATTCCACGTGCTCTTGTTTGGAAACAAAGCCACATGCTCTTTTGACAGCTGTCACCCGCCATCTTTAACCAACAGAGCACTATGCTGCGGGCAATTTCGTTAGCTGTCATCCGACATCTTTAATCAACAGAGCACCGTGCTGCCCTCATGCGGGGTAATTTCGTTAGCTGCCATCCGCCATCTTTAAACACCGTGCTGCCCTCTTTATGACTACTACCTTAAGCACGTAGTAGCGGGCAATTTCGTTAGCTGTCATCCGCTATCTTTGAGCACCGTGTTGCTCTCTGTAGTAGCGGGTAATTTGAAAAGTTCTGTTAGCTGTCATCCGCCATCTTTGAGCACCGTGCTGCCATCTATGTGGTGGCGGCAAATTCCACATGCTTTACAAACTCACGCGCAGCTGTCATCCACCATCTTACATCGCAAACCTCAGTGCTACACTCTATGTGGTAGCGGATAATTTTAAAAAGAAAAATTCTACAGCAGCCATCTCTCGACGCTAATTGCACAAGATGGTAGCTATACATGACTCCTTAAAGGTGCTCATGCAAGATGATCGCTATACATAGACGCCCTTGGGATGCTTGCGCAAGATGGCGGTTATACAAGGCTCCTTATGAGGGATGCTTGCGCGAGATGGTGGTTGCTCTTATGAGGCGGCTCAAGGATCCATGGCTAGATACGCCCTAAGGATGCTTGCGCAAGATGGCGGATGCAAGATGACGGCTATACATAGCTCCTTATGAGACAGCCAGTACAACATGTGATCAGAACATTGATTGATGTGTTCAGAACACAAAATAAGTAGAATCGAACACTGTACTCGATACAACATGTGATTAAAACATTGTGTGGTGTGTTCAGAACACTAATCGAACGCTGTATTAGGGGATACCTTTGTTTAGATTGAAACATAACAAGACTAGAATTGAACACTGCACATTGATTGATGTGTTCAGAACACAAAATAAGTAGAATCGAACACTGTACTCGATGTCGTTAACTTCAACATGTGATTAAAACATTGGCTGGTGTGTTCAGAACACTACATAAGTAGAATCGAACGCTGTATTAGGGGATACCTTTGTTTAGATTGAAACATAACAAGACTAGAATTGAACACTGCACTCGATGTCGGAAGATCAGATTGAAACATAACAAGACTAGAATTGAACACTGTACATTGATTGATGTGTTCAGAACAAAAAATAAGTAGAATTGAACACTGTACTCGATGTCGTTAACTTCAACATGTGATTAAAACATTGTCTGGTGTGTTCAGAACACTACATAAGTAGAATCGAACGCTGTATTAGGGGATACCTTTGTTCTAAGAAGATCAGATTGAAACATAACAAGACTAGAATTGAACACTGCACTCGATGTCGTTACATGTGATCAGAACAATGATTGATGTGTTCAGATCACTAAACAAGTAGAACCGAACTCTGTACAACATGTTAGGGGGATACCTTTGTTTAGATTGAAACATAACAAGACTAGAATTGAACACTGCACTCGATGTCGTTACATGTGATCAGAACAATGATTGATGTGTTCAGATCACGAAACAAGTAGAACCGAACACTGTACAACATGTTAGGGGATACCTTTGTTTAGATTGAAACTAACAAGACTAGAATCGAACACTGCACTCGATGTCGTTACATGTGACCCGATACAACATGTTAGGGGATACCTTTATCCTAAGAACCGAACACTGTACAACATGTTAGGGGATACCTTTGTTTAGATTGAAACTAACAAGACTAGAATCGAACACTGCACTCGATGTCGTTACATGTGATCCGATACAACATGTTAGGGGATACCTTTGTTTAGATTGAAACATAGCAAGCCTAGAATCGAACATTGTTTGATGTGTTCAGTACAACTTCAATGATTAACATACACATTGTGCACATATCGCATAGCTAAAAACACACTGTGCACATATCGCATAGCTAACACTTCAAATGATTTGCTTAGTACGAAAATAAAAATAAAAAATCTATACCGCGTAGCTAACTCGTTCATCACACTGCTAAGACGCTTAGTAATTGTGAATACACTCATACGAAAATCAAGAAAGCACACTGCGTAGCCAACTCGCTCGGCACGAAAAAATCTATACCGCGTAGCTAACTCGTTCATCACACTGCTAAGACGCTTAGTAATTGTGAATACACTCATACGAAAATCAAGAAAGCACACTGCGTAGCCAACTCGCTCGGCTCACTCGCTTAGTAATTGCAACACACACGGATAAGAATGTTCCGAGATACTTACATGTTTTTTAAGGGGGGGTGAAAGATCATAAATTATATGTACACACATGTTGTCTCCTCCAAGTTGTAAGATGAAATAGACGCAGTACTGCGAGTTTCCGCTCTAGCTGGCGAACGGAAGTAGCATGATATCTCAGCAAAAAATAAAAATACGCGTGAGCTTGCAAGTCAGACACAATGATGGATACCGCGATTCAAATCCTGGTAACTTATGCCGTCGGGAAGGGCATCCGGCTAGATCATGTAATAATGATCGCACAGGTCCCACGCCTATCATTTACAGCTTCCAGTTCGAACCCGCTATCATCCGAAGTAGCGAGAATGATTGAAGAGTGTTTTAGTGTGATTCATTTGTTGGATGGAGGCGTTAAGCTGCCTTCTTCGGTAGGAGTAGGCTATGTCGGGATATCGATTTAAAATCCTAGTCAGGAAGGGCAGCCGGTCGTAAAACTATGGTGTGAGGCGGGGTGTGCAAAAAAGCTAGCAATAAGTAAGGGCTGTTGATGGGGGCGTTAAACCTTGTGCAGACTCCTTCGAAAATTATTTTTTGAGTACAAGTGTGTTGATGCTGATTCATTTGTTGGATGGAGGTAATAAGCCTTGTGCAGGCTTCTTCAGTGGAGTAGGCTATGTATCGGTACCGGGATATCTAGTTATAAAACCCGCTACAACAAATTTATCGCGTATACTGCGATTTAAAATCCTAGTCAGGAAGGGCAGCCGGTCGTATAAAACTATGGTGTGAGGCGGGGTGTGCAAAAAAGCCAGCATTAAGTAAGAGCTGTTGATAGGAGGCGTTAAACCATGTGCAAGCTCCTTCACCAGGAGAAGCCTACATGCCGGTACCGTGCAGGTTCTTTCGATAGGAGTAGGCACTGTGTGTGTTTTAACCTCTCCGTACAATCATGATAGTTTACGTTAGGAACTTACATAGGCTAAATGCTACACATTCCGTGGCAGAGCCGGGAATCGAACTCGGTCGAAAATTATTTTTTGAGTACAAGAGTGTTGATGCTGATTCATTTGTCGGATGGAGGCAATAAGCCTTGTGCAGGCTTCTTCAGTGGAGTAGGCTATGTATCGGTACCGGGATATCTAGTTATAAAACCCGCTACAACAAATTTATCGCGTATACTGCGATTTAAAATCCTACTCAGGAAGGGCAGCCGGTCGTATAAAACTATGGTGTGAGGCGGGGTGTGCAAAAAAGCCAGCATTAAGTAAGGGCTGTTGATAGGAGGCGTTAAACCATGTGCAAGCTCCTTCACCAGGAGAAGCCTACATGCCGGTACCGTGCAGGTTCTTTCGATAGGAGTAGGCACTGTGTATGTTTTAACCTCTCCGTACAATCATGATAGTTTACGTTAGGAACTTACATAGGCTAAATGCTACACATTCCGTGGCAGAGCCGGGAATCGAACTCGGAACTCCGAGGGTAGCAACTAACTACTACACCACAGAGGAGGACTATTTCAGAATATTTTACAACCTTAATTAGTACTGTGTTTTAAGAGCTTGAATGGTACTCAGCTAAGAAGACGTTCGCGAGTTACAAGCCGCTTATCAGTGTCCTCGTTCAAGGCCGAGCCGGAAGATACGTGTACAATTTCAGCTAACACACGCATTCCGCTGCTCGCTCTGCGCTGATACGACTTCATGGACAGTAGAACAAACCTATAGCCTACAGTATGCATGCCTCTCACCCGGTAGTCTCGGGTTCGATTCTCTTGGGAATAAAAATGTGTTTAAATCGCAAGAATTTGTTGAGTTGTCCTTTGCACACTCTTGCCTTCGCGATGCGTGTTCGATAAATGTTTTCAACCGGTTGCCCTTCCTGACGTCAAAGAACTCGGATTAAGAATCTGTCGAGAATCGGGGGTTTTACTGCTAGATTTTAAATCGCAGTATCACGAACTATTGTTTTACTACCGGATGCCCTTCCTGACTAAGATTTTAAATCGCAAGAATTTGTTTTAAGACCCAAGTCTTGTTATGTTTCTTTTCGTAATCTGCAAGTCTAAACAAGCATATCGCTGCACACTCTTGCCTTCGCGATGCGTGTTCGATAATTGTTTTCAACCGGTTGCCCTTCCTGACGTCAAAGAACTCGGATTAAGAATCTGTCGAGAATCGGGGGTTTTACTGCTAGATTTTAAATCACGAACTATTGTTTTACTACCGGATGCCCTTCCTGACTAAGATTTTAAATCGCAAGAATTTGTTTTAAGACTCAAGTCTTGTTATGTTTCTTTTCGTAATCTGCAAGTCTAAACAAGCATATCGCTGCACACTCTTGCCTTCGCGATGCGTGTTCGATAATTGTTTTCAACCGGTTGCCCTTCCTGACGTCAAAGAACTCGGATTAAGAATCTGTCGAGAATCGGGGGTTTTACTGCTAGATTTTAAATCACAGTATCACGAACTATTGTTTTACTGCTGGATGCCCTTCCTGACTAAGATTTTAAATCGCAAGAATTTGTTTTAAGACTCAAGTCTTGTTATGTTTCTTTTCGTAATCTGCAAGTCTAAACAAGCATATCGCTGCACACTCTTGCCTTCGCGATGCTTGTTCGATAATTGTTTTCAACTAGTTGCCCTTCCTGACGTCAAAGAACTCGGATTAAAAATCTGTCGAGAATCGGGGGATATACAGCTAGATTTTAAATCGCAGTATCACGAACTATTGTTTTACTGCTGGATGCCCTTCCTGACTAAGATTTTAAATCGCAAGAATTTGTTTTAAGACTCAAGTCTTGTTATGTTTCTTTTCGTAATCTGCAAGTCTAAACAAGCATATCGCTGCACACTCTTGCCTTCACGATGCGTGTTCGATAATTGTTTTCAACTAGTTGCCCTTCCTGACGTCAAAGAACTCGGATTAAGAATCTGTCGAGAATCGGGGGTTTTACTGCTAGATTTTAAATCGCAGTATCACGAACTATTGTTTTACTACCGGATGTCCTTCCTGACTAAGATTTTAAATCGCAAGAATTTGTTTTAAGACTCAAGTCTTGTTATGTTTCTTTTCGTAATCTGCAAGTCTAAACAAGCATATCGCTGCACACTCTTGCCTTCGCGATGCGTGTTCGATAATTGTTTTCAACCGGTTGCCCTTCCTGACGTCAAAGAACTCGGATTAAGAATCTGTCGAGAATCGGGGGTTTTACTGCTAGATTTTAAATCACGAACTATTGTTTTACTGCTGGATGCCCTCCCTGACTAAGATTTTAAATCGCAAGAATTTGTTTTAAGACTCAAGTCTTGTTATGTTTCTTTTCGTAATCTGCAAGTCTAAACAAGCATATCGCTGCACACTCTTGCCTTCACGATGCGTGTTCGATAATTGTTTTCAACCGGTTGCCCTTCCTGACGTCAAAGAACTCGGATTAAGAATCTGTCGAGAATCGGGGGATATACAGCTAGATTTTAAATCGCAGTATCACGAACTATTGTTTTACTGCTGGATGCCCTTCCTGACTAAGATTTTAAATCGCAAGAATTTGTTTTAAGACTCAAGTCTTGTTATGTTTCTTTTCGTAATCTGCAAGTCTAAACAAGCATATCGCTGCACACTCTTGCCTTCGCGATGCGTGTTCGATAATTATTTTCAACCGGTTGCCCTTCCTGACGTCAAAGAACTGGGATTAAGAATCTGTCGAGAATCGAGGATTTACAGCTAGATGCTCGCCGGATACCCTTCCCGACGGCATAAGTTACCAGGATTTGAATCGCGGTATCCATCATTGTGTCTGACTTGCAAGCTCACGCGTATTTTTATTTTTTGCTGAGATATCATGCTACTTCCGTTCGCCAGCTAGAGCGGAAACTCGCAGTACTGCGTCTATTTCATCTTACAACTTGGAGGAGACAACATGTGTGTACATATAATTTATGATCTTTCACCCCCCCTTAAAAAACATGTAAGTATCTCGGAACATTCTTATCCGTGTGTGTTGCAATTACTAAGCGAGTGAGCCGAGCGAGTTGGCTACGCAGTGTGCTTTCTTGATTTCCGCATGAGTGTATTCACAATTACTAAGCGTCTTAGCAGTGTGATGAACGAGTTAGCTACGCGGTATAGATTTTTTTCGTGCCGAGCGAGTTGGCTACGCAGTGTGCTTTCTTGATTTTCGTATGAGTGTATTCACAATTACTAAGCGTCTTAGCAGTGTGATGAACGAGTTAGCTACGCGGTATAGATTTTTTATTTTTATTTTCGTACTAAGCAAATCATTTGAAGTGTTAGGTATGCGATATGTGCACTGTGTGTTTTTAGCTATGCGACATGTGCACAGTGTGTATGTTAATCATTGAAGTTGTACTGAACACATCAAACAATGTTCGATTCTAGGCTTGCTATGTTTCAATCTAAACAAAGGTATCCCCTAACATGTTGTATCGGATCACATGTAACGACATCGAGTGCAGTGTTCGATTCTAGTCTTGTTAGTTTCAATCTAAACAAAGGTATCCCCTAACATGTTGTACAGTGTTCGGTTCTTAGGATAAAGGTATCCCCTAACATGTTGTATCGGGTCACATGTAACGACATCGAGTGCAGTGTTCGATTCTAGTCTTGTTAGTTTCAATCTAAACAAAGGTATCCCCTAACATGTTGTACAGTGTTCGGTTCTACTTGTTTCGTGATCTGAACACATCAATCATTGTTCTGATCACATGTAACGACATCGAGTGCAGTGTTCAATTCTAGTCTTGTTATGTTTCAATCTAAACAAAGGTATCCCCCTAACATGTTGTACAGTGTTCGGTTCTACTTGTTTAGTGATCTGAACACATCAATCATTGTTCTGATCACATGTAACGACATCGAGTCCAGTGTTCAATTCTAGTCTTGTTATGTTTCAATCTGATCTTCTTAGAACAAAGGTATCCCCTAATACAGCGTTCGATTCTACTTATGTAGTGTTCTGAACACACCAGACAATGTTTTAATCACATGTTGAAGTTAACGACATCGAGTACAGTGTTCAATTCTACTTATTTTTTGTTCTGAACACATCAATCAATGTACAGTGTTCAATTCTAGTCTTGTTATGTTTCAATCTGATCTTCCGACATCGAGTGCAGTGTTCAATTCTAGTCTTGTTATGTTTCAATCTAAACAAAGGTATCCCCTAATACAGCGTTCGATTCTACTTATGTAGTGTTCTGAACACACCAGCCAATGTTTTAATCACATGTTGAAGTTAACGACATCGAGTACAGTGTTCGATTCTACTTATTTTGTGTTCTGAACACATCAATCAATGTGCAGTGTTCAATTCTAGTCTTGTTATGTTTCAATCTAAACAAAGGTATCCCCTAATACAGCGTTCGATTAGTGTTCTGAACACACCACACAATGTTTTAATCACATGTTGTATCGAGTACAGTGTTCGATTCTACTTATTTTGTGTTCTGAACACATCAATCAATGTTCTGATCACATGTTGTACTGGCTGTCTCATAAGGAGCTATGTATAGCCGTCATCTTGCATCCGCCATCTTGCGCAAGCATCCTTAGGACGTCTCTAGCCATGGATCCTTGAGCCACCTCATAAGAGCAACCACCATCTCGCGCAAGCATCCCTCATAAGGAGCCTTGTATAACCGCCATCTTGCGCAAGCATCCAAAGGGCGTCTATGTATAGCGATCATCTTGCATGAGCACCTTTAAGGAGTCATGTATAGCTACCATCTTGTGCAATTAGCGTCGAGAGATGGCTGCTGTAGAATTTTTCTTTTTAAAATTATCCGCTACCACATAGAGTGTAGCACTGAGGTTTGCGATGTAAGATGGTGGATGACAGCTGCGCGTGAGTTTGTAAAGCATGTGGAATTTGCCGCCACCACATAGATGGCAGCACGGTGCTCAAAGATGGCGGATGACAGCTAACAGAACTTTTCAAATTACCCGCTACTACAGAGAGCAGCACGGTGCTCAAAGATAGCGGATGACAGCTAACGAAATTGCCCGCTACTACGTGCTTAAGGTAGTAGTCATAAAGAGGGCAGCACGGTGTTTAAAGATGGCGGATGGCAGCTAACGAAATTACCCCGCATGAGGGCAGCACGGTGCTCTGTTGATTAAAGATGTCGGATGACAGCTAACGAAATTGCCCGCAGCATAGTGCTCTGTTGGTTAAAGATGGCGGGTGACAGCTGTCAAAAGAGCATGTGGCTTTGTTTCCAAGCAAGAGCACGTGGAATTTGCCGCCACAACAAAGAGGGCAGCACTGTACTCTGTTGCTTAAAGATGGCTGTCAAAAAAAAGCGCGTGGGTTTGTAAAGCATGTAGAATTTGCCGCCACCACATAGAGGGTAGCACGGTGCTCAAAGGTAGCTGCTGTCAAAAAGCATTTTTCAAATTATCCGCCGCCACATTTCAAAGGTATCTAGCTAAAGATGGCAGCACGGTGATTAAAGATGGCGGATGATAGCTAACAGAACTTTTCAAATTGCCCGCTACTACGTGCTTAAGGTAGTAGCCATAAAGAGGGCAGCACGGTGTTCTGTAGATTAAAGATGGCGGATGACAACTGACGAAATTGCTCGCAGCACGGTGCTCAAAGATGGCGGATGACAGCTGCACATGGCTTTGTTTCCAAACAAGAGCACGTGGAATTTGCCGCCACCACATAGAGGGCAGCACTGTTCTCTCTGGATTAAAGATGGCGGATGACAGCTGTCAGAAAAGCATATAGGTTTGTAAAGCATGTGGAATTTACCGCCACCACATAGATGGCAGCACGGTGATTAAAGATGGCGGTTGACAGCTGTCAAAAAAGCATGTTGATTTGTAAAGCACGTGGAATTTGCCGCCACCACATAGATTGCAGCACTGTTCTCTCTGGATTAAAGATGGCGGATGACAGCTGTGACGTACCACATTTCAAAGGTAAGTAGCTAAAGAGGGCAGCACGGTGCTCAAAGATGGCGGATGACAGCTGTCAGAAAAATAGCACGTGAATTTGTTTCCAAACAAGAGCACGTGGAATTTGCCGCCACTACATAGAGTGCGGCACTGAGGTTGGCGATGCAAGATGGCGGATGACAACTGTCAAAGGTAAGTAGCTAAAGAGGGCAGCACGGTGATTAAAGATGGTGGATGACAGCTGCACGTGGCTTTGTTTCCAAACAAGAGCACATGGAATTTGCCGCCACTACATAGAGCGCAGCACTGAGGTTTCGGATGCAAGATGGCGGATAACGTACCACATTTCAAAGGTAAGTAGCTAAAGAGGGCAGCACGATGCTCAAAGATGGCGGATGACAGCTGCACGTGGCTTTGTTTATCTCACGCTAGTGAGGTTAATTTGGTAGCACTAAGGTTTAGACCCGTCAAGATGGCAGCACTGCCGATGATAGGTGACGAAAGAGGGCAGCACCGTGCTCAAAGATGGCGGATGACAGCTGTCAAAAAAGCACGTGGCTGTCAAAAAACACGTGGCTGTCAAAAAGCACGTGGCTTTGTTTACCTCGCGCTAGTTAGGTTAAGTTGGTACCACTAAGGTTTAGGTCCGTCAAGATGGCAGTACTGAGGTTAGCGATGCGTTGTTGTCTGTCAAAAAGCACGTGGCTGTCAAAAAACACGTGGGTTTGTTTACCTCACGCTAGTTAGGTTAGGTTGGTACTAGTGAGGTTTAGGTCCGTCAAGATGGCAGCAGTGAGGTTAGCGTTGCGTTGTTGTCGATGACAGCTGTCAAAAAGCACGTGGCTTTGTTTACAAATTCAAATCTCGCGCCAAAATTCAAATTTCCCGCCAAAATTCAAATTTCCCGCGGGCGGCGGCGGAGGAGGAGGCGGAGGAGGAGGAGGAGGCGCCCGAACTCTCCCATTATACTACTCACTTTTAATGTTTTTTGTATACATGTCAGTTTTGTATATTCATATGCACATATGCTCTATTTACGTGACGCACCACGGGAATAAACAAAGTATGTGCACATTGCCGGTCCCGTGCTTTTGGGATAGCGTGCCTGCTTCTTACTCTGACGCCCCGGGTTCTATTCCCGGTCAGGTCAGGGATTTTTACCTGGATCTGAGGGCTGGTTGGAGGTCCACTCAGCCTATGTGATTACAATTGAGGAGCTACCTGACGGTGAGATAGCGGTCCTGGCCTAGAAAACCAAGAATAACGACCGAGAGGATTCGTGGTGCTGAGCACACGACAATTCATAATGTGCAGGCATTCGCGCTGAGTAGCGGTCGCTTGGTAGGCCAAGCTGTTGCGCTACGCGTTTGCTTTGATTTATGTACACCATACTGGCTCTATCGGCAAACACCAAACTCTTGTCTGAAGCGGTGTTGTGTATGAAGTAACCGGCCAATGTTTGTTCGCCAACTGTTATATTTTAGTTTCAATTAGTATATACTAGTCAGTAATTAGTATACTAAGTTTTGTTAACACAGTGAGAAAATAAGAAGTAGAACACGAGCTTACTGGTGCTGTTTCCTCAGAGAGTATTTGCTGCTTACTTAATAATAAATCTTTGTCCCATTATTTTGTCCGACTCCTTTGCTGAGATGTCAGAATAACGGTCTTCAGGTCAAAGGGCCCTGTGTTAGATTCCCGGCGGTAAGAAGGATTTTAATAGCTTCACCATGCAGATGAGGCAATTACTCACGAACCGCAACCTGAGGCTCCCACTTTACTGTACGGAGTAGAAGGATGGACATTTACTCAAGAAGACACTGGAGGCATTAGAAATGTTGGTGTACAGGCGATTCTTGGAATTTGGTGGACGGACAGAATCCGCAACTCCGAGGTGTCTGACCGACTGAAGTTATTTTGACCATCAATGAGCACAAGCCGGAATAATTCGGACACATAATGTGAATGATAAGTACAAGCAAGAAGGACACCTGGCACAAGACGAACTTTGTGGCTGAGGTAATCCAAGTTCCGCGCGCTGCATTCAAATTCAAGGTCGCCAAACTTTGCTAGGTTATTGCTTTTATGTCCCACTATCTACGTTTGACAGTTTTCCGAGATACCGAGGTGCCGGAGCCAATAAATCTGCCGAAACGAGGCTGAGCACTTTAAATCTACCTCACTGAGCCAGGATCGGAGTCAGAAGGCGAGCGGTCACTCCGGCATCTACCAAGAAATACGCAGCAATTAGTACATATTGTGTAGGAGGTGAAACTGGACCAAATTGGACTGCCCTAAAGAAGACCACAACAGGAACAAAATTTGCCTGATTACTTACTCTTGTAAATTTTCTCAGTCTTCCCGAGAGCGCCCCCGAGATTGTGTAAATGAAATGTAGGTATAACCCTTCTCTGTGCGGTCGGGTAGCTGGTTATTACGACTGGTTCAATCTGATCAGAGGAGTTAATGAAGCGAATGACGTGATGTAGTGCAGTGTAGTGATAGGAACTGAGAGAGGGAGAGAGAGAGAGTATGAAACCCGGTGCCAGCACATGATGTACTCCGGTCGAACTGCACGAAGGGATCTACTCAAGCTTAACGCCTCCATCCGACGGATGAATTACCATCGACAGCGTCATATGCTCCTCACTACATGTAAACTCTACGGAGAGCTTTGTTACTGAATCCAGACTTTAGGGACGCAATCTAGTAATTCTAAATTTATTTCACCAATGGAAATCGCGGGGGTGGAAGGTTTATCCCCCACCGACTAGTTTATCTCAAATTTTCCTCCAAACTAAAATTGCCCCAGGGGAATTCTTTTATTATAAAATAATGAAGAAGATGTAAAACACATATATTAGTGAAAACAATATTTTACTGTGCATATTTTCATGAAATCATCAGCAATAGTACACATAATATAGAATGCCTGCCAGACGTTGAGCGGTAAAGGAACTCCGCACCAGCATGTTTCACTCTGGCAAGTCCCGGCAGAAATATAACAGCCCTCGCTCGAGTTTACACCACTCCTTGTAGCCAATAGGAACATATTCACTTAAGGAGTGTACAAAGGGAATAACTTACTGTATAGAACTGACATTTTAACAATCAAGTTCTTACACTCGTACACTTTTGTGTATCTTACAGTTTGGTCTATTATTAATGTGGATTTGTGGTGTATATAATCTTACTTGATACTCTTTATTTCATTTGTGGAATTCTGTAGGCTAGTTATTAGTGGGACGTACACTCTGTTCATATTTGAATTGTTCACTTCTTCCTTGCAGTGTCCGCACGCAGTATCAGACCTTTGACAAAGACAGCGACGTCATCTCCGGGAATGCCTTGTATTGACAGAAGGTAAAATTTCATAATATGATAAAATTCATAATGACTCCCCCAATGACTGCTTATGTAAACGGAATGTATTTTAAATATCAGAAAAACGCACTAAATGTGAGAAATGCCAGTAAGAAACGTTCGAGATTTTTGTTCACATTGAAGATAATGCGGAACCTTCTTCCACCAGTACTACGGAATGCTCTTTAGTTTCTTGTAGAAACTGTGAACAATTACTATTTCTAAATCACGACCATTGTGTCTCACTTCACCGCGGCACTTACTCCACTTCGTGCTTTATTGGCAAGGTACCTGTTCTCCAGCGAGAAAACAGCTTGTGTGTTACGTCCTGGATTATAAATTACTGAATTATGTACGAGTTTATGTTAGAGTTACAGGTTATTTTATATTGTTTGCTACTGCAGAGGAGGCATGCTTGGCTCTTCAGTCCGCGAAAACTAAATTCATAAACTAGCTGAATACATGGTCACAGTACTAGAGTTGACATGTTTCTTTCCTCAAGGAACATCATCAGACTCTATTAAACAACATTCAAGTATTTAGAAAAGTATAAACATTTCTGTTTAAATACTTATGAACATGAAATCTGGAACCTTTCCCTCCACTCTAGGATATGTCGCACCTGTGAACCTATTTATTCTCTCGTTGCTTTGCAGCATTATGATATGATGTAGCGTATGGTTATTAGCAAACTGTAGGAGATAAGTGCCACAAAGGCGCTCAGCAGTCTCGTTTACCTCATTTGGCTCGAACAAGAAAATAGTGTGCCGATCTCTCTGGCCTACAAGAGACACTCGAACTCATACTGGTCTCGTCATTCGCTTTCTGTGTCAGTGCATTAATCAAGAGTAGGTAAATTTCAAATATTCTGCTACTGAGGGAACTTATGTTCCCTTTCGATCCGTTAGTTCCCCTGTTACGGTGGCAAGTACACGAAGATCTCTCTTATACTGACCACTTCCCGATATTTCTAACGCTCTTGAATGAAAAACAGTACCAAGCGCTGGTTACCTCGGCGGGCAAATTCCCCCAATTTATAAAACGTTCATTAATGACCGATGACATGCTGGAGTCTGTTGACAAGTGCGTTTCTTCCATTGCAACTGGAATTCTGCGTGCTACAGAGGAAAAAGTTCCTTCCTCATCCGGTATCCCTCGCCGGAAACAGGTCCCATGTTGGACCGACAAAATTGCAGCAGCCATACGTGATATTCGACGGGCTTTTAAGAACAATCGTGGGAATCCTAAGATGGCCAGTGATATCACATTTAAGCGTCTGCGAGCTAAGGTCCGTTCCCTTCTATCCCTCCTAAAGAGCATGGCCAAGGGTGTTTACCGAAGAACGGACGAGTAGGTTGAATGTAGAGGCATGAGCCATTTTTATTGGGATAGAATAAGTTGGTCTACTCCCAGGACTGTGAACTGCAATGAGGAGAGCACCTCGTCTGGTTACATGCCGGAGTTTGGCATAGTGCAATGTGTTGTTCGTTTCAAGATATAATATGCCTATCTATATAAATAAAGTTTTAGGGGGTCCGTTGTCTGAAATTTCTTTTGTTTTGCTAATTCTTCAGATATTTATCCGTTTTAGGTCAACTCAAGACCGAATCGGTGGTTTTTACTTTTCGCGTCTGTCTGTTTGTCTGTCTGTTTGTCTGTTCCACCATCACGTCGAAACGGCTGGATAGATCTCAACCAAACTTCATATTTGGAGTCTACTCATACCGGGGAAGGTTTTGATATGCAATCATTTTAAAATCTTTGAACAGACGGGGAGTTTATAGGAAAACCATAACGGTTTTCCTCCATTTTCTCTTATACTATTGATTTTCTGTAAACTCCCTGGACCGTACGTGAAACGCCTCTTCATTATAAACAACTTTCGTTATGTTCATGATTTACCTTACTCTTCACATGACGGAGAAAATTACTATTTTCCGCGGATATCATGCTCTGCATTGAGTGACCGACAGACCGAAAACGAACCTACAGGTTACCATGGCAACGTCTTTGACTGCTTGCCAGCAGGGAAGTAACCTATTGCCATTTTCCTCATTATGCTTTTAAATTCGTGGTTGTTCCTTGGGTTGAAGGCAAGAGAGGCGTCAATCAGCCTATCTGGGGGATATTGGCGGAATATCGTTGGAGGTTATAACCGCCCTCGAATAGATTAAGTAATAACACCATTAGTCATCTTCTTATCTGTTTACCTAAGAATCACTGCGCCTAAATTTCTCCTCTTTTGCAGCTTTATTTTATCCATAACTCACACCAGCATAATTTATTGAAGGGCATTTGATTTTCCAATACATTCACTTGGCATTTACATATTTGTCGTTGTCCGGCTGTCCTCAGTTATAATCCATTTTCTATTAATTTAATTTTTCTTAACTGTATTATTTTCTTCCTTAATTACTCCGTATGTACGCGAGTGCTAGAATCTACTGGATATATTTCCACCAAACTTCATATTTACAGTCGACCTGTCCTTGGGTTGGTTTTAGGGCAAATAATGTTTTTAAATCCCTGAACTGGTTGGGGGTTTATACGAAACCGAAACCGCGATTTTGCACTCCCACAAAATATACACAACCAAACTTAATGGAAATCTACCTGCCTTAATGGAAATTAATATCTAAACCTTTTTTCCCATGTGCATCATTTCGATACGAGGATGAATAAGGGAGATATAATTAACGGACCGTTTTTCGGTACAAGTCCCATCGGACTTGACTCAAGAGCGTGTGCGTGTAAAGCGTATTTCTTACAACTTGAAAACTACTGAAGATATTCGAACCATACTTTATATTTAGCATCCATCTGCCCAAAGGTAGGTTTTAAAAGTCAATAACATTTCATGTTCCCGGAGTGGACTGGTGGTTTATTCGTATCCGAAATGGTGATTTTACTCTTCCACAATATATACATTACAAGACCAACCTGACTGGAAATCGACCAAACGTGATGGAATTCCATCTCTAAAACCTTGTTTTCATGTGTATTTTTTCGTCAGGAGGATTAATAAGGGAGATATCATGAATGATCAGTTTTGCAGGTTAAGTCCAGCGGACATAGCCGAAAAGGTGTTGTATGTGGAGTAGATTCCTTATCTATCCATATAAATAAAATCCTAACGACTGTGTGCCTCTACCTTGACTATTTTGGCGAAATTTTCGCACAGCTACCCGTTTAAGGGGTAATAATGACCATCTGCATATTTTATTTGGTTTAGTTCCTGAAAGTCCTAATTTTTACCCTCCTCGCCCAAAATGCAGATTGCGGCATAATCTGCCAGACGAAAAAGAAAATTGAAATTTGACAAAATTATACGTTTTAGCGTGTAACGGACGGAAAACTTCCAAGATCTTTAATTTTTTCACTTTTTATCCCCCAATAATATCGAAATATGGAGGCAATTTTAATGATGGTGCAGACCTTCGGGAAGTCCTATCACATAACGGATTGCACAATCTCCGTTCAATTTGGAATGATCCACAACCTTGGTGTTTTGACTTTTTGTCGTATCTGTATCTCTTTTACGTTTGATTTTTCTCTATTAATCGATGTTAAGTAAATTTGGACTTTTCACATGCATGATTCATACTTCCAATCACTTATAGGAAATATAGAATCATCAAACTCTTCACGAAAATTGGCCCACCCTGTAGCCATATATGAGTCAAAAGCTCTGTATGTAGCAGTCACATAATTATCAGAAAAGTAATGCAATGTGAGATAATCTTACAAAATCTTTACCCTGTTCAACGTTTCTAACTCAATCTGACCCAAGAATAGATGAGATATCATAAGACCAGCCATTTAGGCCACTAAATCCGGCGTCTTATGGTACAATCCTTTGTCGATATGACATACATTTAGCAGCAGTTAATCTGTAAATGAAGGTCTGCAATATGGTAAACACGCATATACTTTCATATATCGATCTATATATATTCGCTGATATCGATTTGTAGCGATCGAGAAAGGGTGGGTCTGCTATTGTAATCAGTACTCCTCACACCGACTTTGACTGGCAGTAGGAATGGGGTCCTTCTCCAACTCCTGTGTAACTGGCATTAGTAAGGAAGGCCTACCATTGTAATGAATAGTTCACTTCTCGATGTGACTTGAGGAAGGCAAGGGAGCATGCAGTTTTGTTTAAAACTCCCCTACCCGATTGTGTTAGGCTGTAGGCCAGGATGCCCGCCATTATAAACAAATGTACCCATCTAAAATATGACTGGCATCAGGCATAGTGGCCTGCTATTTTGATGCAAGCTTGGAATCTCACCAACTTGATGTGACTGGCAGTAAGCTGGCTGTCAGTAGGAAAAGGGGCCTGACATTATAATGATATCTGCACTACTCAATTTCGACTGATAGTAGGGTAGTTGCCTGCCGTTATAATAGAAACTCCTCAACTGTTATCTGTCTGGAAGTAGGAAAGGGGCTGCCATTGTAATGAAACCCCCCTAAATCGATTGTGACCGTGCAGTAGGCAACGGGGCCTGCAATTATAATGTAAACTTCCCAACTCGATTGTGAATGGCAGTAGGCAAGTGAGCCTGCCGTTACCATCACCAATCCGTTACAAACAATTTACATTGGAAACAACGTATGGTGACCTCCCCATGCTGTTTCTCGCATAACGCTGAGAGACATGCAATTTTAAAACAATCTTATTTACTGCATGTACAGTATTTACTTCGATATTCGAATACAATGTGGAATACGTAGCGAAGCACGGGTACATTTGCTAGTATGAAATAAAAGTGATTCAGACCAGTTGAAACCGAATGGCGAAGTTTTACGCGGCATATAAATGCATAATTGCAGAAATATTCCTTTATCCGTCGGAAGCCTTTACAATGCACTGTCGTTGACAGTTGACTGTATTAACATGGCAATGTGTAATAAATGGTGTTCGATGGGGTTTTGGCATCCGGTTCGCATGTTGGAATCATAGAAAAATAATGTTTTACGTCATTTACGAGACCTGAAGTAGCAGAGAGGATAGATCCTTCCCCGATGCTTGGGAGAGACCAACCTGCCCGCCCCAAAACCTATCCTTACTTATATAGAAGAATTAAAACAAAAACAGCCTGAAACGAAACAACGCCACCATTTTCCTTGTTTCTATCACAAGCAGGATATAACCAGTCCAGACCAACATTCTGTAGCACTGACCCATCTTTACCGTTCATCTTTCGAGTTATTCAGTATCTGCGGGTAATGTGGCGAGCTCGCCGAAGACCCCGTTATAACCTATACTTCCATTTCTTTGTTGTGTGGAGGAACCACTGGAAGTAACGCCAACATAAAAAGAAGCAGCTAAAGGAATTCTGTTTCAGCAGGTGACATTCGGAGAACTAACCTTATGCACAGGAGAAAAACAGGCATTTTGCAGGGTACACAGCAGCGCACACTTTGTTGTTTTAGTGCATATGACTTTTTTGCCGTTTGCTTTACGTCGCACGGACACAGATAGGTCTCATCACGATGATAGGACAGGAAATGCCTAGCACTGGGGAGGAAGCGGCCGTGGCCTTAATTAAGCTACAGTCCAACTATTTGCCTGGTATGGAAATTGTAATAAACGGAAAACCATCTTCAGGGCTGCCGACACTGGGGCTCGAACCCACTATCTCACGGATGCAAGCTCCCCTAACCGCACGGCATAGTGCATATGAACCCGCCCTGTAGTGATGATGATAATGAAGTAGGTGACAGTACATAGCCTAAGCAACACGAATAACACCAAGTATTTACAATGCGCAGGCGTTTCGAACAGAACTCAGGCTTGTGGCTTGTACACCAGCTCTTCTCCTATCCCGCCGACCAACATTTTGCACCAGCGCGACGCGAACCGGCGAACCACAGTGACAAACCAGGCCGTAATCATTGAGACCAGTAATTTAGAAATAGTATCGGCTATTAAACTTGTTAACTATCGTATGAAAGATAACGATTAAAGAAAGAAATGCCTCAGATATTATAGAGCATGTTGTTGATCCTATTGGCTTTTAACCATTTCAGCTATGGAGTAGTTCAAATACGTATTATTTCAATGAAATATAGAGAGCGAGTAAATTTTCATAACAGATAATACTGTTTGCGTTTGGCTTCGCAGCTTGATTTTGAATTTCAACCGATAATAGCTCACGACTGCCTTCCTGCAAAACGACACTGTGAGTGAATGGTGGACTATTTCGCATATAATATGTTGTTATTTCTTCTACCTAGAGGACTATCCTATCGTAATCTTCACAGTGCATGAGCACTTTCACCTCCCAACATCCTGAATGTTCTTTGTTCCGGTCATATCAGACGAACTCATTAATGTCCACCGGCCAATATCGCCGACTGATAAGCACAATTCTGGGGGCTTTAACCCACATTAGATAACAGCTAACCTGAGAGAGGAAGCCGCTCAATATTAAATTATACTTTTTAGCAATGGGGTTTCGTTCGAGTGATTTCTATTAAAGTTGGGGAATGCGAGATACGAAGTGGTTCTACGAGACACTCTTCAGCGACGAGGACTCTTGCTACCAGTATGAAGCTGTTGTTGATCTTCCCGTTGTTATTCACAAGTGCTAGCTATGCGTTCTTTAACCTAGCGGTGAGTCTATTTTTATTACTAACTAGCTGATGTACCCGTGCTTCGCTACGGAATTGTACCTTGTATACAGAATTTTAGGTTAGGTACTGTACACGTTGTGAGCAAGACTGTATTAAATTGCATAGCTCTTAACGTTACCCAAGAAACGCGACGGGGGTTCACTAAACGTCTTTTCTCATATGGAAACAGGGTTAGGGCATTTTCATTGTATAGGTACGCCCGATTTCCTACCATCAGTCACAATCGGGTTGGGGAGTTTTCATTATTATGTCAGAAACTCACACTCCACCTGCCTTTACATCCTCAGAAAGACGTTTCTTAGTGGTTTTCCCAACTGAAATGAACATAGGTCTCCGAGCTCGATAGCTGCAGTCGCTTAAGTGCGGCCAATGTCCAGTATTCGGGAGATAGTGGGTTCGAACCCCACTGTCGGCAGCCCTGAAGATGGTTTTCCGTGGTTTCCCATTTTCTCTCCAGGCAAATGCTGAGGCTGTACCTTAATTAAGGCCACGGCCGCTTCCTTCCCATTCCTAGGCCTTTCCCATCCCATCGTCGCCATAAAACGTATCTGTGTCGGTGCGACGTAAAGCAAATAGCAAAGAAAAAAAGAAAAATGAACATAGGTCATTGGAATGACGCGATTAAAACCAATGCTTTCATATGAAATAGTCGATCAAATGAAAAACCACACATTTCTCACTTTTAACGAACGCTGACGAACTGACAGTCCAAATTTCTAGAGCTGGGCTGACCAAGCCGCAGACAGCCGTGATCCGTGAACACTCTTAGTCTTTTTTCTGCGGGGGAAGTCGAATAGTGGAGAGTCCCAGGAAAAAACTGTGTCTTCAATAATCTGTTTCCTAAGAGTACCCGATGAGTCGGAAAACCTCAATCAATGCACCGGCGGCGGAAATTCTATCTGACTTGGAGGCAAATTTTTCCTCCAAGCCAGAGCAGAACCCCCACCCCCTCCATTCACTGCTAATTTGGAATGGCTCGGCGTTGACATGGACTTGGCAACAAAAATACAAATTCATGAATATCTGTGTTATCACACCCGGAATGGTAAAAGATGTGTAAGATATAAATGATGGGAAATTTAATTCTATATTCCTTTAGTTATCTATTATTTATCAATAGGATCACTAATAATATATATATTTGATAATTTATTAAAAGTGAAGCAGAAGAGAAGAAGGAGCTTTTCTGAAGAAACTGCTTTTACCGGGTTAAATTTTGAGTTATTTAGTGAATTGTGGTGCCATAATTTGGAATAGGCCTAAGTTGTAATCCTAGGCCAGGTCATACTACTACTACTACTACTACTACTACTACTACTACTACTACTACTACTACTAAGTGAGCCTCTGCCTTAAGTGGGCACACTGTTCATTTAAACAGCGCGTCAGAGTAGGTATCGAATAGTTGGAATACTATGATGAACCAGTATGTTACGTACCAGCAGTATCAGAATATGTATGAACCAGATAAATGGCATGCTAAAGAAGAAAGTTTTAAAACTCCCCAGACATTTCCCGCCAATATTCAGGTAGGCAGTTATACTTGGTACACAGCAGCAATCCCATCTATCGGAGTTGAGTGGAAGTATAAGAGACAAAGAACATCACTGCAACGCCCCTACATATAGAAGGAATAAATGAGAGGTGTCATGGGGACGTTTGCACACAAGGTAAATTTCAAAGGAGCAAGTAATAAATGATAAATCAGAAAAACACTTCAAGGATACGGAATAGAGGAAGCAAGGAGGGGTGCTGATGCCTACCCATATAAAGGACAGAGGTGAGGATCCAAGAAATTACGTAGTAGACACACTAAGGAAATAACACCAAGATTTTCAAAAATTTAAAATAAAATATAATAATTAAATCATCCTTTGCACTACAATTCAAACTTTTAAATAAAAATTAAATAAACACAGAAGAACAGTGAAATTTACAATTAACATAACATTAAGGGATAAAATCGATATTCAGTAAATAAGTGAAGTAGATAAAGTACAGAAAAAAATCATCCCTAATAAATAGTACCTTTTTCCCAAAAATTTATACATAGGGCCTATATACTAATGCATCAGATGAACTATATAATTGCCATGGTAAGCACATGTTTGAAGTATATTAAAATTAAGTGAAACTTTAACATTTAAGCTAGAAAAAGGAAGAGTTTGGATCGTAAATCGAGGACTCCGACAGCACACAGTCGAAGTACATGGGCCACCACAAACCCAGACACGAAGGACACACCACAGTACATGACAAATTAAATCAGCCCACAACAACGAACATAATGTCACAACCACAAACTCGCACCGCGTTTGACAGAAAAAAATTGCCCAAGCAACAAATAATTTACAATCACAAAACCATGGTAAACAAGCGCGATAATTAAGCCACAGTAACATCTCAAAATAGCACGAGCAGATCACTTCACATCACCAAGACACAAAACCAAACCAACGGTTTCAGAAGAAAATCAATTCATAGTAATATTCACGGAGCAATGCACAAGATACAGTCATCGCGGCAGAGACAATTCACAATCTCTCGCCAATAATAAAATTAACTAACTGTCAAGAACGAATCCATAAAGACAACAATCCCCAACCTAAGATAAGATAAGATAAGATAAGATAAGATAAAATATGATAAGATAAGATAAGATAAGATAAGATAAGATAAGATAAGATAAGATAAGATAAGATAAGATAAGATAAGATAAGATAAGATAAGATAAGATAAGATAAGATAAGATAAGATAAGATAAGATAAGATAAGGCACCATATCCCTCGCTCCAGGGCTGCCCAACCCTCGACTTACTGAACGTTACAATTGTATTGTTGAAAGTGAGATCACATTAATGCTATATTACACCAACAATAGAGTAACATTATTTCTAAAAGTCCCCCAAAGGGAAAGAAAATAACCTAACCAAACTCAATTAAAATATTCACTAAGAAATAAAAGCATTTACCATCTTACGAAAATAATAATAATAATAATAATAATAATAATAATAATAATAATAATAATAATAATAATAATAATAATAATAATAATAATAATAATAATAATAATAATAATAATAATAATAATAATGTAATTTAAAAGAAAAAAATTAGAGACCAGTGTAGTGTAGTGTAGTGTTCGGTCAATTACGGGCACACGGAAGCCAAAACGCACGCCAAGAGGCACGAAACTCGCACAAGAGAGAAACCACAAATGAACATGAGTAGGCCAAAAGTGCCTACCAAACACAGACGAAAGAGGAGAAAAATTAATAAGCAAAATTTCCACAGGTAACGGCACACGCATGAAATCATATCATCAAGAAATAAATCACTCGCAAATAAGCCAATATAAGGGCTGAAGAAAAGAAGCACAAACTTCAAGAAACAGGAAACGAAGAATTTCAAATATTATCTCGGCACAATAATAACCATCTGTTACGTACTACACACACACTTGAAACCAGAACTCAGTATCACCAAACTTAGATATCCATCCCATCCATGTAACACACCAGCTTGAATATAATATATACACATTAAAATAATGTATGTATGTTTAGTCATCAGCCCGAAGGCTGGTTGGATCCTCAACAGTTCCGCCATGAGCTGTCATAGATGGCCTAGGCATCACTGAAGAGGCGTACTAGGGAAATGAGGAGTGAGGTAGTTTCCCGTTGCTTTCCTCACCGGGCCAGAAGTTGCTATTACAAATCAGTCTGCCAAGCCCAATGAAATGCATACACCAACCGACCCTATGAGCAATATTTTCACACCATTCGTAGCAGGGACTGGCTGCGTAAGGAATGGCATTACTAGCATCGCTCATACCTCAGTCACTTTCATTTTGTCAAAGCCAAGGATAAGACAGAGACAGATCAATGAAAGTAACAAAATTGCTCTAGCCCATACCAGAAGACTTAGTGCACTGTAAACACTAGGTCCCGCCAGCAAAGGCATATTAAAATAATAGTAACAGAAAAATTTATTAAACATATTTACAAATAAGTCGGGTGCCAAGATAACTTACCACGTACGTGACCAAACACTACCACTTCACAAGTACAGAATAAAACAACCTACTTATCTACGTATATACACTGAAGGACTAACATGGTTAATACTGAAAAAAAGATAATACAAATCCCATCCCTAGATGTGGTGGTGTTCCAGGGCATTACACTATACTAGTTCGGGGACACACAGTTTCAGCAACGGTAACACCAGCCATCAGTTCCAAGTCAACATGTGCTCTCTCTCACCTTCACCTCCAGAGTTCGCCGGTAGGAGCGACACTCACAAGTCCCGCTACTCGCCCTGGTGGCGCCGTCCAAAAGCACACTGCAGTAGCTATGCGCACTAATAGATGGCGTACAAGTCCGCGTGACAGTCCACAATGCTTGTACCCTCAGCGGCAGTAAAACACAGAACAACTATGTGAGGAAAAGTCACATTCGCCGCATATCGTCAGAGTAGATAACCAGTAGGCTAACAGTTCCTGAGCACTACCAGACAAAGAGTTTATCAATCCAATACTTCCCATAGCGTAAAATTCCAGTCTCATATAATCGTGGTAATATCATAGTTCCGCACAGTCACTAGGCCGGGAACACGAGGTCCACAGCAGAAAGCAATAATTCACCAAAATTATAAGTTCCGATAAGGGACACAATTTAAATAAATGTCGCATAACAGTAGATAGTCCAAAGTATATGACATAACAAGAGTTTTTAGTTTAAAACCCCACAGCCACCCCCGCCCCGCCGAAGGAAAACCACAGGGCGCCGAAATGAGGCAGAGAGAGTTCAATCATATGCGCTTGAACCGATTCCACTCAATTACAGAATACCAGATCGTTCAACGTTTGACATAAGTCCACAAGTTAAGCCCGTAATAAATTTAGGCGTCACAAGCTTAGTATCAACGTTTCTAGACGTTGAGTATGTTTCCATACATGCATAGAGAATAACCTTTGAACAGTCTTACTTGAAATTAGATGACATCGAAGAATCAACACAGGGCATAGCACGGACTGTTCAGAGTGCAAGAAGACGGTGTTCAAATGGTCAGTAAGGACAGCGTACAACGCACCATGTGGAAAACAGACACATGACTTGCAAACAGCAGCACCAAATGTAGAGCTCCAATGACATCCAGCGGTGTACCAGTCCTCGGGTGCTTGAGAAAACAGCAGCTTCAGGATGGAGAGTGCAAGCGCAAGCTGCAACATGAACAAGGAAGCAGACAACGAGGGAACAGGCACATCACACATATTTTAAGTAATATACCATGGTCCGGTCACATACACTTGGGGAGTACATTTCATACAAACTGGTTTCTCGCAACGCGAAGTAACAAGAGGTTTTGGAAAAATCACGGGGCAATAGTAAGTACCAACACTTACAGTGATATGAGATGTCATCTCAAAATTTTACTTGAGAAAATACTTGCACAAAGCACGGAACACTGTTTTACAATCTGACAAGGGTTACCATAACAGGTACCAACCCACAAAATTATTACACGGAGTGATAAGGAGCACCTAATCTTCACTAGTTATACGGAATTACTTATGCCATAAAGGCCATACACATAAACTGGTGTATAATGGATGTACATATTAAAACATACAATTAGTGCTTAACATTCCCAACTGACATAAATTAACAATTTAAGCGGGCTTTACTTGACTTAGATGTACTCGTCGGATTCTTTCAGAATGGGGGTCATTTACCAAAACAGAAACAGGGGTCAAAAACTCAAGAATAGTACAAGGACCATGAAAACGGCGAGCAAGCTTACGAGTGAATTTATCAACGGCCTTACTTTGGTAATGAGTCTTGATGAAGACTTCGTCACCAATAGCAAGGTCAGTAGGTCGACGGTCCTCTTTATATTGATTCTCCACTTTTGCATATGAAACTTTTAATCTATCTTTGGCTTTCTTCCATGCGCTTTTAATCTCCTCAGTATCTTTTTCCCAGGAAGTAGTTCATCAATCCTCAGTAAATTAGAAATGGGGGAAGAGGGGGTGAAGGTGAACATAAGTGACATAGGGGTTTGCTTATGAGACTCATGCACAGCGGAATTTAATGCATTTGTTAGCCAGTGTAAAGAGGAGTCCCAATTTTGATGATCCTTATGATGGAATTCAATCAACGCAGATTTAAGATTCCGGTTCATTCTCTCAGCATATGATGGGGCAGGATGATAGGGAGAAGTAGTGACATGGGAAATAGACATGTCGAAACAGAATTTCTTGAACAGATTACATGAGAAGTACTTAGCATTATCCGTTACCAGAAATTTAGGAGGGCCAAAAGAACTAAAGATGGAGTTCAATCATTTAATAACCGTAGGGGCGTTAGCTGAACGAGTCGAGAAGGTCCAGGAAAAAAGAGAATATCCGTCTACACACACAAGTATGAATCTGGAGCCTCGCCTCGAACGGGGTAACGGGCCCACGAAGTCCACAAACAGTCTTTCCGTGGGAGAGGAAGCTTGGGTCGATGCTAACATACCAATTTTAGTGTTCAACGCCGGTTTGCTAATCACACACATACGACAAGATTTTACCATTTCAGAAATTTGAAAATCCATCCCCTTCCAAATGAAGAAATGTCTTATCTTTTGACGAGTTTTGAAGTTACCAAGATGTCCACCAATAGCAGAATTATGATAGTACTGAAAAACAACCGGAATGAAGAGTTGAGGACATACAATTTTCCACTTCTTGTCATTACGTGCTTTACAACACAAGACACCATTAGGCATACTACAGGGTTTTACAATTTTACCAGCTTTGATATCATTGATGATCAAATTCAACTCAGGGTCGTCCTTCTGATGCTTACTAATGTCTTGATATAACAGAGGGCAGTCATATAATATAGCATTGACACAACCAGAGACACAAAGACATGGTTGAGGGAGATCGACAGTTACAGGATCAGTATTCTCAACAGGTGAGTCACCAAACATACGACTCAGACAGTCTGCAATGACGTTGTCAGTCCCTTTTATGTGACGTGCCTCAAACTTGTAGGCAGTAATGCGAATTGACCATCTAGTAAGACGGCCAGTCCGACGTGGGCGATTCAGGACCCAACTTAAAGCCATGATATCATTTTCCAAGAGGAAGGGAGTATGCTCAATATACATTCGAAATTTTTCTAAAGCAAAGATGACCGCCAAGCATTCAAGCTCATACACGGAGTACTTGGATTCTAATGAACTCAATGCACGAGATGCATACGCAGTGGGGCATCTGCCAAGTTCAGACTCCTGAAGAAGAACTCCGGCTACAGCGGAACAAGAGGCATCAGTTCGTACGATAAATTTTTGGAAAAATCGGGGATGGCCAAGACGGGAGAGTTAGACAACGCGGTTTTCAATTTTTGAAAGCTTCTTTCTGGGGAAAATCCCAGACAAATTTAGCATCTTTACGTCTTAACGCATTGAGAGGGGCAGCAATTTCATAGAAATTTGTCATAGAAATTTGGTACAAATTTCCTAAAGAAGTTAGCCATGCCAATGAAACGAGCAACGTCCTTTGGGTTTTCCGGAGGGGAGAAGACGTGAACCGTTTGAGTTTGATTTTTATCAATAGCAACCCTTTCGGGAGAGATAATGTGGCCAAGAAAGGACATTTGGGGTTTAGCGAAGGACACCATAACAATTTTGACAGTTAGGCCAAGTAGTATAATACAGGGATTCGGCGGCCACCACCTCCTCCGGGCTCCCAGGGCTCCCTCCACCACCCGCGGGAAATTTGAATTTCGGCGCGAGATTTGATTTTGTAAACAAAGCCACGTGCTTTTTGACAGCTGTCATCGACAACAACGCATCGCTAACCTCACTGCTGCCATTTTGACGGGCCTAAACCTCAGTAGTGCCAACTTAACCTAACTAGCGCGAGGTAAACAAAGCCACGTGTTTTTTGACAGCCACGTGCTTTTTGACAGACAACAACGCATCGCTAACCTCAGTACTGCCATCTTGACGGGCCTAAACCTCAGTAGTACCAACTTAACCTAACTAGCGTGTGGTAAAAAAAGCCACGTGCTTTTTGACAGCCACGTGCTTTTTTGACAGCTGTCATCCGCAATCTTTAAACCACAGAGCACTGTGCTGCCCTCTTTATCGTAGTAGATGCAAATTCGTCACCTGTCATCGGCAGTGCTGCCATCTTGGCGGGCCTAAACCTTAGTGCTACCAACATAACTTCACTAGCATGAGATAAACAAATCCACGTGCAGCTGTCACCCGCCATCTTTAATCCATAGAGCACAGTGCTGCCCTCTTTAGCTACTTACCTTTGAAATGTGGTGGCGGATAATTTGAAAAATGCTTTTTGACAGCAGCCATCTTTGAGCACCGTGCTGCCCTCTTTAGCTACTTACCTTTGAAATGTGGTGGCGGTAAATTCCACGTGCTTTACAAACCTATATGCTTTTCTGACAGCTGTCATCCGCCATCTTTAATCCATAGAGAACAGTGCTGCAATCTTTAGTTGAAATGTCGTGGCGGCAAATTCCACGTGCTCTTGTTTGGAAACAAATCAACATGCTTTTTTGACAGCTGTCAACCGCCATCTTTAATCACCGTGCTGCCCTCTTTAGCTACTTACCTTTGAAATGTGGTGGCGGTAAATTCCACGTGCTTTACAAACCTATATGCTTTTCTGACAGCTGTCATCCGTCATCTTTAATCCGGAGAGAACAGTGCTGCAATCTTTAGTTGAAATGTGGTGGCGGCAAATTCCACGTGCTCTTGTTTGGAAACAAATCAACATGCTTTTTTGACAGCTGTCATCCACCATCTTTAATCACCGTGCTGCCCTCTTTAGCTACTTACCTTTGAAATGTGGTGGTGGTAAATTGTACGCTCCCTTGTTTGGAAACAAACCGGCAATTTCGTTAGCTGTCATCCGCCATCTTTAATGAACAGAGCACCGTGCTGCCCTCATGCGGGGCAATTTCGTTAGCTGTCATCCGCTCGCATACCCGCAGTGATGCATGTTTAGACTTGAACACACACATACTACTGTTCAAAACTTATTACAACTTGAACTGCATACTAGTGTTCGATGTTGTTGAACACTGCATTGTATAACTAGAATCGAGCACTGTTTAGAAAGAAAAACGAAATATCTTCTCAACATACTTACTAATTGCTCTTCTACCTCTATCAAGCTACATCTCTATCGAACGTGCATTGCAAAAGCAAGAGTATTGCAAGTTTAGACTCGAACACATACTACCGTTTATAGTTCGATGTTGTTGAACACTGTATTGCAATCAAACACTGTTTAGAAAAAGAAAAAGAATTCTCTTCTCAACATGAGCTAGACAATAACATACTTACGAATCTGCTCAACACCTTCTTTCTTGCTTTTCTTCTTTGAGTAATAAACAAAAACTCTATCTTGCAAATAAGGAGCGGGAGGAAGGTAATACCTAATCTAAAATAAAAGAATATGCTAATTCTACATTATTCATTTACATCTTGTATGTACAAGTTTTATCTCGAATCATTTTACCCTAGTGATGTTTGCGTACTTCTCGATGCAATTCTTGTATGTACAAGTTTAAACTTGCCGTACTACGCTCTCAGCGTACCTCTCCCTACAATATGTACAGGGAATTGTGATGTAAGACAGCGTAACGTAAGTACACACCTCTAGCATAATGTTTACACACACATCTGTTTTATATAAAGTAGTACCTATCAATACTACTATGCCCCCAGACTAGAGTGTTGGTAGAATTTGGGATGACAAACCGTTTGCAATCATCACTATTAAGGGCTACCTTACTAATTAAATGAGTGTACAACTGGTGCTTCTTGCTTCTAATGACGGACATTTGCTTATGCAAAACAGGTGGATTACTTTTAATGCAATTGTTATAGTTTTCAAAACTTAGCTGATTCTGAACGACATTCTTTTTAACCCCCTTCAATCTCTTTATTTGTAATTCATTTAAGAGTTTTATGCAATATGACTTGGATTTAGTACCTACAAATGAATCGATAATATTCCTAGCACATTCATCTATCATTTTACCTAGAACCTTTTTGTTCACTAGCGGTAGATGATATTGATTATTTGCAGGATAGTTACTTGTATCAAACCTACCCAAGTCTGGCTTTATATCATTGTAATAGTCATCAGTTTTGATTTCATAAATAAACGAATCGGTATCTGTGTAGAGCAATTGCGCATTATGCGCGTACTTCTTCATCATATAATCGTAATGGAATTCATACATGAGTGTTTTAGCCAATTCAAGTACTGCAAAGCCGACGTAGGTAGGTTTGTCATACTTAACCTTAACACGATTCATCTGTATAATAACTAAATTCTCATGTATGATGGTGCAGCTGTGGAAATTTGGTTTACTTATTAAATAGTTAGCACCATACCTTTTCTTAATATTCCCCCAGTTTGTAATCAATTTTACATCAACGCGTTTGTCAACATTTTCCATAGTCTTACCAAACACACTGTTATTCATGAGCTTGTAGAAATCTTTTTCAAACTCGTTAACCGCATTCGTTCTAAAATTATTGTTCAGATCGATATATGGCTTTAGCCATGGTGACTGATTAAATTCTAGTACGCGATGAATTTTGGATAACTTCAAACCATGCTGCAAACACTGTTTTAAATTTCGGTAATGAATGATATACTTAGATTTATCGCATAAATTAGCAATTAGCATTTTCGTCGTTGATGCGATGTACGGGGGCTTCATATTTTCAGGGCAGAACGGTAAGTCATTATGAGAAGTGTGTAACTCTTTAGGATACTGTAAGTCAACTTCGAGGAAATAGCCTTTATCAGCTTCATCGCCTAGGGCGTGTAGCTGTAAAGCATCAATTTCGCACTGCGTTAGCCAGCTGAAACCCCTCACCGGTAGATGCTGACTCATCGCCCACCCATACTGATTATTAGCATCGAGATAAACGATATACTGAGATTCCTGACTAGAATCGAAACTCGGCATGTACTTATTATTTGCCTTGGAATACCGCCCGCTGCACTGACTTAGACCGCCTCGAATAGACGATTTTATAAAGTGCACCATATCAATATCGGTTAGCAGTTCCAAGTTCACCTGCGTGTATTTTAACATCGCGTCCCAAATTAACCCAGGTGCGGTGAAATACTGGCATGGGTCAAGGCTGTAGGTTTTCTTGCAAACACAGCGAAAATTTTCAAAAACATCATTTAACATAAGTACATCTGTCTTTAAATATAAATCGGAGTATTCACCCAGCGTTTGAATGTGGAACTGCTCCCAGATATGTTGTGCATGTAAAGAGTCATCATCACTAATATCTGCTGAATTCAGCGAGCTGTAAAAGGATTGTTTCGATGGTAAGGCACGTTCTTCGAGGCGGTCTAAGCAGTCGAGATATTCATAACAAAAAACACCCTTACGCCGAAGTAAATTAAACTGCGCTTCTTCGGGAAAAACGCTTCGAATTTCCGTAAATTGTTCAGGCTGTAAATGACTAGCAAGTTTATCGAGGCTACTCGCCATAAAGCGAAACGAGTCAAGGAATCTCAGTTTTATAGAATGCTCAGCATCTACTTTTACAGACTTTGCAAACGCAATGTACCGCTCTTAATTCTGAGGGATTATATCTACTTTTCCATCTGAAGCTCCAAATTGTGAAATGATGAAATGAGAGTCGTAACCAGATAAGTTATGAAAAATTACAGGGATAAATTTAGGAACTCTATACTTAAGATTACAGCTATAATAAGCGGCACATCTGTAGAAACCAGTTAAATGATCATGATCAAAAACTTTAGGGTCATTATCGGAAAATTCCCCATCACAAATGCTACAATTTGTAGCACGTTCATGATCATTTAACTGAATTTCGGTGAGTGACTTCATAGGAATATTACTATTTAGAATACGACCAAGACGAACTGCATCACTTTCAAGTCTTTCTAAAAATACTTTAGCAGCATCAGGTCCTCGATACAGCTCTAACTTGTTAAGCGTACTATCATAACTACACTTGATGTAATACGCGAAGCTATACGGGACATGCATGTGCGTAGTATTAGTGAAAGAGTTGTCAGGATTAGGTAAACATGTGTTGCATGGCGTGAGGATGGCTTCAAAGTCTGCATAAATCACGAACGGTACCCACATCTGCTTGTGAAAATTTGTAAATTTTAAAACATTATTGCCTGTAGTAGGTATCTCTGTACGTACATGATTGCAGTCATTCTTGGAATGCTTCGTTAACTGATCTTGAGTTCTAAAATACTGCAAGCATCAGTAGTATAATACAGGGATTCTGGCGCCACCACCCCCACCGGCTCCCAGAGGCCACCTCCACCACCACCACAGCCAGAGGCCTCCCAGATGCCTCCTCCACCACCACCACAGCCAGAGGCCTCCCAGAGGCCTCCCAGAGGCCTCCCAGAGGCCTCCCAGAGGCCTCCTCCACCACCCGCGGGAAATTTGAATTTGTAAACTGAGCCACGTGCTTTTTGACAGCTGTCATCGACAACAACGCATCGCTAACCTCAGTACTGCCATCTTGACGGGCCTAAACCTCAGTAGTGCCAACTTAACCTAACTAGCGCGAGGTAAACAAAGCCACGTGTTTTTGACAGCCACGTGCTTTTTGACAGACAACAACGCATCGCTAACCTCAGTACTGCCATCTTGACGGGCCTAAACCTCAGTAGTGCCAACTTAACCTAACTAGCGCGAGGTAAACAAAGCCACGTGTTTTTGACAGCCACGTGCTTTTTGACAGACAACAACGCATCGCTAACCTCAGTACTGCCATCTTGACGGGCCTAAACCTCAGTAGTACCAACTTAACCTAACTAGCGCATGGTAAGCAAAGCCACGTGCTTTTTTGACAGCTGTCCTCCGCCATCTTTAAACTACAGAGCACCGTGCTGCCCTCTTTATCGTAGTAGATGTAACTTCGTCACCTGTCATCGGCAGTGCTGCCATCTTGGCGGGCCTAAACCTTAGTGCTACCAACTTAACCTCACTAGCGTGAGATAAACAAATCCACGTGCAGCTGCCATCCGCCATCTTTAATCCATAGAGCACAGTGCTGCCCTCTTTAGCTACTTACCTTTGAAATGTGGTACGTCACAGCTGTCATCCGCCATCTTGCATCCGAAACCTCAGTGCTGCACTCTTTAGCTAGATACCTTTGAAATATAGTGGTGGTGATTTGAAAAATTCTTTATGCTCTTGTTTGGAAACAAATTCACGTGCAGCTGTCAACCGCCATCTTTAATCCAGAGAGCACCGTGCTGCCCTCTTTAGCTACTTACCTTTGAAATGTGGTACGTCACAGTTGTCACCCGCCATCTTGCATCGCAAACCTCAGTGCTGCACTCTTTAGTTTGAAATGTAGGGGCGGCAATTTGAAAAATTCTTTATGCTCCTGTGTGGAAACAAACCTATGCGCTTTTTGTCAGCTATCATCCGCCATCTTTAATCTAGAGAGCACCGTGCTGCCCTCTATGTGGTGGTGGTAAATTCTACACGCTCTTGTTTGGAAACAAACCCATGTGCTTTTCTGACAGCTGTCAACCGCCAGAGAGCACCGTGCTCCCCTCTTTATGCCGGTGGCAAATTCTACGTGCTTTTTGACAGCTGTCATCCGCCATCTTTAATCAAGAGAGCACCGTGCTTCCATCTTTAGCTAGATACCTTTGAAATGTGGTGGCGGTAAATTCTACGTGCCCTTGTTTAGTAAACAAAGCCACGTGCTTTTTTGACAGCTATCATCCGCCATCTTTAATCAATAGAGCACTGTGCTGCTATCATGCGGGTAATTTCGTCAGCTGTCATCCACCATCTTTAATCTACAGAGCGCCGTGCTGCTCTCTGTAGTAGCGGGCAATTTGAAAAGTTCTGATACTTGCCATCCGTCATCTTTAATCAACAAAGCTTCGTACTGCTATCTTTCGCTACATACATTTAACATGTGGTGGCGGATAATTTGAAAAAACAACTTCCGTTAGCTATCATCCACCATCTTTATTCAACAAAGCATCGTGCTGCTATCTCTAGCTACATACATTTAACATGTGGTGACGGCAATTTGAAATTCTATCTAGATGCCAACTTTAATCAACAGAGCATCGTGCTGCTATCCCTTTGAATTGTGGTGACGGATAATTTGAAATTCCGTTAACTATCATCATTAAACATTAGTGCATTCGCTAACCTAACGTCTCATCTACTATCTTGAAGGGGATTATACGACACCTCCTCTACCTCCTGCTCTTCCTCCTCCTCCTCCTCCCCTAAAGCTGCACGTGGATTTGTTTATCTCACGCTGGTGAGGTTAATTTTGTAGCACTAAGGTTTAGGCCCGCCAAGATGGCAGCACTGCCGATGACAGGTGACGAATTTACATCTACTACGATAAAGAGGGCAGCACGGTGCTCTGTAGTTTAAAGATGGCGGATGACAGCTGTCAAAATAGCACGTGGCTTTGTTTAACATGCGCTAGTTAGGTTAAGTTGGTACTACTGAGGTTTAGGCCCGTCAAGATGGCAGTACTGAGGTTAGCGATGCGTTGTTGTCTGTCAAAAAGCACGTGGCTGTCAAAAAACACGTGGCTTTGTTTACCTCGCGCTAGTTAGGTTAAGTTGGCACTACTGAGGTTTAGGCCCCTCAAGATGGCAGTACTGAGGTTAGCGATGCGGTGTTGTCGATGACAGCTGTCAAAAAGCACGTGGCTTTGTTTACAAATTCAAATTTCCCGCGGGTGGTGGAGGAAGCCTCTGGGAGGCCTCTGGCTGTGGTGCTGGTGGTGGAGGAGGCATCTGGGAGGCCTCTGGCTGGGGTGGTGGTGGAGGTGGCCTCTAAGAGCCGGTTGGGGGTGGTGGCGCCAGAATCCCTGTATTATACTACTAGCATCCATCACATAGCCACTTTTTACACCTTTCTTTGGATAACTGACTACCAACAAGTCTACTCAGATTTTTAATCAAGCAAAAGTGGCTATTTTCACTGTTTTCAATATAGAGTAAGTTAACATGAGTACTCTTCTTATGACATGTATAATACAGGGGACCTACTACAGACTTTTTCTCTACACCATACACATTAATGCTAATGTTATTTAGTTCCTCAAAGCGCTTAATATCCTTTATCTGCACAGGAAATTCTGTACTATCGAAATTTAGTTGCGTTGAATAGTGTGTATACGATGATGTTCTCTTAGCTACGTCTGATTTCGCAGGATTTAAAGCCGACATCACAGCCCATGCAAAACATGCTTCGTCATTGTTTTGGATGTTTACAACAGCTTCTTTTCGCTGAATCCATGTCGGCAGCTCGATGTACGATGAACCTCGCATGGGATTGTACTTATTGATGTTAACTTCTAGATACATTATTTCAACTAAAGCGCACCCTGATTCCTTTTCCTGAAATTCCTCGCTCTTAGTTGAAATAATGTTAGAGACATCCCTAAGTACATCACCAAAATTAGTCGACTCACTTATGACAAAATTCTTCGTATTAAATGATTTAATGTCCGTTATTTCGGATTCATCCGTGCTTTTAATGTACAAGGCGAAAAGTTCAAAATTAACTTTAAATAAATTATGATTGGACAAAGATTTAGCAAGAAGCTGTTGTACATCCGGTTGAACGCAATTTAAAAAGTTTGAAGTGCTCTGAAACTTTTGACTGGTGCGAATTCTGTAACTAGCAATCCTACTTTTAAATGCTGTACTAATTTCCTCGATGTTTGCGTTACTACAAATTCTACACGCGTTATTTTTATGTGCATTACTCCGTAAGTGTCCCTGAAAATGCGAAGATGGTACATCAGTGTTACAGTGCTCGCAGTGAATAGTTTGAAGTTCATGATTTTTTCTAGGTTTTTTACTACTAGTACTTTCTACAGCTACATCAGTAGCTGCACGCTTTTTCCCTACTACTACCTGAGGGCAAGTAGATATTTGATGTACCTCTACTAACTGAGCCTCGTATCGCTCTACGTTAGTGAAATACACACTACAAACTTTACATAAAGCAGATGTTATGCTAGGGTGTTTTGATTTCATATGGCGCATGAAGTTATCTCGCCTTGTAAACGTTACATTACATTCCTCACAGCAGGGGAACATCTGAAAAGAGAACAACCAATAGAGATTAGGCTAAAATTACGATGTTCGGAAGAAACCAAGTTTCAACGTATAGAGGTCGGACATGGCTGTGAGTTTGAAATTATAAGATTAACGTCTTCTATAGCATGAGGATTGAAGAGAACGTCTATTTATAAATAGACTAAAGTTACGATGTTTTAGAAGAAACCAAGTTTCAGCCTGTTGAGGTCAGACATAGCTATGTGTGTTTGAAATTATAAAATTAACCTCGTCTATAGCATGAGGATTGAAGAGAACGACTATTTATCAATAGTCTAAAGTTACGATGTTTTAGAAGAAACCAAGTTTCAGCCTGTTGAGGACAGACATAGCTATGTGTGTGTTTGAAATTATAAAATTAACCTCGCCTATAGTATGAGGATTGAAGAGAACGACTATTTATGAATAGATCAAAGTTACGATGTTTTAGAAGAAACCAAGTTTCGGTCTGTTGAGGACAGACATAGCTATGTGTGTGTTTGAAATTATAAAATTAACCTCGTCTATAGCAAGGGGATTGAAGAGAACGACTATTTATCAATAGACTACAGTTACGATGTTTTAGAAGAAACCAAGTTTAAGCCTGCTGAGGTCAGACATAGCTATGTGCGTGTTTGAAATTATAAATGTAACCTCGTCTATAGCATGAGGATTAAAGAAAATGACTATTTATCAATAGACTAAAGTTACGATGTTTTAGAAGAAACCATGTTTCAACGAATAGAGTTCAGACATACCTTAAAATCTTCGCGCTGCAAACTGTTACTCGGATGAATAAAATGCGTGCGTTCAAGCCTGAAACTCGAATGATAATATTCTGGTCGTGCCTAAAAAGAAAAGAACAAACATATATGAATGTAGTGTGGGGTACATCAGCTAACCTAGCTATCTTTACAACTCAAAGTTCGAAAACATACCTTAAAAATGAACGTGCTGCAGACTGTTACTCGGATGAATAAAATGCGTACTTTCAAGCCTGTAACTCGAACGGTACCTAAAAAAAGAAAAGAACAAACATGTATGAATGTAGATGTCTATTACCTAGCGTAGAAGTTGCTTTGCAAACAGTAACTAACAGTTCTGACTTACCTTAAGATAAAGGCTGAAGAATAATATTCACAGCAGACAGTACTTAGACGGGAGATGTGTACGTAATAAACGCATACAGAGAACTGTGAGCGCTTCACGCAGACTGCAGCGAGTAAATATGCTGCTTGTTACCAAGCGGAGTTCTGCAGGCTGACGTATTTAAGCCGGAATCGAACCTGCTGTTGATGCCGAGGTGTCAGAATTTAAGAGTTCTGCATCGGATCGAGCCTTGGAAAGTTAGCGCGCGATCCTCGACCTCTGGACTTAAACGGGAGGGTACTAAGCTACATCCGCGGTATTCCTTACCTGTAGGCACTTAAAAGTATTGAGCTAAAACTACATTTAGCTAGATCATGTAATTACACGTTATGACGTTCGCGCAGGCCCCTCGCCTAGCATTTGCTACTTTTTACGGCTTCCAACAGTAGGAGTTCGAACCCGCTATCTTCCGAAGTAGCGAGAATGATTGAAGAGTGTTGAGGGTGATTCATTTGTCGGATGGAGGTGTTAAGCCTTGTGCAGGCTTCTTCGGTAGGAGTAGGCTATGTGCCGGTACCGAGACATCTAGTTATAAAACCCGCTACAACTGATTTGTCGCGTATACTGCGATTTAAAATCCTAGTCAGGAAGGGTAACCGGTCGTAAAACTATGGTGTATGATCTAAGAGGCGGGGTGTCCAAAAAAGCCAGCATTAAGTAAGGGCTGTTGATAGGGGGCGTTAAACATTGTGCAGACTCCTTCGAAAATGATAGTGAGTATAAGATGTTGATGGTGATTCATCTGTCGGTTGGAGGCGATAAGCTGTGTGCAGGCTGAGGGCGTGCAAAAAGCCAGCATTAAGTAAGGGCTGTTGATAGGGGGCGTTAAACCTTATGCAGACTCCTTCGAAAATGATTGTGAGTACAAGAGTGTTGAGGGTGATTCATCTGTCGGATGGAGGCGTTAAACTGTGTGCAGGCTTCTTCGGTAGGAGTAGGCTATGTGCCGGTACCGGGATATCTAGTTATAAAACCCGCTATAACAAATTTATCGCGTATACTGCGATTTAAAATCCTAGTCAGGAAGGGTAACCGGTCGTAAAACTATGGTGTATGATCTAAGAGGCGGTGTGTGCAAAAAGCCAGCATTAAGTAAGGGCTGTTGATGGGGGGTGTTAAACCTTGTGCAGGCTTCCCCGAAACTGATTGTGAGTACAAGATGTTGAGGGTGATTCATCTGTCGGATGGAGGCGTTAAGCTGTGTGCAGGCTTCTTCGGTAGGAGTAGGCTATGTGCTGGCACCGAGTTTTACCCTCTCCCTACGGTAGTATATTACATTCTTAGGTAGTTTCGAGGGTGTGCGAAAAAGCTAGTATTAAGTAAAGGCTGTTGATGGAGGGGTGTTAAACCTTGTACAGCCTCCTTCAACAGGAGTAACCTATATACCAGCACCGTGCAGGCTCTTTAGATAGGAGTGGGCTATATGCTGGCACTGTGTTTTAACCTCTCCGTACAATCATGATATTTTATGTTAGGAACTTACACGGGCTAAATGCTACACGCAGCTAAGAAGACGTTCCGTGAGTTACAAGTAGCTTATCAGCACACAGTGTCTTCGTTCAAGGTTAGTGCAGCCGGAAGATGCGTGTACAATTTCAGCCAACACATGCATTCCGCACGTCGCTCTGAATGACTGCGCTGATGACACTTCAAAGACTGTAGAACAAAAAAAAAATGTAACCCATAGCCTACAGTTTGGTTTAGTGTGCTTGCCTCTCACCCGGTAGTATCGGGTTCCATCCTCTTGGGTATAAAAATAGGTTTTACAGATTTTAAATCGCAAGAATTTGTTTTAAGTCTAGTTGCCCTTCCTGACGCAAAACTGGCAGTATCTAGCCTCTTACATCATACACTATTGTTTTCGACCGGTTGCCCTTCCTGACGTCAAAGAACTAGGATTAAGAATCTGTTTTACAACTACTTGCCCTTTCTAACACGAGAATCGGGGATTTACAGCTAGATGCACTGCTTAGATTTTAAATCGCTGTATCATGAACTATTGTTTTACAGCCGGATGCCCTTCCTGACGCAAAACTAAGACTTTAAATCGCAAGAATTTGTTTTAAGACTAGTTGCCCTTCCTGACGCAAAACTGGCAGTATCTAGCCTCTTACATCATACACTATTGTTTTCGACCGGTTGCCCTTCCTGACGTCAAAGAACTCGGATTAAGAATCTGTTTTACAACTACTTGCCCTTTCTAACACGAGAATCGGGGATTTACAGCTAGATGCACTGCTTAGATTTTAAATCGCTGTATCATGAACTATTGTTTTACAGCCGGATGCCCTTCCTGACGCAAAACTAAGATTTTAAATCGCAAGAATTTGTTTTAAGACTAGTTGTCCTTCCTGACGCAAAACTGGCAGTATCTAACCTCTTACATCATACACTATTGTTTTCGACCGGTTGCCCTTCCTGACGTCAAAGAACTCGGATTAAGAATCTGTTTTACAACTAGATGCTCTTTTTAACATGAGAATCGGGGTTTTACAGCTAGATCCATTTCTTAGATTTTAAATCGCTGTATCACGAACTATTGTTTTACAGCCGGATGCCCTTCCTGACGCAAAACTAAGATTTTAAATCGCAAGAGTTTGTTTTAAGACTAGTTGCCCTTCCTGATGCAAAACTGGCAGTATCTAGCCTCTTACATCATACACTATTGTTTTCGACCGGTTGCCCTTCCTGACGTCAAAGAACTGGGATTAAGAATCTGTTTTACAACTACTTGCCCTTTCTTCACGAGAATCGGGGTTTTAGAGCTAGATGCTCTTCTTAGATTTTAAAAAGCAGTATCTAGCCTCTTACATCATACACTATTGTTTCACGGTATGGCCGGTTGCCCTTCCTGACGCTGAAAGACCGGGATTTAGCCAGTTACCCTTCCTGATGTAACAAGACTAGGATTTATTTTTTTAGACTGCACTTAGCTAGAAATAGCCACACGAAATTATTATATAGAAAGAGAATTGCTAGGCGGATGACAGCTGTCAGAAAAAAGCACGTGAGTTTGTAAAGCACGTGGAATTTGCCACCGCCACAAAGAGGGCAGCACGGTGATTAAAGATGGCGGTTGACAGCTGTCAAAAAGCATGTTGATTTGTTTCCAAACAAGAGCACGTGGAATTTGCCGCCACCACATTTCAACTAAAGATTGCAGCACTGTTCTCTCTGGATTAAAGATGGCGGATAACAGCTGTCAGAAAAGCATATAGGTTTGTAAAGCACGTGGAATTTACCGCCACCACATTTCAAAGGTAAGTAGCTAAAGAGGGCAGCACGGTTATTAAAGATGGCCGTTGACAGCTGTCAAAAAAGCATGTTGATTTGTTTCCAAACAAGAGCACGTGGAATTTGCCACCACCACATTTCAACTAACGATTGCAGCACTGTTCTCTCTGGATTAAAGATGGCGGATGACAGCTGTCAGAAAAGCATATAGGTTTGTAAAGCACGTGGAATTTACCACCACCACATTTCAAAGGTAAGTAGCTAAAGAGGGCAGCACGGTGATTAAAGATGGCGGTTGACAGCTGTCAAAAAATCATGTTGATTTGTTTCCAAACAAGAGCACGTGGAATTTGCCGCCACCACATTTCAACTAAAGATTGCAGCACTGTTCTCTCTGGATTAATGATGGCGGATGACAGCTGTCAGAAAGCATATATAGGTTTGTAAAGCACGTGAAATTTATCGCCACCACATTTCAAAGGTAAGTAGCTAAAGAGGGCAGCACGCTGCTCAAAGATGGCTGCTGTCAAAAAGCATTTTTCAAATTATCCGCCACCACATTTCAAAGGTAAGTAGCTAAAGAGGGCAGCTCTGTGCTCTATGGATTAAAGATGGCGGATGACAGCTGCACGTGGATTTGTTTATCTCACGCTAGTGAGGTTAAGTTGGTAGCACTAAGGTTTAGGCCCGCCAAGATGGCAGCATTGCCGATGACAGGCGACAAATTTACATCTACAACGATAAAGAGGTCAGCACAGTGCTCTGTGGTTTAAAGATGTCGGATGACAGCTGTCAAAAAGCACGTGGCTGTCAGAAAGCACGTGGCTTTTTTTACCACACGCTAGTTAGGTTAAGTTGGTACTACTGAGGTTTAGGCCCGTCAAGATGGCAGTACTGAGGTTAGCGATGCGTTGTTGTCTGTCAAAAAAACGTGGCTGTCAAAAAACACGTGGCTTTGTTTACCTCGCGCTAGTTAGGTTCAGTTGGCACTACTGAGGTATAGGACCGTCAAGATGGCAGCAGTGAGGTTAGCGATGCGTTGTTGTCGATGACAGCTGTCAAAAAGCACGTGGCTTTGTTTACAAATTCAAATCTCGCGCCAAAATTCAAATTTCCCGCCAAAATTCATATTTCCCGCGGGTTGTGGAGGGAGCCCTGGGAGCCCGGAGTAGGTGGTGGCCGCCGAATCCCTGTATTACACTACTAGGCCAGCATTCCTTAACCGAGTAAGCACCTCATGGATATGTAGGACATATTCCTGAAAGGTTTTGGATTAAATTATATGATCATCCAAATAATGATAAACGTACTGAAATTTAATGTCCGAAAGGATATAATCTAGGAGGCGCGTAAGATCTGGAGCAGCAGTCGACAAGACAAAGGGCACGCGACAGAAATCATACAGATACCAGTCCGTCGCGAAGGCAGTTAGATGACGACACTCCTCTGCAGGAGGAATCTGAAGATTCGCGCTCTTCAAATCGAATGATGTACAAAATTTAGCACCATGAAACCAGAAAAAACAAGAATGAATGTCTGGCAATGGCACAGACTGGAGAGCCACCTTGCGGTTCAAGGCACGATAATCAACCACCATTAGGTTTAGTCACAAGAAAGATGGGTAAGGAATATTCAGATTTAGATGGACGGATGACACCCTCATTCAGCATATCCTGGATAATGTCCTTCAAAATTTTCATACGGGGAGGAGCCAAACGATAAGGAGGGGATCTGACAGGGATGTTATCGGACACATCAATTTTGTACTCGAGGACGTTAGTCAACCCAAGCTTATCGGTGAAAACATCTGGAAATTTTGCACACAACTCAAGAATTTGTATAGCTTGGTCACTAGGTAAATGCTCCAAGTTAATTTGGACGGTTTCAACATTAGCAGCGCTCTCGACAGAAGTAATTAACCTAGAGGGAATTATATGCCTGCCAATTAATGGAATTTTAGAATCAGGAGAAAACTTTAAAAATGATTTTCTTTCCTGAAGGTCAATCACCAAACCAACATGGGCCAAGAAATCAGCTCCTAAAATAAGATCACAACACAATTCTTTAACTACTACTAACTTAAATTTCCACGTGAAGTTTACAATTATAATTTTGATAAGAATGGACCCAATAACACATACAGTAGAACTGTTAGCAGTGACACAATTTATAGTTACCGGTTGCGGCTCAGGAAGGTTACAAGGGGATTTATACTTTTCATACCAAGACATGTTGACCAATGAATACACGCTCCCAGAATCCACGAGAGCAGACACGGGCTCGCCGTTGATCTCAGCTGGAATAAAAGGTAAATTAGCACATACATGGGCGGAGATATGCTGGCAATCAATATGACACAGAATATCATTAGGCTGGTACGCCATTTCATAGATGTAGTTGCGTCAGGAGAAAAATTCACAGAATCCTTAGGGTCGGCTAGTCAGATAGTTGATTTATTGGGATTATTCGGGCAAGAACGCTTACTATGTTCCTTGGACACATTCAAACGAAACAGGCAAAGTTGGGGATAGAATAATTCTTAGGAGTAGTGTTCTGCTTCAGGCTCGGACACTTGTCCCGAAGATGATCCCTGGCACCACATGCGTAACATTTCTTAATCGGTTTGCTAACTGGGGTTGTAATTTGAGAAACACTGGGTGAACAAGGTAACGTTGGGGGTATGTTCGCCACACGACACGAATCCTCATATCGAACACTCTCCGCTTCGACACAAGCAGCCTCCAGACCCTTAAGAGTTACTGGTCTAGCATTAAAACACATGTAGGCCCGATACTGTGGCGAAATGCCCCTGACCAAGTGGTTCACTAAGTTTCGTTTCTGGGATGGCTTGTCTCAAGACCTCGCAATAATACTTGACGTCTTTAATGTAGTTAGATAGCTTTTCGTTCAAGGATTGCCTCCTAAAACAACAACTCTGGATCAGCGACTGCTGGGCTGTCCAAGAGATATATTTGTTTAAAATATTATCATGAAATTTTTCAACGGTCACATTTTCAGAGATGGCATTCCGTAATTCGTCTTTTGACATTCCCTGACAATGAGGGAAGCAGACCCTGAAGACATTCAAGGAAGACAGCTCAAAAATATACGCTGTTTCCCGCAATTCGACACAGAACCTCAAGAAGCGATCGGTCTCTTCGATGGAATCAACAGAGAAATCGGCCAAACCCTTAAATAATTCTAAGACCGGGGGTGGTACAATGAAGGAGTTACTAAGAGAGCATCATCGACATTCATTTGCATTTCTGGGAGACAAAGTACCAGACGGACTAGGGTTGGATGTAGTAAGATGTTCGACTTTACTAGCCCGGTCATCAACATCAACAAGGGTAAGCTTTTGGACATCAATAAATACTTCAAGTGCGTGAACATCACAAGAAAAGGAAATGGCTTTAGTCAACAATTCGGACATAACTTGACGATTATCAGGGCTAAGATTTAAGGAAAGCAGATCCTTAATTCGATTCAAGTAGTGTTTCACTCTTACTTCGAGTCGTTTTAATTGAGCCTTAGATGGCGTAAAATCAGCAAACGAGAAACATAATTCAAATAACTCATCAATAATATCCGAGACAAGGACAATCGACTCCCTACTGACTGCTGATCCAACTACGGTACACTGATGGGAAAGAGGGCGCCTTCGATGAGCCTCTCTGTCTTGTCAGCATTGGTTCCCCTCGTGTGTTATTTTTTTCGTGGGCTTATTGAAGACAACAGGAAAAAATTATGTGTTGTAAATCGGCATACCGGTGAATGCTGGGATTGTCCTGGTTGGGCCCATATACTACTTATTTGTTACTTGGGCAATTTTGTTTTCTGTCAAACGCGGTGCGAGTTTGTGGCTGTGACATTATGTTCGTTATTTGGGCTGATTTAATGTTTTCATGTACTGTGGTGTGTCCTTCGTGTCTGGGTTTGTGGTGGCCCATTTACTTCGACTGGGTGCTGTCGGAGTCCTCGATTTACAATCCAAACTCTTCCTTTTTCTAGCTTAAATGTTAAAGTTTCATTTAATTTTAATATACTTCAAACATGTGCTTACCATGGTAATTATTAGTTCAGCTGATGCATTAGTATATAGGCCCTATGTATACATTTTTGGGAAAAGAAAGGTACTATTTATTAGGGATGAATTTTTTCTTTACTTTATCTAATTCATTTATTTACTGAATATTGATTTTATCCTTTAATGTTGTTTAAATTGAAAATGTCACTGTTCTTCTGAGTTTATTTAATTTTTATTTAAAAGTTTGAATTGTAGTGCAAAGGATGATTTAATTATTATATTTTATTTTAAATTTCTGAAAATCGTGCTGTTATTTCTTTGGTGTGTCTGCTACGTAATTTCCCGGATCCCCACCTCCGTCCTTTATATGGGTAGGCATCAGCACCCCTCCTTGCTTCCTCTATTCCGTATCCTTGAAGTGTTTTTCTGATTTATCATTTATTACTTGCTCCTTTGAAATTTACCTTGTGTGCAAACGTCCCCATGACACCTCTCATTTATTCCTTCTATATTTAGGGGCGTTGCAGTTGGTAGCGTCGTTGCGTGGTTTTTTGTGTTGAAACTACTCTGAATAGCTAATTACGAAATTGCGACGGAGGCACGGAAAATGACACCAAAAATAAGTGAATATTTAAGTATGTATTTGTAAGATGAGATGCACCCCACTGATTCTTTTGGTTTATTGTTACATGTACCCTCCTATGATGGCTGTACGCTCCATAAGTGATCCGCGTTTCCTGCGTAGCCTTGAGTTAGCCTACGAGTTGCAGAATATAGAAATATTTTCTATTATACCGTATTAAATTTAAACAATCATTTATTGGATTAAATTCTTGTTTGTTTTGGAATTCTGGATTAATATAATTATAAATTGTTGCTTCTAATCTTGTTACTCCATTCTCCTTTGCTAAGTTGGATGTAAATGTATCTTTTAATGTTTTATCTGGACAATTTAAAAAATCTATAATATGGTTTCCTAATTGTTTACTAACTCCAGGACTTTTCAATTGGCATATAAATTTGTTATAAATTTTAACTCTAGAATTACAATTAATCCATGTTAGACAATCTTTTCCTACCGTTTTATCGTTGTTAACAATTATATTACAATCTTTTTTTATATTCTCCTTCCTTACGAAAATTATAATTATTAGTTAGATATTCGATCATTTCTTCTTTATTAAAAATTCCAGCAAAATCTTGTGTTATGTCTAAGTCTAACAAATAGTAGTGCTCCTTATTTAATTCTTCTAGTATTTTCGGCAGTTCGCTTAAAAGAGTTTCTAATTTTACATCTGCTAGTTCTATTTTATATGGAATAGCAACTGGATTATTATATTTTTGTTTATAATTTCCATATCTTTTTTATAATTTGTTTTACTCCATGTATTGTTTTTGTATTCGAATTTAATAAATATGGTAGCTTGGCTTTAACTCCATGTCCAACTAATTTAAAATTAGAAAATCTAGACCTAAGAAAACTATTAAAAGCTCCGCAAGCCTCTTTTTAAATTTAAAATTTACCATTGTTTAAATCTCCTTCGCAATCTATAAAATCTGTTATATTAACAACCATAATATTATCGCAAAATGGTTCTGTAATTGGATTTAATTCTTTTAATTTTTCTTCTCCATCTGTATAAATTATTATATCTCCAATATTTGTAACTAAATTTTTGTTGTTTAAATTTTCTGTAAGTAGCCATAGTCCAAATCGCTCGTTTGTTGGTTTTATGTTATTTCCAAGCAGCTCTGTAATGGAATACTTTTTAATGTCGGTAGAGATTTTATTTTCAACCATTTAATAAGAGAAAAATTCTTTAATAAAATTTGTAAAATCAGTGGGAACATAAAACATGAAAAAAGGTACAAATTTAGAAAATAGTTTAAAGTCGGTTGAAAGTGCTCAGCCGGAAGTAAAGTGGGATGGGAATCGTACTTATTTGATAGTTCCGCTTTTACAAAAATTAAGGGCTTCACTCTAAATTGGAGAAATTTACAACGTCTGAATGGTGAAGCTATGGTAAAAATCATTGAAAGCGAAGTAATGGAAAATATACCATTACACTACAATCAAATATTCAGAGACGCTATAAGTAAAAATTTAGTAAATAAGGACGTAACCAAACAATTTTCATTTGCGTACGATAAAAGAATAGTTATTCCTAATTATGATACCGTTCCATATGGTTATTGAGTTTTATTTTTATAACTACATATTTTATTTTATTTTATATATAGGGTATATCCGGTGTAGAATGTAACTTTTCATGTCATCAAGTTTGTGTATTGTAGCAAATAATATCAGCTTAAATGTTTTGGAAATTTTTAAATCGCTCCATAAACAAACGATTTATAAGGAAATATAGTTTTGTGCTAATGCCGGGATATGAATCGGAGATATGAAGAGACCCTTTCATTCGAGTCATACGATGTTGCGAGCTTCATTTCCTTTTCCAAGTTGAACTTGTCACGGCGGAGTGTAGTAGCGAGTTTCATTTCCTTTTGCGAGCTGAACTTGTCACGCTAGAGTGTAGTAGCGTGACAGTTTTGTACGAGCGTGACACTTTTGCTGAAAATGTGACAGAAAATATAGTCACGGTGAGGTGTCACGCTGTGTAATAGAAGGCGGAACTCAGTGTGCGGCTGTAGATAATACGCTTCAGTATGTGGTTAAGTCTTAGAGTGAGTCAAGGACATGCGTAGTTACTATAATTTATCGCGCTGGCTGTATCTTCCGGGAAGTATTACACCAGTTCATAAGGAAAAAGCAGAACTAGAGATATAAAGTGTTGTATTATCGGCAACTAGATTATTCAACATGAGTTGTTCCAAGGATGGCATTACAGAATTTCTATCGAGTATTTGTTCTAGGACAATTAGAAAATAATAATAATAATAGTAATAATAATAATAATAATAATAATAATAATAATAATAATAATAATAATAATAAAAATATCTTCAATTGTAGGTATTTTATATTTTTATTTGCCGGATGTATTAAGAACAGATTATAGGGTATTTAAACAATTTTTTATTTGTCTTTCAATTGGTGATATTTTATTTATTTATTTTTTCAAGACAAATCGGAATAATAATAATAATAATAAGAATAATAATAATAAGAATAATAATAATAATAATAAGAATAATAATAATAATGATAATAATAATAGTATTAACCCTTTCCCGCCCATATTAAAATGCATGTTTTCCCCATAATTAAAGCAATTCTTTTCAGCCATCATTATGATCATGCAGATATTAATAAAAATATATATTGTACAAAAACTAATGAACAATTAAATCGAAAATGTTTTCATCAAATATAAGGGAGAAATACTCTAATGCTGTACTAGCCATAGGAAGAGAATGGCAAGGTCCTGCCTCTTCAGTAAAGTCCGCCGGTTCGACGTAAGACAATGTATTTGTCCACTGAAAGTTAGGCCTGCAATCTATGTCATCACGCATGTGTACGTCGTCATTTCCTGAAATATCGTCACTTTCATTTTCACTTTCCACTTCATTGAGTTCACTTGAGCCAATTTTAACAGTTTCACAGTCAGAATTATCGTTCACCAAACGTTCAATGTCGTTATCGCATAAAATATTTTCACGCGAATTAAACGTCGACGTGATTGTTTACTGTATGTCACTGCCTTCCGTATTTCGTGTTCTAAGGTTTTAAAAGAAGATAACTAATATATTTGGTCTCTAGGAAGTGCACATGCAAGTAACAGTAAGTCATATTTGTCTATCGGCCGATAGATGGCTCATACATGCGACTAGAAGTACAAGTACGCTTTACTACGCTATGGGCGGGAGGCCCTAAGCTTTCGCGCTACGCATTACTACGCTATGGGTGGGAGAGGGTTAAATGATTGTTATTTTATATTTTTTCGAGGGGGTACACTTAGGACAAATTATAGGTATTTCAGTTTTTTCACCATTTTAGGTATGTAAACAAACTTTTTTCGTTGGGGCGCGTTTGGGACAAAAAGAAAAAAATAATAAAAAAGTGTTATTTAATTTTTATTCGCGGGCTTATTGAAGACAACAGGAAAAAGTTATGTGTTGTAAATCGGCATGCCGGTGAATGCTGGGATTGTCCTGGTTGGGCCCATATACTACTCAAATAATTTACAATCAAAAAAACATGCTAAACAAGCGCGATAATTAAGCCACAGTAACATCTCAAAATAGCACGAGCAGATCACTTCACATCAGCAAGACACAAAACCAAACCAACGGTTTCAGAAGAAAATCAATTCATAGTAATATTCAGGGAGCAATACACAAGATACAGTCATCGCGGCAGAGACAATTCACACTCTCTCGCCAATAATAAAATTACGTAACTGTCAAGCACGAATAGATAAAGACAGCAATCCCCAACCTAAGATAAGATAAGATAAGGCACCATATCCTTCGCTCCAGGGCTGCCCAACCCTCGACTTACTGAACGTTACAATTGTATTGTTGAAAGTGAGATAACATTAATGCGATATTACACCAACAATAGAGTAATATTATTTTTAAAAGTCCCCCAAAGGGAAAGAAAATAACCTAACCAAACTCAATTAAAATATTCACTAAGAAATAAAAGCATTTACTATCTTACGAAAATGTTACTAGTAATAATAATAATAATAATAATGATAATAATAATAATAATAATAATAATTGTACCGGGCGGTACACCTCCACGCCGCTAATTTAAAAATTGCGCCAGTTGAAACTCCTCTGGCGGATGAAGTCTGAACTTTATCTAATGTATTAATTTTCAAGTTACCCAGAAGATGTCACTATTGGAAATTTTGAAGTTTCTGAACTGGGTCGTTTTCGACGTATTTTTGTTTTGCTTATAGTAAGAAGTGTGAACTTTCTCTTCTAGAGGACACTACTGAAAAACTACAATGGTGCACCCTAGTGCAAGGTGAAAGAACTGTTTTTTTTTGGAGAAATTTTTATTTCAAATGTTTGTTTCTTGTTAAATTTCTTTCTGGTATTGTTTAAGTTGGCTGTATTCCCCTTTCTTTCCCCTTGTTTTGAATTTAGCCAATCCCGAATTTCTTTAATTAATTTACGACCAATAAGGTGTTTCTTCTTCAAATTGGATATGCTGCTTAAACCTAACCAATAAATGATTGTGGGCGGGTGTTTTCTTTCCTGAAACGCCTCGAACTTTCCGCGAGAGTATATAAACTGCTGATTTTAGGGTCTCTGCGCCACTTCAGTACCATCTTTCAGTGTGTAAAGTACATAGCAGGGGGCGGGAAGCGCCTCTTTCTCCGGGCAGCAGTTCAACAATCAGGTAATGGCCGGTTAATAACTTCTTTTCTTGCTAGCTCAGCAGTTTAACTCTCGGGGCGGGTCCGAAGCGTTTCCACCATGTAACTTTTCCCTAAAATGTAACGACTCTTAGCTCTATTTTCTTTTAAAGTCACATATTGGGATAGAGAGTGCTTAACCCTCTCGAGCTCCCACTCATATTGTTTTGAGGTGAACTTATTTCTCACAACCGATTCTTCCTTAATGTAATGTAAATTGTTCTTTTCTAAAGTCACCTCTGTAGTATGGGATTAGCCCTTGCATTAGCGGCCTAGAGCCAGATTAGGTTTTAAACAAAATGTATTAGGAGTGCAGATCGCCTCCTCTCAAATTGTTATTTTAGAGGTCATGTAATTAACCTTTTTCTCACTTAATAGGCCTCAGTAGGTTGGGTATTTTACCCCTGTGTCTATGTCCTTAGAGGACAACTTGAAGGTGGAGTTTGGTGTGGCCTTTGATAGGCTTAAAGTTGAGAGCGAGTGGCTCTTTCTCGAAAATTGAGTGTTGTATGCCTCGAGGAGGCTCTTCTGTGTAATTTAGAGCAAGTGCTCCTGGGCATGAATGGGGTTTTCTGCCCCTCTGTTAAATCTTGTTTTGAGGTAAAGTTGGGCTAGTTGCCCAAGAATTGCGCGTTCGGGGCTCGAAGCCCAAATCCTGTAAATACTGTAATTGTACTTTTGTTGCCTTGCTACTCTGTACCTGCCATTCCTGTTATTTCTGAATTTTACAAAGAAAATATAACCTTGTTAAATTTTGAATTAACTTTAATTTCGTTGTCTGAGGCCTATTCACCCCCGCACCTTCTTTCACCTCTAACTACCACAAAAATACGGTAACAACAATAATAATAATAATAGTAATAATGTAATTTAAAAGAAAAAATTTAGAGACCAGTGTAGTGTAGTGTTCGGTCAATTACGGGCACACGGAAGCCAAAACGCACGCCAAGAGGCACGAAACTCGCACAAGAGAGAAACCACAAATGAACATGAGTAGGCCAAAAGTGCCTACCAAACACAGACGAAAGAGGAGAAAAATTAATAAGCAAAATTTCCACAGGTAACGGCACACGCATGAAATCATATCATCAAGAAATAAATCACTCGCAAATAAGCCAATATAAGGGCTGAAGAAAAGAAGCACAAACTTCAAGAAACAGGAAACGAAGAATTTCAAATATTATCTCGGCACAAAATTAACCATCTGTTACGTACTACACACACACTTGAAACCAGAACTCAGTATCACCAAACTTAGATATCCATCCCATCCATGTAACACACCAGCTTGAATATAATATATACACATTAAAATAATAGTAACAGAAAAATTAATTAAACATATTTACAAATAAGTCGGGTGCCAAGATAACTTACCACGTACGTGACCAAACACTACCACTTCACAAGTACAGAATAAAACAACCTACTTATCTACGTATATACACTGAAGGAATAACATGGTTAATACTGAAAAAAAGATAATACAAATCCCATCCCTAGATGTGGTGGTGTTCCAGGGCATTACACTATACTAGTTCGGGGACACACAGTTTCAGCAACGGTAACACCGGCCATCAGTTCCAAGTCAACATGTGCTCTCTCTCACCTTCACCTCCAGAGTTCGCCGGTAGGAGCGACACTCACAAGTCCCGCTACTCGCCCTGGTGGCGCCGTCCAAAAGCACACTGCAGTAGCTATGCGCACTAATAGATGGCGTACAAGTCCGCGTGACAGTCCACAATGCTTGTACCCTCAGCGGCAGTAAAACACAGAACAACTATGTGAGGAAAAGTCACATTCGCCGCATATCGTCAGAGTAGATAACCAGTAGGCTAACAGTTCCTGAGCACTACCAGACAAAGAGTTTATCAATCCAATACTTCCCATAGCGTAAAATTCCAGTCTCATATAATCGTGGTAATATCATAGTTCCGCACAGTCACTAGGCCGGGAACACGAGGTCCACAGCAGAAAGCAATAATTCACCAAAATTATAAGTTCCGATAAGGGACACAATTTAAATAAATGTCGCATAACAGTAGATAGTCCAAAGTATATGACATAACAAGAGTTTTTAGTTTAATAACACCACATCACAACAAACAATGGTCAACGTAATGTTGTTATTGATCAACTGTATGCGCTTTCGATATACTAGGCCTTAATATTTAGATTTCTTCCGACTCTGAAATACTACCCTTATCATAGTCGGTGCGGTTAAACTGGATAAAATACAAATGATAGGAAATTGTATTCTCTATAACTTTTGTTGTGTAGTAATTTTCGATAGGAGCAATAACATAGCTATTTAAAATTAAATATTAGGCGCCTTCCCCTAAACTACAATTTCATCCAGGGTGAATAAAATTGTTTATAACCTAGATTCTAGTTTCTCATTCCCCGACGCTACATACCGATTTTCATTAAACTCTGCTAACCTATTTTCTCGTGGCTCGGCGTTGATATGGACTTGGCAATAAAAATACAAAATCATGAATATCTGTGTTATCATTGCCGGTGTGGTAAAACTGTATACGACATAAGTGATCGGAAATTTAATTCTATATAACTTTAGTTATGTATTACTTATCGATAGGACCACAATTAATACAAATATTTGAGCATTAAATTTTAGGCCTTCCCCTAAACTACCATTTCACTCAGCGTGAATAAAATTGTTTATAGAGTAGATTGTATCGACTAATCACTAATAATATAAATATTTGAAAATTACATTTTAGCCTTCCCCTAAACTACCATTTCCATCAGCGTGAATAAAATGATTTATAGCCTAGATTGTAGTGGTTCATACCCTGACTTTACATTCCTATTTTCATTAAATTCTCTTCAGCCGTTTTCTACTGATGCGTGTACAGACAGACAGAGAGACAGACAGACAGACAGACAGACAGACAGACAGACAGACAGACAGACAGACAGACAGATAGATAGTCATTACGGAAAAGTAAAAAGTTCATTTCCTTGTTACAGTGGACATGACCGATAAGAAATACCATTCTTTTCAAATTCTGAGCAATGTACAGACAAAACTCTTATTTGATATGTATAGACTAGTAGTACTGCGAATCAACAACTTACAACAATAGAAGCTGCGGAACAAAAACAAAGCAACAGAGATCGCGGCGTGGGAAATGTGTTTGGAGGAAGAAGAGCGCCGGGTAATTGTAGTCAAATGCACGGACTGTGGTAATGTTTCCGATATTGTTTTCTCTTATCTAATGTTGGCGGAATCTCCTTAACATTTGTTAGTCACACCAGCCCCTTAATGAGTCAGCCGCTTATTGGTTGGAAGTAAATCCCAGCATGAGAACACAGGTGAACTCTTATGTTAGAAGTTAGGGGAAGTGAACCTGAATTGTTGAAACGCACTGTCATGTAACTTGAGTTCATTGGACGGTGCAAGGCAAGGGCAAGTGTAGGCTGCCCATCAACAGGTAAGACGTTGTACTCTTTGGGTGCTCTCCACTGCACATCTTCCTGCTGGCAACTTAACTGTTCCCCACCCCCGCTTCCTCACATTAAAATGAACTTAACCTCGACATTTTTGATAATTTTGAATGGTCGGAAATGAAAACATATGGTACATACGATACGAAGACTTTTCCTCTTTTGCTGGCTGAGGTCATTTGGAGAAGCTGTACACCCCTACTATTTATCGAGTACGTGACGTCGCTTGAAATGTTCGATGAACGGAGTCACACATACGCCTCACTGTCATGTCATATCTTTCCTTCTTTCTCCTCGAAACATATGGTGTAATGTGTTGTACAGCGTTTGGTGTGACCGTCACAGGAAAGAGTCTGTTACTCTGTAGATATCGCCAAAAGTCTGAAGTATTGAAGGGACGATTTACAGTTATCCAGAACTCTTTCCATTACAAGTGGGTTTTATGCTGCACTTGGAACTCGCGTACCAGTTATCTCTGAGCATGTGGTATTTGACAGAATCTCAGAATGTTTTAATTGAAATCCTCAAGCTTATGATGACTCGCCTACATTGTCATAAATGTACTGGTTCGAGTAGTTAGAAGTGTTCGACGCACGGGACACCACGAGGAAGCGCCTAGGAAAATCCGAAATGATCCCAGCTCAGCCTGCAGATTAACAGGTGACACGAGGGCCGTTTGGTCGCTATGTCACTATCAGATACCTCCTTAGCTGTCCTCACGTAGGCTGGATGCATCTCGAACTAGCCCTCAGAGCCGGGAATTGAAAACGTAGTCTTCTGGTCAGTGGCAAGCACGCTACCAGAACTGAAGAGATCTTCCTAATATTGAAGGTAAAAAAAATGTAGGTCTGCGCTAAAACAGAGATATTCTAGTGGTGGAGATGAACAAATCTTCGAACCACCAATCACAGGACAAGTATTTGTCACGTGACTTGCTGCTTTCCAGCTTATCTTTCCTGAATTCACGTTCAACTTTGAGATGGTAACTCAAACTGATAAAAATAATAAAACATTTATCTGAACATTGATCAAAATATACAATAGTTGTCACTAGTATTTGTTTGGTTATAATACCAAATATATTTTCAAAAATCCAGATGACGTCTCCGCAAACCGTCCAAGTAGGTAGTGAGGCGTAAAAACAAGAACGTTCAGATGGTTTTTGTGATTTATTAGTCGGAGAAAGCGGTTGAGCAACACACGTGCAGTTTGGCCAAAACCACTTTACATGTCTAGCTTTTAGATATTTTCTCATGTTTTATCTGTAGCAGATACACACACAGATCCTGTCGTGTTTTTGATGAGTTCAGTATTAAAATGCTGCTATCCAGTTGGTAATTTATGGTTCGCTTTCTTCCTGGAAGTCTAGATGTGATGGACGTATTTGGTTTTCCCTGGATGGTCCTCAAATAGAGTACTTTAATAGATTTGATGATTTTGTCGAAAAACTGAAGAGTTTATCTTGACACCTATAAAGTATTAGTCTTTGCCATATCCCCTAACGGTGTACGTCCGGTCAGAAGACACACCTTCCGTATATTTGATAAAATGTTAAGTGCATGTGAACTAAAACCTATAGCTGAAATGGTAGAGCATCCGAGGGGAAATAGGAATTTATGGTTTTGCACTTAACGTGTTATGTACTTAACACAACCTGATGTACTTCAAGTACAATGCGGACGCGCCACACTCCCAGTCACAACGGAAAAACGGCGTTAGGAAGGATACTCAACCGTAAAACTGGGACAAAACTCCATCAATAAATACGCCAATAAATAGGGAACTTTAAATATTCACTCCTATTGGCTCACAACGAGGGATAAGCGAGCACTCACAGTTGCCTTCCGTACAGAACGAAAATGATGTCAAGTGGTGGAACTGGAAGATTGTGGGTGCGGATCCCACTAGTGTGTTTTCTTGTTTTGCACTTTACATCTCTTCCTCATATATTGTGTACTATAAGTTGAAACTATATAGCAGTTCGTACGGAAAAAGTGATAAATAATACTAATAGTAATAATAATATTATAGGTTTTATGTTCCCATAACTAACTTTATGGCTATTAAAGCAGTCAAGGCACCGGAATTTTTTCCCACAAGAGTGCTTTCGGTGCCGATGAATCTACGAACACGAGGCTGGCGCATTTCAGCACCTTCAAGTACAAGCCAGCCTCTCTACCACCTGAACTACTCAGCCGTGCACGAAAGATGGATTTCTCTCGTAAATTGTAGAGCTTCTAGATACCATGAAAAGATCTGAAAGCTTGTGAATAATGAAATATTTAGAAAAATTCTCCTTTATCCTTTGTCTTAAGGTAAGTAATTCGTCTTTATTCGTGGCGAAGTTAGCAATGAAAGCCTTCTCTTACACTTAACAACAACATTAAAAGTACTTAATTGAATTTGTAAAAATTGAACAAAACGTGATAAAGATATAGTATACTAATAGCAAACATGCACATAGTAATAATATAAAATTATCGAATGTACAACATGACAATATATGACTAAGGAAATACTACAGCTACCATCAGAAGTTCCGGATCACATGGTTAGCAACCCAACGAAAATAATCGCTCCAATGAGGTTACATGGAATGGCACATGCAGACAACTACACTGCGTTAATTTAGGCAATGCAAAGGTAAATTTTGCAGATCTCCAAGGAGGCGATTTTCATAGCTGTAGCTGGATTCGCGCATGTGCACGGTCACTCTTTTGCCCGGCATCTGGTAAACAGTGATTTCATGTGTGTGGCTTTCGTAAATTATCTCAATACAATAGCTATTATATTGCTTAATTGTTTTTGTGTTTGTTAATTATCATGGAAGTCAAACGAAAGGAAGAAAGAGTGACCGCAGAGATACTTTCCTGTCAAACTATTAAAGATAACCTGAAAGACAAGTGAAGAGTGGACATCAATAACGGTCTAAGTGCCAAAATAATTAAAAAATGTTTAGACCCAAAAAAGTGATCTCTGTGCCATTGCCAACAACCTATAAAGCGGGCTAACTGCCATGACCATGATTGTAGTGCATACAAGGCCCGATATATGGCATGAGAGGTATGTGCCGGGCCGCTGGTGAAGCTATTACGGGCTATGTGCCACCGAGCTTTTACTGTTGATTCTGAGCGTCATGACAACAACATCGCTGTGAATTTTAACCTAATTATTTTGAGAAAAGCCTGTTGAGAGTTTTAATTTGTGGTAGTACATTTTAAGAACGATGGAATTAAACAGCGACACAAGCAAAATAGAAAAAAGGAAGAATCAATGTTTTATTCCCGTCAGCTTTCATGCTACAATCTGTGTGTCCATGTAGGTGACAACAACAAGGGACTCGTCGTACTTGTGGCACGAGGGTATGAGTGATCGAGGCGGTAATGAAATTGCTTCACGTCTGTTTAAAGCACTCGGTAGTCCTGAATTTATGACGAAAGGAAAACGTAATGTCTAGTCTGATAACAGCATTGGCCAGAACAGGAACAAAATGATGATGCCCCTTTGGATTTACGTGACGATTACTGGCAAGTGTGATGAGATAAACCATACATTTTTAATCTCTGGTCATTCAGTTTTATCTTGTGACAGAGATTTTGCACAGATCGAGAAACGTAAAAGGGTTGAAAATTGTCAAGTTCCTGACCTGGTCAAACTTATGGTGAATGCAACACCGAACAATCCATTTACGGTTACTATGCTTCAACCTGATGCCTTCTTTGATTTTAAAAAAGCAGCTGATGCATACATCAGTACGACAAAACTAAATATTTCCAAATGCAGCTGGATTAGAGTTCAAAAAGCCGCATCCGGATTCGTCAAGAAGAGAACAATATTTAATGAATTTGAAGCATGGAGCACTTGCAAGGTTCTCAAGAAAAGGGTTACTACTAATACAATCAAGAACTTGGTTTTACCATCACAACCGTCTCAAAACAACTTGTCAGCTGAGAAGAAGAGATTTGAAGGAAGAGAATCGAGTATTCTTTGAAGAATTAATCATTTAAAATTGTTTGGTATTCTTAGAAAAACTATACTAGGACTTTCTAACTAGAAGTAAAAAAAAGGTAAACTGTAATTAAATGCATGAAAATGTACTAGGACACTTTTTATTATTGTAGAATTACTGAAATAAACCGTTAAAATTAATAAAAGGTTGAGATTTTTCATTGGCACTTACCCCGTTTTTGCTGACAAAAAATGTGGCGCTTAACAGGTTCTACATTTTGCTGAATAAAATTTTATGTTTTATTCATAAGAGAAAGTAAATTAAGAAAAAATGCAATAGGAATATGAATCTTACCCTAGATATTAAATAAAAAATATGGTTAAGGTTTTTTATCAAAATATTTTTGACAAAAACAAAAAAAATTGAATAACTCAAAATCAACTTTTTCGCACTTAGCCCATTATTGATGTCCAGTCTTCAAGTGTATACATTGATTGTGCCTGCCATTTATTTCTTTTACATGCATTTTACCCCACATTCTAAAATTTGGGTGCTTTATATTCATTCATTCTTCATATCATCCTCAGTAATCGAGAGAAGTTCATGAAACAGTTCCTAATTTAGATAAAACATTTGTTAATTCTTCATCATTTCCGTGTAATAAAAGCGATTTCTTTCAGTTCCACGTATATCTTCTCCTCTACCTGTTTCTTCATCTTCCACGACAGCGGCCAATACAAAAGTCTCTTCTTCAGATAATCCACCTTCTTTGAACGTCTGCCTAGCACAGTTTTAATATGTGTTGGAAGCCAAACCGCAGCATATTAACATTTGTAATAAATTAACGCATGCAAATAACGCCTACATCAATGCTACTGTGAACTTAGAGCAAGAACATCTGATTTGTTTGCAACATCTAGGTATAGATATGAATGATCAAGTTATAATCAAAAGTAGCCATCTTCCCAATTTAAGGAACGTCCGGCAGATACTACGAGACATGGATGAAGCTGCCGCAAGAATTGATCCTAGAACCCACAGCAGCCTTCGAGTCGCACGGTGGCCAGCCTGTAGAGGTCGATTCACCAGCCAACCGTAAATTATTATAAAATAAAATATCACCTAGATAACTTCTCCATCCATTGACACATGATCGGTGCTCGAGGCACAATCCCTAAATTTCTCGTACAGCTATAGCATCTTCCTGACGTCAACCGGACACGACTTCACGACATCGCAATCGCCGCAATACGAGGATCAAAAACCATACTCCGCAACCATTTATTTAGCATTTCACGAACTGTGCAACATATTCCGTATATTTCCTAATTTATTTCTGAGCCTTGTGGACTTTGATATTTCTAACTGATACATTCTAGAAAATTCACCAATGATTTGGAAGACATAGTAAGTTTCGATATGTTTCGTCATTGTGGGAACCCCCTCATCGGGGAAGTTGTATTAATTATTAATATAACAACGATTATAAACTAACAATAGTAACAACAAAACAAGAAAATGCAGTGAAAACCTACAACTAGCAAATACATATCTAATTTTTACGAAAATATGTTAATTGACTCTTTACACATTCACACTAAGCAGCTGGAGGCATTCAGCAAATGATGTCGGCAATCCATCTAGTACCAGCGACTGCAAAGGAGCTGTTGAGGAGGCAGATCGTAGTTATGATACGAGTAGAGGTAATTAAAGTTTGAAGAAAGGAACATCTGAGTTTAGAACTCGTTGCAGAAGGGACAACATCGCTTGTGCACACGAATATTTCTGGAAATGTGGGAATCACAGCTCAAAAGTGTTTAAACTTCGTTCAAGTATTTTATTACTATCTTGAGATATGTGCGAAGTACGAGGGGGTTCAATATATAATGCAACACATTTTATTTCTCGGCTAACTTCGGTTGAAGAATTGAAATCTTGTCTGGGAAATCTTCGAACATTTTCGCTTCGCCTCGTAAAGTTTCATTAATTTCTGATAGGCGGCAGCGCTATAACTAGCCTCTGTAACGGAGATGATTACCAAACACAGAACAGTTTCTTTTGGCGGAAAACAAGGTTATCACATATTTAGGTGTTTGCGGAATATCTACGGCGACTTGGCAGTGGACAAAAGTCTCCACGACAACGCAAGACCTCACGCAAGTCTGCGCACCTAACAGGAGCAGTGGACTCGCGCCTTCTGACTTTCATCTGTTTGGCCCAATGAAGGATGTACTACGCGGATGATGGGGAAGTTATCGATGCAACACGACGTTGGCTCCGATGTCGACCAGTCGAGTGGTACCATGCAGGCATACAGATCCTCACATTACGGTGGTCTAAGGCCGTCAGATTGAACGGACATTATGTTGAATCATAGGATATTGTTTCAGAATGATTGGGGAATAACATGGTGTATATGAATCCTCAATAAAACCAATGTTGCATTATATATAGAGCTACCTGTCGCAGAACAGGTAAGATTGGGCCAATTAACATGAAGAGCATGTATTTGTTACTTGTTCAATGTCAAACATACTCGAATCTCTACTAAGTTTTAGTTCTTTACATATTTTGATACAGTAAATATACAGTATTTGATATTTCTTGATACAGTTACTCCGTTCGATAGTAGTCAAATATATGTCGTCGGTGCACGACCCACTACTCATGAACTTAATACACCAGCTTTCGAGAAATTATGTTGAGCTGCTTTCCCATGATGTTATAAAGCTGATAAGAAATAGACTGGCAGTCAAAACCTTAGAACAATTACAAGTGAAATGATGAAAAATAAGCCAAACCAGATAACAGTTAGAAAATATTGGCTAGGAAACCGGAAGTTCTACTTTGTCCATGACTAAGGGAAGAAGACCATTGCCATATACTACACTGAACAAGAGCCAAAGCTCTCCATGGATAGGTAGGTTCAATCGTTCTGCTACTTGAGAACAGATCTACTAAATCCACAATGCGGTTCAGAACGCGCTGGCCTGTCTCATCAAAATTAATGCGAAGTAAAATAAGAGGTGCCGAGCTCGCTTAAGTGCGGCCAGTATCCAGAATTCGGGAGATAGTGGGTTCGAGCTCCACTGTCGGCAGCCCTGAAGATGGTTTCCGTGGTTTCCCATTTTCACACCAGGCAAATACCCCAGGCTGTACCTTAATAAAGGCCACGGCCGCTTCCTTCCCACTCGTAGCCCTTTCCTGTCCCATCGTCGCCATAAGACCTATCTGTGTAAGGCAACTTGCAACAAAACAGTAAAATAAGGAAACTCAGCCTAAAATGTAGAACGAAATACATTTTATAAAACGTGACCTTGTTTTAAATGATGTTGACGTGTTAAAACGTAAAAATTAAACTACTGCTAGCACACAACTTTGTAACTCAGCTACTATCATGGCTGTGAGGAGCTGGGTAATCACAGGCTATAACTATTTTAAAAATCGTAAAAACGTTTGTGTGGAAGAAATGGCCTCAGGAAGAACAAAGACTGCCGTATTTATGTACATCTAGGAGTACGGAAGTGAAACGTTGCATTATAATTATTACTTTTAATTAATATGCAGTATTGGTGGCCACGGTCTAAACGGTCTGGCACCGAGGTTTGCCGGTTCGAATCCCGTTGGTCGAAAAAATGTTCACCATCAGAATATTGGCCGGCAGGGTAGGGGAGGTGGTGGTATACAATCTCTAATCACTAGATTGTGTGCCAAAAGCCTGGATTAAATTCCAAACCTCTCCGCGGTGCTCATATGACGCTGTTGATGGTGATTCGTCAGTCGCATGGGGACGTTAAGCCTTTAGCAGACTCCTACAGGAGTAGGCTACGTGCCGGAACCGGGTTTCACCTTCTCCCTACTATCATATAGCATGACATTCATTTCATCTCTTTAACTTAACTCTTCTGATGAGGTTGACGTCAGGAAGGGCAGTCGGTCATAAAAGACCGCCACGACAGATGCACCTCACTTCGTACCCGAGCCCGTAGAGAAACGGGACAAGGGTTGGACTAAGAAAGAAATAAGCAAACGCATAATGTTGAAGTTTATGAAACATTAATTATTCATTAACATTCGCCCACACTCAAGTAAATCGTGCCGGTCGGAATCTTTTTCACGTAGTTTACAGACTATCTCCACGGGACTCATGGAACACAGTATTTCTACGTTCATTGCTTGTATATTTCTATTAATGCATAATAATCATGATCTTTTGTGTATGTTGACAAGTAAAACAATCGTTATGTTTCGAACGGCTTAAACTTACTGCTCCTAAAATACGAGATGTCGTGTGTTCACGTTGTTGCTTATCTTTACTTGTTATGCCTTAATGCACACTTATCAGTGTGAACGAGATTATTGTCAACGCAAAGTTCAACTCTTACAGTTTGGCTCGAGGTTCTTACAGACAATGTTCCTCTTCCGTCCTTCAGAGTGTTTCAGCTTCTTTTCTGCTCCTTGTAGCCTGTTTGATGTTATTGTTCCTTGTTGTCTTTTCTCTTCAATGGAAGCACAAGAGATATTGACGTAAAAAGTTATCCAGAAATAAGTAGTAATTTTTACTAGTTTGCTCTCACATACAAGCAAAGTCACCTGTTAGCCCAAAGGGGGAAAGTGCTCTATTTCTCCCCTGACACATTTGAAACCGGCTGGCATAACAATCAGGTCCAGATAGAACCCAGAGCTTAAAAATCTACTTTGTGTTTGTATTTTATGCATAGTTTCACTACAATTTCCCCTTTGGATTAAATTATCAACTCGCGACAGCTGGCTATCGTCAGGGTGTCAACGTGTTCAGAAAATTTCATTCAATATTTCAAGCCCGGTTCTCACTTTACAAAAGCGTCCTTGTTATCTTCTCGAACCAAATGATTGTCTGTAGAATGGACGTACTGTTGTATTTTTCATTCAAATTGTAAAGTTAATACGAAGAGCATGGTCGTAAAACTAAAATAATCTATAATTATTATGTGATGTCCTGTGAAGAAGTACAGAAGTTGTGATCACCGCTTTGGACTGCATATCTAATTGCTTCTTTTGCCACTGGTGTTGGGTTAGACACTCGCGCACTACCCGTGTCACAGATCCTTGCACCAACATTAAAAAACTACAAGACGTCATCTATACATGTAAACACAGTTCAAAACACAGAACATACTTTCACACGAGATTTAATTCTCCAGACATCTACAAACCACAAACAATCACACCATTTTCTTTTTTACATACTCCCCGAGTCCTCCATTTCCAAAGAGTACATAACCAGGTTCAAGGAAGTAAACAACACAAAGAACACATATTACTGGTTTCTCACATCCTCCCCCCTTGATTGTCGCACGAAGCAACAATCAACTATGCTCAAAGGTTCAGTTTCTCAGGAAATTTTACTCTCCTTCCGCTTCTCGTCACCTGTACCTCCCTCAGTGGAGACATTGAAGGTTGTCGGACTCTGTCATCAACATCAATGACAGGACTAACATCTGAAAGTGAGGATCCTTCCAACAAGTAGAGTCTCTGTAAAGGGCGGGTAAGTTCACCAGAAGAAGTCTTCAACCGTACCACTCGTACCACACCATCTCTTCCAGGATATACCTCAAGCACCTTGGCAATAGGCCACTCAATCCGTCTTTTCTGGTCGCAACCAACGAGCACAATGTCCCCTTCCTTGATTTTTGTAGTTTAACCACTTGACTTCTGATGACAGTGTACAAGCTGGTCCAGATATTCATCCCTGAATCGTTTCCTCAAGTCCTGACGTAGTTGCTGGATATATTTCATCCTTTTTGTTAAACACTTCACATCTATCAAGTCCAAATCAGGAGTACTCACATTAGGCAGGTCTTGTAGAAACATGCTAGGCGTGATTGGACTCAAATCTTCAGGATTTTCTGACATGTAAGTGAGAGGTCGAGCCTCGCAGTCACATATTATACTCAGTAGTTCTTCGTAGTTTAGAGACGCTCTTCCCAGCACACGACGAAGGGCTCTTTTAATTGTTTGGATGATCCGTTCCCACCAACCTCCCCACCAGGCAGCGGTTGGAGGGTTGAACTTCCACTGGATTCGTAGCAACGAGGCATCTTCTTCTATCTTGCTCCAGTCAATGGAACTGAGCAGGTTATTACTCCCAACAAAGTTGCTTCCATTGTCGCTGTAAATTATCTTTGGCCTTCCTCTTCGCGCAATGAACCTCCGAAGACTCATAATAAATCCATTTGTTGACAGAGTGGTTATTAGTTCTAGATGAATTGCCCTATACACGGCACAAGTGAATAGTACAATCCACGACTTCTGTCCTCCCTTGAGGATTAGTGGACCTGCAAGGTCTGTTCCCACAACTTCAAACACCGATGCGTCCTTCACTCTATCTTCTGGAAGAGGGCACTGCACTTCTGGAACCATACCTTTGGCTTCATGTCGTCTGCATTTCTTGCACGATGCAATCACATTTCTAACAGTTCTTCGACCTTTCAGTATCCAGTATCTCTGGCGCAAGTGAGCTAGTAGTATATGAGTTCCACTATGAAGCAGTCTTTCATGTTCCTCCTGAATCAAAAGCTGAACTATTTTATGCTTGTTTGGCAAGGCAACGGGACATTTGAAGTTATCATCTTCCTTCCTTTCCACAATTTTCGTCTTCACCCGCAGGATTCCTTCTGCATCCTTGAAGACACACAGAGATTTCAAACTAGAAACCCTTTCTTTGGTGAACGTTTCCTCTTGTACCAGTTGTATAAGCTTCTTTTCAGCCCTTTTTATCTCTTGCACTGTTAACTTCCCTTTATACCTTTCATTTCTTTGTTTTGCACTATTCTTCACAAATCTGAATATCCATGCCACCACCCTCACTATCTTGGTATACTTTGAAAAGTACTCCAGAAACCATGAGGCAGTACTACCAACTGTCATCACTACCCCTCTCTCCTCTTCCTGACAAGAGGACTCTATGTCCACAGCCATATTACTAGGCCATTTCTCCTCAGGTAGCCTTAGCCATGCTGGTCCCTCCCACCAGGCAGATTCTAAGAGTTCTTTAGCCGAACATCCTCGCGACGGGAAGTCAGCAGGATTTTGTTTCCCAGGAACGTGGTTCCACTCATCCCTTTGTGTGAAGTTTAGTATCTCCTTTATTCTGTTCTCTACGAAGGTTCCCCATCTTCCATCCCTCCTAATCCAACTCAATACAATAGTCGAATCAGTCCAACAATATTGAGGAGTCTCCATGAGACCTAAGCTGTTCTTGACAGTGACTAGCAGTCGGACACCAATGCAGCAAGATAACAATTCTAGTCTAGGCATAGTTACTTTCTTCACCGGTGCAACTCGTGACTTCGCTAGTAACAACTGCACTGTCATCCCACAGTTACTTTCACTTCTTAAAAATACAACAGTAGCATAGGCTGAAGCACTAGCATCACAGAAGACATGTAAAGTGTATGATGTTCGATCGCTGCTTGAAGTAAATCGTCCAGGAATTTCAACATCAGCCAAACAATGCAATTCTTCTAACCACCTCTCGAAGTTTCTTTGCAGATCTTCCGAGACCTCAGCATCCCAGCTTATGTTCTCTTTCCAACTTTCCTGCAATAGTTTTTTCGGTACAACAGTGACGGGACATGTATACCCTACAGGATCAAATACTGCCTGACAGACAAAATCTTTCTTCTTGTTACAGGTGGCTCTATATTTTGTATTTTCCCTACACAAGACAGGCTATCAGTTGTTCTGTTCCATAGTAATCCGAGTACCGGTATGGTTTCTTGAATCACATCGCTTTCATTTAGTGCAGTACTCGCCCAACCTCTTAACTCAAACTTTGCCGTGGCCATCAAAAGAGAAGCCTCCTGTATGAAACAGTTTAATTCTTCTTCCGAACTGACTGAAGCAACACAGTTGTCCACATAAAATGAATGCTTGAGTTTTTCTGCAGTTTCACGGTACCCAGCAGGACAGTTATCAAGATGATGCTCAATAACAGCTCCTAGAATGAACGGGCTGCAATTTACACCAAATACCACGCGACAGTGGTGAAAGATCTTGATCTTCCTGGTCGCATAATCATCCCACCAAAGGAATTTCAGATAATTACGGTCCACTTCGTTCACAGAGATTTGCAGAAATGCCTTCTTTATATCCGACACTACTCCTATTTCCCTTTCTCGAAATCGCAGTAAAATGGATGGTAGAAGTTCCAGCAAGTTGGGGCCTTTCTCCAAACAGTCATTTAGGGACAGCTTTCCTCCTTGTTTACTGGAAGCATCAAACACGGGTCGGCACGTTGTAGTTGAATCACTCTTGAAAACTCCACGATGAGGCATAAAGTATCCCTGCTTGTTTCCAATGTCATCATCAACTTCTTCAATTATATTTTCTTTTAGCCAGTCTTGTAGTACTGAATGATATTCTTCGTATCTGTTCTCGGAGACCAGTTTTGAAGTCATCGATGCAAGTCTTTTCTCTGCCACCATTCTGTCATTCCCAAGATCCTCTCTTCTTTCACACCAGGGTAGGCAGACTTCATATCTACCACCTTTGTTAACAGCGACTGTTCTCTTGAAATGATTCAGAACTGCTAACTCCACCTCCTCTCTGTTTTTCCTGTCTGCTGGATCTGTAATCCCAAGCACATCTAACCTCCAGAGTCTTGCCAGATCTTCACTATGTGTTAGTAAGGATGTTACCAGGTTAGCCGTGTTACCATGCCCTGTAATTTGTGTTGATCCCATTATCACCCAGCCAAGACGAGTTTCTTGTGCCACTAAGCCACACTGTAGTCCTACCATATTTCCCGTGAATAAGCTTCCTGCATAATCAGCTCCAATTAAAATTTCAATAGTAGGATGACCAGCTCCAGTGTCAGAGACTACAATGCCCTTCTCTTTTAATTCTTGCAGGCAAGCACTTTGATTAATGCGAGGAATTGAACCACATATAGAAACTTGATCTAAGGCTTCAATCTCACATGAATAATTTCCTGTCATGCTCTGAAGTGATACTCGATATCTCTTGTGTACTTGTCTTTGCGACGAGATTCCCCCAAACAGAACTTGTATGAGATTCTCAGATCCAACACAAGAACAAGCCATTTCCAGAGCAGTCTTCTTTAGAATATAGGAACGCTGGGATCCAGTATCTATTATCGCCCTTACCACAGGTTGACCACCCTTAGCTGTGATAACTACCATTAGAGTCTGCAACAGGACGTTTGGAGAACAACAGTGGTTTGCACCAACGACACTCGTGTTTTCCCTCCTATTTTCTTCTGACAATATTGGTTTCTCGTTATTTCTAGGCAGGTCAGAACACATTATCGGATAATGTTTTTTCCCACAGATCAAACATTTTAGTGAGGATTTACACCTTACAGACCTGTGTCCGGGTTTTAAACATGTGAAACAAGCCCGTTTAGATTTTAACATGTCTGTCTTTTCCCTAAGAGACATCCTTTGGGCTTTAAAACACTCCTTACTCTCATGAAACTTCTCACAAAATACACAAACATTTGATCGTGTATTCTGTTTTTCACTAGTCAACAGATTATATGCAGTAGGTACACTTTCATCCTCTGAATCTTTTCTTTCGTTGGAGGTTTTACCTGATCTATGAGTCAATTTAAACCCAGTTTTAGCTAACATTATCCTCTCCTCTCCTTCCACCTCAGCCTTTAGAAATTCTAGCAACATCTTCAATTTTTCACTGTAATCACTTGCCTGAGTCACACTTGAAATACTCCTCATCCAGATTCTCAAAAGCTCCTCTGGAATGCTTGATTCAACAAGTGGAAACAAAATTGCCGCATGCTTGTCAAAAGTCACTTCAATGGATTCCAGCGCTCTTAAGTAACACTCAAGTTTATCGTACAGTTGTAAAGTATGTTCCTTACCTTTCACACTGGTGGCATTTTTTATGACCAAACCTAGGAGCTCTCTGATGTAGAACTCTGTCAGCAACTCCTTCTTATCAAATCTTTCAGTCAGTCCGTCCACTGCCTTCTGATAGTTTTCTGCAGTCGGTGGATAGCTGTCGATGATCTCTCGTGCTCTTGTTCCTGGAACTGTCGCCTGGATCAGGTACTGGAATTTGTCTTCTGCTGCTATGTCTTCATCTTCATGAATTCTGCGAAACTGACTCCAAAAGGAAAGCCAGTCCTTCATGTCATCGCTAAATTTAACCAACTCTATTTTTGGTAATTTCATCTTATTTTTATATGACTCAACAGAACATGCCATCTCAAACCTATCATTTTCTTGGGTTACACCTAACCTCTGAGTGTGTGCTTCTATTTTGAATCTCACAGCATCCATTTTATCCCTATATTCTTCAATATTGGTATACTCATCTTCATATTTCTTATCACTCCATTCTTCCTGCAAAATCAAGTCCAGTATTTGCTCATCTAAGATCGAAAGTTCTTGAAATAACCGTTCCAATTTTACGGACATTAACCTAACATCTTCGTCATTTATCGCGTCTTTATTTAGCTAATCTAGTAAAAGTCGGGAGGTTTTCGTGAATGATATCCTCACAGGTTTCCGTTTCTTACACAAATTCTCCATTGTGGCACGTACAGTTATACTTATCACGTCGGGGTCACCAAATTAAATGTTGGGTTAGACACTCGCGCACTACCCGTGTCACAGATCCTTGCACCAACATTAAAAAACTACAAGACGTCATCTATACATGTAAACACAGTTCAAAACACAGAACATACTTTCACACGAGATTTAATTCTCCAGACATCTACAAACCACAAACAATCACACCATTTTCTTTTTTACACACTCCCCGAGTCCTCCATTTCCAAAGAGTACATAACCAGGTTCAAGGAAGTAAACAACACAAAGAACACATATTACTGGTTTCTCACAACTGGATCAGCTATTGCGTTTGGATAAAGATGAGTAATGTCGTTGTTAACTTGCAGGGATTTTACAGCTGGAAGCCCTGTTGGAAACTGGTGAACTTGTTAATAATTTTCGTCTTTGTCAATATACGAAATATATATATATATATATGTATATATTACCTTGGGTCCCGAATAAGCAAGGCCCCGCGTACACATAACTGCTTCGTAGCAGCTTTACTGTGATCGGTTGAAACAGGTGAAGTGAGCAATTCCTTTTCGATACGCTATGCTGATAGCTTTATTTCTACCTCGAATACGTATGTCAGCAACATTCACTACAGATGAGCATACACCCCTTGAATAGTAACTACTATAATATTACTGATTTTATGTCGTAATAATTACGATTACGCTTTTCGGAGATGAATAGTAACTTGTCCTACAACAGCAGCCAGCTGCCTCTGTGGATCCGTGGTAGAGTGTCGGCCTCCGAATCCCAAGATAGCGGGTTCAAACCCGGCAGAGGTAGTCGGATTTTTGAAGGGCGGAAAAAAGTCCATTCGACACTCCATGTCGTACGATGTCGGCATGTAAAAGATCTCAGGTGATACATATGGTATTTACCCGACAAAATTAATTAAATCTCAGCCATAGACGCCCAAGAGAGATCCGGTTTACTCTGTCTGCCATCTAGCGGTCGTAGAGTAAAACGGAACGTCGAAATTGACGAGCAGACAGCCAGATAGCGTCAAATCGAAATGTCTGCACACGGTAGCTGAGGCCATACGATTATTATTATTATTATTATTATTATTAGCAGGCTGCATTGGCACAGTGCGTCACAATAACTTCCCGGAGTTGCTGCAGTGAATGTGTTTCAAAGTAGTTTTAAAATACCAGTTGAAAGTTTACTATTTTCTATGCAATGAGAAACTTCACTTTTATCTTTTCCAAATAGCAAAAAGGAAAAATAGAACCAAGAGATAATTCACGTCAACATTCTGGAGATAGGGCTTCTTTCAGTTGCGTTGACATGATTACTACTGAAAAGATAAAGTAAACACGGATAAATGCTCCTATTAATTGAGTACCACTGTATCTCAAATGGTGTTGAGATTGTCGGCGAGATTAAACAATTAGTGTTAAACGGTTGGACAGAGATGAGCAAGAGCTTACTACATGATTAATAAAGTTACTTAAGTGTATTTTTCAAACACCCATTGTCCCCGTCGTGCAGCGAAATCTGATAATGCCTCAACTAGCCAGTCCGGTTCACACTTCCCTAGAGAAATGCCTAATACTACCGCTATGCAGATTACGGAGTGCATATACTTCGGCGGCAATTGGTTCATTTAGTTAACAAGTTTATTCACATAAACAGACATGAAACCAAAAAATGATAAAACTCATTGAAAATGACCAAACAGAAACACACTCAAGTAAATTTAAATTATGTGAACAGATGTTCACGAGTCCATCATCACAGCTAGTCCAACGTAGAACGCTTGTAAGTTCAGAATCAAATAACTCGACTTGCTATTTTAATAATGGGAAACTTGTTTTTCATTCATGAGAAATGGGTAGCTTAAAATTTTATGTCCGCACACACTGGGGAGACATCCTAACTGTCTTTACCTAATAATTTATGGGGTATTATCCCTTACCCTACACTTTTCTTAATATTCGTACGTGGATCACAAGAACTTATTACACACAATAAACTTGTACAAAATCACATAAAACCCTCACACAGATTTCAGTTCACCTCGGCAAAACAAATATTTACAACACATCAAATCATTAAATTGGCCTGGAGGACACGCTCCTATGACCGCCGCCATTCTACGTTCATCGTTTCTCATGCATACCGACGCTCATTAACTGTCTGCACATTAACCTCGTCTACTGATTCTCTAATTGTGCGTCGTCGTTTGTAATCTGATGCAAAGGATCAGAATTGCTATGATTACTCTTTCATATATAATTACTAGCTGATGTACCCGTGCTTCTGCATTACATACAGAATTCTAGGTTAGGTACTGTACACGTTGTGAGCATAGCTCTTAACGTTGTTCTAGAAAGACGATGGGGAAGTCACCAAACGTGTTTTCTCATATGAAGACTGAGTTAGGGAATTTTCATTGTAATGGTAGGCCAACTTCCCTACCATCAGTCACAATTAGGTTGACAGACACTCACTCTCCTCCTGCCTTTAGAGATTTTTTGAAAGTCTCTCTTAGTTTTTTTCCCAAATGAAATGAACATGGGTCATTACAATGACGTCGGTAGGAATGGCGCAATCAAAAGCAATGCTTTCATATGAAATACTCGATCAAATAAAAAACCGCACATTTTCTCACTTTTAAAGAACAGTTAATACTGACCAAGACTCAGACATCCGTGATCCGTGAACACTCTTCTTTTTTATCGGTATGGGGGGGGGGGCTTTCGAATAGTCGATAGTCCCAGGGCAAAAACTATGCCAGATTACTTATCAGTTTCCTGGGAGTACCCGATGAGTCGTAAAATCTTAATTCGCTATACTGGCTGGCGGAAATACTATTTGACGTGGAGGCAATTTTTCCTCCGGGCCAGAGGAGAAACCACATCTTCGCTGCTAATTTGGAATAAAATGAACGTAGATTTAAAATAAATGTAAAGAGGAAGAAGCTTTTCTTAAGAAATGGCTCTTTTCAGGGTTGAATTCTGAGTTATTTAGTAAACTGTTAATTTGGAATAGACCTAAACTGTAATTCTAGACCAGTCCATATTACTACTAAGTGAGCCTCTGTTTTAAGTGTGCACACCGCTCATTCAAAACAGCGCGTCAGAGTAGGTATCGAATAGCTGGAATGCTATGATGAACCAGTGTGTTACATACCAGATTACTTATCACTTATCACTTATTACGCGTCAGAGTAGGTATCGAATAGCTGGAATGCTATGATGAACCAATGTGTTACATACCAGCAGTATCAGAAGATGTATGAGGCAGAGGAATGACATGCTAAAGAAGAAAGTTATCTCACTCCCCAGCTATTTCCCGCCAATATTCAATCAGACTGATATACTCGGTACGCAGCAGTAATCCCATCTATCGGAGTCGAGTGTCAGCATTAGAGACAAAGAACATTACAACAAACAATGGTCAAATGTAATGTTATTGTTGATCAATACCACGCGCTTTCGATATTATAATCTTTCACATTTAGTTTTCTTCCGACTCTGAAATACGACTCTTACCATAGTCGGTACGGTAAAACTGAATAAAACATTAATTATCGGGAATTGTTTTCTCTATAACTTCTGAATTGTATTCTCTATAACTTCTGTTCCATAGGAACAATAACATAGGTATTTAAAATTAAATTTTAGGCGCCTTCTCCTAAACTACAATTTCGCCCAGGGTTAATACAATTATTTATAGCTTAAACTGTAGTTTCTTATTCCCCGACTCTATATACCGATTTTCATTAAATTCTGTTTACCCATTTTATCGGGGCTTAGCAACAAAAATCCAAATTCATGAATATCTGTGTTATCATAGCCAGTACGGTAAATATGTACAAGACATAAATGATCGCAAATTTAATTCTATACAATTTTGGTTATGTATTTTATCGATAAGACCTCTAATAGTATAAATACTTGAGAATTATTTTGTAGGCCTTCCCCTAAACTACCATTTCACTCAGCGTGATCATAATGATTTATAGCCTAGATTGTAGTGGTTCACCCCCTGACTTTATGAATCTATTTTTATTAAATTCTCTTCAGCCGTTTTCTCGTGATGCGTGTAGAGACAGACAGACAGACAGACAGATAGACAGACAGACAGACAGAGAAATTAAGGAAAAGTAAAAACTGCATTTCCATGTTACTGTGGACATGACAATTATTTTCCAATTCTGAGCAATGTACAGACAAAACTCTTATGTTTATATTTACATTTCACGCTGAGTGAAATGATAGTTTAGGGGAAGGCCTAAAATTTAACTATCAAATATTTATATTATTAGTGGACCTATCGATAAATATTGCATGACATAAGTTACACAGAATTAAATTTTCTATCATTTATGTCATACATTGTTACCGTACCGGCTACGATAACACAAAGTAAAGCAAAGTCACCTTCGTACAGGCCATGAAGGCCCTTGGAGGAGTGGAATGTAAAGGCTTCCACCATTGTTAACCTCGGCACGTGAAGGGGTAGGGTGGTTAGCTCTACGCCCGGCCGCCTTGGCCCCCAGGAATTAACCTGGTACTCATTTCTGTTGTAGGCTGAGTGAATCTCAGGGCCACATGCACCTGCGGAAGTGGAAATCTCGTTTCTGAAATTTTACGACTTCTTAACGGGGATTCGAACCCACGTCCTTCCGCCTCGGCCAGGGAGCCCCTACTATAACACAGATATTCATAAATTAGTATTTTTGTTGCTACGTCCATGTCAATGCCGAGCCCCGAGAAAATGAGCAAAACAGATGGTACATAGTATCGGGGAATAAGAAACTACAGTCTAAGTATAAACTATTTTATACACTGTGTATTAAGTTGTGGTTTAGGGAAAGGCGCCTTAAATTAAATTTTTAAATACCTGTTTTCTTGGTCCCTACGAAAAATATTACGTAAGAAAAGTTACAGAGAATACAATATCCGATGATTTATGTTTTATTCAGTTTTACCGTACCGACTATGGTAAGAGTGGTATTTCAGAGCCGGAAGAAAACCAAGACCTACAGTATCGAAAGCGTTTAACATTGATCAACAATAACATTACACTGACCATTGTTGGTTGTGATGTTCTTTGTCTCTTATGTTGCCGCTCAACTCTGATACATGGGACTATTGCTGCGTACCGAGTATAACAGCCTGAATGAATAATGGCGGGAAATAGCTGGGGAGTTAGAAAACTTTCTTCGTTAGCATGATATTGCTCTGGTTCATTCATTTTCTGATACTGCTGGTACGTAACACACTGGTTCAGCATAGTATTCCAGCTATTCGATTCCTACACTAACACGCTGTTTTGAATGAGCAGTGTGCACACTTAAGGCAGAGGTTCTCACTTAGTATTAGTAGTAGTAGTATGACCTGGTCTAGAAATACAATTTAGACGTATTCCAAATTATTGCACCACAATTCACTAAATAACTCAAATTCAACCTTGAAAGAGCTGTTTCTCAAGAAGAGCTTCTTCCTCTTCACTTTTATTAAATTCTACATTCATTTTATTCCAAATTAGCAGTGAAGAGGGCTCTAGCTTGGAGGAAAAATTTGCCTCCAAGGCAGATATATTTTTCCGCCGCCATTGTGTGAATTGAGATTTTTCGACACATCGGGTACTCGTAGGAAACAGATTAGTAATAGGGCTTAGTTACCCTGGGACTCTCTACTATTTCACCCCCACCCCCGAAAAAAGACTAAGAGTGTTCACGGAACACGGCTGACTGCGGCCTGGTCATTCCATCTCTGGACCTTTGGACTTTTAGATCGGCAGTGTAGTACTGTTCGTTAAAAGTGAGAAAATGTGTGGTTTTTAATTTGATCGAGTAGTTCATATGAAAGCATTGCTTTTACTCGCGCCATTCCTACTGACGTCAATGTAATGGCCTATGTTCATTTCAGTTGGGAAAAACACTAAGACAGTCTTTCTGAAGATGTAAACTGGCAGGTGTAGAATGAGTGTCTGCCATTATAATGACATTCCCCAACGTGATTGTGACATGGTAGGCAAGCGGGCCCACCGTTACACTGGAAATTTGCTAACCCAGTGTTGATATGAGAAAAGACGTTTGGTGATTTCCCCGTCGCGTGTCTATGGTAACGTTAAGAGCTACACAATTTAATACAGTCTTGCTCACAAGGTGTACACTACCTAGCCTAGAATTCTGCATAGATACAATGTAGAATCCCGTAGTGAAGCACGGGTACATCAGGTAGTATAATAAGTGGATGTTCCCTGCATATAGACTACTAGACTACTTTTCTCTCGTCAGACGAAGCCTACGTCAAGTACATACGGGAGGTCACAGGCCCCTGTAATTGAAGATTCAAATTGTGCACATCCAAGACGCAGGCAAGAACGGCATCGCCTTCACTTCGAAGAACATGTCGATACACAACTGTTCCCAAGGCCTGTCAGTTATCTACTCATGGCATCAACGGCTCTCTATCGAATTCCTATATGAAGTTCACATTAAAATAATTCCACAATCCCACATGAACTACATTATCTGCCTGCCTTCTCATAGCATATAAATAACGATTCTATCCCTGGTCCTCTTTCGTCCTAACTGATTGATTTCGGTCGATGAAACCTCTCAGCGTCCAACAATTATTTAACTACGACCTACTGCTTTCAACTAAACACAAATAGCGTAAATGGCGACAATTTCATTCAAAATCACACTCACAGAATGGCTCTCACATCCAATGATTATATTCATAACACTGGGCATGCAAATTACTCAACTGCGCCAGACCTGACATGATCTTAGAGGCTAATATTCTTACTTTGGTCCTTGGACTTGGTCCTTTAGGTTTACTGATTAATATGTATATTAACACTCCCTTATTCACCATTGCCGGTCCCGTGGTGTAGGGGTAGAGTCCTTGCCTCTTGCCCGGAGGCCCCGGGTTCGATTCCCGGCCAGGTCAGGGATTTTTACCTGGACCTGAGGGCTGGTTCGAGGTCCACTCAGCCTAAGTGATTAGAATTGAGGAGCTATCTGACGGTGAGATAGCGGCCCCGGTCTAGAAAGCCAAGAATAACGACCGAGGGTATTCGTCGTGCTGCCCACACGACACCTCGTAATCTGCAGGCCTTCGGTCGCTTGGTAGTGCCATGGGGTTTGGTTTGGTTTCTTATTTACCATTACTTGAAGTGAAATTCTCGATAGCTGCAGTCGCTTAAGTGTGGCCAGTATCCAGTAATCGGGAGACAGTGGGTTCGAGCCCCACTGTCGGCAGCCCTGAAGATGATTTTCCTTGGTTTCTCTTTTTCACACCAGGCAAATGCCGGAGCTGTACCTTAATTAATTCCACGACCGCTTCCTTCCAATTCATAGGTCTTTCCTATCCCATCGTCGCCATAAGACGTATCTATGTCGGTGCGATGTAAAGCAAATAGCAAAAAAGAAAATGCTGGTAATTTTTTTTTCACATACAAAATTAAATGGGGATGAAATGAGTACGATTCCCGGACCATTACGTCATTATCTCTATTTAAATAAATCTGGCTGTTGCCTCATCACTAAGAACTGATCAAAGAAAATATTTCATTATGACTACTATGTACAAGATAACCCCTCTAGTTAACTGATCTCGCGTGACGATGGCCCCATGCTGTTCTACTCGTTCACCTTCATCGTCGCGTCTCGGTCCCTCGCTAGTGGGTAGGCCTACTGGAACCAGGTGTGCTAAACTTCGTTCGCTGTAGCTGGTAACATTTATTGCAAATTTGTGACCGTTACCTATTTGGCTTAGCTAAAAGGAGTTTATAGCTAGGTGATGATTCACCGACCTGGGAAAAAAAATTATCTCCGGCGAATGGTTGAAGAGGTGATTTACCCTAATTTAGGTGTGCTAATTTCAAATATGTAAACCGTTTTCGCCTATCACGTACGGTTTTTGCTGTTTGAAACCCAAATTTGAAAAATATTGTTGTAATTTCGATAAGAAACACCATAATAGGAAATATATGTAATCTTAATGGGACATAATCAAGTTGTAACGAATATACAAAAATGTAACATGTTATTGCCAGAAAGAATGAATCTCACTACAAGAACACTATTGTTTGCTGCACTTTGATGTGAATGAATGCCGTGTTTGTGTTCCTCGGTAGTGTTATCTCGCACTAGACGATATCATGAAGACGTTTGATCGCCCCTGATACCTTCGTTCCATTTATTTTAGATTCTGATGGAACCGCTCGCCATGTTCCTCGCGGAATGCTCCTAAATGTTCAGGAAAATAATCCAGATGATTGTGCAGGAAATGTAATTTTCAGCTTATGCGGTAACGCAATTCCTGGAAGTCGTACAATCTTTAACATTACCCAGGAATTTGCTACAAACATCCTTGAATGATCCCCATGAAGCTGTGTTTCGTCGATCGTCGCTTCATAAGCTTCCGAATTTGGGGGCCGTCAGAAGCACCTTCCGACAGTCCTGGAAATTTCTGACAGAGGTACCGAATGCAGGGACTGCCTCTATCCGAATTCTTCACGTACTGCTTCATAATTCCCAGTTTAATATGTAAAGGGGGCAATAACACACTTTGAGGCTCAGCTAATGCACGAACTGGTTATAAGACGTGGAGTTTTATCCTCAACATCCTCACTTGAAGATGATGAAGACACACTCTCTGGTGTGGTTTTCGGACAGAAATATCGGGTCCATGTGGTACGAGGGAAGACAGGGATATTACAATGTGCTTCTCGTTTTTCGTTATTGAACCCGCGCACTTAACATATACAAAAATAACATTCGTCAAAATGATTTCTTTGTTGCCGTCAAGCCATTGGCAATGACAGCAATAACCCACTGTTTCATTGCCGCAGGTTTTCTTCACACGTTTTACACACATTGTGAGGTGCGAAATTCTTGTCCTGATCATATAACTTCATATTAAATATGCCAAGTACAGGATTTTTATAAATGGAGTAATATTTCGCTTCTGGCCTTTAATTGTATACTGGCCACATATATAACACAAAGAGTTGGAATTGTTCACACATTTTCGCCTCCGAACTTCACTGCCACTTGCCATTTTTACACAAACTAACCCACTTATTCGTCCGGCCCCGCGGTGTAGGCGGCAACGCGTCCACCTGTCAGCCGGCTGTGCCGGGTTCGATTTCCGGCCAGGTCAGGGGTTTTTAATTGTAAATAATTAATATCCGTGGCCTGAGGACTACACACTACACTTCCGCAATTCCACTTACACGCAGGTTCCTCTCATATGGTGAAAGTTGTGGCAAAAGATCTGTAGAGGTCGACGCCATGAACAGATATCTTTAAAAAAAAGAAAGAGTTATTCACTCAATCGACTTCAAGGGCACGTTGTAACTTGTAGATAAAGGCGTGACACAAGTTCTTAGGCTACGGAGAAACGTGATCTTGGCGTTTTGACATTGTCTGACATTGCAACTGTTCTAATCGTTCTTCCGGTGTTCCTATATTACCTACTCCCCTCCAAAACAGAGCACATGCAGTATTTTCTCTCAGACATGTCCACAAATCTCATTTACAACAACGAAGCTCCATGAGCCGAACTTGTATACGTGATACGAAACAGCTGGTATTATTCACTAAATGTAACGTATATCACATACAATTACTTTTGCCGGCCGGTGTTACATGGCTAGCGTCAATTCAACAGCCAGTTCAATATGTTTCTGCATACAGGAATTACGGCATTCCGCTTTACCATGACCGACAGAACATACCCGCACTTCGACACTCGTTCTGTAATATCGGAATCGAACTGGCACATCAGCTTATTGTCGCGTTGCACTCGTCGATTTGTTCATGTCTTTTACCCATGCATCTATACTGTAGTACTGTTGTGGCCATATTAAGATCGCGCGACTCGGTCGAGAAAATGAGACAATCGGTTAGCGCGCGCCCTATGTTCTTCCTAAGTTCAACTGTACGAGGACAGTTATGTCGTACTTGATCGGTAAAATGTTGCTGATCGAGGGACAAAACGAATAGTAATAATCCTCCACACTCTCTCGCTCCTCCAACAGGATTCAACTTCTGGGTTTCTCCCAATCATACTTCAATCTTTCTTCCTACGCTATTTCTCATTTGTCCTAGCTTCACTTTTGTGTATGTTGGTTTGGTCACCAAGTTTGATTTCTCCCTGGCATCAGTTGCCCGGGATATGGCCTCAATATGCCCTTTCGTTCTCGTCTTCCGTCCCTTCGGCTTGAAAGATGTTTTCAAACTCTCGTGTCTCTCTCTCTCAAGGTTTGTTTTCTTCTGGAGTTCGTTAGAAAATCTTATAATTTTGTGCACATTTTGATCAAGCATATCCAATGGGTCCAGACCTTGTCTATTGTTTCGCCAAGCAAGGAATACTCTCCTAGTCACGGTTTATGAGTTGTATTGTCATGCGTCTCCCTGTCTGTCCTCCTTAATGCAGCTGGCTCGTCGCTAACGTAATCATCAAACTTACATTTATATTTCGTGACCCTAATAAATTGCTCCAATTAATTCTTATGTACAACATAATGGGCACGAATGCATAAGAGCTCACATTGTACTAATTTATTATTATTGTTATTATTACTTCGAAACAAACTGCACACATGATCATTGGTTCCTTGCATCACTTCGCGTGCTTTGCACAATTTTGATAGCTATAAAACAATGAGAATTATACATGTTTTAATATTCATGAAAAGATATGGAACTATAAAAATTTTATTTGCTGAAGGGGAAATGTAGCCTCTTCACTCTTCTCGCTTTACTTCAAAATGTAAACCCGTTGTTTTTTCATTGTGGTGTTTAAAAATTTACCCACCTCCTTTCCCCCTATAGCGAATCCTGGAACCGCCTCTGACAGAAGCAGTAACTACGTATACAGGAGCTCTAGAAATGCCTGTTAGAACAACTAGAGCGCTGTGAGCAATATAAGCTGTGTTAGTTCACTGTCTGATGTAAAGCAGAGTCACGTCTCATTGTACTTACTGTAAATGAGAAAACTGACAGTAAGCACCGTGAAAGGAGTGTTGCCAACACAGAAAGCTTTTCTCCGCTAAATGTTAGTTAAAATCCGCTAAGTTCCGCTAAATTTGGAATTGAAGCAAAATTGCATACAATATTTATTTAATGAAATCTACAGCATCATTATTGGACCAATATCCTAACTCTGTCCTTAACATTGCTACATTGAGTGGCAGTTGACGGAGCAACTCAGTAGCAAGGCATGTAGGGAAATTTTCTTGTCTATTTCGAAACGTTCATTGCTTTTGATCAGTCAAGATAGCCTATATTTTACGAGATTTGTGATTACAAACATCTAATGTCATAAGGTCACCCTTGTGTCCTGGAAAATCAGTTTTTCTGGCGGTATGCTAATTGGCACAACGAGGTCATTTAAAAGCTGAGACTGGTCTGCAGAGTGCAGTCACAAAATATCCGAATATCAAAATATCCGAACATGAAATTGACAGGAAACATTATCAAAATACCCGAAAAAATATGTAGCTGAAGTAAATGTGATAAAGCGTCTCACAATATACAAGAAGTGTAGGTAGCTGCATAGGTCACAAAAAAAAAAAAAAACATCCTTAAGTTTATTAGTTGGGTGCCCGTACTTTGCTACGCTGACGGTGATTTCTTAATTATTATTCATTTTATTTTAAATATATTTTCGATTACTTGAAGGACCAGTGGCTGGGCACTTGAGCTGTGGAACTATCATGGAAACGGACACCGAACAAACAATGCTGATAAGAGACCTCATCCCCGCTTCAGGTAGTTCGTACCTTGTTTGAAAAAAAAAAAGTAACCGAAACATGTGACTTTCATGCTGCCAGGGTGGATATGAACCTCGAATGTTCCAATAGAAGAAACTAATATTGCATTTTGGACGATAAAATCAAGAGGGCTACAGCTAAATACGAACGAACTGCAGACATCGATTTTAACATCATCTAGCCCGCCTGGTGGCCATGATCGTTAAGGCGCTGAAGTCTAAAACGGTCTAATACCGAGGTTAGCCGGTTCGAGTCCCGTTGGTCGAAAAATTTTTCACCATCTGATTGTTGGCCGGCAGGGTAGGGGAGGTGGTGGTATACAATTTCTAATCACTAGATTGCGTGCCAACATCCTGGATTAAATTCCAAACCTCTCCGCAGTGCTCATATGGAGTGAGGGCATATGACGCTGTTGATGGTGATTCGTCCGTCGAATGGGGACGTTAAGCCTTGAGCAGACCCCTTGGTGCTATTCGACAGGAGTAGGCTATGTGCCGGCACCGGGTTTCACCCTCTCCCTACTATCGTATATCACGTCATTCATTTCATCTCTCATTAACTCCTCTGATGAGGTTGACGTCAGGAAGGGCATCCGGTCATAAAAAACCGCCACGACAAATTCATCTCACCTCATACCCGACCCCGTAGGGAAACGGGACAAGGGTTGGACAAACAACAATCTCTAACATCATCTATACGAACTAGAACCTTTGAGTAGTATATGGGCCCAACCAGGACAATCCCAGCATTCACCGGCATGCCGATTTAAAACACATAACTGTTTTCCTGTTGTCTTCAATAAGCCCACGAAAAAAAATTAAATAACACTATTTGTATTATTTTTTCTTGTTGTCCCAAACGCGCCCCATCGAAAAAAGTTTACTTAAATAACTAAAATGGTGAAGAAACTGTTTAAATACCTATAATTTGTCCTGAGTGTGCCCCTCGAAAAATATAAAATAACAATCATTTCAGACTATTATCATTATTATTATTATCCCGATTTGTCTTGAAAAAAATATCACCAATCCAAATATATTAACATTATTATTATTTTCGTATTTGTCCTTAATGTCCCTGCAAATGAAAATATAAAAATATAAAAGAAAGACTTCGAATTAATTACTCTCTTTCTCGCGTTTTCTAAGGAAAGTAACTAAGAATGAAAAACATACAGCAATCAACTCTAGAATGCTTTTTAGTTTTTTATTCATTTATATAGCTTAAAATTTTTCTGTAACTACTCTCTGCTGAGCATCGAAGATTAGATTCTTCTTTCCACACTTGATTACATACATCGATGTATTACCAGGAATAGGTGCATTAAATGTTGCACACAACTTCATACTTGTTTTCGTAGAAGTTATACCATTTCTACGTTTACTCATATTAATAACATAAATAGGATATGATTTAATATACTGACGAGGACTAATACCAACATTGAGTTATTCTCTTGAAATCTGCAAATGCGTCGTAAGCTATTAAGAATTTTCATGGAGGGTCCAGATTCCAAGATTCTTCTGGAAATATTTCATCTCGAGCATTTTTTACGTATATGTTCTGAAGCTGTACGTGGTCAAAGAGAGACGAATCTAGCAACTGATTTCCTTTTCTGTTTGTCTGGAATACTACAAAAAATAAATAACGGTTGATCAAACTCCATAGACTGATAGTAATTGGTAATATCTATCTCAAAGTTCCTTTTACCAACAATATCTGAAAATTCATGTGCTTGTAGGTCAAAAAATGATATGAGAATTTTTGGATATTTTATATTTGTTCTATGCACTCAACTTCATAATTTGGTTCGTACTTGACAACAGGAGTGCGTATCTCGAAATGTGTAATAGTTACTTTTCCTTCCTCAGGCCGAGTTCCTGCGATATCGCCTCCTGTTTCATCTTTACTGAACCATCTATATAGCACATCTCCTGCGTTTGGGCTCCGAGTTAAACTAATTGTTTAATTACCTTCCCACTCAATATCTTGATAACCTTTGAAGAATCCACCTAACATTTCTAACGGATACAGTACTTCGACTGATTTTGATTGCAACTTTCCGTTGTTGACAATGCTAGATTCAAGTCTAACTTCCTCACTCAAAGACGAAAGGAGTTGATCCAATACAGAAGCAACGATACCTGGATTCTCTGTTCTAGAAACAACATTGTTACTTTTTTTAACAGTTACTGCAGAGAACAAGAATGCTGGATAATTATCTATGAGTCTCACGTTCGATTTTCCTTCGTAATGTGTATAGTCTGTGCCATTAACATGAGTAACATTTAAATTCATGAATGGTTGGAATTTATCTTTTATCCGTCCATCACCAACTTTGACTTCTATTTCAGTGTCTTTGTTTGGAACCATGACATTATTTTTAGTTCTTTCATTCACAGGGAATGAATGCCACTGATAGCTTTCGATTTTCTCCATTTTTATAAAATAAAATATCGTGCCTTTGCTTTAGCGTCTAAGGCTATTTATGATATCTAAAATTTTACTCGGATTACTATGTCCTTCCGAAAGCAGTTTTAAAACAAATAGGCACAAGTGACCACAGATATATTCGCCATAGTTTTGTATTCTTTCAGCATTAAAGAATACATTTTCGGGTTTAAGATAATCAACCAATTCTTTCGGAACATTACCACCGTAGGAATCGAATACAACTTCTTCACCGCCTTTCTTGTAGTAGCAAATCCAGTGCGTACCAACATGATTAGAAGTATCTAGATTTACAATCCCTGATTCTATTTTTTATTAGGGTTTTTGGTAGTTCATCAATCATAAACACATATCTGAAAAAATTTAATCTTTAATTTTTTAACTAATTTATCTTTGTCAAAATTACTCAGTGCCTGTGGGTATTGTTTGATCAATGAATTTAATATAACATCGTCTATTTCTCTAAAAGAATCCCTCGACCAGATTTCTTTTTTAGTGCCTCAATATTTTTTTCTAAACCGTACTTGACTAAAAGTGATTCGAGAATTGTTGGTAAACCAGAACCTTTTTTCTCTACAGCTAGATTGTGTCTCTTTTGTTCTTCTAGTTCAGCGTCATTTTTTGTTTATTGTGTACAGAACTTTTTATTGCTGCCGTACCTCCAGCTAATGCACCAAGAGCACCAAGTGCAGCAAATATAAGTGGCAAAATTCCTCCTTCATGTTTTGATAGACCTGAACCCTCTTTCTGTTTTATTAAATGTTCGTCTATTTTTTTCAGTACAGGTATAGTAAATGTTAAGAGTAAATTACCACCTTTCTTTATTTGATTTTGTTTTCTCGTCTTCTGTGTAGCAGTCAAATAATCATCGATGCTATTGAGTTCTTTTACCTTATCTTTTGGAAATTTGATAGAAACAGATTTGGATTTGTGTTTACCATTTGGACGTGTTGTATAGTTAACACTAATTGGAGTCATTTATATACATAAAAATATATTACAAACCTAATCCGTTCTCATCAACTTCTATACCCATACCTAATTTTCTTTTAGAGTACATTATTCCTCTAACAGCTGCAGCAGCCAATCGATCTTTCATATCAGCATCTTTTTTATACATTCTCTCTTTTGCTACTTGTTGTAATTCTTTATCAGGTACATGTCTATGTTCTAAATCTTTATAATCTCTGTATGCAATATCGTGAGATTTACAAGCTTCATCGAGAGGGTTTATTCCTTTATCACCTCTTGCTAATCGTTCTTCTAACTTCGTGTAAGGGCCACAATAACTAAATCCAGGTATATGCATTTCTGGAAGAGGTTAATTATTTAAAGCCCAATTTACTATTCCTTTTCCATGTTTTTCAGATTTCCAAAAAGTATGAGGAAGATTACTCAAGAACCGAATAAGATAAGGAATACCTTTAGGATGATTCACAATGAAGTCATTATACTTACTCGTTAACATTTGTGTTATTCCAACCTTCTCATTTAAAAAATTATTATTACGAGCATTCTCTTCACCGTGAATGACAGCAAGTCTATCAATCAAATCTCGAACATCATTCATCCGAACATATTCTACAGGCTTTTCTGTGTATTTTTTCACAAACCCTGTGAAATACAGGGGACCTAATTGTCCAGACGTAGGGATTTGCCATCACTTTACAAATAACAAACTTAACTTATTATTTACAACTTGATATTATTACGTTATTTCGCCAGCTGACTTCTCTAGTATCATTCAACATCATCATCCGAAATAATAAAAACTATATTCATTTCATTATTATTATTATTATTATTATTATTATTATTATTATTATTATTATTATTATTATTATTATCAGTAGACATCATGATTATCGTAACCCATAATCATCACTAATTCAATGTTTCAATTTCATTTTTCACCATTCTTATTATTCTCAAAATTAATTTGAAAATTCTATATTTTAATTTCAATTCCTACGACTATTATTATTATTCTCAGAAATAATATATTAAATTCTTCTTCTTAATCTCTTCACATTGTTATTATTATTATTAGTTTGAAAATTCTATATTTTAATTTCAATTGTTACGTGGCAGTTATCTATTATTATGGTTAACGCATAACCCTTTACAATTCTGGTCTAGTTTGGCACTGATCAATCAATTAACACGATTTACGTGGAATATTATTACTATTATTATTATTATTATTATTATTATTATTATTATTATTATTATTATTATTATTATTATTATTATTATTATTCCGAAAATTTATATTTTAATTTCAATCTTTAGAACTTAGTCACATATATTAACTCCCAAGTATGAACCACCAAGATCCGATTTCATATCGCTCATGACATAATAACGGTATTCGAACCCGCAACCTTATTTTCGTACCGTCCTTAATTTATGGGGACACCATGTCATCCCAAGGTTAATCTCAAATCCCATGGCACCTCGCAGTTGGGCAAATACATCCAATCTCTGCAAGTGCTAAATTATTCCTTCCATTTCATTTTAGAAGTCCATTTATCCCACTGGAACTCTTCAATCATTTAATTCATTCATTAATCTGCGGTGCGTGGACTCCTGCCACTCATGACACCGAATCGGCATATTATATCGACGTAGGCATCGAGATTTATCTATTTCATCATCAAAAACAGTACGGCTCAATTCTCACCTCATGCCGGATATTCGTCCTGCACGACTTCCGATCAAAAAAAATTGTCTCAAACCACTCTGGGCTTTCAACATATCATGACCATCCTATACACGTGCCTCTATCGCTTCTAAACACATATTTATGATTATTATGGAATCCAAAAACGTTAAATCAACAATTAAGGTTAAAATCAAATTTACCGAGCTCGATAGCTGCAGTCGCTTAAGTGCGGCCAGTATCCAGTATTCGGGAGATAGTAGGTTCGAACCCCACTGTCGGCAGCCCTGAAGATGGTTTTCCGTGGTTTCCCATTTTCACACCAGGCAAATGCTGGGGCTGTACCTTAATTAAGGCCACGGCCGCTTCCTTCCACTTCCTAGCCCTTCCCTGTCCCATCGTCGCCATAAGACCTATCTGAGTCGGTGCGACGTAAAGCAACTAGCAAAAGAAAAGAAAAAAAAAATCAAATTTACTGCCTGAATTAAAGTCTTCCACGCCATATGTTATCTCGACATTGAAATTACTTTAACTTGCTATCATTCCATCAAACTAGCCCCGTGCCATCATTCACAAAGCATTACAATAAACACGCATTTACACATTACCCATGTGCATTTATCACTCCGATACTTCTACTGATTATTATATTTCTGTCCACTGGCGAAACTTCGCGGCACAAATAATCATCGATATTTACAGACAATTCAATGGACTTCATTCCGTCCCACAACAATTAAAATCACTTGGCAACCCTCTACCTCTGGCTAATCTTACCACATGCCTTAATATCTATAAAGTTTCCGATAACTGAAAACCACATTTGAGTATTTATAAGATGAAAATTAATCTTATCTTTACGTGAAACATGTTCCATATTATTTCAAACAATTCAAGCACTTGAATAAAAAAATCAACCCTACTCTACTCTATTAAATAGTCAAAATTATGATGAGTGCTTGATGTAATTATGTACATATTAATTTGTCCCTTTGTTTATCTATCTCTGAATTTATACGAGCCGGAAACGGTTCGTTTCACAATCAAGTTACCATAATGAAAGAATATGATTTCCTCCCGCTAACGATAGCAATCTACAAATATATATTAAGGGGTACTCATCTCAGCCAGTAGTTTGCGAACCCGGACGAGGAGCATAGCCCTCACCCATGTTTAGCACTGCATTATACTGGTATTCATGCCAGCATGAAGAGGTAATCCTTGACACTTTTTAATATCACACATTTTAAATCTTATAAAAAATAACTCATGCACATGGAATATTTTCCACTCTAAATTTAACAGATAAATTTTACACTCTTGGATTTTTATCTAGCCCACTTAATATAAATATGCATTCTTCGTTCCTTCCCCGGACACTAGGAATATGTGATATCTCGGTATCATACTCAACGGCCCGCCGCGCACTCGAATTTTCCCGTCTCACGTTCGCGTAGCTGATCAGGTATCAGTTATTAATTGACTGTTTAATTATTGAAATACCGCTGAACACCCACGACCGTTCTCATGTAACGTACTTCCTATTCTTGATATAGATCCTCACACTATTACCTGAAGGTGTTGATTTAATGAATTCCGCACATATTCGAACTCCTGCAGGTATATTGTACAAGACTGTAATATGGACTAATTCATGTCATGGTTCACTGTGCTACGTAACATTATAACACCTCAAACAATATTCCACGAGTGACTATACACACGTACTGGCGCATTAACAGCACGAACAATTTATGACAAGTAAGTTACGCACCCTAGCGTATTAACAGCACGAACAATTTACCAAAAGTAAGTTACGTACCCTGGCGTAGTAACAGCACGAACAATATATCACAAGTAAGTTACGCACCCTGGCGCAGTAACAGCACGAACAATATATCACAAGTAAGTTACGCACCCTGGCGCATTAACAGCACGAACAATTTATCACAAGTAAGTTACGCACCCTGGTGCATTAACAGCACGAACAATTTATCACAACTAACTTACGCACCCTGACGTAGTAACAGCACGAACAATTTATCACAAGTAAGTTACGCACCCTGGCGCATTAACAGCACGAACAATTTAACACAAGTAAGTTACGCACCCTGACGTTGTAACAGCACGAACAATTTATCACAACTAAGTTACGCACCCTGGTGCATTAACAGCACGAACAATTTAACACAACTAAGTTACGCACCCTGACGTAGTAACAGCACGAACAATTTATCACAACTAAGTTACGCACCCTGGCGCATTAACAGCACGAACAATTTAACACAACTAAGTTACGCACCCTGGCGTAGTAACAGCACGAACAATTTATCGCAAGTAAGTTACACACCCTGGCGCATTAACTGCACGAACACTTTATCACAACTAAGTTACGCACCCTGGCGCATTAACTGCACGAACAATTTAACAAAAGTAAGTTACGCACACTGGCGCATTAACTGCACGAACAATTTAACACAAGTAAGTTACGCACCCTGGAGCATTAACAGCACGGACAATTTAACACAAGTAAGTTACGCACCCTGGCGCATTAACTGCACAAACAATTTAACACAAGTAAGTTACGCACCCTGGCGCATTAACTGCACGAACAATTTAACACAAGTAAGTTACGCACCCTGGCGCATTAACAGCACGAACAATTTAACACAAGTAAGTTACGCACCCTGGCGCATTAACTGAATGAACAATTTAACACAAGTAAGTTACGCACCCTGGCGCATTAACAGCACGAACAATTTATCACAAGTAAGTTACGCACCCTGGCGCATTAACTGCACGAACAATTTAACACAAGTAAGTTACGAACCCTGGCGCATTAACAGCACGAACAATATATCACAAGTAAGTTACGCACCCTGGCGCATTAACAGCACGAACAATTTAACGAAAGTAATTTACGCAAGTAGTATAATAAGCGGGATCGGCGGCCGCCGCCGCCGCACGCCTCCTCCTCCGCCGCCTCCTCCGCCGCCGCCGCCGCCGCCCGCGGGAAATTTGAATTTTGGCGGGAAATTTGAATTTTGGCGCGAGATTTGAATTTGTAAACAAAGCCACGTGCTTTTTGACAGCTGTCATCGACAACAACGCATCGCTAACCTCACTGCTGCCATCTTGACGGGCCTAAACCTCACTAGTGCCAACTTAACCTAACTAGCATGAGGTAAACAAAGCCACGTGTTTTTTGACAGCCACGTGCTTTTTGACAGACAACAACGCATCGCTAACCTCAGTACTGCCATCTTGACGGGCCTAAACCTCAGTAGTGCCAACCTAACCTAACTAGTGCGAGATAAACAAATCCACGTGCTTTTTGACAGCCACGTGCTTTTTGACAGATTTGTAAACAAAGCCACGTGCTTTTTGACAGACAACAACGCATCGCTAACCTCAGTACTGCCATCTTGACGGGCCTAAACCTCAGTAGTACCAACTTAACCTAACTAGCGTGTGGTAAACAAAGCCACGTGCTTTTTGACAGCCACGTGCTTTTTTGACAGCTGTCATCCGCCATCTTTAAACTACAGAGCACCGTGCTGCCCTCTTTCATCACCTGTCATCGGTAGTGCTGCCATCTTGACAGACCTAAACCTTAGTGCTACCAACTTAACCTCACTAGCTCGAGATAAACAAATCCACGTGCTTTTTGACAGCCACGTGCTTTTTTGATAGCTGTCATCCGCCATCTTTAATCTATAGAGCACAGTGCTGCCCTCTTTAGCTACTTACCTTTGAAATGTGGTGGCGGATAATTTGAAAAATGCTTTTCGACAAGCAGCCATCTTTAATCCAGAGAGAACAGTGCTGCCCTCTATGTGGTGGCGGCAAATTGTAAAATTCCACGTGCTCTTGTTTGGAAACAAACTCACGTGCTTTTTCGACAGCTACCATCCGCCATCTTTAATCTATAGAGCACAGTGCTGCCCTCTTTGGCTACTTACCTTTGAAATGTGGTGGCGACAAATTCCACGTGCTCTTGTTTAGTAAACAAACTCACGTGCTTTTTTGTCAGCTGTCATCCGCCATCTTTAATCTATAGAGCACAGTGCTGCCCTCTTTATCGTAGTAGATGTAAATTCGTCACAGCTGTCATCCGCAGTGCTGCCATCTTAACGGGCTTAAAACTTAGTGCTACAAACTTAACCTTACTAGCGCGAGATAAACAAATCCACGTGCTTTTTGACAGCTGTCATCCACCATCTTTAATCTATAGAGCACAGTGGTGCCCTCTTTAGCTACTTACCTTTGAAATGTGGTGGCGGATAATTTGAAAAATGCTTTTTGATAGCAGCCATCTTTGAGCACCGTGCTACCCTCTTTTGTGGTGGCAGGCAATTCCACGTGACAGCAGCCATCTTTAATCATGAGAGCACCGTGCTGCCCTCTATGTGGTGGCGGCAAATTCTACATGCTCTTGTTTGGAAACAAACTCACGTGCTTTTTTTCTGACAGCTGTCATCCGCCATCTTGCATCACAAACCTCAGTGCTGCGCTCTTTAGCTAGATACCTTTGAAATGTGGTGGCGGCAATTTGAAAAAAATCTATGTGCTCTTGTTTAGTAAACAAAGCCACCTGCTTTTTGACAGCCACGTTCTTTTTTGACAGCTGTCATCCGCCATCTTTAATCAAGAGAGCACCGTGCTGCCATCTATGTGGTGGCGGCAAATTCTACGTGCTACGCGCAGCTGTCATCCACCATCTTACATCGCAAACCTCAGTGCTACACTCTATGAGGTGGCGGATAATTTAAAAAGAAAAATTCTACATCAGTCCTCTCTCGACGCTAATTGCACAAGATGGTGACTATACATGACTCCTTAAAGGTGCTTATGCAAGATGATCGCTATACATAGACGCCCTTGGGATGCTTGCGCAAGATGGCGGTTATACAAGGCTCCTTATGAGGGATGCTTGCGCGAGATGGTGGTTGCTCTTATGAGGCGGCTTAAGGATCCATGACTAGAGACGCCCTAAGGATGCTTGCGCAAGATGGCGGATGCAAGATGGCTGCTATACATAGCTCCTTATGAGACAGCCAGTACTCGATACAACATGTGATCAGAACATTGATTGATGTGTTCAGAACACTGTACTCGATACAACATGTGATTAAAACATTGTGTGGTGTGTTCAGAACACTACATAAGTAGAATCGAACGCTGTACAACATGTTAGGGGATACCTTTGTTTAGATTGAAACATAACAAGACTAGAATTGAACACTGCACTCGATGTCGTTACATGCGATCAGAACAATGATTGATGTGTTCAGATCACGAAACAAGTAGAACCGAACACTGTACAACATGTTAGGGGATACCTTTGTTCTAAGAAGATCAGCTTGAAACATAACAAGACTAGAATTGAACACTGCACTCGATACAACATGTAATCAGAACATTGATTGATGTGTTCAGATCACGAAACAAGTAGAACCGAACACTGTACAACATGTTAGGGAATACCTTTGTTTAGATTGAAACTAACAAGACTAGAATCGAACACTGCACTCGATGTCGTTACATGTGATCCGATACAACATGTTAGGGGATACCTTTATCCTAAGAACCGAACACTGTACAACATGTTAGGGGATACCTTTGTTTAGATTGAAACTAACAAGACTAGAATCGAACACTGCACTGGATGTCGTTACATGTGATCCGATACAACATGTTAGGGGATACCTTTGTTTAGATTGAAACATAGCAAGCCTAGAATCGAACATTGTTTGATGTGTTCAGTACAACTTCAATGATTAACACACACTGTGCACATATCGCATAGCTAAAAACACACTGTGCACATATCGCATACCTAACACTTCAAATGATTTGCTTAGTACGAAAATAAAAAAAATATATACCGCGTAGCTAACTCGTTCATCACACTGCTAAGACGCTTAGTAATTGTGAATACACTCATACGAAAATCAAGAAAGCACACTGCGTAGCCAACTCGCTCGGCTCACTCGCTTAGTATTTGCAACACACACGGATAAGAATGTTCCGAGATACTTACATGATTTTTTTTAAGGGAGGGTGAAAGATCATAAATTATATGTACACATGTTGTCTCCTCCAAGTTGTAAGATGAAATAGACGCAGTACTGCGAGTTTCCGCTCTAGCTGGCGAACGGAAGTAGCATGATATCTCAGCAAAAAATAATACGCGTGAGCTTGCAAGTCAGACACAATGATGGATACCGCGATTCAAATCCTGGTAACTTATGCCGTCGGGAAGGGTATCCGGCGAGCATCTAGCTGTAAATCTCCGATTCTCGACAGATTCTTAATCCCAGTTCTTTGACGTCAGGAAGGGCAACCGGTCGAAAACAATAGTGTATGATGTAAGAGGTTAGATACTACCAGTTTTGTGTCAGGAAGGACAACTAGTCTTAAAACAAAACAGATTCTTAATCCGAGTTGTTTGACGTCAGGAAGGGCAACCGGTCGAAAACTATAGTGTATGATGTAAGAGGCTAGATACTGCCAGTTTTGCGTCAGGAAGGGCAACTCAACAAATTCTTGCGATTTAAAATCTTGGTCAGGAAGGGCATCCGGCTGTAGTGATACAGCGATTTACAATCTAGCTGTAAAACCCCCGATTCTCGACAGATTCTTAATCCGAGTTCTTTGACGTCAGGAAGGGCAACCGGTCGAAAACAATAGTGTATGATGTAAGAGGTTAGATACTACCAGTTTTGCGTCAGGAAGGGCAACTAGTCTTAAAACAAAACAGATTCTTAATCCGAGTTCTTTGACGTCAGGAAGGGCAACCGGTCGAAAACTATAGTGTATGATGTAACAGGTTAGATACTGCCAGTTTTGCGTCAGGAAGGGCAACTCAACAAATTCTTGCGATTTAAAATCCTAGTCAGGAAGGGCAGCCGGTCGTAAAACTATGGTGTGAGGCGGGGTGTGCAAAAAAGCCAGCATTAAGTAAGGGTTGTTGATAGGAGGCGTTAAACCATGTGCATGCTCCTTCACCAGGAGAAGCCTACATGCCGGTACCGTGCAGGTTCTTTCGATAGGAGTAGGCACTGTGTGTGTTTTAACCTCTCCGTACAATCATGATATTTTACGTTAGGAACTTACATAGGCTAAATGCTACACATTCCGTGGCAGAGCCGGGAATCGAACTCGGACCTCCGAGGGTAGCAACTAACTACTACACCACAGAGGAGGACTATTTCAGAATATTTTGCAACCTTAATTAGTACTGTGTTTTAAGAGCTTGAATGGTACTCAGCTAAGAAGACGTTCGCGAGTTACAAGCCGCTTATCAGCATGCAGTGTCCTCGTTCAAGGCCGAGCCGTAAGATACGTGTACAATTTCAGCTAACACACGCATTCCGCTGCTCGCTCTGCGCTGATACGACTTCATGGACAGTAGAACAAACCTATAGCCTACAGTATGCATGCCTCTCACCCGGTAGTCTCGGGTTCGATTCTCTTGGGAATAAAAATGTGTTTAAATCGCAAGAATTTGTTGAGTTGTCCTTCCTGACACAAAACTAGCAGTATCTAACCTCATACACTATAGTTTTCAACCGGTTGCCCTTCCTGACAACTCGGATTAAGAATCTGTTTTGTTTTAAGACTAGTTGTCCTTCCTGATGCAAAATTGGCAGTATCTAAGCTCTTACATCATACGCTATTGTTTTCGACCGGTTGCCCTTCCTGACAACTCGGATTTAGAATCTGTCGAGAATCGGGGGTTTTACAGCTAGTTTTTCAATCGCAGTATCACGAACTATTGTTTTACTGCTGGATGCCCTTCCTGACTAAGATTTTAAATCGCAAGAATTTGTTTTAAGACTCAAGTCTTGTTATGTTTCTTTCGTAATCTGCAAGTCTAAACAAGCATATCGCTGCACACTCTTGCCTTCACGATGCGTGTTCGATAATTGTTTTCAACTAGTTGCCCTTCCTGACGTGAAAGAACTCGGATTAAGAATCTGTCGAGAATCGGGGGATATACAGCTAGATGTACTTCTTAGATTTTAAATCACGAACTATTGTTTTACTGCTGGATGCCTTTCCTGACTAAGATTTTAAATCGCAAGAATTTGTTTTAAGACTCAAGTCTTCTTATGTTTCTTTCGTAATCTGCAAGTCTAAACAAGCATATCGCTGCACACTCTTGCCTTCGCGATGCGTGTTCGATAATTGTTTTCAACCGGTTGCCCTTCCTGACGTCAAAGAACTCGGATTAAGAATCTGTCGAGAATCGGGGGTTTTAGAGCTAGATTTTAAATCGCAGTATCACGAACTATTGTTTTACTGCTGGATGCCCTTCCTGACTAAGATTTTAAATCGCAAGAATTTGTTTTAAGACTCAAGTCTTGTTATGTTTCTTTCGTAATCTGCAAGTCTAAACAAGCATATCGCTGTACACTCGTGCCATTACGATGCGTGTTCGATAATTGTTTTCAACCGGTTGCCCTTCCTGACGTCAAAGAACTCGGATTAAAAATCTGTCGAGAATCGGGGGTTTTACAGCTAGATTTTAAATCGCAGTATCACGAACTATTGTTTTACTGCTGGATGCCCTTCCTGACTAAGATTTTAAATCGCAAGAATTTGTTTTAAGACTCAAGTCTTCTTATGTTTCTTTCGTAATCTGCAAGTCTAAACAAGCATATCGCTGCACACTCTTGCCCTCACGATGCGTGTTCGATAATTGTTTTCAACCGGTTGCCCTTCCTGACGTCAAAGAACTCGGATTAAAAATCTGTCGAGAATCGGGGGTTTTACAGCTAGATTTTAAATCGCAGTATCACGAACTATTGTTTTACTGCTGGATGCCCTTCCTGACTAAGATTTTAAATCGCACGAATTTGTTTTAAGACTCAAGTCTTGTTATGTTTCTTTTCGTAATCTGCAAGTCTAAACAAGCATATCGCTGCACACTCTTGCCTTCGCGATGCGTGTCCGATAATTGTTTTCAACCGGTTGCCCTTCCTGACGTCAAAGAACTCGGATTAAAAATCTGTCGAGAATCGGGGGTTTTACAGCTAGATTTTAAATCGCAGTATCACGAACTATTGTTTTACTGCTGGATGCCCTTCCTGACTAAGATTTTAAATCGCAAGAATTTGTTTTAAGACTCAAGTCTTCTTATGTTTCTTTCGTAATCTGCAAGTCTAAACAAGCATATCGCTGCACACTCTTGCCTTCGCGATGCGTGTCCGATAATTGTTTTCAACTAGTTGCCCTTCCTGACGTCAAAGAACTCGGATTAATAATCTGTCGAGAATCGGGGGATATACAGCTAGATGCACTTCTTAGATTTTAAATCACGAACTATTGTTTTACTGCTGGATGCCCTTCCTGACTATGATTTTAAATCGCAAGAATTTGTTTTAAGACTCAAGTCTTGTTATGTTTCTTTCGTAATCTGCAAGTCTAAACAAGCATATCGCTGCACACTCTTGCCTTCGCGATGCGTGTCCGATAATTGTTTTCAACCGGTTGCCCTTCATGACGTCAAAGAACTCGGATTAAAAATCTGTCGAGAATCGGGGGTTTTACAGCTAGATTTTAAATCGCAGTATCACGAACTATTGTTTTACTGCTGGATGCCCTTCCTGACTAAGGTTTTAAATCGCAAGAATTTGTTTTAAGACTCAAGTCTTGTTATGTTTCTTTCGTAATCTGGAAGTCTAAACAAGCATATCGCTGCACACTCTTGCCTTCGCGATGCGTGTTCGATAATTGTTTTCAACCGGTTGCCCTTCCTGACGTCAAAGAACTCGGATTAAGAATCTGTCGAGAATCGGGGGTTTTAGAGCTAGATTTTAAATCGCAGTATCACGAACTATTGTTTTACTGCTGGATGCCCTTCCAGACTAAGATTTTAAATCGCAAGAATTTGTTTTAAGACTCAAGTCTTGTTATGTTTCTTTCGTAATCTGCAAGTCTAAACAAGCATATCGCTGTACAGCTGTACACTCGTGCCATTACGATGCGTGTCCGATAATTGTTTTCAACCGGTTGCCCTTCCTGACGTCAAAGAACTCGGATTAAGAATCTGTCGAGAATCGGGGGTTTTACAGCTAGATTTTAAATCGCAGTATCACGAACTATTGTTTTACTACCGGATGCCCTTCCTGACTAAGATTTTAAATCGCAAGAATTTGTTTTAAGACTCAAGTCTTGTTATGTTTCTTTCGTAATCTGCAAGTCTAAACAAGCATATCGCTGCACACTCTTGCCTTCGCGATGCGTGTTCGATAATTGTTTTCATCCGGTTGCCCTTCCTGACGTCAAAGAACTCGGATTAAGAATCTGTCGAGAATCGGGGGTTTTACAGCTAGATTTTAAATCGCAGTATCACGAACTATTGTTTTACTGCTGGATGCCCTTCCTGACTAAGATTTTAAATCGCACGAATTTGTTTTAAGACTCAAGTCTTGTTATGTTTCTTTCGTAATCTGCAAGTCTAAACAAGCATATTGCTGTACACTCTTGCCTTCACGATGCGTATTCGATAATTGTTTTCAACCGGTTGCCCTTCTTGACGTCAAAGAACTCGGATTAAGAATCTGTCGAGAATCGGGGGTTTTACTGCTAGATTTTAAATCGCAGTATCACGAACTATTGTTTTACTGCTGGATGCCCTTCCTGACTAAGATTTTAAATCGCAAGAATTTGTTTTAAACTCAAGTCTTGTTATGTTTCTTTCGTAATCTGCAAGTCTAAACAAGCATATCGCTGCACACTCTTGCCTTCGCGATGCGTGTTCGATAATTGTTTTCAACTAGTTGCCCTTCCTGACGACAAAGAACTCGGATTAAGAATCTGTCGAGAATCGGGGGATATACAGCTAGATGCACTTCTAAGATTTTAAATCACGAACTATTGTTTTACTGCTGGATGCCCTTCCTGACTAAGATTTTAAATCGCAAGAATTTGTTTTAAGACTCAAGTCTTGTTATGTTTCTTTCGTAATCTGCAAGTCTAAACAAGCATATCGCTGCACACTCTTGCCTTCGCGATGCGTGTTCGATAATTGTTTTCAACCGGTTGCCCTTCCTGACGTCAAAGAACTCGGATTAAAAATCTGTCGAGAATCGGGGGTTTTACAGCTAGATTTTAAATCGCAGTATCATGAACTATTGTTTTACTGCTGGATGCCCTTCCTGACTAAGATTTTAAATCGCAAGAATTTGTTTTAAGACTCAAGTCTTGTTATGTTTCTTTCGTAATCTGGAAGTCTAAACAAGCATATCGCTGTACACTCTTGCCTTCACGATGCGTGTTCGATAATTGTTTTCAACCGGTTGCCCTTCCTGACGTCAAAGAACTCGTATTAAGAATCTGTCGAGAATCGGGGGTTTTACTGCTAGATTTTAAATCGCAGTATCACGAACTATTGTTTTACTACCGGATGCCCTTCCTGACTAAGATTTTAAATCGCAAGAATTTGTTTTAAGACTCAAGTCTTGTTATCTTTCTTTCGTAATCTGCATGTCTAAACAAGCATATCACTGCACACTCCTGCCTTCGCGATGCGTGTTCGATAATTGTTTTCAACCGGTTGCCCTTCCTGACGTCAAAGAACTCGGATTAAGAATCTGTCGAGAATCGGGGGTTTTACTGCTAGAATTTAAATCGCAGTATTACGAACTATTGTTTTACTGCTGGATGCCCTTCCTGACTAAGATTTTAAATCGCAAGAATTTGTTTTAAGACTCAAGTCTTGTTATGTTTCATTCGTAATCTGCAAGTCTAAACAAGCATATCGCTGCACACTCTTGCCTTCACGATGCGTGTTCGATAATTATTTTCGACCGGTTGCCCTTCCTGACGTAAAAGATCTCGGATTAAGAATCTGTCGAGAATCGGGGGATATACAGCTAGATTTTAAATCGCAGTATCACGAACTATTGTTTTACTGCTGGATGCCCTTCCTGACTAAGATTTTAAATCGCAAGAATTTGTTTTAAGACTCAAGTCTTGTTATGTTTCTTTCGTAATCTGCAAGTCTAAACAAGCATATCGCTGCACACTCTTGCCTTCGCGATGCGTGTTCGATAATTGTTTTCAACCGGTTGCACTTCCTGACGTCAAAGAACTGGGATTAAGAATCTGTCGAGAATCGGGGATTTACAGCTAGATGCTCGCCGGATACCCTTCCCGACGGCATAAGTTACCAGGATTTGAATCGCAGTATCCATCATTGTGTCTGACTTGCAAGCTCACGCGTATTATTTTTTGCTGAGATATCATGCTACTTCCGTTCGCCAGCTAGAGCGGAAACTCGCAGTACTGCGTCTATTTCATCTTACAACTTGGAGGAGACAACATGTGTACATATAATTTATGATCTTTCACCCTCCCTTAAAAAAAATCATGTAAGTATCTCGGAACATTCTTATCCGTGTGTGTTGCAAATACTAAGCGAGTGAGCCGAGCGAGTTGGCTACGCAGTGTGCTTTCTTGATTTTCGTATGAGTGTATTCACAATTACTAAGCGTCTTAGCAGTGTGATGAACGAGTTAGCTACGCGGTATATATTTTTTTATTTTCGTACTAAGCAAATCATTTGAAGTGTTAGGTATGCGATATGTGCACAGTGTGTTTTTAGCTATGCGATATGTGCACAGTGTGTGTTAATCATTGAAGTTGTACTGAACACATCAAACAATGTTCGATTCTAGGCTTGCTATGTTTCAATCTAAACAAAGGTATCCCCTAACATGTTGTATCGGATCACATGTAACGACATCCAGTGCAGTGTTCGATTCTAGTCTTGTTAGTTTCAATCTAAACAAAGGTATCCCCTAACATGTTGTACAGTGTTCGGTTCTTAGGATAAAGGTATCCCCTAACATGTTGTATCGGATCACATGTAACGACATCGAGTGCAGTGTTCGATTCTAGTCTTGTTAGTTTCAATCTAAACAAAGGTATCCCCTAACATGTTGTACAGTGTTCGGTTCTACTTGTTTCGTGATCTGAACACATCAATCAATGTTCTGATTACATGTTGTATCGAGTGCAGTGTTCAATTCTAGTCTTGTTATGTTTCAAGCTGATCTTCTTAGAACAAAGGTATCCCCTAACATGTTGTACAGTGTTCGGTTCTACTTGTCTCGTGATCTGAACACATCAATCATTGTTCTGATCGCATGTAACGACATCGAGTGCAGTGTTCAATTCTAGTCTTGTTATGTTTCAATCTAAACAAAGGTATCCCCTAACATGTTGTACAGCGTTCGATTCTACTTATGTAGTGTTCTGAACACACCAGACAATGTTTTAATCACATGTTGTATCGAGTACAGTGTTCGATTCTACTTATTTTGTGTTCTGAACACATCAATCAATCAATGTGCAGTGTTCAATTCTAGTCTTGTTATGTTTCAATCTAAACAAAGGTATCCCCTAATACAGCGTTCGATTCTACTTATGTAGTGTTCTAAACACACCACACAATGTTTTAATCACATGTTGTATCGAGTACAGTGTTCTGAACACATCAATCAATGTTCTGATCACATGTTGTATCGAGTACTGGCTGTCTCATAAGGAGCTATGTATAGCCGCCATCTTGCATCCGCCATCTTGTGCAATCATCCTTAGGGCGTCTCTAGTCATGGATCCTTAAGCCGCCTCATAAGAGCAACCACCATCTCGCGCAAGCATCCCTCATAAGGAGCCTTGTATAACCGCCATCTTGCGCAAGCATCCCAAGGGCGTCTATGTATAGCGATCATCTTGCATAAGCACCTTTAAGGAGTCATGTATAGTCACCATCTTGTGCAATTATTGTCGAGAGAGGACTGATGTAGAATTTTTCTTTTTAAATTATCCGCCACCACATAGAGTGTAGCACTGAGGTTTGCGATGTAAGATGGTGGATGACAGCCGCGCGTAACACGTAGGATTTGCCGCCACCACATAGATGGCAGCACGGTGCTCTCTTGATTAAAGATGGCGGATGACAGCTGTCAAAAAAGCACGTGGCTGCCAAAAAGCACGTGGCTTTGTTTACTAAACAAGAGCACATAGATTTTTTTCAAATTGCCGCCACCACATCTCAAAGGTATCTAGCTAAAGAGCGCAGCACTGAGGTTTGTGATGCAAGATGGCGGATGACAGCTGTCAGAAAAAAAGCATGTGAGTTTGTTTCCAAACAAGAGCATATAGAATTTGCCGCCACCACATAGAGGGCAGCACGGTGCTCTCATGATTAAGGATGGCTGCTGTCACGTGGAATTGCCTGCCACCACAAAAGAGGGCAGCACGGTGCTCAAAGATGGCTGCTATCAAAAAGCATTTTTCAAATTATCCGCCACCACATTTCAAAGGTAAGTAGCTAAAGAGGGCACCACTGTGCTCTATAGATTAAAGATGGTGGATGACAGCTGTCAAAAATCACGTGGATTTGTTTATCTCGCGCTAGTAAGGTTAAGTTGGTAGCACTAAGGTTTAAGCCCGTTAAGATGGCAGCACTGCGGATGACAGCTGTGACGAATTTACATCTACTACGATAAAGAGGGCAGCACTGTGCTCTATAGATTAAAGATGGCGGATGACAGCTGACAAAAAAGCACGTGAGTTTGTTTACTAAACAAGAGCACGTGGAATTTGTCGCCACCACATTTCAAAGGTAAGTAGCTAAAGAGTGCAGCACTGTGCTCTATACATTAAAGATGGCGGATGGTAGCTGTCGAAAAAGCACGTGAGTTTGTTTCCAAACAAGAGCACGTGGAATTTTTCAATTTGCCGCCACCACATAGAGGGCAGCACTGTTCTCTCTGGATTAAAGATGGCTGCTTGTCGAAAAGCATTTTTCAAATTATCCGCCACCACATTTCAAAGGTAAGTAGCTAACGAGGGCAGCACTGTGCTCTATAGATTAAAGATGGCGGATGACAGCTATCAAAAAAGCACGTGGCTGTCAAAAAGCACGTGGATTTGTTTATCTCGAGCTAGTGAGGTTAAGTTGGTAGCACTAAGGTTTAGGTCTGTCAAGATGGCAGCACTACCGATGACAGGTGATGAAAGAGGGCAGCACGGTGCTCTGTAGTTTAAAGATGGCGGATAACAGCTGTCAAAAAAGCACGTGGCTGTCAAAAAGCACGTGGCTTTGTTTACCACACGCTAGTTAGGTTAAGTTGGTACTACTGAGGTTTAGGCCCGTCAAGATGGCAGTACTGAGGTTAGCGATACGTTGTTGTCTGTCAAAACGCACGTGGCTTTGTTTACAAATCTGTCAAAAAGCACGTGGCTGTCAAAAAGCACCTGGATTTGTTTATCTCGCACTAGTTAGGTTAAGTTGGCACTACTGAGGTTTAGGCCCGTCAAGATGGCAGTACTGAGGTTAGCGATGCGTTGTTGTCTGTCAAAAAGCACGTGGCTGTCAAAAAACACGTGGCTTTGTTTACCTCATGCTAGTTAGGTTAAGTTGGCACTAGTGAGGTTTAAGCCCGTCAAGATGGCAGCAGTGAGGTTAGCGATGCGTTGTTGTCGATGACAGCTGTCAAAAAGCACGTGGCTTTGTTTACAAATTCAAATCTCGCGCCAAAATTCAAACTTCCCGCCAAAATTCAAATTTCCCGCGGGTGGCGGCGGCGGCGGCGGAGGAGGCCGCTTATTATACTACTTACGCACCCTTGCGCATTAACTGCACGAACAATTTAACACAAGTAAGTTACGCACCCCGGCGCATTAACAGCACGAACAATTTAACACAAGTAAGTTACGCACTCTGGCGCATTAACTGCACGAACAATTTAACACAAGTAAGTAACGCACCCTGGCGCATTAACAGCACGAACAATTTATCACAAGTAAGTTACGTACCCTGGCGCATTAAATGCACGAACACTTTATCACAACTAAGTTACGCACCCTGGCGCATTAACTGCACGAACAATTTATCACAAGTAAGTTACGAACCCTGGCGCATTAACAGCACGAACAATTTATCACAACTAAGTTACGTACCCTGGCGCATTAACAGCACGGACAAATTAACACAAGTAAGTTACGCACCCTGGCGCATTAACAGCACGAACAATTTATCACAACTAAGTTACGCACCCTGGCGCATTAACTGCACGAACAATATATCACAAGTAATTTACACAACCTGGCGTATTAACTGCACGAACAATTTACCACAAGTAAGTTACGCACCCTGGCGCATTAACAGCACGAACACTTTATCACAACTAAGTTACGCACTGTGGCGCATTAACTGCACGAACAATTTAACACAAGTAAGTTACGCACCCTGGCGCATTAACTGCACGAACAATTTAACACAAGTAAGTTACGCAACCTGGCGCATTAACAGCACGAACAATTTATCACAACTAAGTTACGCACTCTGGCGCATTAACTGCACGAACAATTTAACACAAGTAAGTTACGCACCCTGGCGCATTAACTGCACGAACAATTTAACACAAGTAAGTTACGCACCCTGACGTAGTAACAGCACGAAGAATTTATCACAAGTAAGTTACTCACCCTGGCGCATTAACAGCACGAACAATTTATCACAACTAAGTTACGCACCCTGGCGCATTAACTGCACGAACAATATATCACAAGTAATTTACCCAACCTGGCGTATTAACTGCACGAACAATTTACCACAAGTAATTTACGCACCCTGGCGCATTAACTGCACGAACAATTTAACACAAGGAAGTTACGCACCCCGGCGCATTAACAGCACGAACAATTTAACACAAGTAAGTTACGCACTCTGGCGCATTAACTGCACGAACAATTTAACACAAGTAAGTTACGCACCCTGGCGCATTAACAGCACGAACAATTTATCACAAGTAAGTTACGTACCCTGGCGCATTAAATGCACGAACACTTTATCACAACTAAGTTACGCACCCTGGCGCATTAACTGCACGAACAATTTATCACAAGTAAGTTACGCACCCTGGCGCATTAACAGCACGAACAATTTATCACAACTAAGTTACGCACCCTGGCGCATTAACAGCACGGACAATTTAACACAAGTAAGTTACGCACCCTGGCGCATTAACAGCACGAACAATTTATCACAACTAAGTTACGCACCCTGGCGCATTAACTGCACGAACAATATATCACAAGTAATTTACACAACCTGGCGTATTAACTGCACGAACAATTTACCACAAGTAAGTTACGCACCCTGGCGCATTAACAGCACGAACACTTTATCACAACTAAGTTACGCACTCTGGCGCATTAACTGCACGAACAATTTAACACAAGTAAGTTACGCACCCTGGCGCATTAACAGCACGAATAATTTAACACAAGTAAGTTACGCACCCTGGCGCATTAACAGTACGAACAATTTATCACAACTAAGTTACGCACTCTGGCGCATTAACTGCACGAACAATTTAACACAAGTAAGTTACGCACACTGGCGCATTAACAGCACGAACAATTTAACACAAGTAAGTTACGCACCCTGGCGCATTAACAGCACGAACAATTTATCACAACTAAGTTACGCACCCTGGCGCATTAACTGCACGAACAATTTATCACAAGTAAGTTACGCACCCTGGCGCATTAACTGCACGAACAATTCAACACAAGTAAGTTACGCACCCTGGCGCATTAACTGCACGAACAATTTAACACAAGTAAGTTACGCACCCTGGCGCATTAACTGCACGAACAATTTAACACAAGTAAGTTACGCACCCTGGCGCATTAACTGCACGAACAATTTAACACAAGTAAGTTACGCACCCTGGCGCATTAACTGCACGAACAATTTAACACAAGTAAGTTACGCACCCTGACGTAGTAACAGTACGAAGAATTTATCACAAGTAAGTTACGCACCCTGGCGCATTAACTGCACGAACAATTTAACACAAGTAAGTTACGCACCCTGGCGCATTAACAGCACGAACAATTTAACACAAGTAAGTTACGCACCCTGGCGCATTAACAGCACGAACAATTTATCACAACTAAGTTACGCACCCTGGCGCATTAACTGCACGAACAATTTATCACAAGTAAGTTACTCACCCTGGCGCATTAACAGCACGAACAATTTAACACAAGTAAGTTACGCATCCTGGCGCATTAACTGCACGAACAATTTAACACAAGTAATTTACACAACCTGGCGCATTAACAGCACGAAAAATTTAACACAAGTAAGTTACGCACCCTGGCGCATTAACAGCACGAACAATTTATCACAAGTAATTTACACAACCTGGCGCATTAACAGCACGAACAATTTAACACATGTAAGTTACGCACCCTGGCGCATTAACAGCACGAACAATTTAACACAAGTAAGTTACGCACCCTGGCGCATTAACTGCACGAACAATATATCACAAGTAATTTACCCAACCTGGCGTATTAACTGCACGAACAATTTACCACAAGTAATTTACGCACCCTGGCGCATTAACTGCACGAACAATTTAACACAAGGAAGTTACGCACCCCGGCGCATTAACAGCACGAACAATTTAACACAAGTAAGTTACGCACTCTGGCGCATTAACTGCACGAACAATTTAACACAAGTAAGTTACGCACCCTGGCGCATTAACAGCACGAACAATTTATCACAAGTAAGTTACGTACCCTGGCGCATTAAATGCACGAAAACTTTATCACAACTAAGTTACGCACCCTGGCGCATTAACTGCACGAACAATTTATCGCAAGTAAGTTACGCACCGTGGCGCATTAACAGCACGAACAATTTATCACAACTAAGTTACGCACCCTGGCGCATTAACAGCACGGACAATTTAACACAAATAAGTTACGCACCCTGGCGCATTAACAGCACGAACAATTTATCACAACTAAGTTACGCACCCTGGCGCATTAACTGCACGAACAATATATCACAAGTAATTTACACAACATGGCGTATTAACTGCACGAACAATTTACCACAAGTAATTTACACAACCTGGCGCATTAACAGCACGAACAATTTAACACATGTAAGTTACGCACCCTGGCGCATTAACAGCACGAACAATTTAACACAAGTAAGTTACGCACACTGGCGCATTAACTGCACGAAAAATATATCACAAGTAATTTACACAACCTGGCGCATTAACAGCACGAACAATTTAACACAAGTAAGTTACATACCCTGGCGCATTAACTGCACGAACAATTTAACACAAGTAAGTTACGCACCCTGGCGCATTAACTGCACGAACAATTTAACACAAGTAAGTTACGCACCCTGACGTAGTAACAGCACGAAGAATTTATCACAAGTAAGTTACTCACCCTGGCGCATTAACAGCACGAACAATTTATCACAACTAAGTTACGCACCCTGGCGCATTAACTGCACGAACAATATATCACAAGTAATTTACCCAACCTGGCGTATTAACTGCACGAACAATTTACCACAAGTAATTTACGCACCCTGGCGCATTAACTGCACGAACAATTTAACACAAGGAAGTTACGCACCCCGGCGCATTAACAGCACGAACAATTTAACACAAGTAAGTTACGCACTCTGGCGCATTAACTGCACGAACAATTTAACACAAGTAAGTTACGCACCCTGGCGCATTAACAGCACGAACAATTTATCACAAGTAAGTTACGTACCCTGGCGCATTAAATGCACGAAAACTTTATCACAACTAAGTTACGCACCCTGGCGCATTAACTGCACGAACAATTTATCGCAAGTAAGTTACGCACCGTGGCGCATTAACAGCACGAACAATTTATCACAACTAAGTTACGCACCCTGGCGCATTAACAGCACGGACAATTTAACACAAGTAAGTTACGCACCCTGGCGCATTAACAGCACGAACAATTTATCACAACTAAGTTACGCACCCTGGCGCATTAACTGCACGAACAATATATCACAAGTAATTTACACAACATGGCGTATTAACTGCACGAACAATTTACCACAAGTAAGTTACGCAAGCTGGCGCATTAACAGCACGAACACTTTATCACAACTAAGTTACGCACTCTGGCGCATTAACTGCACGAACAATTTAACACAAGTAAGTTACGCACCCTGGCCCATTAACAGCACGAACAATTTAACACAAGTAAGTTACGCACCCTGGCGCATTAACAGCACGAACAATTTATCACAACTAAGTTACGCACTCTGGCGCATTAACTGCACGAACAATTTAACACAAGTAAGTTACGCACCCTGGCGCATTAACTGCACGAAAAATTTAACACAAGTAAGTTACGCACCCTGACGTAGTAACAGCACGAAGAATTTATCACAAGTAAGTTACGCACCCTGGCGCATTAACAGCACGAACACTTTATCACAACTAAGTTACGCACCCTGGCGCATTAACTGCACGAACAATTTATCACAAGTAAGTTACGCACCCTGGCGCATTAACTGCACGAACAATTTAACACAAGTAAGTTACGCACCCTAGCGCATTAACTGCACGAACAATTTAACACAAGTAAGTTACGCACCCTGGCGCATTAACTGCACGAACAATTTAACACAAGTAAGTTACGCACCCTGGCGCATTAACTGCACGAACAATTTAACACAAGTAATTTACACAACCTGGCGCATTAACAGCACGAAAAATTTAACACAAGTAAGTTACGCACCCTGGCGCATTAACAGCACGAACAATTTATCACAAGTAATTTACACAACCTGGCGCATTAACAGCACGAACAATTTAACACAAGTAATTTACACAACCTGGCGCATTAACAGCACGAACAATTTAACACAAGTAAGTTACGCACCCTGGCGCATTAACAGCACGAACAATTTAACACAAGTAAGTTACGCACCCTGGTGTATTAACTGCACGAACAATATATCACAAGTAATTTACACAACCTGGCGCATTAACAGCACGAAAAATTTAAAACAAGTAATTTACACAACCTGGCGCATTTACAGCACGAACAATTTAACACAAGTAAGTTACGCACCCCGGCGCATTAATAGCACGAACAAATTTAACACAAGTAATTTACACAACCTGACGCATTAACAGCACGAACAATTTAACACTAGTAAGTTACGCACCCTGGCGCACTAACTGCACGAACAATTTAACACAAGTAATTTACACAACCTGGCGCATTAACAGCACGAACAATTTAACACAAGTAAGTTACATACCCTGGCGCATAAACTGCACGAACAATATATCACAAGTAATTTACACAACCTGGCGTATTAACTGCACGAACAATTTAACACAAGTAAGTTACGCACTCTGGCGCATAAACTGCACGAACAATATATCACAAGTAATTTACACAACCTGGCGCATTAACAGCACGAACAATTTAACACAAGTAAGTTACGCACCCTGGCGCATTAACAGCTCGAACAATTTAACACAAGTAAGTTACACAACCTGGCGCATTAACAGCGCGAACAATTTAACACAAGTAAGTTACATACCCTGGCGCATAAACTGCACGAACAATATATCACAAGTAATTTACACAACCTGGCGTATTAACTGCACGAACAATTTAACACAAGTAATTTACACAACCTGGCGCATTAACAGCACGAACAATTTAACACAAGTAAGTTACGCACCCTAGCGCATAGACTGCACGAACAATATATCACAAGTAATTTACACAACCTGGCGCATTAACAGCACGAACAATTTAACACAAGTAATTTAAACAACCTGGCGCATTAACAGCACGAACAATTTAACACAAGTAAGTTACATACCCTGGCGCATAAACTGCACGAACAATATATCACAAGTAATTTACACAACCTGGCGTATTAACTGCACGAACAATTTAACACAAGTAAGTTACGCACCCTGGCGCATAAACTGCACGAACAATATATCACAAGTAATTTACACAACCTGGCGCATTAACAGCACGAACAATTTAACACAAGTAAGTTACACAAACTGGCGCATTAACTGCACGAACAATTTAACACAAGTAAGTTACGCACCCTGGCGTAGTAACAGCACGAACAATTTAACACAAGTAAGTTACATACCCTGGCGCATAAACTGCACGAACAATATATCACAAGTAATTTCCACAACCTGGCGCATTAACAGCACGAACAATTTAACACAAGTAACTTACGCACCCTGGCGTAGTAACAGCACGAACAATTTAACACAAGTAAGTTACATACCCTGGCGCTTAAACTGCACGAACAATATATCACAAGTAATTTACACAACCTGGCGCATTAACAGCACGAACAATTTAACACAAGTAAGTTACGCGCCATGACGTAGTAACAACACGAACAATTTAACACAACTAAGTTACGCACCCTGGAGCATTAACAGCGCGAACAATTTCACACAACTATGTTACGCACCCTGACGTAGTAACAGCACGAACAATTTATCACAACTAAGTTACGCACCCTGGGGCATTAACAGCACGAACAATTTACCACAAGTAAGTTACACAACCTGGCACATTAACAGCACGAACAATTTAACACAAGTAAGTTACGCACCCTGGCGCATTAACAGCACGAACACTTTATCACAACTAAGTTACGCACTCTGGCGCATAAACTGCACGAACAATTTAACACAAGTAAGTTACGCGCCATGACGTAGTAACAGCACGAACAATTTATCACAACTAAGTTACGCACTCTGGCGCATTAACAGCACGAAAAATTTAACACAAGTAAGTTACACAACCTGGCACATTAACATCACGAACAATTTAACACAAGTAATTTACACAACCTGGCGCATTAACAGCACGAACAATTTAACACAAGTAAGTTACATACCCTGGCGCATAAACTGCACGAACAATATATCACAAGTAATTTACACAACCTGGCGCATTAACAGCACGAAAAATTTAACACAAGTAAGTTACGCACCCTGGCGCTTTAACAGCACGAACAATTTAACACAAGTAATTTACACAACCTGGCGCATTAACAGCACGAACAATTTAACACAAGTAATTTACACAACCTGGCGCATTAAGAGCACGAACAATTTAGCACAAGTAAGTTAGATACCCTGGCGCATGAACTGCACGAACAATATATCACAAGTAATTTACACAAGCTGGCGCATTAACAGCACGAACAATATTTCACAAGTAAGTTACGCACCATGGCGCACTACCTGCACGAACAATTTAACCCCAGTAATTTACACAACCTGGTGCATTAACAGCACGAACAATTTAACACAAGTAAGTTACATACCCTGGCGCATAAACTGCACGAACAATATATCACAAGTAATTTACAAAACCTGGCGCATTAACAGCACGAACAATTTAACACAAGTAAGTTACGCACCCTGGCGCATTAACAGCACGAACAATTTAACACAAGTAATTTACACAACCTGGCGCATTAACAGCACGAACAAATTAACACAAGTATGTTACGCACCCTGGCGCATTAACAGCACGAACAATTTAACACAAGTAATTTACACAACCTGGCGCATTAACAGCACGAACAAATTAACACAAGTAATTTACACAACCTGGCGCATTAACAGCACGAACAATTTATCACAAGTAAGTTTTACGCACCCTGGCGCATTAACAGCACGAACAATTTATCACAAGTAAGTTACGCACCCTGGCGCATAAACTGCACGAACAATATATCACAAGTAATTTACACAACCTGGCGCATTAACAGCACGAACAATTTAACACAAGTAAGTTACACAACCTGGCGCATTAACAGCACGAACAATTTAACACAAGTAAGTTACATACCCTGGCGCATAAACTGCTCGAACAATATATCACAAGTAATTTACACAACCTGGCGTATTAACTGCACGAACAATTTAACACAAGTAAGTTACGCACCCTGGCGCATAAACTGCACGAACAATATATCACAAGTAATTTACACAACCTGGCGCATTAACTGCACGAGTAATTTAACACAAGTAAGTTACGCACCCTGGCGCATTAACAGCACGAACAATTTAACACAAGTAATTTACACAACCTGGCGCATTAACAGCACGAACAATTTAACACAAGTAAGTTACGCACCCTGGCGCATTAACAGCACGAACAATTTAACACAAGTAAGTTACGCACCCTGGCGTAGTAACAGCACGAACAATTTAACACAAGTAAGTTTCATACCCTGGCGCATAAACTGCACGAACAATATATCACAAGTAATTTACACAACCTGGCGCATTAACAGCACGAACAATTTAACACAAGTAAGTTACGCACCCTGGCGTAGTAACAGCACGATCAATTTAACACAAGTAAGTTACATACCCTGGCGCATAAACTGCACGAACAATATATCACAAGTAATTTACACAACCTGGCGCATTAACAGCACGAACAATTTAACACAAGTAAGTTACGCGCCATGACGTAGTAACAGCACGAACAATTTATCACAACTAAGTTACGCACCCTGGAGCATTAACAGCGCGAACAATTTATCACAAGTAAGTTACGTACCCTTGCGTAGTAAGAGCACGAACAATTTATCACAAGTAAGTTACGCACCCTGACGCATTAACAGCACGAACAATTTAACACAAGTAAGTTACGCACCCTGGCGCATTAACAGCACGAACAATTTAACACAAGTAAGTTACGCACCCTGGCGCATAAACTGCACGAACAATATATCACAAGTAATTTACATAACCTGGCGCATTAACAGCACGAACAATTTAACACAAGTAAGTTACGCACCCTGGCGCATTAACAGCACGAACAATTTATCACAAGTAATTTACACAACCTGGCGCATTAACAGCACGAACAATTTATCACAAGTAATTTACGCACCCTGGCGTATTAGCAGCACGAACAATATATCACAAGTAAGTAGTATAATGGGACAGTTCTGCGGCCTCCTACGCCGCCCGCCGCCTCCTCCGCCGCCTCCTCCGCCGCCTCCTCCCGCGGGAAATTTGAATTTTGACGGGAGATTTGAATTTGTAAAAAAGCCACGTGCTTTTTGACAGCTGTCATCGACAACAACGCATCGCTAACCTCACTGCTGCCATCTTGGTGGGCCTAAACCTCACTAGTGCCAACTTAACCTAACTAGAATGAGGTAAACAAACCCACGTGTTTTTTGACAGCCACGTGCTTTTTGACAGACAACAACGCATCGCTAACCTCAGTACTGCCATCTTGACGGGCCAAAACCTCAGTAGTGCCAACTTAACCTCACTAGCATGAGGTAAACAAAGCCACGTGTTTTTTGACAGCCACGTGCTTTTTGACAGATTTGTAAACAAAGCCACGTGCTTTTTGACAGACAACAACGCATCGCTAACCTCAGTACTGCCATCTTGACGGACCTAAACCTTAGTGGTACCAACTTAACCTAACTAGCATGAGGTAAACAAAGCCACGTGCTTTTTGACAGCTGTCATCCCCCATCTTTAATCTAGAGAGTACAGTGCTGTCCTCTTTAGCTACTTACCTTTGACAGCTGTCATCCGCCATCTTTAAGCAGTGCTGCCCTCTATGTGGTGGCGGCAAATTCTAAATGCTTTACAAACCTATGCCCTTTTTTGACAGCTGTCATCCGCCATCTTTGAGCACTGTGCTGCCCTCTTTCGTCACCTGTCATCGGCAGTGCTGTCATCTTGAGGGGTCTAAACCTTAGTGCTACCAACTTAACCTCACTAGCGCGAGGTAAACAAAGCCACGTGCAGCTGTCATCCGCCATCTTTGAGCACCGTGCTGCCCTCTTTAGCTACTTACCTTTGAAATGTGGTACGTCATCCGCCATCTTTGAGCACCATGCTGCCTGGTGACGGCAAATTCCACGTGCTCTTGTTTGGAAACAAAGCCAAGTGCAGCTGTCATCCGCCATCTTTAATCACAGTGCTGCCCTCTTTGTGGTGGCGGATAATTTGAAAAATGCCTTTGGATAGCAGCCATCTTTAAGCAGTGCTGCCCTCTATGTGGCGGCGGTAAATTCCACGTGCTTTACAAACCTATATGCTTTTCTGACAGCTGTTATCCGCCATCTTTAATCCAGAGACAACAGTGCTGCCCGGTGGCGGCAAATTCCACGTGCTCTTGTTTGGAAACAAAGCCATGTGCTTTTTTGACAGCTGTCATCCGCCACCTTTATTCACCGTGCTGCCCTCTTTAGCTACTTACCTTTGACAGCTGTCATCCACCATCTTTAATCCAGAGAGAACAGTGCTGCCCTCTATGTAGCGGTGGCAAATTCCACGTGCTTTACAAACCTATATGCTTTTCTGACAGCTGTCATCCGCCATCTTTAATCACCGTGCTGCCCGGTAGCGGCAAATTCCACGTGCTCTTGTTTGGAAACAAAGCTTTTAATCCAGAGAGAACAGTGCTGCCCCGGTGGCGGCAAATTCCACGTGCTTTACAAAGCTATGTGCTTTTTTGACAAAAAAAATTCTGCTCTCGAGATACTTACCGAACTAGACGATACTATACTTACGAATCCCCTCATCACCTTCTTTCTTCTATGAGTAAAAAACAAAAACTCTATCTTGCAAATAAGGAGCGGGAGGAAGGTGATACCTAACCTAAAATAAAAGAATATGCCAATTCTACATTATTTATTTACATCTTGCATGTACAAGTTTTATCTCGAATCATTTTACCCTAGTGATGTTTGCGTACTTATCGATGCAATTCTTGAATGTACAAGTTTAAACTTGCCGTACTACACTCTCAGCGTACCTCTCCCCCTACAGTGAATTGTGATGTAAGACAGCGTAACGTAAGTACACACCTCTAGCATAATGTTTATGTAAAGTAGTACCTATCAATACTACTATGCCCCCAGGCTAGCGTGTTGGTAGAATTTGGAATGACAAACCGTTTACAATCATCGCTATTAAGGGCTACCTTACTAATTAAATGAGTGTACAACTGGTGCTTCTTGCTTCTAATGACAGACATTTGCTTATGCAAAACAGGCGGATTACTTTTAATGCAATTGTTATAGTTTTCAAAACTTAGCTGATTCTGAACGACATTCTTTTTAACCCTCTTCAATCTCTTTATTTGTAATTCATTTAAGAGTTTTATACAATATGACTTGGATTTAGTACCTACAAATGAATCGATAATATTCCCAGCACATTCATCTTTCATTTTACCTAGAACCTTTTTGTTCACTAGCGGTAGATGATATTGATTATCTGCAGGATAGTTACTCGTATCAAACCTACCCAAGTCCGGCTTTATATCATTGTAATAGTCATCAGTTTTGATTTGATAAATAAACGAATCGGTATCTGTGTAGAGCAATTGCGCATTATGCGCGTACTTCTTCATCATATAATCGTAATGGAATTCATACATGAGTGTTTTAGCCAATTCAAGTACTGCAAAGCCGACGTAGGTAGGTTTGTTATACATAACCTTGACACGATTCATCTGTATAATAACTAAATTCTCATGTATGATGGTGCAGCTGTGGAAATTTGGTTTACTTATTAAATAGTTAGCACCATACCTTTTCTTAATATTATCCCAGTTTGTAATCAATTTTACATCAACGCGTTTGTCAACATTTTCCATAGTCTTACCAAACACACTGTTATTCATGAGCTTGTAGAAATCTTTTTCAAACTCGTTAACAGCATTCGTTCTTAAATTATTGTTCAGATCGATATATGGCTTTAGCCACGGTGACTGATTAAATTCTAGTACGCGGTGAATTTTAGATGATATACTTAGATTTATCGCATAAATTAGCAATGAGCATTTTCGTCGTTGATGCAATGTTCGGGGGCTTCATATTTTCAGGGCAGAACGGTAGGTCATTATGAGAAGTGTGTAACTCTTTAGGATACTGTAAGTCAACTTCGAGGAAATAGCCTTTATCAGCTTCATCACCTAGGGCGTGTAGCTGTAAAGCATCAATTTCGCACTGCGTCAGCCAGCGGAAACCACTCACCGGTAGATGCTGACTCATCGCCCACCCATACTGATTATTAGCATCGAGGTAAACGATATACCGAGATTCCTGACTGGAATCGAAACTCGGCATGTACTTATTATTAGCACTCGAATACCGCCCGCTGCACTGAGTCAGACCGCCTCGAATTGATGATTTTATGAAGTGCACCATATCGATATCGGTCAGCAGTTCCAAATTCACATGCGTGTGTTTCAACATGGCATCCCAACTTAACCCAGGTGCAGTAAAATACTGACATGGGTCAAGGCTGTAGGTGTTCATGCAAACACAGCGAAAATTTTCAAAAACATCACATAACAAAAGTACATCTGTCTTTAAATATAAATCGGAATATTCACCCAGCGTTTGAATGGGGAACTGCTCCCAGATATGTTGTGCATGTAAATAGTCATCATCACTAATATCTGCTGAATTCAGCGAGCTGTAAAAGGATTGTTTCAATGGTAAGGCACGTTCTTCGAGGCGGTCTAAGCAGTCGAGATATTCATAACAAAAAACACCCTTACGCCGAAGTAAATTAAACTGCGCTTCTTCGGGGAAAACGCGTCGAATTTCCGTAAATTGTTCAGACTGTAAATGACTAGAAAGTTTATCGAGGCTACTCGCCATAAAGCGAAACGAGTCAAGGAATCTCAGTTTTATAGAATGCTCAGCATCTACTTTTACAGACTTTGCAAAAGCAATGTACCGCTCTTTATTCTGAGGGATTATATCTACTTTTTCATCTGAAGCTCCAAATTGTGAAATGATGAAATGAGAGTCGTAACCAGATAAGTTATGAAAAATTACAGGGATAAATTTAGGAACTCTATACTTAAGATTACAGCTATAATGAGCGGCACATCTGTAGAAACCAGTTAAATGATCATGATCAAAAACTTTAGGGTCATTTTCGGAAAATTCCCCATCACAAATGCTACAATTTGTAGCACGTTCGTGATCATTTAACTGAATTTCGGTGAGTGGCTTCATAGGAATATTACTATTCAGAATACGACCGAGACGAACTGCATCACTTTCAAGTCTTTCTAAAAATACTTTAGCAGCATCATGTCCTCGATACAGCTCTAACTTGTTAAGCGTACTATCGTAACTACACTTGATGTAATACGCGAAGCTATACGGGACATGCATGTGCGTAGTATTAGTGAAAGAGTTGTCAGGATTAGGTGAGCATGTGTTACATGGCGTGAGGATGGCTTCAAAGTCTGCATAAATCACGAACGGTACCCACATCTGCTTGTGAAAATTTGTAAATTTTAAAACATTATTGCCTGTAGTAGGTATCTCTGTACGTACATGATTGCAGTCATTCTTGGAATGCTTCGTTAACTGATCTTCAGTTTTAAAATACTGCAAGCATCCATCACATAGCCACTTTTTACCATCATGTTTTGACAACAGACTGTCAACAAGCCTACTCAGATTTTTAATCCAGCAAAAGTGGCTATTGTCACTGTTTTCAATACAGAGTAAATTAACATGAGTACTCTTCTTATGACATGTATAATACAGAGGACCTACTACAGACTTTTTCTCTACACCATACACATTAATACTAATGTTATTTAGTTCCTCAAAGCGCTTAATATCTTTTAACTGTACAGGAAATTCTATACTATCGAAATTTAGCTGCGTTGAATAGTGTGGATAGGATGATGTTCTCTTAGCTACGTCTGATTTGGCAGGATTTAAAGCTGACATCGCCGCCCAAGCAAAACATGCTTCGTCATTATTTTGGATGTTTACAACAGCTTTTCTTTGCTGAATCCATGTCGGCAACTCAATGTGCGAAGATCCACGCATAGGATTGTACTTATTGATGTTAACTTCTAGATACATTATTTCAACTAAAGCCCACCCTGATTCCTTTTCCTGAAATTCCTCGCTCTTAGTTGAAATAAAGTTAGAGACATCCCTAAGTGCATCACCAAAATTAGTCGACTGACTTATGACAAAATTCTTCGTATTAAATGATTTAATATCCGTTATTTCGGATTCATCCGTGCTTTTAATGTACAAGGCGAAAAGTTCAAAATTAACTTTAAATAAATCATGATTGGACAAAGATTTAGCAAGAAGCTGTTGTACATCCGGTTGAACGCAATTTAAAATGTTTGAAGTGCTCTGAAACTTTTGACTGGTGCGAATTCGGTAACTAGCAATCCTACTTTTAAATTCTGTATTAATTTCCTCGATGTTTGCGTTACTACCACTTCTACACGCATTATTTTTATGCGCATTACTCCGTAAGTGTCCCTGAAAATGCGAAGATGGTACATCAGTGTTACAGTGCTCGCAGTGAATAGTTTGAAGTTCATGATTTTTTCTAGGTTTTTTACTACTAGTACTTTCTACAGCTACATCAGTAGCTGCACGCTTTTTCCCTACTACTACCTGAGGGCAAGTAGATATTTGATGTACCTCTGCTAAGTGATCCTCATATCGCTCTACGTTAGCGAAATACACACTACAAACTTTACATAAAGCAGATGTTATGCTAGGGTGTTTTGATTTCATATGGCGCATGAAGTTATCACGCCTTGCAAACGTTACATTACATTCCTCGCAGCAGGGGAACATCTGTTCATGATTTTTTCTAGGTTTTTTACTACTAGTACTTTCTACGGCTACATCAGTAGCTGCACGCTTTTTCCCTACTACTACCTGAGGGCGAGTAGATATTTGATGTACCTCTGCTAAGTGATCCTCATATCGCTCTACGTTAGCGAAATACGCACTACAAACTTTACATAAAGCTGATGTTATGCTAGGGTGTTTTGATTTCGTATGGCGCATGAAGTTATCACGCCTTGCAAACGTTACATTACATTCCTCGCAGCAGGGGAACATCTGAAAAGAGAACGACCGATAGAGATTAGGTGAAAGTTACGGAAGAAACCAAGTTTAAACGTATAGAGGTTGGACATGGCTGTGAGTTAGGCCTATAGCATGAGGATTGAAGAGAACGACTAAAGTTACGATGTTCGGAAGAAACCAAGTTTCAGCCCGTTGAGGACAGACATAGCTATGTGTACGTGTTTGAAATTATACCACGTCTATAGTATGAGGATTGAAGAGAACAACTATTTATCAATTGCTTAAAGTTACGATGTTTTAGAAGAAACCAAGTTTCAGCCCGTTGAGGATAGACATAGCTATGTGTACGTGTTTGAAATTATACCACGTCTATAGCGTGAGGATTAAAGAGAACAACTATTTATCAATACTCTAAAGTTACGATGTTTTAGAAGAAACCAAGTTTCAGCCCGTTGAGGACAGGCATAGCTATGTGTGTGTGTGTTTGAAATTAGACCACGTCTATAGCGCGAGGATTAAAGAGAACAACTATTTATCAATAGACTAAAGTTACGATGTTTTTGAAGAAACCAAGTTTCAGCCCGTTGAGGCCAGACATAGCTATGTGCGCGTGTTTGAAATTATACCTCGTCTATAGTATGCAGGTTGAAGAGAACGACTATTTATGAATACTCTAAAGTTACGATGTTTTAGAAGAAACCAAGTTTCGGCCCGTTGAGGATAGACATAGCTATGTGTGCGTGTTTGAAATTATACCACGTCTATAGCGTGAGGATTAAAGAGAACAACTATTTATCAATTGCTTAAAGTTACGATGTTTTAGAAGAAACCAAGTTTCAGCCCGTTGAGGACAGACATAGCTATGTGCACGTGTTTGAAATTATACCTCGTCTATAGCGTGAGGATTGAAGAGAACAACTATTTATGATTAGCTTAAAGTTATGATGTTTTAGAAGAAACCAAGTTTCAGCCTGTTGAGGGCAGACATAGCTATGTGTGCGTGTTTGAAATTATACCACGTCTATAGGATGAGGATTGAAGAGAACAACTATTTATCAATAGACTAAAGTTATGATGTTTTAGAAGAAACCAAGTTTCAACCTGTTGAGGACAGACATAGCTACGTGTGCGTGTTTGAAATTATACCACGTCTATAGTATGAGGATTAAAGAGAACAACTATTTATGATTAGCTTAAAGTTATGATGTTTTAGAAGAAACCAAGTTTCAACCTGTTGAGGATAGACATAGCTATGTGCGCGTGTTTGAAATTATACCTCGTCTATAGCGTGAGGATTAAAGAGAACAACTATTTATCAATAGACTAAAGTTACGATGTTTTAGAAGAAACCAATTTTCAGCCAGTTGAGGGTAGACATAGCTATGTGCGCGTGTTTGAAATTATACCACGTCTATAGTATGCGGGTTGAAGAGAACAACTATTTATGATTAGCTTAAAGTTACGATGTTTTAGAAGAAACCAAGTTTCAACCTGTTGAGGACAGACATAGCTACGTGTGCGTGTTTGAAATTATACCACGTCTATAGTATGAGGATTGAAGAGAACAACTATTTATGATTAGCTTAAAGTTATGATGTTTTAGAAGAAACCAAGTTTCAACCTGTTGAGGATAGACATAGCTATGTGCGCGTGTTTGAAATTATACCTCGTCTATAGCGTGAGGATTAAAGAGAACAACTATTTATCGATAGACTAAAGTTACAATGTTTTAGAAGAAACCAATTTTCAGCCTGTTGAGGGCAGACATAGCTATGTGCGCGTGTTTGAAATTATACCACGTCTATAGTATGCGGGTTGAAGAGAACAACTATTTATGATTAGCTTAAAGTTACGATGTTTTAGAAGAAACCGAGTTTCAACCTGTTGAGGACAGACATAGCTATGTGCACGTGTTTGAAATTATACCACGTCTATAATATGCGGGTTGAAGAGAACAACTATTTATGATTAGCTTAAAGTTATGATGTTTTAGAAGAAACCAAGTTTCAACCTGTTGAGGATAGACATAGCTATGTGCGCACCTCGTCTATAGCGTGAGGATTAAAGAGAACAACTATTTATCAATAGACTAAAGTTACGATGTTTTAGGAGAAACCAATTTTCAGCCTGTTGAGGGCAGACATAGCTATGTGCGCGTGTTTGAAATTATACCACGTCTATAGTATGCGGGTTGAAGAGAACAACTATTTATGATTAGCTTAAAGTTACGATGTTTTAGAAGAAACCGAGTTTCAAGCTGTTGAGGGCAGACATAGCTATGTGCGCGTGTTTGAAATTATACCACGTCTATAGTATGCGGGTTGAAGAGAACAACTGTTTATGAATAGCTTAAAGTTACGATGTTTTAGAAGAAACCAAGTTTCAGCCTGTTGAGGGCAGACATAGCTATGTACGCACCTCGTCTATAGCGTGAGGATTAAAGAGAACAACTATTTATCAATAGACTAAAGTTACGATGTTTTAGAAGAAACCAAGTTTCAACGAATAGAGGTCAGACATACCTTAAAATCTTCGCGCTGCAAACTGTTACTCGGATGTATAAAATGCGTGCGTTCAAGCCTGAAACTCGAATGATAATATTCTGGTCGTACCTAAAAAAAGAAGAAACATATATGATTGTAGTGTAGGGTGCATCATCTAACCTAGTTATCTTTACAACTCAAAGTTCGAAAACATACCTTTAAAAAATGCACGTGCTGCAGACTGTTACTGGGATGAATAAAATTGCGTACTTTCGAACGGTACCTAAAAAAGAACAAACATATATGAATGTAGATGTCTAGCGTAGAAGTTGCTTTGTAAATAAAAAAGTAACTAACAGTTCTACCTTACCTTAAGATAAAGGCTGAAGAATAATATTCACAGCAGACGGGAGATGTGTGTGTATACGTAATAAACGCATACAGAGAACTGTGAGCACTTCGCGCAGACTGCAGCGAGTAAATATGTTGCTTGTTACCAAGCGGATGTGAAAAAATCGCTGACAACTGCGGTACAGTCGGAACGATGTATTTATGCAACAAGAGCTCCCACCTGTAGTCCTGCAGGCTGACGTATTCTAACCTCCTGTTGATGCCGAGGTGTCAGAATTTAAGAGTTCGAGCCTTGGAAATTTAGCGTGTGATCCTCGACTTCTCGAGGGTACATACGCGGTATTCCTTACCTGTAGGCACTTAAAGGTATCGAGCTAAAGCTAGATCATGTAATGACGATCGCGCAGGCCCCTCGCCTAGCATTTACGGCTTCTAGTTCGAACCCGCTATCTACAGAAGTAGCGAGAATGATTGAAGAGTGTTGAGTGTGATTCATTTGTCGGATGGAGGCGTTAAGCTGGCTTCTTCGGTAGGAGTAGGCTATGTCGGGACATCTAGTTATCGTTTTAAAATCCTAGTCAGGAAGGGCAACCGGTCGTATAAAACTATGGCGTGAGGCGGGGTGTGCAAAAGCCAGCATTAAGTAAGGGTTGTTGATGGGGGCGTTAAACTTTGTGCAGGCTCCTTCGAAAATGATTTTTGAGTACAAGAGTGTTGATGGTGATTCATCTGTCGGATGGAGGTAATAAGCCTTATGCAGGCTTCTTCGGTAGGAGTAGGCTAGAATCGAACTCGGACCTCCGAGGGAAGCAGTTAATCACACTAACTACTGCACTACAGAGGAGGAATATTTCAGAATATTTTACAACCTTAATTGGTACTGTGTTTTAAGAGCTTACATGGGCTGAATGCTACTCAGCTAAGAAGACCTTCGCGAGTTACAAGCCGCTTATCAGCACGCAGTGTCCTCGTTCAAGGTCGAGCCGGAAGATACGTGTACAATTTCAGCTAACACACGTATTCCACAACTCGCTCAGAATGACTGTGCCGATACTTCAAGGACTGTAGAACAAACCCATAGCCCACAGTTTAGTTTAGCGTGCATGCCTCTCACCCGGTAGTCTCGGGTTCGATTCTCTTGGGAATAAAAATGTGTTTAAATCGCATGAATTTGTTGAGTTGTCCTTCCTGATGCAAAACTTGCAGTATCTAACCTCTTACACTATAGTTTTCAACCAGTTGCCCTTCCTGACAACTCGGATTAAGAATCTGTTTTACAACGTCTAACACGGGAATGCAAAACTAAGATTTTAAATCGCTAGAATTTGTTTTAAGACTAGTCGCCCTTCCTGATGCAAAACTGGCAGTATCTAGCCTCTCACATCATACACTATAGTTTTCGACCGGTTGCCCTTCCTGACGTCAAAGAACTCGGATTAAGAATATGTCGAGAATCGGGGGATTTACAGCTAGATGTACTTCTTAGATTTTAAATCGCGAACTATTGTTTTACAGCTGGATGCCCTTCCTGACTAAGATTTTTAAATCGCATGAATTTGTTGGGTTACCCTTCCTGACGCAAAACTAGCAGTATCTAGCCTCTCACGTCATACTGTGCCCTACTGGACTCTGAAGTTCCGGCCAGGCGAAAGCCGGTCTCGAACCCAGAGTACGGTAGTGAAAGAACTCTCACAAACGTGAGCTGGTGCACATAGTCTTACCTGAACACATTCCTCTTCACTCAGTCGAATCAGCAATCTTCTCAGGGATAACATGGGTATAACAGGGCAACAAAAGATAAACAAGAGGATATGTGACAAATCAGGTAAGATTCGGCTAAATTAAAATAAAATAAAAATATCTAACAGAAAACTCGCTGCATTCAACGTTTAACAAATAGGGATTTTTACACAAAATTGAATTATTTACAAAGGATAGAGCTTTTCATTATGACAGGGTAAAATAACGCTGAGTCGATGATAACCAGTTCACTGCCATCACGAAAACTGTTGTGCTGCAACAAGCATGTGACAATCGTGTAAGTAACGAAGATTAGAAAGATGGATATCTGCTTACACTCATAAACAGTTATTCCCATGAAATTTACAATGCCTCGCGCTGTCGAACCCCGGTGCAAACAAAAATCACCACAAAATGTACAATGACCTGACTCGGTCACGAACCCTAGTCCCATGACGAGTAAGGCGTCAAAGATACCTTATGCAAACAAAATAAAAAGGACACAATAACCATATACACGTGTGTAAGTATCAAACGCGCCAGTGTAAAAGTCTTACGTAAAACAAATAGGACATAAAAAGATTCTCTCTCTGCTTTCAAAACATTAAGGTCGTTCCATCCCCCCTGGCACACTTGACAAACTGCAGACGACAATAACCAATTCTCAAGACTGTGACGTCCGGCGTAGCCCCTCACCCCTGTAACCACTTCACCAGCGACAGTCCACATAATTGATGGGCTCAGCTGACTGCCAGAAAAACATCTCGCCTCTCAAAATACCTCACGTAACCTGGCTGCTAAAAAGTACTTTTTTAAATACACCTGGGCGATCTGCCCTCATCTCAATATCCCCAGCGATATAACTCATCTTATTTCCGCCTCCCATGGGCTCAACCTTGATACGACAAAGACACAAATCAATATGCCATAAACACATGGCCATACTAGGCCTCTCCAATACATACTCTCAACTGCGCTGGGCTCTCTCATATCAATCGCAAATCTTATTTCTGCCTCTCATGGGCTCATATCTCTCAAATATTCGGACTCGCTCGCTCTATTAGTGAATCTGGGTGAATTACTGGTTACGTCTTGGTCACAACTATACACGTCTACGTCTGCAGAAACAAATGCCTAAATGCGATATTAAAAAAAAACCTATCTGTAAGACAAACCTCCTATGACCACAGGAGTTCGATCAAACCCATAAAATCACACGTACGTTAAAATAACACAATCACAGTGAAATATGAACACGCTAACAAGGACTCTACAAATAACATCTACCTAAATGTACGGGGTTCGATTTTGAGGCCTAGCTCTAAATTACAAGGAAAATTGTCCTACCATAACTAATCTGACTGACGGCCCCCATGTTCCTATCTAAATTTAAATGACATGCTTGAAACAGAATTGGAAAGCTCTGACCTTGTTATCGACGACAGTACGGAGCGGCCATCCCTGTGGACCACTGGATCTACCAAATCATGATAGACTGCGGAGCTGGCATCAGATACTGTTGACCACTTGGAGACATTCTTGCTTGTGTGGCGTCTTCGTACAGCTCCCTCTGTAGTTGGAAGGTGTCCCCTTCGATGTCGTGCTGATCAGGTGCTCCCAACGTTCCTGGATCGATGCCCGTTGTCGTGTTGGCTTCAGCTCCTGGTTGCGGCTTCCTTGCACTGGTGATGTCAAACACTCGTTCTGACTTGATGCTGGGGTAACTGAAAATAAATTCATATATTACAGACTGTCCAAACTCGAAGCCTGTCTCCATTACAATCGTGTCTCACACGTCACATTGACCAAGTCTCGTTCAGAGTTTTAACCTGGTACACAATAGTTTCTTCACTCCTCTCAGTCACTGTTCTTTCACCCTATCACACGGACACCATATAGTTTCATAATTCCTAACCTGAGCCAATATTAATTCTAGCCTTTCGTCAGTAATACCTTGACCTCATAAAAATATGAAGCTACTAGTTCATTAGTCTCTTATAAGCAGTATCTCACCTCCCCATAGCATATTCTCACAGGTAAAATCTTAAATTCAGCTGAATATTCAAGTTGATTACTTACTTCCTTGCAGAAATAGCAGTACGGGTAGTAGGTGTAGCTCGAAGACAAAGCGTTGTTCTCAGTACCAACACGCAGTATGACGACTCGTTCAGACAGCCTTTTGGTTCCAGAATGACTCTGATCTGCCCGGCGGCCTTAATTTATAATTCCGGATAGCGTCATCAAGCCGCTTGGCTGCGTGCAATCTTAGCGCGCCCGGGAAGTTTTCCCGCATTAATTATATCATGAGCTCTAATTAGCGAATGCATTAATGAATGCAGCCCTAATGCATATCAAAATAAAGCAGAAATAATACAGGTTGCAATTCTTGTCTCAAATCCAATGCAACTCTTCCGTAACCAAAGATATTAATTTAATTCTTTCTTCCCTCCAATAATAAGTTTAGCCGGGATCTGGGAAGCGTCCCCAATCTTCATCAAGAGGCTTGGCTTGGGACATAACTCCTTTTAATGAGTTCTGGAGATTTCTCATAATGACGCTCGCGCTCACTTCACATAAGAACGCTTCTTCTGGACCCCTTTATGACATATACTGTAAGACATTGGCTTCGTGGGTGGCCTTGTGTGATTCCAATATCCAATACTCAAATTAATACAATTGTCCCAATGAACCGAATGGTTCAATACACTATTGTTTTCGACCGGTTGCCCTTCCTGACGTCAAAGAACTCGGATTAAGAATCTGTTTTACAACTTCTAACACGAGAATCGGGGATTTACAGCTTAAAGTTGGCGGATGACAGCTGTCAGAATAGCATATAGGTTTGTAAAGCACATAGAATTTACCGCCACCACATAGAGGGCAGCACGGTGATTAAAGATGGCGGTTGACAGCTGTCAAAAAAAGCATGTTGATTTGTTTCCAAACAAGAGCACGTGGAATTTGCCGCCACCACATAGAGGGCAGCACGGTGATTAAAGATGGTGGATGACAGCTGTCAAAAAAGCATGTTGATTTGTTTCCAAACAAGAGCACGTGGAATTTGCCGCTACCGGGCAGCACGGTGATTAAAGATGGCGGATGACAGCTGTCAGAAAAGCATATAGGTTTGTAAAGCACGTGGAATTTGCCACCGCTACATAGAGGGCAGCACTGTTCTCTCTGGATTAAAGATGGTGGATGACAGCTGTCAAAGGTAAGTAGCTAAAGAGGGCAGCACGGTGAATAAAGATGGCGGATGACAGCTGTCAAAAAAGCACATGGCTTTGTTTCCAAACAAGAGCACGTGGAATTTGCCGCCACCGGGCAGCACTGTTGTCTCTGGATTAAAGATGGCGGATGACAGCTGTCAGAAAAGCATATAGGTTTGTAAAGCACGTGGAATTTACCGCCACCACATAGAGGGCAGCACTGCTTAAAGATGGCTGCTATCCAAAGGCATTTTTCAAATTATCCGCCACCACAAAGAGGGCAGCACTGTGATTAAAGATGGCGGATGACAGCTGCACTTGGATTTGTTTCCAAACAAGAGCACGTGGAATTTGCCGTCACCAGGCAGCATGGTGCTCAAAGATGGCGGATGACGTACCACATTTCAAAGGTAAGTAGCTAAAGAGGGCAGCACGGTGCTCAAAGATGGCGGATGACAGCTGCACGTGGCTTTGTTTACCTCGCGCTAGTGAGGTTAAGTTGGTAGCACTAAGGTTTAGACCCGTCAAGATGACAGCACTGCCGATGACAGGTGACGAAAGAGGGCAGCACAGTGCTCAAAGATGGCGGATGACAGCTGTCAAAAAAGGGCATAGGTTTGTAAAGCATTTAGAATTTGCCGCCACCACATAGAGGGCAGCACTGCTTAAAGATGGCGGATGACAGCTGTCAAAGGTAAGTAGCTAAAGAGGGCAGCACTGTACTCTCTAGATTAAAGATGGGGGATGACAGCTGTCAAAAAGCACGTGGCTTTGTTTACCTCATGCTAGTTAGGTTAAGTTGGTACCACTAAGGTTTAGGTCCGTCAAGATGGCAGTACTGAGGTTAGCGATGCGTTGTTGTCTGTCAAAAAGCACGTGGCTTTGTTTACAAATCTGTCAAAAAACACGTGGCTGTCAAAAAACACGTGGCTTTGTTTACCTCATGCTAGTGAGGTTAAGTTGGCACTACTGAGGTTTTGGCCCGTCAAGATGGCAGTACTGAGGTTAGCGATGCGTTGTTGTCTGTCAAAAAGCACGTGGCTGTCAAAAACATGTGGGTTTGTTTACCTCATTCTAGTTAGGTTAATTTGGCACTAGTGAGGTTTAGGCCCGTCAAGATGGCAGCAGTGAGGTTAGCGATGCGTTGTTGTCGATGACAGCTGTCAAAAAGCACGTGGCTTTGTTTACAAATTCAAATCTCCCGCCAAAATTCAAATTTCTCTCCAAAATTCAAATTTCCCGCGGGAGGAGGCGGCGGAGGAGGCGGCGGGCGGCGGAGGAGGCCGCAGAACTGTCCCATTATACTACTCAAGTAAGTTACGCACCCTGGCGCATTAACAGCACGAACAATTTATCACAACTAAGTTACGCACCATGACGTAGTAACAGCACGAACAATTTATCACAACTAGGTTACGCACCCTGGCGCATTAACAGCACGAACAATTCAACACAAGTAAGTTACGTACCCTGGCGCATAAACTGCACGAACAATTTAACACAAGTAAGTTACGCACCCTGGTGTATTAACAGCACGAACAATTTATCACAACTAAGTTACGCACCATGACGTAGTAACAGCACGAACAATTTATCACAAGTAAGTTACGTACCCTGGCGCATTAACAGCACGAACAATTCAACACAAGTAAGTTACGTACCCTGGCGCATAAACAGCACGAACAATTTATCACAAGTAAGTTACGCACCCTGACGTAGTAACAGCACGAACAATTTATCACAAGTAAGTTACGCACCCTGACGTAGTAACAGCATGAACAATTTAACACAAGTAAGTTACGTACCCTGGCGCATTCATAGCACCAACAATTTATCACAAGTAATTTACGCACCCTGGTGTATTAACAGCACGAACAATTTATCACAAGTAAGTTACGCACCCTGACGCAGTAACAGCACGAACAATTTATCACAAGTATGTTACGCACCCTGACGCAGTAACCAGCATGAACAATTTAACACAAGTAAGTTACGTACCCTGGCGCATTCATAGCACCAACAATTTATCACAAGTAATTTACGCACCCTGGCGTATTAACAGCACAAACAATTTAACACAAGTAATTTACGCACCCTGGTGTATTAACAGCACGAACAATTTATCACAAGTAAGTTACGCACCCTGACGCATTAACAGCACGAACAATTTATCACAAGTAACTTACGCACCCTGACGTAGTAACAGCACGAACAATTTAACACAAGTAAGTTGCGTACCCTGGCGCATTCATAGCACCAATAATTTATCACAAGTAATTTACGCACCCTGGTGTATTAACAGCACAAACAATTTATCACAAGTAATTTACGCACCCTCGCGTATTAACAGCACGAACAATATATCACAAGTAAGTTACGTACCCTGACGTAGTAACAGCACGAACAATATATCACAAGTAAGTTACTTACCCTGACGTAGTAACAGCACGAACAATATATCACAAGTAAGTTACGTACCCTGACGTAGTAACAGCACGAACAATTTATCACAAGTAAGTTACGTACCCTGGCGTAGTACCTGCACGAACAATTTATCACAGGTAAGATACTTCCGTCTCCACGACCATGCATTTATATTCGGCTCCCCTCTCCTCCGAGTTCACGAGAGGTCATCTTAGGGCACGCAGTTCCAATATCATCATACCACTATTTACGGCCCAGCCGGTGGCTTAAACTTGAAATCCACTGATATAATTATATTATATTTGCCCCTATGCCAAGTCTCAAATAATATTGTTCGCTGGTAATTAATATAATCGTGAATTTAGTTCCTGTATCCCTGGCTGGGATTTCGCGCCCTTTTTTAGCGTCTGTAGCCTGCAGCCAATCTACGGATAGCGTCCATGAATTCTCAGAATTTCTCCAGTCAATCTCCCTCAATCAATAACTTTTAATGCTAACTTTTATTATGTGGGGGCCAACGGCCGTAGCCGTGTTGAAACACCTGATCCCGTGAGATCTCCGAAGTTAAGCAACATTGGGCGTGGTCAGTAGTTGGATGGGTTGCCACGCGCTGTTGTCTGGGGAAGGGAATGGAAGAGCGGAAAGGAACTGGCCACCTTACCGCATGTGAACTCCGGCTCAGGAGCACCACTACGGAGGTTCGGACCTGCCTTCGGGCAGAATAACCCTTACCTTACCTTTATTATATGGTCGGGCTTCTAAATTTCACCTTATCCCGAATTTATAACTTGGTTCCCTCTATAAATTTAATCCGTGGAGTTAGCGCTGATAGTGCTTCTTACAATAATAAGTTGTCGTACCTGCTACTGGTCTGTGAATTTTACGATTGGTCCAAGCTCACGCGGGATAGAGAAGTTTCATATTTTTTTCTTTAAGTGCCAACTTTGCGTTCAGCTCTCGCTAGTACCTTGGAGATTCCCTGACGTCATTTCTGGGAACTCTGCACACGGCCTCATCCGGTGCGTCCCACTATAATTTCGCCCCCGGGCCTGAAACCTTTCCATTGACTCGGAAATAACTCTTGTCTCTCTCTTCCCCCTCGTCACGATTTCTGAGAAATCTAATTATGCTGGCCATTGTATTTCTTAATCTTAGTGGAGACAACAGTCTGTGGCAGGTTGCACAATACCATCTCGGCCTGGCCTGCACCTACAATATGTAAAGTAAGATATTCTTGCTTCTGAAAATGAAATATATATTCCTCAATAATTAATTACAATTGAATGACGCCTATCACACCCTCACCAGGGCGCAATACTTCACAATTTCATGTCTAATTTCATCTATTCCTGCTGCTTTATGACAATGGAGATAATTTACCATCCTTTCCACTTACTCAGGCGTAATTTCACCAACGTCATTGACGTCCTCCCCATGAGCTTAATTGTTCGCGACACCACCAGGAAGATTTGCTTTCACGTTGAGGAGATTTTCAAAATATTCCCTCCACGTGTCCAGTGATTCCCTGGGATCTGTTATGAATTCACTTGAATTACCCAAAACACTTTTCATTTCCTTTTCCCCTTCCCTTCCTAAGATTGAGACTGTCGAGAAAGGCTTACCTGCTGCTTGACCTTGCCTTACCAGATTGTTACCAAAATGTTCCCACGACTTCTTTTTGGATTCAACGACTATTTGTTTCGCTCTGTTTCTTTCATCTGCGTACAGTTCCCTGTCTGTCTCGTTCTGATAAACCTTCCTTTTTACGTTTACGAGCTGCTCCACCAAGATGTTCGCTTTTTGCCATCTTTACACACAGTTGTTTCTAGGCATTCCCTTGCTGTTCATACTGAAGCATCCCTGTACGCCACCCATTCTCTTGAGCCTGCTTACTGTCTACTGTTCGAAACTTCTCACTAATCATATCCAGGTACTTCTGTCTAATGTCCTCGTCCTGGAGATTTTCCACTCTTATTCGTTTGCAGACAGATTTCACTTTCTCTACCCAAGATACTTAGTTCACTACAGATCAGGTAGTGGTCTGTATAATCGAAAAATCCCCAGAAAACTCGTACATTCCTAACAGATTTCGTGATTTCGAAGTCGGTTAAGATATAATCTATTATGGATCTGGTACCTCTAGCCTCCCATGTGTAGCGGTGAATTGCCTTATGCTTGAAGAATGTATTCGGACTGCTAAGCCCATACCAGCACGCAAGTCCAGTAAACGCTTCCCATTCCCATTAGCTTCCATATCTTCCCCACATTTAGCAATCACCATTTCATATCCTTCAGCAGTTCTATTTCCATCTCTAGAACTGCAATCGCCTATTAGCAGTATCCTATCCTTGCTATTAACCTGATTACAATGTCACTCAATGCTTCATAAAACTTGTCAACTTCATCCTCATCTGCACCCTCACAATCAATCAATCAATCAATCAATCAATCAATCAATCAATCAATCAATCAATCAATCAATCAATCAATCAATCAATCAATCAATCAATCAATCAATCAATCAATCAATCAATCAATCAATCAATCAATCAATCAATCAATCAATCAATCAATCAATCAATCAATCAATCAATCAATCAATCAATCAATCAATCAATCAATCAATCAATCAATCAATCAATACTGATCTGCATTTAGGGCAGTCGCCCAGGTGGCAGATTACCTATCTGTTGTTTTCCTAGCCTTTTCTTAAAGGATTTGAAAGAAATTGGAAATTTATTGATCATCTCCCTTGGAAAGTTATTCCAATCCCTAACTCCCCTTCCTATAAATGAATATTTGCCCAAGTTTGTCCTCTTGAATTCCAACTTTATCTTCATATTGTGATCTTTCCTACTTTTATAAACGCCACTCAAACGTATTCGTCTAATAATAACATTCCACGCCATCTCTCCGCTGACAGCTCGGAACATACCACTTAGTCGAGCAGCTCTTCTTCTTTCTCTCGGTTTTTCCCAGCCCAAACTTTGCAACATTATCGTAACGCTACTCTTTTGTCGGAAATCACACAGAACAAATCGAGCTGCTTTTCTTTGGATTTTTCCAGTTCTTGAATCAGGTAATCCTTGTGAGGGTCCCATACACTGGAACCATACTCTATATGGGGTCTTACCAGAGACTTCTATGCCCTCTCCTTTACATCCTTACTTCAACGCAGTCATTAAAACTGAGAGGACTTTTCCTATTTGTGAAACTCACAACCTGACTTTTAACCCCGTTTATCAACATATCATTTCCTGCTGTCCATCTCACAACATTTTCGAGGTTACGTTGCAGTTGCTCACAATCTTGTAACTTAATTATTACTCTACAGAGAATAACATCATCTGCAAAAAGCCTTACCTCTGATTCCACACCTTTACTCACATGGTGAATACACTGAAACAATTCTCGTCCTAATTCCTCCAACTGCCTAATCTATCCAAACCATTCGCTCACTTATATGCCTAACAGAAACTATGTTCCGTGCAATGCTATTCCTGATAAAGAGCCCTACCCCAGACTCTGCCCTTCCCTTTCTAACACCCGTCAAGTACACTTTAAAATCTCCTATCCCTTCTTCGTTACATCCCCTTACCCGAATATCACTTACTCCTAGCACATCCAGATTCATACTCTTTGCTGACTCAGCCAGTTCTACTTTCTTTCTTCCATTTACATTGATAGCTCCCCATCGAATTCCATTTCGCTCGCCTAGTTGTTTCCAAGGATTCCCGCGCCTTTGAAATGGGAGTGGGACTCCGTTACTCCCGTAGGACCGAGGGTTGCTTAAAATGTTCTTAGTTCGGTAAATTCATGAAGAAGTATGCTACCCTACTTACACATATTCCAAATGAGGATCTCTCCTCTAACTGATTAGGGTCCACCGGTGGAGTGTATAGTATTAGCCGCCGGAGCACAATGAGGGCTATGACTCAGAATATGTCCGAGATGCTCACTCCCATTTTATAGCAACTGTATCCCGACTCTCTGGACCACTTACTAGGCCACTCAGCCGTTGCACTTGGTTCACAAACTAGGACGTGACTACAGTAACCCACACCATGAACCATTGTTCCATTTTTTCAAATGTTCCATTTAATAATACGCCAAATTAAGCGGCAAATCCCCTGAGTTGGCAACACTGCCGTGAACTTCTCTCCCAGTATATCTTCTTCCTGTAATCTTTCTGCATGTGTTACCCAATCTTCCCATGGGGAAGTTCTCCTCGTTTCTGAGTCTGTAAGCGTGTGTTCTCTGTACAGCGATGCAGTGTGGTGCCAATATCTCGAAAACGGTTTGTTTTAGGGCCCAAATCGACATACCGGGATTTGTTATTCGCTTCGTAATCCTTCTCGTTCTTGTACGACAAATTCGATTTTTACTTATGTTAGTCTGTGTTATTGTGGCAAAGGGCTTACGTGTGTGAAAAAATTCATAGACTGTTTGCAATCATTCCACCTGGTCAGGAATGAAATGAATAAAGCCGCCATCTGGCCTCTAGAATAGGAACTGTACCGGCAGTGTTGGCTACTGAGTATATGGTTCGAAGCAGTGTATCGATACATTCAAGTGTCGGAGTGAATCGATTCACAGGAATGGCGAGCTCACGGCACACGATTCAGCTGACTCGCAGCGGACAGTGCTGAGTGGCATATTCAAGGTTCCCTAGCGGGACAGGGGACATTGGCGGGGAGCCGAGCTTCCACTGCAGAGAGACACAGTGAATCGTGGCGACTGAAAGAATCGTGCGCAATCACGGCTCAGTGAGACACAAGACACGCGGCTCCTTAATGGCACACTGGACACTGGCGGGGAGCCGAGCTTCAGCTGCAGCGAGGCATACAGAGTCATGGCACACCGAAAGAATCGTACGCAGTCACAGATCAGTGAGACACAACACACACGGTTCATTATCGGTACACTGGAAATTGGCGGGAAGCCGAACTTCTTCTGAAGCAATACATACAGAGCCATGGTACACTGAAAGAATCGTACGCCCTAATAGACTCTCGAGCTCAGCTCATTTGAAAATAATACCAGTAGTATAATGGGAGAGTTCTGGCGCCTCCTCCGCCGCACGCCTCCGCCCGCCTCCTCCTCCTCCTCCGCCGCCGCCGCCGCCGTCGCCGCCCGCGGGAAATTTGAATTTTGGCGGGAAATTTGAATTTTGGCGCGAGATTTGAATTTGTAAACAAAGCCACGTGCTTTTTGACAGCTGTCATCGACAACAACGCATCGCTAACCTCACTGCTGCCATCTTGACGGGCCTAAACCTCACTAGTGCCAACTTAACCTAACTAGCATGAGGTAAATAAACCCACGTGTTTTTTGACAGCCACGTGCTTTTTGACAGACAACAACGCATCGCTAACCTCAGTACTGCCATCTTGACGGGCCTAAACCTCAGTAGTGCCAACTTAACCTCACTACCGCGAGGTAAACAAAGCCACGTGTTTTTTGACAGCCACGTGCTTTTTGACAGATTTGTAAACAAAGCCACGTGCTTTTTGACAGACAACAACGCATCGCTAACCTCAGTACTGCCATCTTGACGGGCCTAAACCTCAGTAGTGCCAACTTAACCTCACTAGCATGAGGTAAACAAAGCCACGTGTTTTTTGACAGCCACATGCTTTTTGACAGATTTGTAAACAAAGCCACGTGCTTTTTGACAGACAACAACGCATCGCTAACCTCAGTACTGCCATCTTGACGGACCTAAACCTTAGTGGTACCAACTTAACCTAACTAGCGCGAGGTAAACAAAGCCACGTGCTTTTTGACAGCCACGTGCATTTTTGACAGCTGTCATCCGCCATCTTTGAGCACCGTGCTGCCCTCTTTATCGTAGTAGTTGTAAATTCATCACCTGTCATCCGCAGTGCTGCCATCTTGACGGGTCTAAACCTTAGTGCTACCAACTTAACCTCACTAGCGCGAGGTAAACAAAGCCACGTGCAGCTGTCATCCGCCATCTTTGAGCATCGTGCTGCCCTCTTTAGCTACTTACCTTTGAAATGTGGTACGTCACAGCTGTCATCTGCCATCTTGCAACCGTGCTGCACTCTATGTAGTGACGGTAAATTCCACGTGCTCTTGTTTGGAAACAAAGCCACGTGCAGCTGTCACCCGCCATCTTTAATCCATAGAGCACCGTGCTGCCCTCTTTAGCTACTTACCTTTGAAATGTGGTACGTCACAGCTGTCATCCGCCATCTTGCATCGCAAACCTCAGTGCTGCACTCTATGTAGTGGCGGCAAATTCTACGTGCTCTTGTTTGGAAACAAAGCCACATGTAGCTGTCATCCGCCATCTTTGAGCACCGTGCTACCCTCTTTAGCTACTTACCTTTGAAATGTGGTACGTCACAGCTGTCATCCGCCATCTTGCATCGCAAACCTCAGTGCTGCACTCTATGTGGTGGCGGCAAATTCCACGTGCTCTTGTTTGGAAACAAACCTATGCGCTTTTTTGTCAGCTATCATCCGCCATCTTTAATCTAGAGAGCACCGTGCTGCCCTCTATGTGGTGGTGGTAAATTCTACACGCTTTACAAACCTACGTGCTTTTCTGACAGCTGTCAACCGCCAGAGAGCACCGTGCTGCCCTCTTTATGCCGGTGGCAAATTCTACATGCTTTTTGACAGCTATCACCCGCAAGAGAGCACCGTGCTGCCATCTTTAGCTAGATACCTGTGGTGGCGGCAAATTCCACGTGCTCTTGTTCAGTAAACAAAGCCACGTGCTTTTTGACAGCTGTCGTCCGCTATCTTTAATCGATAGAGCACTGTACTGCGGGTAATTTCATCAGCTGTCATCCGCCATCTTTAATCTACAGAACGCCGTGCTGTTCTCTGTAGTAGCTGGCAATTTGAAAAGTTCTGTTAGCTATCATCCGTCATCTTTAATCAAGAGTGCTGCCATCTATGTGGTGGCGGCAAATTCCACGTGCTCTTCTTTAGTAAACAAAGCCACGTGCAGCTGTCATCCGCCATCTTTAAGCACCGTGCTGCGGGCAATTTCGTCAGCTGTCATCCGCCATCTTTAATCTACAGAACACCGTGCTGCCCTTTGTAGTAGCGAGCAATTTGAAAAGTTCTGTTAGCTATCATCCGCCATCTTTGAGCACCGTGCTGCCATCTATGTGGTGGCGGCAAATTCCACGTGCTTTACAAACTCACGTGCTTTTTTGACAGCTACCATCCGCCCTGCTGTCTGTAGTAGCGGGTAATTTGAAAAGTTCTGTTAGCTGTCATCCACCATCTTTGAGCACCGTGCTGCCATCTATGTAGTGGCGGCAAATTCCACGTGCTTTACAAACTCACGCGCAACTGTCATCCGCCATCTTACATCGCAAACCTCAGTGCTACACTCCGCGAGATGATCGCTATACATAGACTCCCTTGGGATGCGGTTATACATGGCTCCTTATGAGGGATGCTTGCGCGAGATGGTGGTTGCTCTTATGAGGTGGCTTAAGGATCCTTGGCTAGAGCTGCCCTAAGGATGCTTGCGCAAGATGGCGCATGCAAGATGGCAGCTATACATAGCTCCTTATGAGACAGTCAGTACTCGATACAACACGTGATCAGAACATTGATTGATGTGTTCAGAACACAAAATAAGTAGAATCGAACGCTGTACAACATGTTAGGGGATACCTTTGTTTAGATTGAAACATAACAAGACTCGATGTCATTACATGTGATCAGAACAATGATTGATGTGTTCAGATCACTAAACAAGAAGAACCGAACACTGTACAACATGTTAGGGGATACCTTTGTTCTAAGAAGATCAGATTGAAACATAACAAGACTAGAATTGAACACTGCACTCGATGTCGTTACATGTGATCAGAACAATGATTGATGTGTTCAGATCACTAAACAAGTAGAATCGAACGCTGTACAACATGTTAGGGGATAACTTTGCTCTAAGAAGATCAGATTGAAACATAACAAGACTAGAATTGAACACTGCACTCGATGTCGTTACATGTGATCAGAACATTGATTGATGTGTTCAGATCACTAAACAAGTAGAACCGAACACTGTACAACATGTTAGGGGATACCTTTGTTTAGATTGAAACTAACAAGACTAGAATCGAACACTGCACTCGATGTCGTTACATGTGATCCGATACAACATGTTAGGGGATACCTTTGTCCTAAGAACCGAACACTGTACAACATGTTAGGGGATACCTTTATTTAGATTGAAACTAACAAGACTAGATTGAAACACTAGAATCGTTCACACTAGAATGTGTTCAGTACAACTTCAGTACAACACACACACACACACACACACACACACATGTTGTATCGAGTACTGACTGTCTCATAAGGAGCTATGTATAGCTGCCATCTTGCATGCGCCATCTTGCGCAAGCATCCTTAGGGCAGCTCTAGCCAAGGATCCTTAAGCCACCTCATAAGAGCAACCACCATCTCGCGCAAGCATCCCTCATAAGGAGCCATGTATAACCGCATCCCAAGGGAGTCTATGTATAGCGATCATCTCGCGGAGTGTAGCACTGAGGTTTGCGATGTAAGATGGCGGATGACAGTTGCGCGTGAGTTTGTAAAGCACGTGGAATTTGCCGCCACTACATAGATGGCAGCACGGTGCTCAAAGATGGTGGATGACAGCTAACAGAACTTTTCAAATTACCCGCTACTACAGACAGCAGGGCGGATGGTAGCTGTCAAAAAAGCACGTGAGTTTGTAAAGCACGTGGAATTTGCCGCCACCACATAGATGGCAGCACGGTGCTCAAAGATGGCGGATGATAGCTAACAGAACTTTTCAAATTGCCCGCTACTACAGAGGGCAGCACGGTGTTCTGTAGATTAAAGATGGCGGATGACAGCTGACGAAATTGCCCGCAGCATGGTGCTTAAAGATGGTGGATGACAGCTGCACGTGGCTTTGTTTACTAAACAAGAGCACGTGGAATTTGCCGCCACCACATAGATGGCAGCACTCTTGATTAAAGATGACGGATGATAGCTAACAGAACTTTTCAAATTGCCCGCTACTACAGAGAGCAGCACGGCGTTCTGTAGATTAAAGATGGCGGATGACAGCTGATGAAATTACCCGCAGTACAGTGCTCTATCGATTAAAGATAGCGGACGACAGCTGTCAAAAAGCACGTGGCTTTGTTTACTAAACAAGAGCACGTGGAATTTGCCGCCACCACAGGTATCTAGCTAAAGATGGCAGCACGGTGCTCTCTTGCGGGTGATAGCTGTCAAAAAGCATGTAGAATTTGCCACCGGCATAAAGAGGGCAGCACGGTGCTCTCTGGCGGTTGACAGCTGTCAGAAAAGCACATAGGTTTGTAAAGCGTGTAGAATTTACCACCACCACATAGAGGGCAGCACGGTGCTCTCTAGATTAAAGATGGCGGATGATAGCTGACAAAAAAGCGCATAGGTTTGTTTCCAAACAAGAGCACGTGGAATTTGCCGCCACCACATAGAGTGCAGCACTGAGGTTTGCGATGCAAGATGGCGGATGACAGCTGTGACGTACCACATTTCAAAGGTAAGTAGCTAAAGAGGGTAGCACGGTGCTCAAAGATGGCGGATGACAGCTACATGTGGCTTTGTTTCCAAACAAGAGCACGTAGAATTTGCCGCCACTACATAGAGTGCAGCACTGAGGTTTGCGATGCAAGATGGCGGATGACAGCTGTGACGTACCACATTTCAAAGGTAAGTAGCTAAAGAGGGCAGCACGGTGCTCTATGGATTAAAGATGGCGGGTGACAGCTGCACGTGGCTTTGTTTCCAAACAAGAGCACGTGGAATTTACCGTCACTACATAGAGTGCAGCACGGTTGCAAGATGGCAGATGACAGCTGTGACGTACCACATTTCAAAGGTAAGTAGCTAAAGAGGGCAGCACGATGCTCAAAGATGGCGGATGACAGCTGCACGTGGCTTTGTTTACCTCGCGCTAGTGAGGTTAAGTTGGTAGCACTAAGGTTTAGACCCGTCAAGATGGCAGCACTGCGGATGACAGGTGATGAATTTACAACTACTACGATAAAGAGGGCAGCACGGTGCTCAAAGATGGCGGATGACAGCTGTCAAAAATGCACGTGGCTGTCAAAAAGCACGTGGCTTTGTTTACCTCGCGCTAGTTAGGTTAAGTTGGTACCACTAAGGTTTAGGTCCGTCAAGATGGCAGTACTGAGGTTAGCGATGCGTTGTTGTCTGTCAAAAAGCACGTGGCTTTGTTTACAAATCTGTCAAAAAGCACGTGGCTGTCAAAAAACACGTGGCTTTGTTTACCTCGCGCTAGTGAGGTTAAGTTGGCACTACTGAGGTTTAGGCCCGTCAAGATGGCAGTACTGAGGTTAGCGATGCGTTGTTGTCTGTCAAAAGCACGTGGCTGTCAAAAAACACGTGGGTTTGTTTACCTCATGCTAGTTAGGTTAAGTTGGCACTAGTGAGGTTTAGGCCCGTCAAGATGGCAGCAGTGAGGTTAGCGATGCGTTGTTGTCGATGACAGCTGTCAAAAAGCACGTGGCTTTGTTTACAAATTCAAATCTCGCGCCAAAATTCAAATTTCCCGCCAAAATTCAAATTTCCCGCCAAAATTCAAATTTCCCGCGGGCGGCGGCGGCGGCGGCGGAGGAGGAGGAGGAGGCGGGCGGAGGCGTGCGGCGGAGGAGGCGCCAGAACTCTCCCGTTATACTACTAATACCCACTGGCATTCACTGTCCTCGTCTTACAGGAAGTTTTAAATAATAGATGGATTTATTTGCAGTGTTAAAAAGGTAGTCAAAACATAATTGCAAAGTACCTAGCTTGTAAGTAGGTAGGCTGTTAGATTATTATATTTACAGTATTAATTTTATCAATCAGTATTTTTATAACTAGTCGACGTTCGACAATTAACCAAATTCAGCTCTCTAGCCTCCACGTCTGGCTGAGTGGCTCAGACGGTTGAGGCGCTGGCCTTCTGAACCCAACTTGGCAGGTTCGATCATGGCTCAGTGCGATGGCATTTGAAGTTGCACAGCGTCGTGTCGGTAGATTTACTGGTACGTAAAGGAGCTCATTCGGGACTAAATTTCGGCACCTCAGCGTCTTCAGAAACCATAAAAGTTGTAAGTGGGACGTAAATCCAATAACATTATTATCTTGCTTACCCTATGACTATGAGTCACGCCCATGACCACTCGAAACTGCCTGTTTTATATTCGGAAGAATAGCTCGGTATTCTCTCAGTTCGTATGTCGCATCATTGCACAATACTTCACCGGTGTACGTGGAGTAAGTGAGCAGACTGATGCAATAGCTTAAATAAAACCAGTGGGCTATTGTACATCTCGTGTAGCCTATACAAAACATGACGATTTAAAAATCCTCTGCTGATAAAGAAAGACATTTTCAAAGATGGCCGAGTTAGTTGGCCGTGCGTTTATGGTCGCGTAGGTTTGAGTTTGCATTCGGGGGATGGCGGGTTCGAATCCTACCGTCGGCAGCCGTTAAGACGGTATTCCATGGTGTCCCATTTTCGCACCAAGCACATGCTGGTGCTGTACCTTAATTAAGACAGCGGCCGCTTCCTTTCCACTTCTAGCTCTTCTTATCTCTTCGTCGCCATGAGACCGTCCGTGTGGATGCGACGTAAAGCAACTTATTTGATTTTTATTTAATATGTGGGCTACTTATTTTGGATACAGGTATTTTTACATCTAATTATATATATTCAAGAGTTGTAACTTTCGGAGAACTGTCGAAAACCATTAGGTAGTGTATAAAATTTGAGTTATGCCAGTAATTATTATTATTATTATTATTATTATTATTATTATTATTATTATTATTGCGCCAGTTGAAGCTCCTCTGCCGGAGGAAGTCTGAACTTTATCTACTGTGATAATTTTCAAGTTTCTCAGAAGATGTCACTACTTGGAAATTTTGAAGTTTCTGAACTGGGTCGTTTTCGACGTAGTTTTGTTTTGCCTGTAGTAAGAAGTGTGAACATTCTCTTCTAGAGGACACTACTGAAGAACTACAATTGTGCACCCTAGTGCGAAGTGAAAGAACTATGTTTTTGGAGAAAATTTGAATTCATAAGTTTGTTCTTTGTTAAATTTCTTGTAGTCATGGTTTAAGTTGGCAATATTAACCCTTTCTTTCCCCTTGTTTTGAATTTAGCCAATCCCGAATTTCTCGAATTGAATTTCCACCAATAATGTGTTTCTTCTTCATCTTGTGTAGGGGTTTTCTTGGTTAACCAATAAAATTCTTGTGGGAGGGTGTTCTCATTCCTGAAACGCCTCGAACTTTCCGCGAGAGTATATAAACTGCTGATTTTAGGGTCTCTGCGCCACTTCAGTAACATCTTTCAGTGTGTAAAGTACGTAGCAGGGGGCGGGAAGCGCCTCTTTCTTCGGGCAGTAGTTCATCCACAAGGTAATGGCCGTTTAATAACTTTTTTTCTTGCTAGCTCAGCAGTTTAACTCTCGGGGCAGGTCCGAAGCCTTTTACCATGTAACTTCCCTTAAAATGTAAAAACACTTGGTATCTATTCTATCTTTTTAAACTACAAATCGGGATAGAGAGTGCTTAACCCTCTCGAGCTCCCACTCATATTGCATTGAGGTAAACTGATTTCCACAACTTTTTCTTCCTTAACGTAATGTAAATTGTTCCTTCCATAAGTCACCTCTTTAGTATGGGATTAGCCTTTGCATTAGCGGCCTAGAGCCAGATTAGGTTTTAAACAAAATGTATTAGGAGTGCAAGTACGCCTCCTCTCAAGTTGGTATTTTTGAGGCCATGTAACGTTCATGTTTCTTTACTTAATAGGCCTCAGTAGGTTGGGTATTTTACCCCTGTGTTTATGTCCTTAGAGGACAACTTGAAGGTGGAGTTTAGTGTGGCCTTTGATAGGCTTAAATTTTAAGAGCGAGTTGATCTTTCTTGAAAAAGTGCGTTGTTGAATGCCTCGAGGATGCTTTACCGTATAAAGAGGAGCAAGTGCTCCTAGGCATGTTTGGGGTCTTCTGCCCCTTTGTTGACTTCTGAATATCGTAAGGTTGGGCTTATAGCTCAAGAATTGGGTGTCTGGCTCTCGGAGCCCAAATCCTGTAATCTCTGTAATTGTACCTTTTCGAATTGTGTTTCGGCTACTGGGTACCTGTTCAATTTGTTATTTCTTATTCTTGATTTTGAAAAGAAAATATAACCTTGTTAAATTTTACCTTAACTTTAATTTCGTAGTTTGAGACCCGTTCACCCCCGCACCTTCTTTCACCTCTGCTGTTCCACAGATACCTTGGAACAAGTGGTAGCAGAGCGTGGTTGAATGGGTCTCAATTTAGCCCCTTTTGACGGCCAAACATTGCTTTGATTACAACTCTAAATATTTTCTCACTTGCTGGAATTTTTACTTTTTCCTTTTTCAAAATTGTTCTGTCATCATGCCAGGCCCTCGCGATGTTCTCCATCTTAAATATTTGCGCAAGGAGGAGTTGATCTATGAGTTAACTATTAGAAATGTGCAATCTGGAGGCACGGTTGCGGTAGATACAAATAAGCTTAGAGTGTCCCTTGATTTGCCCATTTCCATCCCCACTTTGGGAGAGAAAGAAATTGACGACTCTCTTTCCACGATCACTGACAATACTACTGAGCTAGCATCTGTAGTTAGTTTTTTGAAGAGAATGATCCTTCTTCTAATCAAATTAAACGTGTGCAAGCCAGGTTATTTCATTTTCCTAATAGAGTTAACGATCTGTTGTCTCTGAAGTTGAATGACGTTCAGAGGAAGGAAGCTAGTATGGTTCTTGAAAATCTTTCTGAATTATCCAGTAAGGTTACCCAATTGTTAACTGGGGAAGTTCCTCCCAAAACTGATCAACCCACCACGGTGAATGTAGGTAACGAGGAAGAAACTCCTAAGGGAGAAGTCAATAGGAAAACCGTTGCAGCAAAAACAACCTCTGCCCCATCGGACAACGAGTCTGAACGCCGTACCTCGTTGAATAATGTACGTTCTGAATTAACTTCTTTGCCACTTAAACCTTTACCTACTATGTCACCTGGGTTCAGCAGCTTGCCTCATCCATTAGCAATGTTGCTCAGAGGTATCTCTAAGTTTTCTGTTAATACCACCAGTGAAGTAATTTCATTTTTAAGGTTTTTAGTTGAGTTCCAGGACCATGCTCTTGTTTTTTCTCTTTCTCCATGTCAGATTTTGCAAATCATCTATCCCTATGCAATTGGTATTCTCTCAGACAAAATAGTAAGAGCCATTGCCGAGCAATCATCTATTGAAGACTTCCACGCCCACTTGCTAGCTAACTTCATCCCGGCTAGGGCAAGGTCCTCACTTATTCAGAAGTACTATTATCGGGTACAGCGTTTGGATGAAAAATTGGCAGATTTCATCCAAGATATTAAGTTCTATACTAGGGTGTTTGCTCTTCACTTCCCTGAAGATCAGATTGTACAGGCTATTGTGGAAGGCATTTCACCATCCTATAGGTCATATTTGTGTTTCGCGGCGTGCCCGCAAACCTTCTCTGAACTTGAAGCATTGGCCGTCTCAGCGGAAGGAGTTAGATACGCCGATTCCTTGCGTGTAGCGAAAGAACCTCCTCCTTCTTTTAGTAATCCTCGGCCTCCACCTCGCCGACCAGTCACACCCCGTAAATGTTATGCTTGCGGGTCGCCTGACCATCTTCGCAATAAATGTCCATTGGTCAAATCTAGTAGGGCAAATAATGGAGCTGGTTCATCACTAGGTTGTTTTAAATGTGGGGCTTTCTCAGTTATCGCCAAGAATTGCCCAAATTCGAATAGCACCCCCTCCTGCTCAACTTCTGGCGCAAATTCCACCAATGCCAATAATAAAAAGTGACTAGTGGCTTCGGCTGAGTCGACTAATCCATCTTCCCGAGGCTCAGCCCCTGGTAAACAGGTCGAAAATTCAGGGAAAATTCAGTCCTCAAATTCATCTTTTGAATGCCCCAAAGAATGTCTTAGGATTGCGGCGGATATCCCCGCACCCGCACCTGTTCTCAAAATTGAGTTAAATAATGAGCCTATAACAGCTCTATTAGATTCAGGCAGTGTTTGTTCTATTATTTCGGCTGAATGGTATTGAAATCTGTTTGTAAGCTTCCTGACTATTGTTTGTCTGCGATCCAATATGTTTCGGCTAATTCATCTCCATTAGAAATTCTAGGTTCTTTAAATGTCAAAATTCGTATTTTTAAATTTACTTGGAAAATCAAATTGTTTGTGGCTAAGCACTTGTCTTGCCCCATTATATTGGGAGCTGACTTCATTTCTCACACTGGTCTTGTGCTCGATCTTCAGAGTAAGTCGTGCACTTCAAATTTGCTTCCAATTGTAAAATCCCCTTGTTAAAGTGTAATTCTGTATCATGTTCCTCTATTTCGCCGACCCAGGATGAGATGTTATTAGACCTTAGACATCTACCTGAGGAGCAGGCTGATAGTATTCGTAAATTGTGTCAGTCGTTTCCAGAGGTGTTCTCTGATACTCTTGGTGTTACTGACCTTATTGAATACAAAATTGAGGTCACGGATTCGATTCCGGTCCGTTTTCCACCTTATAGGCTATCTCCACCTAAAATGAAGGCTCTGAAAGAAATCATCGATCAGATGTTGAAGGATGGTATTATTAGGCCCTCTAAGTCGGCGTATTCTTCGCCTATTTTGCTAGTCCCGAAACCCCAAGGTGGCTTCAGGCCTGTCATTGATCATAGGGCTCTCAATCGGAAGGTGGTGTTACAATCTGTGCCCCTTCCTGACCTTCATTCTTGCTTTTCGCGGTTTCGTAAAGCTAAATTCTTCACCATCTTGGACCTGAATCAGGCCTACAATCAAATTCCCCTTGCCGAAGTGTCTAAACATCTTACAGCGTTTGCCACGGATAGGAATTTGTATGAATACAACCGCGTGCTTTTCGGGCTCCCCACGGGAGCAGCTGTACTCACTAGACTGCTAGATAGGGTCTTCTCCGACATCAAATTTGAGTACTTGTATCACTACCTGGATGATGTCGTCGTATTTTTGGAGACCTTTGAAGAACATCTAGATCATCTGCGAGAAGTTCTCAATCGCCTTCGTAAGGCTGGGTTAACTGTTAAGTTGTCCAAAGTTGCCTTTGCTAAGCCCTCCATGTCATTCCTAGGGCATATTGTGTCACCTGATGGTGTTGCAGTCGATCATTCTAGAACACAGGCCATCCGTGATTTTAAACCTCCCAAGGACATCAAAGGTATCGCCAGGTTCATTGGTATGGTGAATTTCTTCAGGAAGTTTATTCCTAACTTCGCTAGTAGAGCGGCGCCCTTGAACCGTCTTCGTAGGAAAGGCATCAAATTTGAGTGGGGACCTTCTCAACAAGCCGCTTTTGAAGATCTTAAATTAGCTCTCTGTAATGCCCCTGTCCTTGCTATGCCTGATTTCTCAAAGAAATTCATCGTCCAAACCGACGCGTCGTCGTCGGCGGTAGCTGCAGTCCTTCTTCAAGAGACTGAACTAGGGAGGCGACCCATCGCCTATGCATCTAGGACTCTATCGGCTCAAGAAGCCAAGTATTCCATCTATGAGCTCGAAGGTTTGACAGTCTTATTTGCCTTAGAAAAGTTCCGTCTCTATCTGGAACATGTCAAATTCGACCTGGAGACAGTTAATCAAGCCTTAAGCTGGGTCTTAGGTAGGCGGCGTCGTACTGGTCGTATAGCCCGTTGGGCTATCCGAATTTCTGCCTTCCAATTTGAGGTTAGGCATATCAGAGGCACTGAAAATGTCGTTGCAGACGGACTCAGCCGTATGTTTTCCAGCGACGTCGAGACCCATGAACCGGTCGATAGTTCATCACCTCCCGGGTCCATACTATCTGAGGTTAATGCCATCTTAAGAGATGCTCCCATGCTCTTTAGGGACATTGAGAAATATCAACGTGAAAATCCGACGCTGGCTCCGATAATGGAAACCCTTTCTTCTGGGGAACATGATGTCCCTTATGTACTGAGGAATGGTGTTCTATGTTGCTCTTCGAGGCATGATAAGATGATGAAGGTTGTCGTTCCAGCTGTTTTTGTGCCTATGGTCTTCAAGTACTATCATGAGACCCCATTAGGGGGGCATCTTGGAATCTTTAAAACTCGTGAAAAGATTCGTGAAAGGTTCATCTGGAAGGGTATGGACGGTGAAATCCGTGAACTAGAAAGGCTTGTAAATCTTGTTTGCTTAGTAAACCCACTATGTCCACCAAGGTAGGCCTTTTGTATTCTCATCAGGCTTCGCGCCCCATGGAACGCCTGTATATTGATTATGTAGGACCCTTCCCCCAGTCAAAGGGAAATGCCAACAAGTTGATCTTTGTATGTGTAGATGGTTTTACAAGATTTTCCTGGTTATTTCCGACTAAGCTGGCTACCGCTCAGTCCACCATTACTTGTCTAAATTCAATCTTTGCTTCTTTTGGTCCGTGTCAATATATTGTGTCTGATAATGCTAAGGCTTTTACATCTAATTTATTTCGTAAATTCTGCTTTGACCTGTCCATCTCTCACGTGACAGCTTCTGCTTATTACCCTCAACCATCTCTGGCTGAACGGGTTAATCGTAATCTCAGGTCCGCGCTTATTGCCTATCATCATGAAGATCATTCTAGGTGGGACACGTCCCTGCATTGGTTAGCTTTTGCTTTGAATTCGGCGGTTCATATATCACATAAGTTTACTCCAGCTTCTTTGATGTTCAAGTTCGTTCCCAACACGCCGCTCTCTAACCTCTGGTCTCTGAGTGACATTCTACCCGTGACAATAGATCCAGATAATATTAAAGATCTTTGGAAGAAGGCTAAAGCCAATCTTAAGGTGTCTCATGAAAAGGTTAGGGAAAGATATGATCGTGGACGGAGACCCACCAATTTGAAGATAGGTGACCAGGTGTGGTCAAAAATTTTGTTCCCGCGGGCAAGCTTGCCCCCAGATTTCATAGGCCGTGTATAATTCTCGATTTTCTTACGCCGGTCACATTATTATTAAGCAATCCAGCCACCGAGAGGATATTTAGGGTTCACCTGTCGCAGGTGAAACCGGTATAATTTCTGTGCTAACATGCTTCATATGATTTTGAAAGGAATATGAAGGTTATATTGTTTGAGGGGTTTCACTTTTAAGGCCTTCTGCCCTTTCTTCAATATTTTTTACATTTCAGCATTTATTGTAAACCCTCCCCGCACATTTAAACTGCCATCCTGTCCTTGCCACGGCCATTACCATGCTCCCGTCTCCTGCTCCACAACACACAGTGGCTTGCATATGAAAAGAATTTCTCCACGCCGCTGGCCCCTCAACCTCACCACAATGAATGTACCCTACGATCATTCTGGTTCAACAAAAATTCTGCCGTCGAGCTTTAATGTTTCAGTGCCCCAGCAGCCGCGCGGCGCCGTGCCGCGACTGGGATAGAGGAAGGGCCCCCTCTACTCCAGCGAGGTCGACCTGTGCACGGCGAGCCGGAGCCCTCCTCCCGGCCAAGGCTGATGTGCGGCGCACAACCTGCTACTTGCCCGCAGCCTGTATATGTTCGCCGCGGGCGCGGCGTGCATCAACACCACTACTCCTCTCATAGTGCGGGCGAGCGGTATCTCAGGGTACTTGAAGGGTCCGAGCGGCCTCCTCTGGACTCAAGCAGCGGCGGCTGGCCTGGCCGTCAGACATCGGCAACTGATATATTTAGTCAGGTACATGGACGTTTCACATCAACAATTATTACCTTTTTGGATTTTACTGCAATATCTGGTGGACTTCGGAATTCAACTTCTACAAACATAAAGACGTTACATCAGCAATATCTATAAAGAATTTTGAAACTGGATCAAACCAAATTTAGAAAATTTTTATAAATGCTTCTGCAATTAATCTCCATATCAACATCATAACTTGGACCGTGTTTTCAAACAAATTTCGTGTGTCACCCCTGGAGGGACTTTTGGGGGGGGGTCTGTACCGGGCGGTACACCTCCACGCCGCTAATTCAAACTTTGCGCCAGTTGAAACTCCTCTGCCGGAGGAAGTCTGAACTTTATCTACTGTGATAATTTTCAAGTTTCTCAGAAGATGTCACTACTTGGAAATTTTGAAGTTTCTGAACTGGGTCGTTTTCGACGTAGTTTTGTTTTGCCTATAGTAAGAAGTGTGAACATTCTCTTCTAGAGGACACTACTGAAGAACTACAATTGTGCACCCTAGTGCGAAGTGAAAGAACTATGTTTTTGGAGAAAATTTGAATTCATAAGTTTGTTCTGTGTTAAATTTCTTGCAGTCATGGTTTAAGTTGGCAATATTAACCCTTTCTTTCCCCTTGTTTTGAATTTAGCCAATCCCGAATTTCTCGAATTAAAGTTCCACCAATAATGTGTTTCTTCTTCATCTTGTGTAGGGGTTTTCTTGGTTAACCAATAAAATTCTTGTGGGAGGGTGTTCTCATTCCTGAAACGCCTCGAACTTTCCGCGAGAGTATATAAACTGCTGATTTTAGGGTCTCTGCGCCACTTCAGTAACATCTTTCAGTGTGTAAAGTACGTAGCAGGGGGCGGGAAGCGCCTCTTTCTTCGGGCAGTAGTTCAACAATCAGGTAATGGCCGGTTAATAACTTCTTTTCTTGCTAGCTCAGCAGTTTAACTCTCGGGGCGGGTCCGAAGCGTTTCCACCATGTAACTTTTCCCTAAAATGTAACGACTCTTAGCTCTATTTTCTTTTAAAGTCACATATTGGGATAGAGAGTGCTTAACCCTCTCGAGCTCCCACTCATATTGCATTGAGGTAAACTTCTTATCACAACTTTTTCTTCCTTAACGTAATGTAAATTGTTCCTTCCATAAGTCACCTCTTTAGTATGGGATTAGCCCTTGCATTAGCGGCCTAGAGCCAGATTAGGTTTTAAACAAAATGTATTAGGAGTGCAAGTACGCCTCCTCTCAAGTTGGTATTTTTGAGGCCATGTAATTTTCATGTTTCTTTACTTAATAGGCCTCAGTAGGTTGGGTATTTTACCCCTGTGTTAATGTCCTTAGAGGACAACTTGAAGGTGGAGTTTGGTGTGGCCTTTGATAGGCTTAAATTTTAAGAGCGAGTTGATCTTTCTTGAAAAAGTGCGTTGTTGAATGCCTCGAGGAGGCTTTACCGTGTAAAGAGGAGCAAGTGCTCCTAGGCATGTTTGGGGTCTTCTGCCCCTTTGTTGACTTCTGAATATCGTAAGGTTGGGCTTATAGCTCAAGAATTGGGTGTCTGGCTCTCGGAGCCCAAATCCTGTAATCTTTGTAATTGTACCTTTTCGAATTGTGTTTCGGCTACTGGGTACCTGTTCAATTTGTTATTTCTTATTCTTGATTTTGAAAAGAAAATATAACCTTGTTAAATTTTACCTTAACTTTAATTTCGTAGTTTGAGACCCGTTCACCCCCGCACCTTCTTTCACCTCTGCTGTTCCACAGATACCTCGGAACAATTATTATTATTATTATTATTATTATTATTATTATTATTATTATTATTAACTACGTAAGTTTTGTGCTGCAATATAATAAGCAAGTATAGTACTGAATCTGAGATGCCGCATAGGAAAGCAGTTCTTAGAATGAAGACCAGATGGCAGCAGCAGGCTGTTGCTACTGCTGTCTTATCAGTACACACCGCACAGATTCAATAGGATCGATGACGCAAACGAACCGTGAATCGGCTCACTGTGTCAATTCAATAACGTGAACGGAATGAAATGAATCGATTCATTGAAATCAATCGAATATCCCATCACTAGCGGCGGCTCCTCTGCGGCTGTGATTAATGACTGGCAGACGAAATGAAATGATACTGGAGAGTGTTGCTTGAAGGGTAGAATCGGAGTACCCTGTGGGGTCGCGGGTGCGAACCGCGTAGCACATGTGGATTTGACACTGTTTTACGGCCGGATGCCCTTCCTGACACCGACCCTATATGAAGGGATTTAATCACTGTTGTGTGTTTCTGTGGTTGTTAATAGTGTGGTATGTTGTCTGAATATGAAGAATAGAGTGTTGGGACGGACACAAATACCCAGTCCACGAGCCAGAAGAATTAATTAGAAGCGATTAAAATCTCCGACCCAGCCGGGAATCAAACCCAGGAACCTCTGACCATTCAACCAACGAGTTGGACTACAAAATAAATCACTGTATGAATATAAAAAGAAGGAAATTACACACGTGGGCTTCTCCTCACGCTCAATACAAGACAAGTGCGCACTGATTTAAGGCCTAAAACACACACCCAACAAATAAATACTACAGAAGTGAGCTACCCGCGGTTCACAGAGTGAGGCTTGTCAAACAGTTAGTAAATAATACACTAGAGGTAGCACTGGCGCTGCAGTCGCAACGAGCGCGCTGTTTGACAAAAGCTGGTTTGTTTTTCGCTGTCACTACTGCAGTTTCTCGATAAATTAAAGTCTTAATGTCAGTCTCCTGGGCGGCTTATTGCTGCACGGGGAGGTTCATAAAGGACAATGGCGTATCATTTCACAGGTATATTTATTTCAAATTAATTTTCGTACGAATAAAATAATAATTTGTGTGTCACTTATCGTCATGTGGATTGGCCTACTTGCGCTGACTTCGCGGTTTCTTTCCCTGTTGGCACGAATGAGATTCTTTGGACTTTACCATGAAGACAAAAAATAATGTTTGGGAAATATTAGGGCAGACATTTTTATTTCAATGAATAGCCATGTCTTTGTAAGCGAATATCCAGAAAATCCAGTGAAAGAGTGCGAATATGAGCTTATGTTGGCAGATCATACATCCCAGTGTTAGAAGTAGGTTGTTTCGTAACCAATACGTTGATACACTGTTACTCTTCTTTATAGTCAAAAAGTAATGTTGACTTCTTAATACAGCGCTGATTATAAGTGGCTCCTAATGGCCGTGATTACTCACTGTTAACCTGATGTATTTCGTTTCCTTTCTTGTAATGCCACTGATGTGCGAGTGGTTGCGGGTTTTGGGTCACCTGCATTCGGGTGATAGTGGGTTCGAACTCCACTGTCGGTAGCCCTGAGGATGTTTTACGTGGTTTCCAGTTTTTACACCAGGCAAATGCTGGGACTGTACCTTAATTAAGACCACCGTCGCTTTCTCCCCACTCCTAGCCCTTTCCTATCACACCGTCTCCATAAGATCTATCTGTGTAGGTGAGACGCAAGGCAAATTGTAAACAAACAAAATACTATTGCAAAGATTTGTTCTGTTCTCTTCAATCGTATAATTTACCACTCTCACTTTCCATTAAAGGAAGTCACGTTACCACTTCAAATCTTAAAGCAAATCAAACATTTCACGAGCAGCTGAATAAAAAACTCCATAATAGATTGAAACCACAAACGAGTGCCATATTTCCATTTGTATTCATGCTTAGGAAACAGTGATGGTGATGACGATGATGATGATGATGATGATGATGATAATAATAATAATAGTAATGAATGTACCGGGAGGTACACCTCAACTCCGCGCATTCAAAATGAGCGCCTTAATTAACTCCTCTATCGATCAAAAGGTGAAACTGATACTATTTGAAGTTCGAACTTTAATCAGAAGATGTCACCACGGAAATATTAAGTAATTGTGTTATTATGAGGTTTCCTAAACTGAATTTCTCCTTGCTTTGTTTTGCTACACATCAAGAAATTTGGGCATTTTTCCACAGATGACACTACTCAAAACTCTGATCATGCACTCTGGTGCAAGGTGGAAGAACTTATAACTTTAAGAAGTTTCGTATTCTAGGTTTTCATAACTGAATCTATGTTCATTTATTTGTGGGTTGGCGACACTTCCTTTTCTTTCCGCCAGGTTTGAATCTAGCCAATCATAAATTTTTGTAACTAATTTTCAACCAATCCCGCATTTCTTGTTCACTTTGAATTTACCAATAAAATTTAGAGGGCGGGTCTGGATTAGTCTTGAATTCTCTCGAACCTTCCCTGCGGCTTTTCGGGCTACCTTGCCAATTGATCGTCGTCTTTCTGAGTGTGTGTGTTAAAGCAGGAGGCGAGGCGCCTCTTTCTTCGGCCACCAGAACATCTGCAAGGTAATGGCCACATAAAATCTATCTTTCTTGCCGTATCCGCCAAGTAATCCGAAGGGAAGGTCCGAATCCTTAATTATGTAACAAACGTTTCTAAAATGTAAATCTTCTTTCGGCTAATGTATAGATTTCATAAAGTCTTTGACTGTAAATCGGGGATAGAGAGTGAGTTACCCTCTCGAGCTCCCCTTCATTTTGGTTTGATGTGACTACGTTTCGAAAACTGTTGTCTTTCTCTAATGTATTAAGGTAATTTCCATGCAAGCCAACTCAGTAGTTTGGGAATAGCCCCTGTTTCATCGGTTGAGAGCCCTCTAGGTTTCAATTTTTCATTATCTGGAGCGCAGTGTTCGCCTCCATTCAGCTTGTGTTCGGGCCGTTTATTTAACCTGTTCTTTTTCGCCAAGGCCTAGTAGGTTGGGTATTAGATACCCTTGTGTAAGATTATTCCCATTTGTAATTCGTGCCTTGAAAGGCAATAAATTGTAAGATTTTGATGTAATGTTGCCTTGAGTAGGCTGAAAAGAAACTGAGAGCCTGTTAGCTCTTTTTCAAAGTTTTATAACAGTAAAGAGTGCGTCTGGAAGGCTAAATATTGTAATTTAGGGAGCAAGCCTCTTGAATTAATGGATTTATGCCTTTGACTATTTTGTTCCTCATTTTGAATTTAAATTCGGTAAAGTTGAGCTCGTTGCTCAGGAATTGTAAAACTAGGGGCTTCAAGCTTAAAATTGTTAAAATTCTGAATCTTGGATTTCTCCAAGTCTTGTTTTAAGATTGCCATTGTACCTGTCATGTTGTTATTTGTTAATTTTTGAAATTCTAAAGAAATATAACCTTTGTTAAATTTTTTATTCAATTCTTGATATTGTAGTTAGATCCTTTCAAGCCTACACCTTCCTTCACCATGTCTGCGTTCCACAAATACCCCGGAAAAATAATAATAATAATAATAATAATAATAATAATAATAATAATAATAATAATAATAATAATAATAATAATAATAATAATGGCGTAGGGATGTGGCGAACCCATCGCCCAGTGGTAAACCACTGCAAACAGCCACCCGAGTATTGGCGAGAAAACCATAACTATTCGGGTAAGGAGGAAATGCCTGCCCACAGCCGGAGAATATCTTGAGGCTCTCCAGGGCTAACAACCTTGGTTGTATGTAGAATGAGCAATTTTCTCCAAGCTAAGCTAAAGCTTCTCAAGCATGATGGTAAAATAAAGGCATGGAGTTAATACCCCAGGTGGCAACTTTTCAAAGAAATCCACCGTCGCCGACAAGCGACGCATGCATCCCGTTCGGATTCTGGGGGGACGCAACATCATGCCAAAGACGAGTCGGAGCGTCTTGGAAATCCTGAACAGTCACGAAAGCTGAAACCCATATCTAAGACTTTTTTGGCAACGTTCAACATAAACAGTTTAATACAAACTGGTAGGATGAAACAGCTGACCAATGCCCTCCAAGAAATTAAAATCGTAGTAATGGGTCTGCAAGAAAGTCGCTTCACTGACGAAGATATATTTGAGTCTGAAAGGTACCGGTTCTTCAAGAGCAGATCCCATAAGAGAGTAATGAAAAACACCCCTATCTTCGGTACAGATTTTGCTGTCAACACCAGAATTCTTAAGTCAGTCTCAAATTTTGAAGCTGTTAATGATAGGTTATGCCTACTATCCCTGCGTTGTGCTAATAAAACATATACGCTAGTCAATACACATGCTCCAACTAATGAACAAAACAAAAAAGACCTGGGAGGCACAGATAGATTCTGGAACATCCTGGATGCCAGATTAGCGAAAATCCCAAAGCACCACGTCAAGATCCTATTGGGTGGTTTTAATGCACAGGTAGAACGTGAACGGAAACACAGGAAAGTTGTTGGCCTCTACCCAGCACACAAAAGAACCAACAAGAATGGAGAACGCCTCGTTGAACTATGTGATAACCACAACCTCCAACTGATGTCAACACACTTTCGTCACTTACCAAGAAAACAGATGACATGGAGATGCCCAAACAAAACAATAGGAGAATTCCAAATAGACCATGTTGCTATATCTCGAAGACACAGTCCGGAAATCATGAACGTTACCGTAAAAAAGGGAATAAACATAGACTCAGATCACTATGTATCAGTAATCAAGTTTCGGCCAATCCCTCTCAACAAAAATAAGAACGAACCTCCCATAATTCGCTTTGACACAAAAAACTCAGAGAAAGAGAGAATGAATTCAAAGAACTTGCCCAACCAGTGAAAAAAGACTTCAACAGCACAAGAAAGCAGATGATTCAAGCTGCAAAAGGAGTGGCAGAAATCAAGAAGAGGAAGAAGCACACGTGGTGGAACGATAACTGCGGGAAGACCTTAGGGGATCGTCTGAATGCCTGTAAAAAGTATTACACCTCGAAAAAAGGAGAAAATTGGAAGATGTACAAAACACAACAAGCACAAACAGCAAAAATAATACGCAGCGAGAAACGCAAGTATGAAAAGGAACTACTGGACAAGATTGAGCAAGACTTTCATAGGGGTGAGACCCGTGAATACTTCAGATATTTTAAAAAGAAGGTACAAGGATACAAGGCACCTTCCCTTTGCTTTCTAAGGAAAGATGGAACTCTTGCAAGATCAAATGAAGAAAACTGCAAAATCTTAGCTAAGTATTTTAACGACCTTCTAAACTGTGAAAAACCAGCCAACCCCATCAAAACAAACAAACCAGTGAGCCAAAACCTGCCATCTTCTCCACCAAATCAATATGAAATCAAGCGCCACATAAAGAGACTGAAAATTAACAAGGCTCCTGGTGAAGGCTCCATGATTGCGGAACTGTGGAAACATGCCCCGGAAGAAACAATTGACATCCTACACCAGACCATTGTAGATATATGGGAAAAATAACAACTACCAGAGGACTGGAAGCTAGCCTTGATCCATCCTTTACACAAGAAAGGAAATATAAGAGATGTGAACAATTACCGTGGAATTTCTCTTCTGCCAGTAGCCTACAAGATTCTGTCACTATGCATCCTTGAAAGCCTAGAACAGCAAATTGAGCACAAACTCGGGGAATACCAAGCAGGTTTTCGGAAAGGCCGATCAAGTGCAGAACAAATACTTAACCTAAAAACCATAATAAGATACCATATGCTGAGAGATAGAACCTATGTATCTACATTTGTAGACTTCAGGAAAGCATACGACTCCATCGAACGTGATGTGTTGCTTAACATCCTTGCAGAAATGGGAGTCGATGAGAAACTGCTGGCGATAATAAGGGCAACACTAACTAATACCAAATCCAAAGTAAAATTCCAAGGATGTCTCTCTGAACCCTTTGAGATCAAGACAGGCGTTCGACAGGGAGATGGGCTGTCACCTCTTTTGTTCAACTGCGTACTTGAGAAGGTAATACAGGAGTGGCGAAAGACGTTAAAAGAAAGAAACCTTTACAAACCCGTAAGGATTGGGACAAAGAAAAATGGAGTGGAAATAGATTGCTTAGCGTTCGCTGATGATATAGCCCTTATGGCAGAATGCAACAGAACAGATCAATGTGTTGAAGGAAGTAGCAGAACAAACAGGTTTACAAATTTCCTTTCAAAAGACAGAAGTAATGTCAAATATCAAAGATGGTACGGCACAACTAAACACCAAATATGGAACGATAAACCGTGTTAGTAAATTGAAATACTTTGGGGAATGGATTCAGCAAAATTGACTTGACAAAGAGGCCATAGCAGCAAGAATCAAGAAAATGGAAGTCACTTTCCAAACCACCCGCAACATTTACAACAAAAAGTGCTTTTCCCTGAACACAAAAATTCGTCACTACAACACTGCCATCAAACCAGTATCACTGTATGCATCTGAATGCCTTATCCTGTCCGAGAAATGTTTGCTTGCGGAGGAAGAAAAGAAAGATCTTACACACCATACTTGGTCCAAACTACAAAAATGGCATCTACATTAGAAAATCCTGGCAAGAAATATACTCTAAGATAGAGAAGATCACGGACACAATGCGTAAAGGCAGAGTTCGCTTCTACGGTCATATACGACGGATGATCGACTCTCGATGGACGAAACGTATCTTCAGTATATTTGACCCAAAACCAAAAACGGCAATGCCATGGTACGTTAATGTCAAGAAAGATCTTAAAGAACTGGGCCTACAAGCAGAGGATGCACAAGACCGAAATCTTTTCAGAGCAGCCATCAAGACTTTTGGGACTTTCCGGGACGAAAGATGGGCAACTGGTGCTAAATGGACAGAAGAACGTCGTGCTAAACACAGTGAGCTAATGAAGACGATGTGGATCAAGCGAAAGATGAACAAATGCCAGAATGTAAAGTGAGGCTTATCGTGGTCCCTAGTTGGCCAATTAGCGAAGTTGAATGAATGAATAATAATAATAATAATGTCATTGGATTTACGTTCCACTATTTACCTTTACGGCTTCCTCAGGGGCCGAGGTGCCGAACTGTTGTCCCACGGGTGTTCCTTTACCTACCCACAAATTTCCGACACGAGGCTGACATATTTGAGCACCAAATACCAGCGAACTGAGGTAGGATCGAACCTGCCAACTTGTGCTCAGAAAGTCAGCGCCTTAACCGGCGATGACTATATTTTGTCTACTTCGCTCCGAAATCTCGTCAACGCTTTTAGGCCTAAAACCTCTCTGATTCGCTTCGTACGAGAGAGAATATTTTCAGTCGTTGAGCGGAATTATGCCTAAGTCCTGTCCATTTATTACATTCATACAAAAGCTAGCGAAATATACGTATTCCCATTCTAAAAGTATGTTGTTAAAAGGCTTAACATGAAGAGTAAATTGATTTTGTTTACTTAACTGCAATTTAACACCGTCCTCTCTTATCAAGCATTTGTCATGTATTTCTTCTTTTTAGCTTTCTTTCTTCTGGAGAGAAACGTCGCAAGTATACTGTAGTCTCTGAAAATGTTTACATGTAAGAATTTTAAACCATATCAATATCCACACAGTTTTAAAAGTCCTCTATTTGCATTGATGAGTACAGCGGAGCGAGCTTTTTGCCAAACAGCTGAGATTTCAACATGCTCCGCTGTCTAGAGTGATTCTCTCGCAGACGGTGGCGCCGCTAGTACCAACTCTATGAGGCTTGTACCAGAACAAGACAGAAGAAGGGAACAAAGCGCTGGCTGTTTCCGCCATTGTGTTTCCTCTCTACGAATGTATTTATGAAAAAGACGTGTTGTATAGTTACTTTAGTAATCCACGGGCAAAAACACATCATCCTTTTAATCTATCTTTCATAATACTTTACAAAGCGCAGTATAATCACGAGGAATTACGGGTGTCCCATTCCTTGCAAGTCTATTAGAGCAATACTGATTTCTTAACGTGGATTCAGATATAGATCTTTTGGATCTAGAGATACAGTGATCCGTAAGTGGTATTTGGCATTTATACGTATTGTCCCCGTCAAGTTTGTGCCTTCCGGTTAAACAATTATGTATGTGTTAATAGCCAGTGTGATTCTTACAAGATGGGTTATTTTCAAAATTATTTGTGGCGACAAACTCTTATCTCATTCAGCCAGGTTTACGGCGAGCTGAGGTCTTTTTATTCTACTTTTTCACCCTCCTCGGGAGGGAGTGTGTGTGAGATCACGTGATATGCTGGCCCAGCTCAAGGCTAAAATGTGTCTACAGAGCTTGCGCGACGTGAAACATTCTAGAAACAAGTGAACCAATTACGGGAAGCAATTACGTAGTACAAACGCCAATAGTAATTCTTTCAACAGCCACAGAGCCAATCACAAGGATATTTAACCCCGTGACACTGCCCAAACCTCCACTTTATTCTTCGAGAACTTCACCGAGAGCCAAGTTAAATTTCGTGTGAACTTGTAATATTCATTTTGGTCAGGCACGGACACTTTGTAACCTTCGTTGTCAGTTTCAGCTCATACCAACTTGGTGCAGAGAAGAGGACTGCAGACCCAGGACAACTACAACACCAGTTGTTCAATATCATCTGCTAGTTCAAGAGGACTAATCCATTCAACGTGGGATTCGACATCTACCCCTAACATTTGGCACTAAACATGTAAGTGTCGGCGGCATCGAAGGAAGAACGTGACGGACCTCCAAGGGGCCTAGCAGGCCGCAACCGAGAATCGAGTTCATCGGAAAAATTTAAGTATCATTTTGTAATAATTTCTGTTCATCTATTTATAAAATTTAACGATATTCTTCATTAAAGTAGTATTTCTATTAGTTTTGAGTAGACTGATATTTTCATACTTCATTCTTTCCCACTTCAGGTAGTGAAGATGTGTGTATTGAATTATATTAGCCCAGATGTACAGTATTTCGTCTTTTAAAAATATTACAATCTAAGTGCAATTCTTAAAAATAAGGCTTTAGTAATCATTACCTTCTCGGATGAATGAGAATGTAAATAATCCTTTCTAAATCTTGTGAAACATTGTGGCACAACTTTTAGGTTGTGTTTCATTCATTGCATTACCATGCGATATTCCAGACTGTGTCATCCTTTAGAGATATCTAATTCAGACGTCGATGGTACACTTAAAAATCAACGCTAATAATAATAATAATAATTTAAAATAGGCTTAAATGGAAATTGTAATGGTTGTGAGTGATAAAATAATGTTAGAATTGTTCATGTGGAATATGTGAAGTTGTGCTCAACTATAGTTGTATTTACCTGGAAAATGGTAATCTGCGGCCAATTATATAATTTTGGAAGCATTAGTAATGGGTAACAATGCATTCCTATTAAAGTGGAGCACGTGTTGAGATGTATTTCGACATTAGGAGTAATAATAATAATTTATGGACACCCAATGACCACGTGTTAGATAACCTAGGTGATATGCATAGTTACTGTTTCTACCAGTCTTCTGAATAATAAGATATATTTGGAATATATCGCCGTTGTTATGTTGGAGCAATGTTCAATTAAGTGATGATTCTTGTTCGATCACAAGTCACGTTAGATGCTTAGTGTGTTGAAGTTAACAGAAGGTTACCAGTCAACACTATTCAACCTTCTTTTCCACAATAATCATGGATAAAAATAAAACCTAGGATACGAGGATAAAATGTAAGTTAATTTTGAGTGTCCTGTGTGCATGGAATGGGTGTGATTGTAGTTAGAAGTATTTTTCCGTGCTATTTATGTTGAAATGTGGTTATTAATCTGACCCCGTGTTCATCGCTGTGGAACGGATTATTCCAGCGTTGTTTGTGTTCTTGTTCATTTATTGTGCAGTGTTGTTTAAGTCTCAAAGCAGAGCTTAGTGACAAATTTAATCCAGGGTTAACGTGATTTTGAGCGATTTCAATAAGATCGATAAATTTTCTGAAGGAACAAGGAAAAGCAAATAAAACTGAATGTATTGTAACGCTAAATGTACAGCAACTAACATGAATCATTTTTAAATGCAGTAATCGACTCTAAACATTTAAAGAATAATTCCCTAAAGATATTTACGATTCGATAATTAATAATCAGAACTTGTGTTAGTGAAGAACTGTCATCATTTGAGATAGAGTCGAGTGTTCAAATGTAGAATATTGTACAGATTAGGTTTAGGAGAACGTGGTCATTAACCACGCACATTAAGTGGGCGTTTAATACTTTCTTGTTCTTGTTTAAAATAATACAGTTGCTATGATGCTTTGAAAGTTCACAGATTATTTCTGGATGTTATTAGGATGGAGTACATCCATTTATTTTCATTTTTGCGTAGTCAAGAAAGAAGGCTAATTTTTCTTATTTATTCGTTTAGAGGATAGTCCAGACATGCCAGCGTCAATCCAGCAATGGGAATTTATTTATGTAGTCTATTTTTTCAAGGATTGTAAAAATTCGTGTGTTTATAAGACAACGTCCAGCAAGAGATTTTTGTTAAAATTTATTATATGTGCATACCTCAAAATAATTATCAAGCCTCTTTTTAAATTGTTTCTTTGTATTGTCGTCAACCCTGGTCCTTTAAATGCCTCCAAATTGGGACAGCAAGCAAACGAAGGGACCTCTGACCGTGACCGGGTAAATAGGGGGCAGCATATATGTTATTACTTTTGTTAATATTATTATTTCTGGTGTATAACGACGTTATTATTTCTTTATTTTCAGGGCCCATACGAATGTACAATAGAAGATATTACGGACTGTGAGAATGTGGGAAGTGGTCTAGTTCAGCATCATTTAAAAGTTCGGAAGGTAAATGCCACTACAAGGCTACTCCAAGGTCGAGCGGATTTCAAGATTCCCTTTGACGAGAATATGCCAGTAAGTGTTGTCTGTTATACAGGTCTTGTTTCGAGAGTTGGAAATGATAGAGCTCTGCCCTTTCCCAGCTACTATTCATGGTTAGTTTGTTCATATAAAGATAAACATTTCATTGTTCCATATTGAAAAGTATCACACTTAAAATTGAAATAATAAATAAAGAGGTTCAACCTATTCAATAAAAAATTTTTTCACGTCAACTGTTCCAAACGTTCTACAGGATCACAATTACTTATTCATTTATATTGAATTATAATATATGTATCTATATATACTTACATTCCCGCAACCGAAGCAAATACTGGATCATTAAGATATTCTTCATTTTACGTTGGCGTTTGAAACCACAGTGCCTGATATTGAACATATCGCGCTGATCACCGAGAGCTGGCAAGTTATTTCAATTGTTCTACTCATCTTCAGCTTTAGCACGATTATTGATCTTCATATACGTTCGATTGTGTTATGACTTTGTGTCTGACAGTGTATACAAGCTAGATCATTTAACCGTTCTCCGCTTTTCATAAACATTGTAAGACTTTGCCTAACACTGCGTGTGCCAGACTGCCCTTCAGAAAATTACGTACTGTTTCTTTTAAGTAACTTACATTTTACTTCTTCTGAATTTTACAGTGTCTACCCCCGTCATTTTTATATCTCCTCTTCTACTGATCCGGAGTGAACTTGATCTTTTATTTTATTTTTCCTATGCATTGTTTTTGATGTTTTAATCAGCTGATGATGACCTGGACTAGGGTCGAAACCGGTACCACTTCTACTTATTATTAAATAAGAATGTAATCACTGCATTTCTTATTCTTTTGTATTGAATAGGTTGAACCTCTTTATTTATTATTTCAATTTTAACTGTAGTTTGTTCATAGTCAGTAGTTTCGGATTACTTTTAGATTAGTTTACGATAGGATATGATAAGATTGTGTGTGTTTTAGTGTAAATAAGACATTAACATTTAAGAAAATTGAAGACCTGATTGCCACGGAGCACAATAATGTGACAGCCGAGGGATGGAAAAGGTAGAATCACTCAAACACGGGAACAAGGATCTAATAATATCAGCTGGTGATTCAACGAGTTCCAGTTCCAGTGAGAAGGAGAGAGGCATGTTCCCAGCGATTAGCATCAGCGGACGGATGGAGAAGTAATTGTTTGTTTTCCACCACCGACTCTATCCTCTTATACTGCCTGCTGTATGCCTTTAGTTTAGCATAGTATCTATTCAAGTCGTCGTAAGAGTGCAATCACAGATGCACAAGCGAGCTTGCCAGGTATTGAGCGATATTACCTGTATCCCCATTAAGAGCGAGGCCCGTTTGTTGAGGGTAAAGCACGGAGTGCAAGGCACCTGGGCCACGGAACTAGGGTTGTACGTGTCCCCTCCGCGGCCAGCTGATCTCACGTTTGGAAACATGAAATCCGGACCAATGCTTGCTTGAGTGTTGGAAGGCAACCTACCGACTAACAGATGATCGACAACTCGTGGGACTGATTCCCGCCCTCTACATTCAGTGAAGTGTAAATACTTGCATCTTCCTTTTCAGGTACAGTGTTTTGTGCGATTTGTTTGTTGTTGTTTATGTCTTGTGAATATGATGCCGTATTGTTGTGTTTGAAGGTAGTATTAGCCCGATGGCTATTTCTGGGAAGTGAGGTTATGATCTCGATTAAATTGGAGAAGGGATGAGTTCTCCGTCGGTAAATTCAGTGTGATTTTGGTGGTAAAGTATAATTAGTATAATTTACTTGTGTCCTGATCAATTGGGAATAATTAATCTTGCTCATTAGAGTGCGAATCTAACTATTTCCAACTTTGTGTAACTGGAAGATTAAGATCGAGGCTTATGGCCATTATGAGTTCAGCTTAGGTGGTATTGCTCTGTTGTAAATCAGAAATATCATGTTCGGATTGCACGTTTTAACTTTCTTATCATGGGGATCGTTACCCGAGGTCCCAGTGGACCCTCTGTAATCGTATTGTAAATGTGTGTGATTTATTGGAGATTTACTCTTCCGTTAGTTAAGAATCTTATGTTTTTAGTTAATAAAATTGTTTCTAACCCCTTATTTCTCTCGATTTCTTGTTGAAAAGTATGTAGTTTAGATCCTCTCCCAAAGGTAATTTGTGATTTTGGTTAGTAAGTTGCACAGACCACATTTCGAACGTATCACATTTCATTACCGATTGAGCTAGGCGAAATTTAGAACAGGTGATAAGGTACACTAGGCAAGGGCCTAATAAAGGAACCAGATAAATGCCCTCAGATTACTCTCGCATGTGTAGCCTTCATGTTCGCAATACGGATTATAAGGATAATGAAAAATTAAATAATTTTAAAGCCAGGTGTCATTCAAAGTGTTTTCCCTCAATATCCGAGTTATTTTCAGTCCCAGAAGTTTAAGTCTCGTAAGAAACGTGTAACAAGCATCGAAGCGATCGTCCGCGATGATAAACATCTTTCGCATTGTGTTATGGGCACGTGATTCTACAACCCTTAGTTTGCAATCAAAACACAATTAAAACTTCTACTTCTTTTTCCATGTAATGTTAATGACGGACACCGGAAGACTAGTTCCTCTGAATAGGGGTGAGCAAGGTCCTGTAGCACTTCAGCATCGTCTTGAGTGGCTAAGGAGACGTTCTAGGGTGGTAGGCCCTTCTAAAATTCGGAAGACAAAGTCTGAGGGAGGAAGCGTTGACAGTAATGATAACTGTAGTCTTTCTTTGTTTCCATCTGGCCATTTTGGGAATCAGGTTATTGGTACTTTTATACTCTTCATCCGAATTCCACGATACACTGCTTTCCGCTGCGCATCTCGGTCATCAGTGGAACTTCCCCATCCGTCAGGCTTAGTGTTGGTGTGGAAAAGGCTCCACCGTACACGTCTTTGAAGCGAAGGCGGGCCTGTCATTATCTAATACCTTAACGTAACGCAGCATACAATGGTACTGGTTCAGAGTGCATCTGCGCCACCTATGGCTCGGCAGGGCAAATATAATATAGACAACGGCGAATTGCAGAACTTCTGTATTTCGTACCCTGTGACATCATTAAATTTGGAGGATCCCCGGAAAACAAACAAGATGAAAGCCATTTAGCCGTTTTCTCGCGCCTTGATTGTCCATAAAAAGTGTGCTGATAGACATGTCTACTGTCAATAACCTATTGCTCTACACTGTATGTATGTAGCCTAGTCATCCTTGTGCATCGCAATCCTATTAGTTATCTCTACATGCAGAGACATGCTAATGTACCATAAAAATACGAATTATGAAATAATGTTTCCGCTGGGCAACAATGACCTCCTGATATCCATCCCTCTTACCAGATTACTCATGGTCATTCCCCCTTCATAGCCTACATAGAAAAAATAGTGCTGCAAATTTCTTCTTAAAGCTCTGCGTGTTCATCGCCTGTTTGACGAGTACTTTGCAAATGTTGGCAGATAAAGTAATAGATTGTATGGTTATCTCAATATTAGATTCTTAACTACTATCCCCCTTCATCTTCTGCACCCTTCGTACTGTAAATAAAGATTTCCATTCACATGTCAACCATTCCAATGTTATAAGGAAAAGTATTCTACGAATGATGTTTTCATTAATAAAGATTTTTATTCATGACTGAACTATTAAATTATTGGTGTACGTATGCTTGTTTATCTGTTCTTTTTTTTTTTGTTTGTTTATCTAAAGTTTGAAATGAATGCTGCAAAATGGGGTTCTGGTGGTTGGGGAAAGAACGCCTACAACATGAAGGGTGACAACTTCTGCACTATGTTCCGCGATACCGCTTTCGAATTATTCGCCGCCTATTACAAGGCTTTGGGCGCAGCTCAGCAATGTCCTATTCCAGCGGTGAGTACATAAATAACTCCGCTAGGTGCATTAATGGTAGTAGATGTGTATGCCGGCGGGAGCGCGGTATGACTGAATGCTGTGGTGGGCATTGTATCTGTAGTAGTAATTCTGTAAGCTATTTTAATGTTTTCCGATAAATTATTCCAAGCATTGGTTGAAAGGTTACTTTTCAGAATAACTTAATATGAAGATACAGGGTGTCCAATAAGTAACCGTGCAGTCTTGAATAAAGAATATAGTGGCGGAAAATGAAATTTCTACACCAAAAAAAAAAAATGAGTTTAGAGGAACGCAATTTTGGCTAAGCAATTTTCTAGGTAGCATATTATTTGGCTAAAATCCCTAGGTCACGGGAAGACGTATGAGATGGTGGTACGGTACATTAATAACCGCTGTTTTGAATGCAAACGTGCCTGTATTGAATACCAACACTTGTTGCACTCAATCAGAGAAACCAGCAACGGTTGCTGCTGGTAATGTCCCACACGTGCTCAGTACTCGAAAGGTCAAGGTAATTGATCGGCACTCTAAACAGAATATTGGGTGAGAGCAGCTGTCTTCTTCTTCTTCTTTCGTCCATGAGACCTCTTAAATATTAGTTCCTAATTAGCGTCGACCTCTAAGATCTTTTGCTATCATGATTTTCCTTCATTCCCACCTAGATATACCTGCTCCCTTCACAAAGCTGCGGGTTGCTGTTATTGGGCTTGGATTTTTCTCTCCCTTCACCTGGTAGTCCTAGAGTGAAGAGTCTGATTCTACCCAGCGCCTCAAATTCGAAAAGTGTGTGTTCAGCTGATTCCTCTGCTTCGTTACATTTCCTGCATATATTGTCTCTTATTACTCAATTTCTATGTAGGTGTTTCTTCAGATGGCAGTGCCCTGTCAACAGTCCTACTACCCATCTTTCTGCTTTAGGTTGTGCCCGTTCGCATCTCGTAGACCAGTTTCAAAATGGCGGCGTAGGAAGGTATGGCCCATGCGATCATATTAATACAGCGTATAGAAGGCTACGTACGTCACGGAACGGATTATTTTGGAAGACACTCCAGAACAGTAGAGGCTCATTTTGAATTGTTTTAAAAAAATTTAGCAGCGGAAGGATTGTTTAAGAATATACTCAAAAAATTACATTCGGAGAAGCAAGACTCAGTTACGAGCGAAGCTACATATTTGAAGAATATTCTTAACTACTGAGGAGAATATTAACTATTTACAATCGGCGATAGCATACGATTAAATTATTCACCGGTGTATGCTAAGAAAAGAGGCGAAAAATTATATAAATAAATAATTTGTGGTGAGATACGTCGGACTTGGATTCGTGAGCAGCCACTCTACGATTGAAGGAAAAGGAACTCACCATTTTACAATATTGATTATTTCATACGAGAAGATAGTTACTACTGTGGCAGTAAATTTAATAACTATTTAGGGAGAAATTTTTCCAATCAAAGAAAACTTCGACGATTACCATAAATAATAGAAATATGGAATATATCATGACTGATTGCTCCGCAAAAGGAATTTTCTTCGTTGTCTACAGATTCGAAATGATGACTGTCTGCTAAATCAACATGATGGACTGAACTGGGGATATGCACCGTCGAGCCAGATGACCAGCTGAGGATGATTGGACCGGCCAACCAGTGGACATGATGACGTGGATAAGCACCGGCCAGCCAAAATACCGGACGATAAGGAGTGGACCGGCGAGCCATGTGACCAGCTGATGACCATGAACGTGCAATCCAACCAGATCCAGATCCGATCGGAGGGTCTAACTGCAACCGAGGGATAGAGCAACAACCAGACCAAACGTAGCAACTGACGAGCTAAGTCCATACATTTCTTTAGTAGAGTAGTTTCTTGTAATCTGCACCCTCAATCTAACTCGGCATGTGCTGAATATTTGGTGATATTTATGAATTATTTAAGAACGCGTGTGAAATATGAAGTGATGTGTGAGATATTTAAGGCTATAAGATAAGATGGAAGTGTAGAATTAGAATGCTATTATGACATATACAGGCTACCGCACTTGCATACATACAGTGGAAACTAGTTTGGATAAAAGAAAGAAGTGTTACTTGTGAAGACCTAGTAGCTATGAGTCTAATTTACTAGTGAAGTTTCGATTAATCTCGCTTACCTGTACATAGATTACGTCACGAATTACCTGCGCGATACGATGAATATTGTCAAGTTAAGTATTCCTTTCTTCATAGAAAGAGGGCATTGAACTCGTACTACGGTTTTTTTAAGATAAAGGTTATTAACTGCCTATTTTACAAGGCAATTCTAGAATGTTTAGCATATAGTTTTGGGAGTAATGGCTATATGCATACGGCTATATGTAAGCCGGTGTTATGTTAAAATAGGTTTGGAATGGCGTTGAAATGTGATTATGTATTGGAGTATATTGAGGAATAGTGATGCATAGAGGTTTGTTTATGTTCTACGGAAAGTGTAAGAATTGCTTTCGACGAGATAACGTTGTATTAGAATTACAAAGTGAGTTTCTGTGCCATATTGGGAAGAATATGTCAAAGTGTGAACATCGCGCAGATGACCATTTTAAGGTAAGATAGACATGTATTATGGTAGAATTGTGTATCGTGACAGTTATATTTATGTCTGACTTTGGTGAATAATGGGTACTGAGTATATGAGAGTACTTTAATATACAGTTCACTAGACTCATGACTTAGTATACATCGGATATTCTTTAGTGCGGTGACGTTACAGTATAATACGTAATAATTTCACTCTATACTATCCATACGAGTTGAGTAGCTCGTATACATATGAAATATTGAGAAAGAGCAGATTGCTAGAGCACATTGAGCCGTTGATAGAGGAGTGTGTGGATTGGAAACTACTTGAATAGTTAATTAGATGTTTATTTCTTTTCATGCAGTAATGATTTCAATTGGAGTATTTTAAATATGTAGAATATGATAATGGTTAGTTAGGAGCCATATGTCGTATTCTTTAGGGAGGTATTGTCTTAGCCCGTAAGTTGTTACTCGTGCGTACTCCAAATATGTGACCAAATAATCAGAGTTCAGATCTATGAGTGATTATAATTTATGAATGGAAAGTTGGAGAACACTTTTACAATTTAATACTCACGCAAGTGTTTGTTTGGGAAATAATTACGTGAAAATATGAGCAGATTCACATTTACAATCTGACTTTTTCCCATTTAATTTTACTACGTTTTAAGTTAGCAAACCGATCATTTTATCTCAGCGAGATGACTTAAATGTTGTGAGAATAATTTAAATAATTAATGTGACAATATTCACAATGTGTATTTTTATTGATTCCGTGATTGCTCAGTGATCTCTTGAATATATTTGGAGAAAATGAAATACTTTTCGGAACATGGCTACGAATATTGAGATATATATTAATATGAATTTGAACACTAATTAGGAAAGAATGTAAATATTTTAAGCCTTAATTATTTTATTTTATTTGAGCCAGCGCTGACTCTAATTCTTCATGTTTAAATATTACTCGAATAATACTACCCAGATTTCACTTATTTTACATCGAACATTATTTATTCAATAATCTTATATTTTTCTCTTGTAAGTGACTGTGTCTTAATTTCTGTTTGGGTAACGGCTAGTTTGTAAGTTAGTTAATAAGTTTTGTAGATATAAGCAATTGATTACTTCTACAAGCGGTAAGAGATTCCTTTGAAGTTATCGGCCACAGGTTCGTACTTGTGCGTGTAGGTATTCCTGTGACGCGTATCCCAGCGGACTGATTCTCATCCGAAACCACGTAAAATAACTATACATAAAATCACAGATTTTATGAGCGGAAAATGGAATACCCTGAGAAGAAATCAAGAGCTACCGGGATAACTTGGCACTGACCGCTGCATGGGCGGGTCCTTTTATCAATTCCTTTGCAAGCCTGCATCCTGGAGTATTTTTCATGTTCTCCATTTGTTTCATTTATACCCATTTTCCTATGTAGTGTCGGGCTTGTCCATAGGAAATCCCGCATACAGGTTCTGGGGCTACAAAATATGTTTCTGCCCCTTTCCTGGCCAGTTTGTCTGCCTTTTCATTTCCTTCTGTACCTGCATGCCCTAGTACCCATATTATTTTGACAATTTTGTACTTTGAGAGCTTCAGGAGAAGTGAATAGAAATACCAGACAATTCTGGTTATTATTAGGTCTGTTTTTAGTACCCTAATGGCCGCCTGGCTGTCAGTAAAAATGAAAATGTTCTTGTTCCTATAGTTTATTTTCAGATTTTCTTCAAGACATGTTGTGACACCTATCACTTCAGCTTGAAAGACTGTAGTGTGTTTGCCCAGGCTCATCTGGATTGATCTCTCAGGTCTTCTCCCGTTGATCCCTCCTCCTGTGCCATCCCCAGTCTTTGAGCCTAAGTCAACCACACTATATCCTCTTTTTCAGTATTCCATTTGTTGATATCCCAGTCTTCTTTTTTTATTATCTGGGTCTCAAACCGTTTTTCAAACTTGTACTTTGGTATCATATGATCAGAAGGCGTGTGTAGAACTTCCTCCGTTATTACTTTCTTAATTTTACAGTGCCCTAGATTGGGCCTTTGTGCATTCCAGCACTCTGTTTGTGCCATTCTATATGAACTCATTCTAGCCTGCCATTTTATGAAATTACATAGTGATGGGAGGTCTAGTAAACTATTAAAAGCTTCTGTCGGCGTAGTTCTCATAGCCCCTGCCGACTTTTCCTTGACTTACTTTCTGCCACCAGATGCTTGCAGCATAGCCCATCAACGGTCTAATGATCATTGTGTATATCCACATTACCATTGATGGTCTTAGGCATCATATCTTCCCGACGGCTCTTTTAAATGCTTATAGCACGTTCTTGGCCCGGGTTATGTTCCTTTCTATATGCGGATTCCAGGTTAGATTTTATGTAACACACACCTAGGTACAATGCCTGTTCTTGCATATATATCTTGTCCAAATAGCTTCAGTGATCTCTTTTCCTCTGATTTTCTCCTTCTTGGAAAAGGGACCAGAGTTACCTTGTTCGGGTTGACGGATAGTTGTCCTTCCCGACCCCAGTTCTCCACAAGGCTAAGTGATCTTTGCATGAGGTCCTGGATAACACTCATCACATTACCTCGTACCACAATCACTAGGTCATCTGCGTATCCTTGTGTATAAAAACCCTGTTCGTTGAACATAGCTATGATTTTGTTCACCACGAGGTTCCACAGGAGAGGCGAAAGAACTCCTCCCTGAGCACAGCCTCGGGTGGCCCTAACCGTCAGCGTTTCCTCAAACAGGGTTGCTTTTATCTTCCTTCCGTCTAACATGAATTTAAAATCCATTTGACGACGGTTTTACTCACCCTTTCCAATGCTTTGATCATACAGTCATAGTTTGTATTGCTGAAGGCTCCTTCTATATCTAGAAATGCCGCCAGTGCAATTTCTTTATATTCTAGGCTTTCCTCTAATTTACAATCCGACTGGTATATATGTGAACTGATTATCATGTAACGTTGAGTTCAGTTGCACAGTTCTTCTGATATTTTTATCTAGAATTGTCTCCATTGCTTTCAGCATGAAGGAGGTTAAACATAATGGTCTGTATGCTTTGGCTTGGGCATAATTTGCCCTTCCAGGCTTAGGTATGAATACTGCTGTAGCTTCAAACTATGATTTCGGCACGTACTCTAAAGCTAGACTAGCTCTTCTATCAGGGCATTGACGAGCATCTCCCGTCCTCCCTGTAGGAGCATCGGAAGAATCTCATCTGGCCCTGGAGTCTTTATAGGATGAAACTTGTCGATTGCCCATTTTACATGGTTATGTTTTATTATTCTGTTGGCACAGTTCCAGTCTGCTCTTAGAGCTCCGGTCTATGTTCCAACCGTTTCTTCTTCTGTCATCTCCTGAGACTCAGGAAGGTGACACGTCATTAGTATCTCCAGCGTGTCCCTCCCCGCATGAGTAAATGACCCATCTGATTTCTACAGTGTCCCCACTTGATTCATATGGGTTGCTTTCAGAACCTTCTGGAGCCTTGCTGTTTCGGTGTGTGCGTCCACTTTCTCACGGAATAGTCTCCAGGATTTTCTTTTTGCTTTATGTATCTCTAGGATATACTCAGTGAGTTTCCCATGATGTACGACCCACACACCATTCCTGGATGATATACTAAACAACATCCTAACCTCTTATCATTTTGGCTAGTTTATTGTTCCACCACCTTACTTTTTTGGTCTTTTCTTTTCTTGGAGAGGGCAGTTGTCATGAAATGAGTCTATAATGGCCTCTTATAATAGTTCCACAGCCTCATTCAATTCTTTCTGTCCTCTGGGGTTGGTTGGAATTTTTTGTACAGCCTTCCGTAGAACTTCTCTGTATCTATCCATGTCAGTTCTTTTCCGGTCTCTGTACATCTCAGTCCCACATACTCTCGCATCTATTGCAAATTGGATGTGCTGATGGTCTGCCAGTGATGGTTCCTCCAGTACCTTCCAGCCTTTAATAAAGTTTGCAATATGCTTAGTGTAATGTCTATTACCTCCGTACGATTTTTATTTATAAATATAGGCTTGTTTCCTAGGTTTAGTATCGTCAACTCAGTTCCAATAATAAACTCTGGTAAAGTCTCACCTCTTGCATTGCAGTTCGTGCTGCCCTATGCCGTGTGGTGTTAATTTGCATCTGCTCCAAGGACTAGGTGTTCGCCTTTCCCCTTTGCATTGCAAATTAGGTTATCAAATTATTCTGATGGGGGTCAGATTACTTGAGCCATATGGGAGATACGCAGAGCCTATGGCGATGCCTTTGGTCGTGTTCAGCACCATTTTTGCGTCCGCCACCTCTAGGGTCTCCGCTTTCCACGGGTTAGAGTTTGATACTCTCTGTTCCAGCCAAATTTTCGTTTCTGAATTTGCACAGATCAGTACCATAGCTACACTCTCCAGCTTTGGTGACTCAAGGAAGGCTGGCAGAAATCCGTCTAACAGAAGCTTCATTTGTGCTAGCAGAGCAGATGACAGTTCAGTCACGTCTTCCTCCTTGAGTTTTCCATCTGGAAAATCTTAGGTATTATTGCTACCTTAACTGAGGATATTCTTTCAGAAAAGGACATGACAGTTTCTTCCTTCTGTTTCTTGGAGGGTGATTTTGTAGCCGAACATGATGGCGTGCTTTCCACCGACCTTGGCCCTTTGTGCATAATCATTGGTATAGCGTCTCGCCGATCCCTGATCATTGGCTTCTTCTCCACCCAAGTCCCAGCCGCTATCTTGGCTTCTTTCCTCGCCTTGTTCTTTTCCTTGTAGTAGGCACTTGTGCGACGTGGTCTATCTATATGTATCCTATTTCATTTCGGTGCCGATATCTTCAGGCATTTCTCAGTGAAATATCCAATCTCCTTTTGTCCAGAAGTCTGCTTTGCTGTTGCTTCTTCTGTTTCTTATTCAAATTTAGATTCAACTTGCCCTACTGGGACTCCTGTCCCCATATTCTCCTCTTGGGCCTGCCACTGGACCTGCTCTTCTGGAGCTTCCACAGCTTCCCTTGGTATTTGTTTAAGTGGTTCATTTAGAATTCCATGGTTCCAAATTACGTAGAGTTTTTGCCACTTCTAGGGTCCTGAGTGGCGTTCTCACCTTCCGTAATGAGGCATTCCGCCAGACCTTGTCCTCCCGCAGCTCAGGTTCTCCATAGCAGTCGCCACATCCCTCAGCCGTCCATCTATCTTTCCGCCCCTGGCCCAAACCCGATCAGGTTTGTTCCTGCTCAGTAGATATACTCACGGGTTTCCCACTTGGCATTACCAAGACTGCATTCACAGCCATGGGTTCCCCATAGGTTAGGGTCGCCCCGTTTCCAACCCGTGACTCATTCAGGCTGTGTAGGGCAAAGTGATGTGTTGTTTGCAGCAAACCGCAGTGAGCTTTCACCTCAATCACCAGCACCCACTTCAACTGAACCACCGTATCATCCATGCTGAGGTAACATGGATGCCTCTCTAGCATGTGTGGATAGCAGCGGTACGAGGACGAGCGTTATCCTGTACTAAAACACACCCCTTGAATTAATGGCAACACAATCAGTTCAGTCACCAGTCAGACGTACGAATCCGCTGTCAATTTTCTTGTGCACTTGCTCCCCAGACGATGACTCCGGGTGTAGATCCAGTGTTTCGACGCCACAGACAGCTTGGTTTCAAGCTCTCACCTACGGCCATCAGTAGGACAAAGACAGAAACAGTTCACATCTGAGAACACAACAGATCTCCACTGCGCCTTCCAATGAGCTCTAGCTTGATACCATTGAGTTCACAGGTGGCAGTAATTCTGTGTTAGGGGCATGATCACAACAGGACGTCTGGCTCAGAGCTGTCCCTCAAGTAATATATTTGTTACAGTCCGCTGAGTCATTCTGGTGGCAACTGAAGCTCTTATGGCTGCTGCAGATGCAGTACGATCCACCAGAGACATGCGGGGAATACGGCAGTCTCCCCTTTCCGTACTGGCCCGTGTGAGGCCTTGAGGTAGTGCCTTCCCGGATCATCGATGCACTGTGGATTCACCCCTGCCACGACTTTCTGCAATATCGCAGAAAGAACATCAGTGCTATTACACGGTCTCGTTTACTCAGCAAGCCTTCTCCGTCCTCTTGATGACACGTTTCACTCACACCTACTTCACACCGTCAACACCGGACGAACTTTAGAGCGCGTATTTCAAAAAGTTTGCATAGCTACTCTTCGTCGAATAGCGTGCAAATTTGAATAGGCGTCATCTTTGAGTTGTTTAAACACGCCTCTAGAATTTCGTTGATCTAGCACAAATCCTTCCTGGTGTTGCGTTACATTTTCCGCCAGTGTTTGTGATTGACTTGGTAGTCCGGATACCATTCTTGGCCCTAACCAATGAGTGTTAATGTTTAACTGCCGTCATGAGATACAGGTTTCGTGGAGCTAATGTCAATTCTGCTTGCTCTGCATTCATTATAAATACCATGTACTTCTTCAAAACTCTGTAAATGTCTTTCCTGAGTGCACGCGCAAGTAATGATCTATGTACATGACGTGTATTTCACAGCAATTCTCAAAGTCGTCAGGTACCAATAATGTGGATGAGTGTTTTAAACACCCTGTAGCAATGCCTACAGAGGGTGACAATCCGATATCTGTCTGATTATTACGGACTATCAATATATTCGCGGTCATCTTCATTGATTCCTTCCACTAGTTATAGCAAAACCTGTTGCGATGTATAAATTGCTTATTGGTTCGGGTGTAATGTTTCTAAAATATCATAACTTTCCCCTTTATATCTTTTTGTTCCATTCTTAAAGATTTTTCTCGCAATTGTGGAATTTTCGTGTCTTTACTAGACCGCAGTTATTATATTTATTCACACTTAGTGCTGCAACACAAATGAGATTGCTTGAGGAAGTTGTATTTTATTATGAAAGAAAGAATTGTCTGACTGTAGCAATATTTGACATGCATTAACATATTGTGAATTGATTTCCCATTAAAAATAAAATGAACCTAATCCTTTGAATCTGGTGTAGGTGTGAACCATATCAATAGGGAATTATTTGTAATTTACCTGGAGCCAGTGCTTCTAATCGTGTGAATAAAATATGAGTATTCCGTCGTGGGAGGTATGAATATGAAGAATAAAGGTCTGGTTCGCTGCAGCTTGCAGGTGTGAGAGGACTAGAGGTAGTTGTTGAGAACCGAAAGTGTTATGAAACAGAAGGTGGGGTGAAATGAGAATGGTAGGGAGTTGATGGTTGAAAAAGCGCTGCTAAGTCGGAGGGATTTCTTGGAGGATCAGGTAGGGCTTTGCAAAGGCGGGATTATATTTGGTGGTTCTGTCCGCAGGTGTAACATTAGCGAGGAGCCTGGGTTTTGGCGCATTTAGGTTGTGGTGACCGCAGGCTGGTCGTCCAGCTTTACATTGTGCAGCGTCGTGATCATTCTCAATGGCGGCGGAGACACGGAAGGACTCTGCGTGATGTTGACAACGGAATATGGAGACCCCTTAAAATCAGCGATCGTCGAGACTAGAACCCTCACCATACATCGTGAATTCACCTAGGAATTCTTCTTCAGTTATGTCCTCGTCGACTCCTTACACCGCCCAGCTAAAAAGGCAGTATCGAGGGGCTGGAGGAGTGCTTTTATGGAAAAAATATGGTGAGTGATTGGAATGGAGTAGTGGAGCAAAAATGGGATGAGCCCATGAAGGCAGCTTCTTCCCCATTAAACTTGATAATCCAGCCGGTGGTAATTGGTCTGTTGACCGCTAATTGTTGGCACGGTATGTTGAATTTTGTAAGGACATGGAAGATTCTCCTGGCGGATCTGTACACAGCTTATGGGTTTAGAAGATCGAAGGAGTGGGTGTCCAGTGAGCGCAGCTGGATGACGAACTGCTGGGAGAGGAGGAAAATTAATACGGGAGGAGGTGTTTGGGGGAAGTTGTTCCGTGTCCATGGTATTGTTTTCGTGGAGTTCCGAAGAAGCGATGTTTAACGATAGTGAAGATGTGGATGGTGCGACAGCCAGACGGCGTGATGATGGTTCGGTTTCCAGTGGACGTGAAGAAGAGTGTCTTTTATAATGCACTTGAGAGTACCGGATGGAGATATGACGGTCGGAGCTAGGATTGGCCATGGATGCTGACATCACAGGGCTATGAAAGGCGGTGGTGGTTGTTTTGACAATGTTGGGCGGTATGCTGGTGGAGGTGGTGGTATTTGTAGTGGTTGATAAAAGTATAGTTGGTACGTCGGACATGGTTACTTGCACTGGTGTTTGTGAGGTAGCACTAATTAAAGTGTCCATACACTTACTAACTCTCTCACAGGTGGTGTCGAACCCCGGAATGTCCTCAGCTGTTAGGGCACAGCCCTCCCGATCTCCGGTGCGAGTCTTTGAATCAAGAAGTTGCCGCCTAAGACCGCAGAAATATGCCATGCTTTCTTAAGGTGGAAATGTGTCTTCGTGTTCTATGCCTTAAACCGTTGTAATGCCGAGTCGTCTGAAGCTGGTATCCTGGAGTGAAACCCCCCGATTGTTAATCGGTCCATCGGACAGAAGTAAAAACAAGGGCACTATACCCAATCCCAGGGCTAAGTAGGAACATTCGTTGGATATAGTGTTGAAGCGGTTTTAAAATCTCCCAGCAGACCGCAGGAGCAGGAATGATGTTCATTTCGTACCTGCCAAAACTAGTGCATAATTGTACATTAGAACACTGTTCAAATGTACACGAGTTTACGAATATGATTGAGTTTTATCTAGATACTAACATTTGTACTGTTCTTCGCACGGAATTTGTAGTGGATTACATGTTTCCTTCCGGTATGTACGCGGAAAACATAACTCTATTCACACGCTTAATGCGACATGCTAAAATTATATTTTCCTATGAAAGCGCATTGCAGTAACGTGAACCTGAACAAAATCGAGAGAGAATGAGTACGATTTCTGAATTTATTGTACAGTAGAGTTCCTGGTCCGAAGTTGTGCGAAATTCCCCGTGGTTCTTAGGTTGCATATTGTACCAGTGCGCGGTGCATGCCGTATTTTTTTACAGAAATAATTTTTAATCATCACGCAAGACTTTTAATGCGAGCTTGGTCTGTCTACGCTCGGGGGAGCGAGCCTGCATGAAGCAGATACAGCTGGACGAGTGACGTGGACGCAGGAGCAAGTTAGGCTACCCGCCTGTTAAGCCACGTGTTACCCGGCAAGGACTGGCGTGTTCTAGAAGAAACGTCACACCTTGTCGAATGTTCGACTAGGAAATTTGCAAAAACCCTGTAATAAAGATCGTACCAACTCGAGTCGTACATCATTTTGTAGAGGATTATATAAACGTATCTAATATTAAATTTCAATTAAATCCATTGAGGGATTCTCGAGTTGTTCAACCTCATAGAAATCATGATATGTGATGATGTAGAAGAACAAATCGCATAAAAGACGATCTCAACCCAACCAAGTCGGTCAGTCATAGCTGATAGTCCAGTCTGACTCACCACGCTACACACCTTTACTCTGTTCTTCGGGACAAAGTGCTGTCCAAATTTTTCTTCGAATTCTACAAGTCTTTATAGTGGACTTAGATTCTGTCAGTTAATTGGAACTTAGATTCTGTGCGCGGGTGGAAACTTCGATAAGTGACAAGACTTACAGTGGACTTCGGTTCTGACAGTTGATTGGAACCTAGAATTGTGCGCGTGTAGGAACTTCGACATGTGACAAGTCTTTATAATTGTGGAGCTTAGTTTCTTACCACTTTAAAATTGTGGAACTTAGTCTCTTATGCCCTTATGCACTTATGACCTTGCAGGCAGGACCTGGTGTTTACAGTGCACTATGTCTTGGCTTTGACAATATGAAAGTGACTGAGGTATGAGCGATGCTAGTAATGCCAGTCCTTATGCAGCCAGTCCCTGCTATGAAAGCTGTGAAAATATTGCTCATAGGGTCGCTTGGTGTATGCATTTCAGTGGGCTTGGCACACTCATATGTAATGGCAACACTGGCTTGGTGAGGAAAGCACCGGGAAACTACCTCACTCCTCATTTCCCTAGTACGCCTCTTCAGTGATGCCTAGGCCATCTATGACAGCTGATGGCAGAGCTGTTGAAGATCCCACCAGCGGAATCGCTGACGGACTGAACATACAGTCTCTTACCAATGAGTATTGTAAAATTCAAAGTGACACACTACTGCATTACATTATTAACTGTGGAATTTTCTTACAACTCAGTCAGCTTATTTCGGCTATTATCAGGGGCGAATGCTGGTCATGAAAGTCAGGCTTGCTCTTCCATTCGTGAAAGTTGGTGGAGTGGGACATGCATAGTTCTGAATGAATAAAATTCATAAACCCAAAAATCGCTAAATCACATGAACATTTTTATCATGCATTCAAACTGGTTACGTCACACCTTCAATAATGGCCAAAAGAATAACAATCAGACAAATTTTATAATTATTAACAAATCATGACAAGCCAGTGATTATATAATTTAAAGAAGTAAACGTCAAACTATGTACACAGAAAAATTGCAACTATTTATTAGATCTTCCTACTTGAAAACAAACTCTACTCTGCGGCTTCTCTTCACAAAACCATCAATAACTTCATCATAGAAAGAGGACTGGAATCTAATTTTTGCAAGCAATCCTTTTTCAATCGACAACATAGCTGAGATACAGAGAACGAACGTACATATTCTCTGTTTTTATCCCTGTGCTGTATCTTTAAATCTGGCAGCGCCGGACAGGGCCTACCATTCTTAATAATGTCTCTTTTCTCTTGGATAGTCAGTAGTATAATGGGAGAGTTCGGCCGCCGCCACCGCCACCGGGCTCCCAGAGGCCACCTCCACCACCACCACCGCCAGAGGCCTCCCAGATAGATCCTCCACCACCACCACCACAGCCAGAGGCCTCCCAGAGGCCTCCTCCACCACCCGCGGGAAATTTGAATTTGTAAACAAAGCCACGTGCTTATTGACAGCTGTCATCGACAACAACGCATCGCTAACCTCAGCACTGCCATCTTGACGGGCCTAAACCTCAGTAGTGCCAACTTAACCTAACTAGCTCGAGATAAACAAAGCCACGTGTTTTTTGACAGCCACGAGCTTTTTGACAGACAACAACGCATCGCTAACCTCAATACTGCCATCTTGACGGGTATAAACCTCAGTAGTACCACCTTAACCTAACTAGCGTGTGGTAAACAAAGTCACGTGCTTTTTGACAGCCACGTGGTTTTTTGACAGCTGTCATCCGCCATCTTTAAAAGACAGAGCACTGTGCTGCCCTCTTTATCGTAGTAGATGTAAAATTCGTCACCTGTCATCGGCAGTGCTGCCATCTTGGCGGGCCTAAACCTTAGAGCTACCAAATTAACCTAACTAGCGCGAGATAAACAAATCCACGTGCAGCTGTCATCCGCCATCTTTAATCCATAGAGCACCGTGCTGCCCTCTTTAGCTACTTACCTTTGAAATGTGATGACGGATAATTTGAAAAATGCTTTTTGACAGCAGCCATCTTTGAGCACCGTGCTGCCCTCTTTAGCTAGATACCTTTGAAATGTGGTGGCAGGCAATTCCACATGACAGCAACCATCTTTGAGCACCGTGCTGCCCTCTATGTGGTGGCGGCAAATTCTACATGCTCTTGTTTGGAAACAAACTCACGCGCTTTTTTGACAGCCGTCATCCGCCACCTTTAATCAACAGAGCACAGTGCTGCACTCCTTAGCTAGATACCTTTGAAATGTGGTGGCGGCAATTTGAAAAATTCTATGTGCTCTTGTTTGGAAACAAAGCCACGTGCTTTTTTGACAGCTGTCATCCACCATCTTTAATCAATAGAGCACTGTGCTGCTATCATGCGGACAATTTCGTCAGCTGTCATCCGCCATCTTTAATCCACAGAACACCGTGCTGCCCTCTTTATGACATGTAGTAGCGGGCAATTAGAAAAGTTCCGTTAGCTGTGATCCGCCATCTTTAATCAAGAGTGCACCGTGCTGCCATCTTTAGCTAGATACCTTTGAAATGTGGTGGCGGCAAATTGAAAAATTCCACGTGCTCCTGTTTAGTAAACAAACTCACGCGCTTTTTTGTCAGCTGTCATCCGCCATCTTACATCGCAAACCTCAGTGCTACACTCTTTAGTTGAAATATGGTGGCGGATATTTTAAAAATGAAAAATTCTACAGCAGCCATCTCTCGACGCTAATTGCACAAGATGGTGACTATACATGACTCCTTAAAGGTGCTTATGCAAGATGGCCGCTATACATAGGTTCTCATGAGACGCCCTTGGGATGCTTGCGCAAGATGGCGGTTATACATGGCTCCTTATGAGATTCCCTAGGGATGCTTGCGCAAGATGGCGGTTGCTCTTATGAGGCGGCTTAAGGATCCTTGCACCAGATGGCTAGAGACGCCCTAAGGATGCTTGCGCAAGATGGCGGACACAAGATGGCGGCTATACACGTCTCCTTATGAGACGCCTTAAGGGTGCTTGCGCAAGATGGCTGCTGCTCTTACGAAGAAAGCTAGCTTAGAGGCTAACTCGTCGTGCTAGTTCGATTCATTAAATTTGGGGCTTAAATGCAAAATGTTAAATATCTCGAAAGCGGTGCATCGTAGAGCAAAACGGACAAAAATTTTATTGATCAGTACCTCAGTTCGCAGTACGAGGAACAAGAAAAACATAGTCTAATGATGAGATCAACGGTTCGGTTCCTACTTAGGCCCTTTGGCATTCGCTCTGCTTTAGCTTGTATTGAAGCAAGTCTTCGTAACATGATCAGGTTTAGCTATGGTAGAGAGTATAACGTGCCGTGCAGGTTCGATTCATTAAATTTAGGGCTTAAATGCAAAATGTTAAATGTCTCGAAAACGGTGCATCGTAGAGCAAAACCTGATACCTAGGTTTGCAGTATCAGGAACATGATAGCATAAGAAAAACATAGTCTAATGATGAGATCGACGGTTCGATCCCTACTTAGGCCCTTTGGCATTTGCAGCTATCTAATTCTACAAGATGGCGGCTATACATAGCTTCTTATGTGACAGCTTAAGAGCGCTTGCAAAAGATGGCTGCTGCTTTTATGAGACGAGCTAGACGCGACCATCGCTTGTACATGTGCAGCTATATTAACATAACCTATGTGCACGAACTTAAAGCATAAAGAATAACTATGTGAAAAAAATCTTGTGAACATAGCAGAGTGTTAACTACGTAGGTGTAGACATTGAACTTTGCATGCAGAAGCAGCATACTACGTGACCGTGACGTCACGACCACGTGCTCTTGTTTGGTAAACATAGTCACGTGCGTTTTTGACAGCTGTCTTCTTGACGAACCCTAACCTCATTTTGAAGGACAATAGAGCGTCGCTAACCTCACTGCTGCCATCTTTACGGCGGTAAACCTCAAGGCTGCCACCTTATGCATGTTATAGCGCGGAATTTAAAATCCAACAGCAGAACGTCGCTAACCTCACTCTTGCCATCTTGATGGGCTTAAACCTTACTGTTGCTACCTTGGTTATACGCTTTTGTGTTAGTTTACTGTTAATCGCTAAGCTGTTCGCATCATCGAAGTAGAGAATAACAAATGTCGAGTAGATTTAAAGAAGAATCTGTTAGCAGAAGATAAAAGTCCGTCATGGAAAAACCTATGTCTAGGTATATTTGCGAAGAGTGTGGAAAAGCATTTTCCCGAAGCTATCACAGGAGACGTCATGAGATATCATGTAGGACAATTTTTCAATGCAAACATTGTAGAAGAGAGTTTAAGAACGCATACAACGCTCAACGTCATGAAGCCGCGTGTAATGTAGCTTCATCGGGAACAAAATACAAAGAGCTCAACCATATTCCAGCGAACACTGATTTATGTTTGAAAAGTACACCTCTGCGCGAGATTTTTAATTCTCCCTTGTTGTCTAGGCCTGCTGCAAGTTCTGTTACTAAGCACAAACTTCAAGGTAAATAGAGGCAAGATCATGATTATGATAATAAGGATAATGATGTTGATCAAAACAGTAGTAAAGGGAAAGTAGAAGAAGAAGAAGAAAATCTGAATGTTTCATTGCCATTACAGCTTGATGATTTTACTTCATTTCCTAAGCCTACTACACGTTCTGTCGCAGTGCAAACATCTCAAGAAGAGATGCAAGGTAAAGAAGAAGGAAATTTTAACGCTTCATCGCTATCGAAACAAGTTAAGTTTGTACCTAGAAACGCTACTGCTGAAGCACGTATTACATCAAAACAAGTCCCTACACATCAACTGTCTGCATATAGACTCAAAGTTGACAACAAGCCTCTGTTACCCTATGTAGATATAAGATACTGTAAAGACCCCAACGTACTCGTAAAACGTTTACAACTGCTAAGAGCCTATCATGATATTGGTTACACACAGTACAAAGAAGACATTTTTGAAATAGAGTATGAATTACGTCGTGTACTTATTACTAAGTAAGCGCTTACCCTCACCTAAGTCATCCATCTGTAGTATATAGTCGATCGAGTAGCTATATTCGTATAGATTATTTCCCAACATTCTTCCTTCCTTAGGGTGTTAACTCCACCTCTAGTTGTAGAACCGGTCTCAAGCCCGGATAAAGAGAGGAGAGGCACCCTAGCCCTTTAGCCCTTTAGCCCATTAGCCCTTTAGCCCTCTTGCCCTTTTGCCCATTAGCCCTTAGGCCTATTAGCCCTACAAGGAATGTGCAGTAATCTAATCTTCTTAGAACAAAGGTATCCCCTGACATGTTCTAAACACATGTTGTATCGAGTACAGTGTTCGGTTCTACTTATTTAGCGTTCTAAACACTTCAATCAATGTTCCGAACACATGATAAAGTTAACGGCATAGAGTGCAGTGTTCGATTCTAGTCTTGTTATGTTTCTTTAGTGATTTGCAATTCTAAACATGCATAATGACCTGATCACTGCAGCACGTGCTTACTCTAGCTATCCCGATGCAGGTTTAAACTTGTTCTATAGAGCTATGCCTTGACATAAGAGGAGGCCTTAAAAGCTTATGTATAGCCGCTATTGTTTGAAGATAGCTGCTGTTAAGAAAAAGCACGTAGAATTTTTCAAATTACCCACCACCACATTTCAAAGGTATGAGGTTTAGTGCTGTAAAGATACCTGCACGATGCAAAGCTAGCTTTCTTCATCAGAGCAGCCACCATCTTGTGTGAGCACCTCTAGGCCGTATCATAAGGAGCTGTGTATAGTCACCGTCTTGTCGCTGCTACCTTCCGCAAGCACCCCTAGGGCGTCTCATAAGAGCAGCAGCCATCTTGTGCAAGCGCTCTTAAGCTGTCACATAAGAAGCTATGTATAGCCGCCATCTTGTAGAATTAGATAGCTGCAAATGCCAAAGGTTCTAAGTAGGGATCGAACCGTCGATCTCATCATTAGACTATGTTTTTCTTATGCTATCATGTTCCTGATACTGCGAACCTAGGTATCAGGTTTTGCTCTGCGATGCACCGTTTTCGAGATATTTAACATTTTGCATTTAAGCCCTAAATTTAATGAATCGAACCTGCACGGCACGTTATACTCTCTACCATAGCTAAACCTGATCATGTTACGAAGACTTGCTTCAATACAAGCTAAAGCAGAGGGAATGCCAAAGGGCCTAAGTAGGAACCGAACCGTTGATCTCATATTAGACTATGTTTTTCTTGTTCCTCGTACTGCGAACCGAGGTACTGGGCAGAAAAACTTTTGTCCGTTTTTCTCTACGATGCACCGCTTTCGAGATATTTAACATTTTGCATTTAAGCCCCAAATTTAATTAATCGAACTAGCACGACGAGTTAGCCTCTAAGCTAGCTTTCCTCATAAGTGCAGCAGCCATCTTGCGCAAGCACCCTTAAGGCGTCTCATAAGGAGACGTGTATAGCCGCCATCTTGTGTCCGCCATCTTGCGCAAGCATCCTTAGGGGGTCTCTAGCCATCTTGTGCAAGGATCCTTAAGCCGCCTCATAAGAGCAACCGCCATCTTGCGCAAGCATCCCTAGGGCATCTCATAAGGAGCCATGTATAACCGCCATCTTGCGCAAGCATCCCAAGGGGCTCTCATAAGAACCTATGTATAGCGGCCATCTTGCATAAGCACCTTTAAGGAGTCATGTATAGCCACCATCTTGTGCAATTAGCGTCGAGAGATGGCTGCTGTAGAATTTTTCCTTTTTAAATTATCCGCCACCATATTTCAACTAAAGAGTGTAGCACTGAGTTTTGCGATGTAAGATGGCGGATGACAGCTGACAAAAAAGCGCGTGAGTTTGTTTACTAAACAGGCACGTGGAATTTTTCAATTTGCCGCCACCACATTTCAAAGGTATCTAGCTAAAGATGGCAGCGCGGTGCACTCTTGATTAAAGATGGCGGATGTCAGCTAACAGAACTTTTCAAATTGCCCGCTACTACATGTCATAAAGAGGGCAGCACGGTGTTCTGTGGATTAAAGATGGCGGATGACAGCTGACGAAATTGTCCGCATGATAGCAGCACAGTGCTCTATTGATTAAAGATGGTGGATGACAGCTGTCAAAAAAGCACGTGGCTTTGTTTCCAAACAAGAGCACATAGAATTTTTCAAATTGCCGCCACCACATTTCAAAGGTATCTAGCTAAAGAGTGCAGCACTGTGCTCTGTTGATTAAAGATGGCGGATGACGGCTGTCAAAAAAGCGCGTGAGTTTGTTTCCAAACAAGAGCATGTAGAATTTGCCGCCACCACATAGAGGGCAACACAGTGCTCAAAGATGGTTGCTGCAACACCTCCTAGATATATAAGGCCTCACAACTGTTCTGGGAATATACTGTGACGTCAAAATCGGGAGGCAAGCTTGAACCTTTTCAGTAATAACACAGCAATGAGTTTGGCCATGTAACGCTGAAATTAGAAGAGTTTTAATTCGTTTAATGGTGCGAATTGTTAATACCGTTGTACGTAATGGTACTGATGTGTTGCGTACTCAACTTTAAGGAGAATTCCGGCAGTGATAACGAAGTGCATGCATTAAGTTTACGAAAGACGAGGTTATGCGGCAGATATGTTTACGTGCAATTCCAAGACAAGACTACAGATTTACTAATAACTCAATGGTGAGTAACTATTATTATTACATTCTCACACAATCATAATGAGTATAGGCCTATGACGTATTTAACTACACGCAACAGCTGGTGATATGTAGGCATATTTACTCTTCAATGATATGAGGTTATGTTAGATCACAATCATGGGATATATTATTTCAACGGTATTATTATTATTATTATTATTATTATTATTATTATTATTATTATTATTATTATTATTATTATTATTATTATTATGATACGCATTAAAACATACCACCTACAGGAGCTGCTGGTGTAGGCCGATTCACTCTGTAAATGCACGAATTTCGCTCACGGTGATACATTATTTTACAGGTATGCCACAGACATTTCAAAGTCGGTGATATTTTATGGGAAGTAACTGGTACTGATCCTGCCAGAATGTGACTATAAATAAGATGGGCAGTTGGAAAAGACATAAGCCACTGCTGTCTCTGACAATCATGGTCTTGGAAGAGGAGTAGTTAAAAGAACCAGGCAAAAATGTAGAATAGAAAGGAGCAATAAAGAGAGCCATTGAAGATAGTACATATACACAGAATTTCAACACAGCTGAAAAGTACAATAAACACGTTGTTACCTGATGGTTGTTGTACTGTGATGAAGGGAACGTAAGTAATTTTTATGTACGTCGATACATCAAGGCAACCATACTGCATGGCATATGTAATCATCGTATAAGACATGGCCTTTATTCTAAACGGGTTTTATTAAAGTAAAAAATATTTCTAATGAATATGTGGACAAAATTACTAATACAAATGCGGTATATTCTTTAGTTACAAAACATCATAGCTGCATCACAAGCAATGAGTGTAACAATGTGTAGAAAGATTCAAGACATAAGTTAATTCTAGTTCTAGTTGGTGAATTGGACACCGAGGATGATGTCCCCACAATTAATTTAATAGCCATAGTTAAAATATTTCTTAGTTCATAAAGGAGTATGTGCATGATTTTCTTGTTATTTGTTCAACCTTCTGTCTGATATCTCCTCATGTTTACAAATTTATGGCCGACCCCGTGGTGAGGGGATATAATGCCTGCCTCTTACCCGGAGGCCCCATTTCGATTCCAGGCCAAGTGAGGGATTTTTACCTAGATCTGAGGGCTGGTTTGAGGTCCACTCAGCCTGCGTGTTTACATTTGCGAGCTATCTGAGGGTGAGATAGCGGCCCAGGTTTAGAAAGCCAAGAATAACGGCTGAAAGGATTCGTCCTGCGGAACCCAAGACACCTCGTAACCTGCAGGCCTTCGGCCTGAGCAGGATCAAGGCCAAGCCGCTCAGGGCTGTTGCGCCGTGCGATTTTTACAAATTTATGAGACAGTAGCAATTTAATGTTGCCACAATATGTCAATACTTTTAAAAGAGTAGGCTCCAGTCCGAATGGTAGTCCAATATTAGGTTAGAAACTTACATACTTTCTGGAATACATAAAGGTTTCGAAAAGAATGACAAATTGGTAACATCGATGATAGGTGAATTTCTCATTAAACCATACATGAACTTCAAGGGAGAAAACATTGTAAGCTCATGTGCAAATACTGCCAGTGATGCTACATCAGCTTAGATGTTAGGCCTATGCTAATATTATAAGTGCTAGTTTTCTTTTAAGATCACGTAATGCCTATTTAAATTGAAATATGTTTGTAATATTCTGTTGTGATGTTAGCAATTCGGCCTAAGTGAGTTAACATTGCAAGATTCTGTCGTGTTTTACAACTGTTTGCTGTTTATATTTAATGGCAGAGTCACTAAAATACGGTAATAACGACAGTATAATTCAATATCCTTCAAATTGAAACGCTATTTGTTAGTAAATAAATTATTCCATTGGCAAAAAATATTAAAATCAAGTCTGCGTTTAACCATGTTCCGCGTTTCTCTGCATTGCCATCGCCTCCGTAGCGTGACGTCACTACGCTGTTGTTAGGCCTTATTATCTAGGAGGTGTTGGTTGCTGTCATGTGGAATTGCCTGCCACCACATTTCAAAGGTATCTAGCTAAAGAGGGCAACACTGTGCTCTATAGATTAAAGATGGCGGATGACAGCTGCACGTGAATTTGTTTATCTCACGCTAGTGAGGTTAAGTTGGTAGCACTAAGGTTTAGGCCCGCCAAGATTGCAGCACTGCCTATGACAGGTGACGAATTTACATCTACTACGATAAAGAGAGCAGCACAGTGCTCTGTGGTTTAAAGATGGCGGATGACAGCTGTCCAAAAAGCACGTGGCTTTGTTTACCACGCGCTAGTTAGGTTAGGTTGGTAGCACTAAGGTTTAGGTCCGCCAAGATGGCAGCACTGCCGATGACAGGTGACGAATTTTACATCTACTACGATAAAGAGGGCAGCACAGTGCTCTGTGGTTTAAAGATTCCGGATGACAGCTGTCAAAAAAGCACGTGGCTGTCAAAAAGCACGTGGCTTTGTTTACCACACGCTAGTTAGGTTAAGTTGGTACTACTGAGGTTTAGGTCCGTCAAGATGGCAGTACTGAGGTTAGCGATGCGTTGTTGTCTGTCAAAAAGCACGTGGCTGTCAAAAAACACGTGGCTTTGTTTATCTCGAGGTAGTTAGGTTAAGTTGGCACTACTGAGGTTTAGGCCCGTCAAGATGGCAGTACTGAGGTTAGCGATGCGTTGTTGTCGATGACAGCTGTCAAAAAGCACGTGGCTTTGTTTACAAATTCAAATTTCCCGCGGGTGGTGGAGGAGGCCTCCGGGAGGCCTCTGGCTGTGGTGGTGGTGGAGGAGGCATCTGGGAGGCCTCTGGCTGTGGTGGTGGTGGAGGTGGCCTCTGGGAGCCCGGTGGCGGTGGCGGCGGCCGAACTCTCCCATTATACTACTATAGTCCTCCGAGAAAATAGATTTGATAACAAGCTGTCAATAATGCACTGTTCGGAACCCATTGCAGCACGTCATATCATTCAGAATAGATGATCAGGAACTTACAGTACACTACTCACTAACACAACACACTAGATCTGTAGCTCTCAGACCAGAGCTTCCAACCACACATTACAAACGTGACAGCTTGCAACCGGCCTTGGAGAGAAGAAACCTGCGCGCCCATACATTTCTCGCTGTGTCGACAGCGCTACTGAATCTCCTAAGATATGAGCAAGCCTCGCTGGACTCGCCAAGATAAATGCAGCACGCGATTTGTATAATGCAGATCTATTACAGATACGGTACATATTGTAATTTTTTAACTCGCCTGCTTTAGAAAAATATTGCGCTTGCGCAGCAAGCGTAGCATGCTCAGAGAAACCGCCCCTGTCTATTATGATTGTAGACGTGATTATGAAACTTTTTAAATATTTTCACTAGCCTAAATGCAAGTGATTACCTATTACACAATTTATACTCGTGTGCTTCGACATAAGTGATTAACTCTGGGTTGGAGTGAACGATACTTAATTCAGTATTGAACTGTGCTTAGTAAATGTCAACGTTATTATTATTCAAAGTGACTAATAACTTACTGAGAGGAGAGTCCGTAGGATAAACTCTTGATCAGTCGTATATTTATTCTAGTGGCAAGTACGACCATATTTCAATGGAAAGCGCCCACGAACTGTACATAATATATGAACAGTCTTCAGTTTCATTATTCTAAAAGCTTATGTTAGTAGTATAATGAGAGAGTTCTGCGGCTTCCGCCTCCACCAGACTCTCAGGGGCCTCCTCCTCCTCCTCCTCCTCCTCCTCCCGAGGGGCCTTCCCAGGGGCTGCTCCTCCTCCCGCTGAAAATTTGAATCAGTAAACAAATCCACGTGCTTTTTTGACAGCCGTCATCTACCATCTTTAATCTACAGAGCACAGTGCTGCCCTCTTTAGCTACATGTATTTGAAATGTGGTGGCGAATAATTTGAAAAATGCTTTTTGACAGCAGCCATCTTTAATCGACAGAGCACCGTCCTGCACTTTGGTAGCAGGCAATTCCACGTGACAGCAGTCATCTTTAATCAAGGGAGCACCGTGCTGCCCTCTTTAATAGAAATGTAGTGGCGACATTTTGAAAAATTCCACGTGCTCTTGTTTGGAAACAAACTCACGTGCTTTTTGGACAGCTGTCATCCGCCATCTTTAAACAACAGAGCACCATGCTGCTATCATGCAGGCAATTTCGTCAGCTGTCATCCGCCATCTTTTATCTACAGAGCACCGTGCTGCCCTCTTTATAGCTACTACCATAAGCATGTAGTAGCGGGCAATTTGAAAAGTTCTGTTAGCTATCATCCGCCATATTTAATCAAGAGAGCACCGTGCTGCCATCTTTAGCTAGATACCTTTGAAATATGGTGGCGGATAATTTAAAAAGAAAAATTCTACAGCAGCCATCTCTCGACACTAATTGCACAAGATGGTGGCTATATATGACTCCTTAAGGGTGCTTACGCAAGATGGCCGCTATACATAGGTTCTTATGAGACTCCCTTGGGATGCTTGCGCAAGATGGCAGTTATACATAGCTCCTTATGAGACACACTAGGGATGCTTGCGCAAGATGGGGGCTGCTCTAATGAGACGGCTTAAGGCTCCTAGCACAAGATGGCTTGAGACGCCCTAAGGATGCTTGCGCAAGATGGCGGACACAAGATGGTGGCTATACACGACTCCTTATGAGACGCCTTAAGGGTCTCACAAGCTACATGCTTGTAACCCATGCTAACAGATTGAAACAATAATGTGTTTCCGAACCGATATTTTATGTTACATGTTTATGCGATAACTTGTTCAACTGCCAGAGACTTAAATGTAAGCGGTGTATTTCTTATAGCACTAAGTGTTCTGTTTAATTTTACTTCCCGCATAAGCTACATGCTTCTAACCCATGCCAACTGATTGACTGATATTTCATGTTACATGTTTATATGATAACTTGTTCGACTGATTTTCACACAAGACGAATGATGGAAGGTAAATCATTTGAAGTTTTACTTCAGCTATATCGTTTACCGAGCGATTTAGCTGCGCAGCATGTGTACAGTGTAATTTTTATTTTTACACTAGGCAAATCATTGAAGTTGTAGTTTTGCAATATTGCTTACTGAGCGAGTTAGCTACGCGATAAGTGCACAGTGTTTTTTATTTTTACAGTAAGCAAATCATTGAAATTGTACTTTTGCTCTGAACACATCAAACAATGTTCTGATTACATGTTAAAGTAAACACCACGATTCTAGTCTTGTTATGTTTCAATCTAATCTTCTTAGAACAAAGGTATCCCCTAACATGTTCTAAACACATGTTGCATCGAGTACAGTGTTCGATTCTAGTCTTAATCACTTATGCAGTGTTCTGAACACATCAATCAATGTTCTGATCACATGTTGAAGTTAACGACATCGAGTACAGTGTTCGATTCTAGTCTTGTTATGTTTCAATCACTTCTTTTGTAATCTGAACTTCAGGTATCCCCTGACATGTTCTAAACACATGTTGTATCGAGTACAGTGTTCTATTCCAGTCTTAATCACTTATTTAGTGTTGTGAACGCATCAAGCAAAGTTCTAAACACATGTTGTATCGAGTACAGTGTTCGATTCAAGCCTTGATCACTTATTTCATGTTCTGAACACATCAATCAATGCTCTGATGACATGTTGAAGTTAACGACATCGAGTACAGTGTTCGATTCTAGTCTTGTTATGTTTCAATCACTTCTTTTGTAATCTGATATTCAGGTATCCCCTGACATGTTCTAAACACATGTTGTATCGAGTAGAGTGTTCTATTCTAGTCTTAATCACTTATGCAGTGTTCCGAACACATCAGTCAATGTTCTGATCACATGTTGTATCGAGTACAGCGTTTGATTCTAGTCTTGTTATGTTTCGCATGTCTAAACATGCACAATGATGTTATCGCTGCACACTCTTGCCTTCGCAATGCAGGTTTAAACTTGTTCGATAGAGCGATGCCTTGACATAGGTAGAGGCCTTAACAGCTTATGTATAACCGCTATTGTTTAAAGATGACCGCTGTTAGCTGTTAAAAAAGCACGAATAATGTTTTTAATTACCCACCACCACATTTTAAAAGTACGAGATTTAGTGCTGTAAAGATAGCGGCACGATGCTCTGTTGATTAAGGATGAGAGCTGTCACAAATTGCCCTCCACCGCATGCATAACAGCAGCCGTCATCTTGCACAGTAGGCTTTAAGCTAGGTTTCTTCATAAGAGTAGCTGCCATCTTGTGCGAGCACCCGTAGGCTGTCTCATAAGGAGCTATGTATAGCCACCATTGTGTGTCCGCCATCTTGTGTAAGCATCCCTAGGGTGTCTCAAGCCATCTTGTGTAAGCACCCTTAAGCTGTCTCATAAGAAGCTATGTATAGCTGCCATCTTGTAGAATTAGATAGCTGTCAGTGCCAAAGGGCTTAAGTAGGAATCGAACCGTTGATCTCATCATTAGACTATGTTTTTCTTATGCTATCATGTTCCTGAAACTGCGAACCTACGTATTAAGCAAAAAAATTTTTCCGTTTTGCTCTACGATGCACCGTTTTCAAAATATTTTACATTTTGCATTTAAGCCCCAAATTTAATGAATCGAACCAGCACGGTACGTTATACTCTGTACCATAGCTAGACTTGATCATGTTACGAAGACTTGCCTCAATACAAGCTAAAACAGAGCACATGCCAAAGGGCCTACGTAGGAACCGAACCGTTGATCTCATCGTTAGACTATATTTGTAATATGCTATCATGCTCCTCATACTGCGAACCTACGTATTAGGCAGACGACTTTTTTCCGTTTTGCTCCACGATGCACCGTTTTCAAGATATTTAACATTTTGCATTTAAGCCCCAAATTTAATGAATCGAACCAGCACGGTACGTTATTCTCTGTACCATAGCTAGACCTGATCATGTTAAGAAGATGCTTCAATACAAGCTAAACCATAGTAAATGCCAAAGGGCCTAATTAGGAACCGAACCGTTGATCTCATCATTAGACTTTGTTTTCTTTAGCTATCATCTTCCTCATGCTGCGAACCTACGTATTAGGCAGAAATATTTTTTCCGTTTTGCTCTACGATGCACCGTTTTCAAGATATTTAACATTTTGCATTTAAGCCCCAAATTTGATGAATCGAACTAGCACTACACGTTAGCCTCTAAGCTAGCTTTCTTAATAAGAGCAGCAGCCATCTTGCGCAAGCACCCTTAAGGCGTCTCATAAGGAGTCGTGCATAGCCACCATCTTGTATCCGCCATCTTGCGCAAACATCCTTAGGGCGTCTCAAGCCATCTTGTGCTAGGAGCCTTAAGCCGTCTCATAAGAGCAGCCCGATCTTGCGCAAGCATCCCTAAGGCGTCTCATAAGGAGCTATGTATAACTTCATCGTGCGCAAGCATCCCAAGGGTGTCTCATAAGAACCTATGTATAGCGGCCATCTTGCGTAAGCACCCTTAAGGAGTCATGTATAGCCACCATCTTGTGCAATTAGCGTCGAGAGATGGCTGCTGTAGAATTTTTCTTTTTAAATTATCCGCCACCATATTTCAAAGGTATCTAGCTAAAGATGGCAGCACGGTGCTCTCTTGATTAAATGTGGCGGATGATAGCTAACAGAACTTTTCATATTGCCCGCTACTGCATGTTTAAGGTAGTAGCAATAAAGAGGGCAGCACGGTGCTCTGTAGATTAAAGATGGCGGATGACAGCTGACGAAATTGCCTGCATGATAGCAGTACGGTGCTCTGTTGTATAAAGATGGCGGATGACAGCTGTCAAAAAAAGCACGTGGGTTTGTTTCCTAACAAGTGCACATAGATTTTTTCAAATTGCCGCCACCACATTTCAAAGGTATCTAGCTAAAGAGTGCAGCACTGAGTTTGTGATGAAGGATGGCGGATGACAGCTGTCAAAAAAGCACGTGAGTTTGTTTCCAAACAAGAGTACGTGGAATTTTTCAATATGCCGCCACCACATGTCGACTAAAGAGGGCAGCACGGTGATCTCTTGATTAAAGATGACTGCTGTCACGTGGAATTGCCTGCTACCAAAGTGCAGGACGGTGCTCTGTCGATTAAAGATGGCTGCTGTCAAAAAGCATTTTTCAATTATCCGCTACTACATTTCAAAGATATGTAGCTAAAGAGGGCAGCACTGTGCTCTGTAGATTAAAGATGGTGGACAACGGCTGTCAAAAATGCACGTGGATTTGTTTACCGATTCAAATCTCGCGCTAGTTAGGTTAAGTTGGTAGCACTAAGTTTTAGGCCCGTTAAGATGGCAGCACTGACGTTAGGGATGCGTTGTTGTCGATGATAGCTGTCAAAAAGCACATGGCTGTCAAGAAAGCACGTGGCTGTCCAAAAAGCACGTAGATTTGTTTACCGATTCAAATCTCGCGTTAGTAAGGTTATGTTGGCAGCACTGAGGTTTAGGCCCGTCAAGATGGCAGCAGTGAGGTTAGCAATGCGTTGTTGATGATAGCTGTGAAAAAAGCACGTTTCTGTCAAAAAGCACGTGGATTTGTTTACCGATTCAAATCTCGCGCTAGTTAGGTTATGTTGGTACCACTAAGGTTTAGGCCCGTCAAGATGGCAGTACTGAGGTTAGCGATGCGTTGTTGTCTGTCAAAAAGCACGTGGCTGTCAAAAAAGCACGTGGCTTTGTTTACCGATTTAAATTTCCCCCGGGAGGAGGAGCAGGCCCCTGGGAAGGCTCCCGGGAGAAGGAGGAGGAGGCCCCTGGGAGCCCGGAGGAGGCGGAGGCCGTAGAACTCTCCCATTATACTACTTATGTTCATAAACTGTGATTTGTTTTCTTTCTTTAGTCCGATGCTATACGCAGCTTCATCTTTATATAACATTTAAATTCTATATGCATGTGTTTAGTGAATACCGACGTCAATTTTAAATCAAACATTGGTGTCAAATATGTGTCGGGGGACTGTGCAATTGTGGGCACTCGTGTGAGTGATTACCCCGCAAGATCGTCGGGGAACGTCTGAGACTTAAAAGGTACGAGTTCGATCCCATGTCAGACTGACTTGGGTGTTCCAGCTCCATTCCATGGTGACGAACGGGGCCTGCAGAACGAGTTGCAGTCCAGTTCAGCATGGTGTCCTGGGATTACGGGTTGCCTAATAGGTGATGTCGAAGACGACGAAAACTTACCCCAAGGTGGTATGCAATTCAAAATGCATTTATTTAAATAAACTTCATTTGTCAAAGAATTTGCAAGTTTTCTAGTAGATAGGACCCTTCCTCGTGTACCAAGCCGTAGCTATAAATCACCTGGAACTACCCTGAGATATAGCTTGTGTGATTATAAATTAAATAATAAATTCGGGCTGTATTTTACTGGTACAATATTGTATCTCTGACTACTAGCGTGGCGCTCGTAGTATCTGCCCTGTATAAAAGAGTAAAAGGGTTTTTCCGTTACTCTCCGCCCTTTTGTAGCGGTATAATTTATTGGGACTATGTGGAGTTACCGCTACACCTGAATTTGGTACATGTGGAATTAAAAAAAAGAAACCATCAATTAACTTTGCACCATGTAATACAACACAGCAATTGGCTGTAAATAGTTAATTGTTATGCATTTGAAAGACCTGATTGGACTTAATTATAATATAACGGCGGCCAATCACTTCATTATTGGATGTTAGTGGTACACTGTTGTTTACGAACTTGGTATTGGTGAGCTTCGCCGCTCGATTTTCAACTGTTTATGAAGCGCAATCTTGTACCTGCCGCATGCGACGGGTTGTTGTGAAATGATTCTCCGACAGTGAGTTGGCTCCTACTACAATGGCCTGTAATAGGTCCGTGTGTATCATCAAACCGCCCTAGCTTGATTATTTAGTGCTTCTTAATTATTGAAACTTGGCGGTGGGTGGAAATTTCTACTATTTGGAGCAAAATGTGTTTTAATTCATGTTCTATATGATCGTCGCTTCTACTGCTGTACGTGCCAGTTCCCAAGGCATTACTGCTATTTTCTACAGTAAGTTATGTGAATGATTTACCTTATGCATCATCATCATCACCTTGGTAAGTCAGATCCTGCATGAATTACCTCTCATCTGTGGATGTCTGAAGTGCATCGCTGCATTCAGGCTGCCGTATTCAGATATTCAAAAAGTCAGATCGACGCGAGATATTTTTACTACATTGCACCTGGGAGTGACATTCGGCTTCTTATTTGGTAGTTTTTCTTTGTGCTGGTAATTATTCTCTGGTGTGAAATTCAACGTGTCCATTCAATATACCTACAGTTTAATTAGGTGGAAATTTGATAACTGAACCGCGTAAACCTTGAATTGTTAGAAGGATTGCTTGTTACTTATCTCGAAGAGTGGAATAATGTTATCAAAGTTAATACACTGTAACAGTAAATGTGGTACTTCGGTAGACATGAGACGCAGGGCGTGTACCATTCGTTGAAGTGCGTACAGAGGGAGAGGGTTTGTTTAGAAATAAATCTTAAAATTTTTTCCTCTGAGTTTATTAATAAATTCAAAGTCATGTTACCTCTGTACAGCAGATACAGTAGAAAACGTTCCTCGTCCTAGGGCTGGCGATGTCCTTGGATTCCGGAAGCTCCTTTTCCCATACCAGTGAACCACCATTCATCCCCCGATGGAAGTTCTAGAAAATCCATTCGACGTCTTGAAGATCCATACAGTGCTGATGAAGGGCGTTGAGGTAGTCCTCGTGAATGATGAACGTGAATGAACATCGTTAAGCCTTGGGGCGAGTTAATGCAAAGACTGCTTCTGCACAGATGAGAGGAAAGTTCATCAATGGTTTTAACAAGGTTCAAACACAAAAATGTATCCTTGAGAGTTTATCACACGGTGAAATGTCACAAAGTTTTGTCCCGTGTTAAATGAAAGAAGGCCACTAGACTCGAATGAGCATGTAAGTTTAACACACATAAAAATAAAAGTCCACTCGAAACTTATCGTCGAATTTTAACAGAGTCACTTAAAGTTTGTGGCACTTGGTACAATGTAAAGTAATGCCGCACGACTTAGTTCTTTGAAGCACTGTTCAACATAATTTAATTGAAAATAAAGATGTTCCACTCGTGACTTAGAACTCATTCACGTATTGATAACAACATGAAATCAAAAAAAACGAAATTAATCGAGTATTGACAGTCCTCGGTTCGACTGTTCGTAAATTGAATGTTCGTAGAATTGAAATGTGTTGTTTAGTAGAATTGAAATACACAGTTCACACATGCACAGTTCACAGTTCATGACCTAAAATATTTACACAGTTCATGAAATGGTAAATTAGTGACGTAGTCATGCTTGGAATCAAGTAAATCTGGATTCAAACACAGTCTCATAAACTCGAAGTATTTAGTACTCAGTAAGGAGCAAACTGTTCTAAGTCCTGTCCTTAACATGAAACTTCAAATTACGAGCACTCGAAAACATTCGCAAGTCTTAGACACTCGTGTAGAATAACAGTCACTTGATAATGTTCAGACGAAGCACAATTCATATCACATCCCGTCGGAGTAAAAAGTTGTCACCCACAGTATAAAGAAATCCGTACAAGTCCATATTCGACGCGATTAGGTTAAAGTCCACGGACTCGAAGATTAATAGCTGCTTCACGCTCGATCACGGTGCTCGCGAACCGACTGTGTGAACTTCACTGCCTAGCGTGCACATACATACTCAGGCCACACACACTGGCAACACACTGCTCTGCTGAGCGAAGCAGTGCGTATTTATATCTGATCCGGGCCTTCACATCTCGTTCCATAACTTTATCGCCTCATGTCAGATTTACGCGAAACTCGGCAGGAACATAGATAAGGGATCGAGTTACATGGTGATGTTGTTAAATTTGTTTAATTATTATTGTGGGGAAAGTTATTACCCATAGAAACGCGAAGAACATTCCACATCAGTCTAGGCTCTGTATCTCGGCGAAGCATGCTGTGACGTCACCCACTCTCTACGTCACACGCACACAGCTGTTGCTCGCCGTCCAGTCAGTCTTTCGTAGGCGGCCCGGAGCGTAACACGTAAGTTTTTAAAAGTTCTATGGCGGGGACTTAGTTTGTACCGCCGTTACCGGTACATCTCCCCCTCCTCCTGGGGAAAAGAAAATTCGATAGGATTTTCTTTTAATGATGTTCTCTCCTGAAATATTTCTTTAGGTTGGCTGCATTGTAAATGCCCTCGATGCTTTCATCCAGCTTATTAATTTTGTATGCCCCGTTTTCGAGAACCTCCGCAATTCTATATGGTCCTACATAAAGTGGGCAAAACTTTGCATAAATGCGAAGTTCGGGGTGCGAAACAGCTGGTTTTCTTATCAACGGCTAGGGGGTTTAGATACAGAGTGACACATTTAGAAATGATACCATTATTTTCCATCTCCTTTATCACAGTCCTGGCTTCCTCTCGGTACTTCTCAGGAACTGCATAGGGCCGTTTTTTATAAGGAGAGGTGTCCTTAACATTCAATTGGTATTCAAAATCTCTAATAACGCCGGGTTTGTCATCAAAAACCTCAGGGAATTTCTCAAATATTTGTCGAGTTGCTTCTGCCACGCGGGAATCGAACTCTGGGCTTTCAGCCACACTGGTGAGAAATATGAAGTGATCACGACCTTCGTCGAACACATCCTCAATAATGGGCACTTCCTGGCCCTCGACGGTTCCCTCTTGACCGGGTCCACCCTCTTCGCAATCTATTTCATCGGCAGGCAGAGCATCGCTCATCTTGCCTCCCGTTTCTATGAATGGGGTACCCAGACCTTGGCACTTCAAATTATTACAGTCTACCAGCTGCAACTCTACAGAGTCGATGTTAAAAAATCGTATGACGTTGGCAGGTCAATCAATGATTCCTCCATACTTGGCTAGGAAATCTGACCCTAGGATGACGTTGAATTTCATCGGCGAAATGACTAGGAATATATGCTCGAACTGGACACCTTCAATGTCAAATGTAACAAAAGCTTGAAATTTACATTTGATATGCCTGTCCGGTACTATCCCTTTAATTTTGATCTGTGCGACTGATATCAATAACATGTCTTCTCCCCCCTTCAACATTTCAATTAACCTCTCAGAAATCAATGAAGCCTGAGCTCCAGAATCGATTAAGGCAGTTACGTAAAGGGTATCCAAAGTAATATTAATAACTGGAAGACTTCGTTGGACCCTCGGTGTTGTAGGAGTGGGATCTTCATACAAGAGATCTGAGTCATCCAAGTACCAGTAATTAATATTAGTGACACAAATTATTTCCCCTCTACTCCGGTTTTCAGGCAATCTTATTGTTGTGTTGTCGAAGTTTTTTTAATTGCGCCTGTCGATTCGGGGTTTGTCGCAGGCGTCGTGTCCTGTCTTCTGGCATGCTCTTGGTATTCTAAAGAGGTAGCGCCAGGTAATCCTTCATCCCGGTTTCGATTCTGGATATATTCGCGAGTTTCTCTCCATCTTCTTTCGATCTCGGCTCTCGGCGAATCTCCATCTCGAGTAAATGACTCGATAGGTTTCTTCCATGTTTGATTACGTCTGTAAAGCGTACTTTGCCCGTATGGACGTCTCCTAAATCGCCGGAAATGATATAATGGATCTCTCCGTGGTTCTACTTCCTCACGGGGTTCGGGATTCGATCTCGGCGGGTTGTTAACTTCGACATGGTTGGTTGCAACCTCTTTCGTCTTAGTAACCCTGGGTGGATTTTGTGTATGGGCAGTGTCAAGTTTCCTTAATAAATTATCAAGTTGTTCTAGGTCTTGAACATTGGCTGCCACAAGAATTTCTTGTACATGCGCCGGAAATTGTAAAGTCACTACCTGTATTAACTCCTGTTCTGGCAAAGGAGGATCAAAGAATTGCATCTTCTTTAATTGAGAAATGAGAAAATCAGAATATCGTGAAGAATTAATAGCTGTGTTGTATCTCCTGGAGTACAACTGTAGCTTAATCAAATGTTGAATTTCTGAATTCCAAAACCTCTTCAACAAGGCTTCCTTGAACTCATCATAGGTTTTAATGTTAAATTTAAATGCTGTGTACCAATTTAGTGCTTTCCCTTCCAATCATCTAGAAGCTATCCTCAATTGATGATCGGATCGTACTTTATTCTCTTGGAAGTACTCTTCAATGTTGAGAAAGAATTATTTCGCTGTGTACTCTTCCTTCCCGGAAAATTTTGCAGGTTTATCGTCTGATAATTTTAAAACTGTGGAAGTGCTAGAAGTATCTCCGCTAGATCCTTGACACTGGTGTGTAGACTCCTCCTTCTCCACCTGAGAGATTCTATTATCAATCGTCTCTATTTTTCTTTGCAATTCGACCTTGATAGTCTTAACTTGTCCACGGATGGAGTTTTCCACGCTCTGGACTTCCTTTTCGAGGTCCTGCTTCACTTCATTTACGTCGCGGCCTATGCGAATGATTTGAGTATGTGCGCTATCTAATTGGGTTTTTACATGCTTATCTGTTTCCTCCTGCTTTGTTTTAAGTAAATTAACCTCATAACTTATTTTCTGAAAGAGTCTTAAAAGATTCATGGATGTTATCCTGAATAGAGGCTATTTTTGCTCGTGTCTGTGATAACTGACCATGAGATTCTTTAAATTCCGCATTTAGGCTTTCAACATCCTTAATCAATTGATGTGAGGTGGGAAACGAAGCTTTTAAGTCTTCAACTATTTGTAGTTTAAGGTCCTGTTTTACTGTTTCTAAGTCACGGGTGAGGCATTCGTTTATTTCTGTAAACTTAGAATTTATCTTCGCATTAGTTTCTGAGAATCGTTTTTCAATCTCAGAACCAGCTTTAGTAAGCCTATGTTCCAAATTAGCATTAACTTCGGTAAACTTGGTATTAATTATTTTAGTTACTTGTGTGACACGATTTTCTAAGTTGGCTGTAGTTGCAACCTTAGATTCGTTAATGCGAGCTTCTAAAATAGTACCAAATTGAGCAGTTACGGCATTAGCCTCATCAATACGAGTGTTAATCTCAGTAACACGAGTATCTAATTGAGCCTGCGATTCGGCGATCCGTTCATTTTAGCTAATCTTAAGAGCTTCAATAGCAGCTAAAATATTTTCCATTTTGACGGTAATGTAATTAAACCAAGCAACAAGAAAATCATAAACCACTTGAAAAGAATTCAGATATCACCATTATTGTCCAATGGTTAAAAGTTCATGTTCAAAGTCATTCAAACATTCTCAAAAAGAAAAATCTCCAAGACATTTAACACACAAAAATTATCCCATATCACTGAAAACACTTCTTATAATAGAGAAGTTAAATCTTGTTAGAAAGTTCACTGGAATGTTAATAGCTATTCCACACAAAGCACTGGAAATGTATCTGAATTAAATTGTTAAGTCACACGATTTTAGTGCGATTTTGTCTATCACTGTACTACTTAATTTATTACTAGTACTTCAAAATTGAGCCTAGAATGGTTATGTGTCAATTTAATTTCTACTGCACTCATAATTAAGTTCTGATATTGCTGAAGCGCTAATTTCTAATTTTACTGAACTCCAAATCGGCCCCGACACGACTGGGGCGCCAATTTCTCCCCCTCTCCTCTGTAACAGTAAATGTGGTACTTCGGTAGACATGAGACGCAGGGCGTGTACCATTCGTTGAAGTGCGTACAGAGGGAGAGGGTTTGTTTAGAAATAAATCTTAAAACTTTTCCTCTGAGTTTATTTATAAATTCAAAGTCATGTCACCTCTGTACAAAAGATACAGTAGAAAACGTTCCTCGTCCTAGGGCTGGCGATGTCCTTGGATTCCGGCAACTCATTTTCCCATACCAGTGAACCACCATTCCTCCCCCGATGGAAGTTCTAGAAGATCCATTCGACGTCTTGAAGATCCATACAGTGCTGATGAAGGGCGTTGAGGTAGTCCTCGTGAATGATGAACGTGAATGAACATCGTTAAGCCTTGGGGCGAGTTAATGCAAAGACTGCTTCTGCACAGATGAGAGGAAAGTTTATCAATGGTTTTAACAAGGTTCAAACTCAAAGAAATGTATCCTTGAGAGTTTATCACACGGTGAAATGTCACTAAATTTTGTCCCGTGTTAAATGAAAGAAGGCCACTAGACTCGAATGAGCATGTAAGTTTAACACTCATAAAAATAAAAGTCCACTCGAAACTTATCGTCGAATTTTAACAGAGTCACTTGAAGTTTGTGGCACTTGGTACAATGTAAAGTAATGCCGCACGACTTAGTTCTTTGAAACACTGTTCAACATAATTTAATTGAAAATAAAGATGTTCCACTCGTGAATTAGAACTCATTCACGTATTGATAAAAACATGAAATCAAAAAAAAAATAATCGAGTATTGACAGTCCTCGGTTCGACTGTTCGTAAACTGAATGTTCGTAGAATTGAAATGTGTTGTTTAGTAGAATTGAAATGCACAGTTCACAGTTCATGACCTAAAATATTTACACAGTTCATGAAATGGTAAATTAGTGACGTAGTCATGCTTGGAATCAAGTAAATCTGGATTCAAACACAGTCTCATAAACTCGAAGTATTTAGTACTCAGTAAGGATCAAACTGTTCTAAGTCCTGTCCATAACATGAAACTTCAAATTACGAGCACTCGAAAACATCCGCAAGTCTTAGACACTCGTGTAGAATAACAGTCACTTGATAATGTTCAGACGAAGCACAATTCATATCACGTCCCGTCGGAGTAAAAAGTTGTCACTCACAGGATAAAGAAATCCGTACAAGTCCATATTCGACGCGATTAGGTTAAATTCCACGGACTCGAAGATTAATAGCTGCTTCACGCTCGATCACGGTGCTCGCGAACCGACTGTGTGAACTTCACTGCCTAGCGTGCACATACATACTCAGGCCACACACACTGGCAACACACTGCTCTGCTGAGCGAAGCAGTACGTATTTATATCTGATCCGGGCCTTCACATCTCGTTCCATAACTTTATCGCCTCATGTCAGATTTACGCGAAACTCGGCAGGAACAAGATAAGGGATCGAGTTACGTGGTGATGTTGTTAAATTTGTTTAATTATTATTGTGGGGAAAGTTATTACCCAACTCGAAGAACATTCCACATCAGTCTAGGCTCTGTATCTCGGCGAGGCATGCTGTGACGTCACCCACTCTCTACGTCACACGCACACAGCTGTTGCTCGCCGTCCAGTCAGTCTTTCGTAGGCGGCCCGGAGCGTAACATGTAAGTTTTTAAAAGTTCTATGACGGGGACTTAGTTTGTACCGCCGTTACCGGTACAACACATCTGCGTAAATATTGAAAATTAAGTTTTTTGTAACAAATTCAGAGATCTGTCCGTAAGGCGAAATTACTTCGTAATAGGTGATTGTAAATGTAATGATTTGTAATCCTGTACCAAGGTGAATACCGAAGTGTGCTTCTAGTTAATTTTTCTAGTTATCTGCGGCCTTCCTTTGATTTTCTTAATTTATTATTATTATTATTATTATTATTATTATTATTATTATTATTATTATTATTATTATTGTTACTTCTTTTCGCAATTATTTCGTATTCGTGTTTTCTGTTTCTGAAGATATCCACCGTTTATGGCATTGTTGTGGAATGCTTCCTTCTTTTTTTATTAGGTAACGGTTCGGATTAGCGTTCATTATCGCGGTTCGAGTCGGTGTTGTGATAATGTACGGGATGTTCGGATGTTGGTTGTTGTGTGATGTGATTACCTTGGTCACGGGGAAGTGTTTATTTAATTTTAATATTAATGTGTCACCTTATGATGGTTTATTTTGACGTGGGCTCCTTCCTTATTCACTTTTGGTCTACCTTAATGTTACTTCTCTGATTTGGGGATGCGGATAGTTGTTACTTTAAAACGCTTCCGTGTTCACTAAGGTATCCTTTGAAAACCAAGTATGTGTGGTCGTTGGGCCTGTTGGCAATTTATGGTTTTTTGATAAAATAATTTGGAAGTATTCTGATACTTCGTAAGTTATGTAACCACATACAAATTTTTTAATTAGAGGGACGGCCCTATTGTGCACATTATGTATAAATTTCAAGAGTACTCATTACTTTAAATACCGGGCTCGGAAGTTAACATTATCGAAGTAATTTTTTAAATTCCAACCTTGTTTGAATTTTAAATTTTCTTTAAGCTTTGTTCATTTCAGTGTTTTGGGGGACATTTAAGATGACTGTCATGCATTTGAGTAGTTTTTGGGAAACTACTTGGTAGAGAGATATTTAATTCCTTGTCTATCGTCAATTCAACTCTAATTGTTAGTCTTTTGTTTCTCTATTTAATTTGTTTTAAATTTTGGTCCTTAAGTGTGATGGTGAGTTATATTGTATATTTTGTCCTTTTCCTCCCTCTGTTATGGTCTTTGACGTATTGGTATTGCCCAGATGCCATCCCTTCCGTATCCTGCGTTTGTGTTTTAATCGAGGCCTCCCCTTAGTTGTTGGCGTGATTTCGCGCTGGGGTTGCCTCTAATGTCTTGGTGGTTGTGCTAGCAATCGAAGACCGGGTTTGGGCAGCCAGTCGTTTGATTGCCCCTTTCTTCGGTGGTCAGTACGCCACACTTTGAAGTGACAAGTGACATGCACGACTTGTCCTACGGGACTTGCACCAAAAACCGAATGTTTCGTAATCATCTGCATTTGATAGAGTTAATATTAATGAAAATATTTGAGAATAATCTTCCTATAAACACCAACTCCATTTGATTGCCAGTGGAACTTACGCGGCTGATTACACAGTCCTGAGTGAGTAGTTTGGTTGAAATCAATCCAGCATTTTTCCACTTTTAGAAATTTACAAACAGATAGTCAGGGAGACAGACGGACAAACACCAAGGGGAAAAGTTCTACCTCATGCTTCCTCGGTGTTCACTTACACTAGGTGGAGTTAATTTTCAAATCCGAGCGAATTATCATACATCCTCTGATTTCCTGTTATGGATCACTCATATAACTGTAGGTCTGCGAGGGTGTCTGTCACTGGCTGCAGAGCATGAAGCCCATAAAATATTGTAATTTCCTCCGTCATATGAAGGTTCAGCGTAATTATGTGCATTACAAAACTTACTGACATTGAAGGGATGTCTCACGTATAGTCTTCAGATTTGACGTAAAACCAAGACGACATTTTAAAAAGAACCTCTTCTACTCTTCCCAATCTGTTCACTGACATGTCGAAATCTGCTCCTGGAGCTTAAATATGAGATCTATTCAGCCGTTTAACCGTGATGGTGGAGCAAACAAACAAACAAACAGACACGAAAGCGAAAACTACTGATATGATCTCGAGTTGACATAAAACGGATAAATATACTAAAATTTGGAGAAACAAATTACATTACAGCAAGCGGAACCCCTACAATTATTAATATATAATAATGGTTAATTATTGTTACGGATTCCTTGTATTCCAATAATAGTACCAAGGAGTAAAGCGGACAAAAAAGAGATCCCATTGTACAGAACCTCGGGATTAACCCAGCCATTTTCATCTATTGTTCGGTATTGGAGGAAGAAAGCCGTTTACATTTGTTATTTCCAGACATCTGCCAAAATGAATTATGGATTAAGTAAAAAGGCTGATCGAGAATAAGCATACAGGCATGGTGTTGTTTGTAACTAACGAATCCCACGTCAGTGAAAAGCTAATGAAATAGCACGAGAGAGCTTCAACCGAACAAATGTTGACCTGTTTGTACATCTACGTGTTGTGTTTGGGCCAATGCCACCAGAAAGAGTCTATAACGTACATGGGACAGGTTTACCAACTGTGCAACAGATTCCAAGTGTTCTGGATCCAAAGGGCACATCATTATCCGTAAATTCTGAGACCTATTTTTGCACTTGGCGATACGCAGGTTCATGCCTCTCCTCAGGTCATAACTATGCGCATCTCTAGTCTCCATTAAATATCACAGTATAGCACCCCTCAAATTAATCATAACTGTACTCATGGCTTCTCGAGCCGTATTCGATCCAGCTTTAGGTTCGAAAACTTCTGTAGTTGCGCGCTCATCTGGCATCTTATACGTTAAATCAGCTGTTCGTCCGTCCCGTCTGTCCCGCCCTCCTTGCATACAAAAGACTCTAACTTAGACAACGTCGAGTGTCTCCTTGATTCCGCTTCATGATTACTCCTGAAATTCCCATGCATTACAAAAAATAGAGACTACAGCTGCGAACTTATTTTCCCATACGATAACTAGCGGCGTGTTGCCTATGAAAACAAAGACGAGCTCTTGCATATTTACCCCACAATGGAATGCACTAAAACACACAAAAATCACTCCTATATCTACTCTGGCATACCTGTAAGCCCATCTAACTAACTTAACATGATAAAGAAACACAAACATGCACGCAGCTCAGGACACATTTACTTTAAAATCGAACTGAATGCATATCAGTGCCATCTGGCTGAAAATTAACCTTAAATAACTCATTGACAACAGATATGAACAAGCGTGTTACTACTACCACAGACATCTTAATATGTGGACATTAAAACTTAGCTTACGACGATCTCAGCATTCGTGACACTTATATGGCCACAGTGCCACCAGGAACTTCGGCCATGTTAAGGTCAATCTCCAGGATGCACGAAGTGACTCCATCGACCCTTGGCGCTGCCTCCATGCTTCTGGGTTTGTAAAGCTCCTGCAAAGTAGATGATTTAGGTTCTTCTTCTTCACCGCTCGTGGCACACGTGTGCCTAGATCACGCCCTTAATGCTTGGCCGTTAATTAACTACAGCCTCTGAGTGAGAATTAGTCCGTCCCGCTCACCATTAATTTTAGGACACAATGGTCCGGATGCAATCAGTCCTTCTCGTGGCACTACGACACATGCGGTACGAATGTTCACGCGACCACGGATAGTGATGTGATTACACTGGCGTTAATGATTCTGCGAGGTTTTAGGCGTTAGTGAATTATACCGTCATTACCGTCCTTTCAGCGTTAGATAACTCACTTGTCGTCGTTATAACTGTTAACACTCCCGGATTGTGCAATAGAAAAATCACAGTTACAATTATGTCGTCGCGGGTATGTAGCACTGACTCAGACCAAAGCGTCCTCGGAAAACTACGATCACGGCGAGTTAACACGTAGCATCAACGAACACAACCAGAATGAGAATCAGAATCAGAGTGAGAGACGCTCCCCCTCTACTCGGACGATCATGGCGAGTTAACACGTAGCGTCAGCGAACACAACCAGAGTGAGAGACGCTCCTCCTCTACTCGGGCTGTTAAAGACCCACACACTTTCATTTGAACTCGGGGAGTCCGCTTTGATGAATACAGTATCAGTTGAACCGCCGCTTGAGTTTGAATGAGAAGCCGTTGACAATACGAAAATTTCACATTAACCTTAAGTAGACACCAAATTATATATATAGGCATTAGAAAAATTACTCTGTCTTCCCGGATACATCAGAACTGTGGAATATCTGTGCAATGGCGGATTACTTTCATAAATATTACTGGTGTAAGAAAGTTGGTGGTGCTGATGTCGTGGTGCGGTAGCTCCCAGAGTCCTCCTACTAACTCGTCATTGGCTGAGCTTGAAACTCGTACGGCAGCGGCTCTACCCAGCAACTTCGTTCAAATTTAAGGAGGGTCGTTGTTAAAGCTACAGTATGTGCTGGCTGGTCTCGTGAATTAGTGCAACCGACTGAAACCACAGTGTTATGCAATAATTATAATGATATATATGACGATAATGTTCAGTACGTGTGTAGTGAACTAGCGTCTGCAAATGATGTTCATATCCTGTTTACTGTTTCAGGGTATCTACGACGTTGAGAATGGTATGGAGCTTACCTTCAAGAAATTCGAGAAATTCCCTTCTCTACCATACGGCCGATATCGAGCAGAAGTAAAATTTTTCACTGGAGAAGATCTCGTGGGTTGTATACTGTTAACAGCCAGTATAGATGAGGTTGCAAAGAACATTTAGGCTGGCTAAGATGATAGATGGGCTTTTACAATTATTTTGGGGATTTTAAAATTAAACTCTCAATGAAGTGAACAAATAAAGTAACAGTAACTGATGTCTGTTCGTTTAATTCTTTGGACCAGTTATTTACTCCTTCTTTCTTTCCTTCTGGTGTCGTCCAGAGAAGGTCGGCGACCATCATGTAGTAAACTTGCGCTTTCCTCTCTGTCCACACTTCTGCCCTGCTGTCTATTATACGGCCGAGATTGGCTGCATACCCGTATTTTAAGGCGACCAGCGATATGTACACCCTTAGCACTTCCGCAGTCCTGCCCTATCTCGTACTCGTAGCTCTCCCGGTGACTTTAACGCCACTATCTTGTAAATGGTTTTGACAGAAAAGTTTTGATAAATGTTACAATTTGAGGCTTCTACAACTCAGACTGGTGTCTGATTCTAGGATTATAGACTTCAGAGGAATATGACGAAATACGAGAGATATGATCTAAATTATAACTCTGAGCATGAGAGCAATTCAGAAGACGAGGACAACGGCGGAGGAGGAGAAGGTTTAACTGAAAATCTACTTGACAGTGAGAGAATACTAGGGTGTCCCTTATAATTCAAAGTTTTAATTTTACAATGCATAGGTTATTGTTTTATTCATTTGGGCCTAAAACACCCGAAAACATTTTTTTTTCCTTATTTGCCGACTCGCGCGCAAACATGTCCATACTACGTAGTTGCGTCACAAGAGTGGCGCGCTCTCATTGTTATTGTCACTTAGTTTTCGCTTATGGGGTACCTATCACGGATTGTTTTATATTTCAAAGATGTCAGTGGAACTAAGGAGCAATAAAGTGAAGTGAAGTAAATCACCAAATAACAGTCGCAAAATTACCATCTAATTGCCAAGTTCTCGCAGTTCTATTTTTAACATACGTGAGGTTAAGTTGACTATTAGTGAAAGCGCAAATCTTGTCATTCGGGAGTGCAATATATTCTGGGAAAAGGCTAGAATACCTGCTAGAGCTGTGCCTAATTGTGTTAAGAAGTTAGTGGATCTTTATCAGGTCTGGCGAGAACTGCAAGATTCAGGATTTACATAGACGCCGCGGAGATAACTTTCAACTTGAATTAGATAATTTATTCGATATCGCACATGCTGATGCTCTTGAAAGAATAAAAATCGAAGAATATAAAATATTTTTGCAAAAGCAAAGAGAGCCAGGGCATCCGGGGTGCCTAGCAGGTGTTGACAAAAAGTTGGCTGATATTGAAGAAAGGGCCAGGCTGAGAAAACTCCCAGATGATAAAAAGAGACTAAAGCAAATGCCTTCCGCGAGCTCATTGGAATCTGCAACTTTACAGACTTGTGATACACATGAAGACATAGAAGAACAATCCACAAGCTCTGAAGAAAGCCTGGAAGAATCTCTGCCATCCACACCTCAATCTAAGCTTCGTCGACAAGAACAGGAAGAAAAGATTTTATCACTTCTAAGTTAGTTGCAACTTTAGACAGATGTCAGCTAAGCATCAGAGATTCTGTTTATATAATGCAGTCTGTAGTAGAAGCAGTTGGTCTCATCTGATCAACAAATCTTCTATTCAACGCGTTCGAACACAAATGAGATCCATTAAATCCGATTTTCAGAATAACGTGCCCAAAGTAGTTACTGTTCATTGGGATGAAAAATTGTTACCTGCTCCGGACGTAAGAAGTTCTAAAGAAGAACGCCTACCAATTATTATTTCATATGACGAGGAAGAACAACTTCTTAATGTGCCGAAGTTAGACAACTCTTCCGGCAAAGAGCAAGCGAAAGCAGTGTCAAATGCCCTTCATGACTGGAACCTGGATGATAAAGTACAAATAATTTGCTGTGATACAACAGCATCTACTACAGGACGCTTGAACGGAGCTTGTGTGCTTTTAGAGCAAAAACTAGAAAGAGAGTTGTTACTCTTTCCTTGCCGCCATCATATTTACGAACTGGTGCTCAAAACTGTGTTTGAATCAAAGATCCAACAAATTACTAGCAGTCCTGATATTCCGCTCTTCAAAAAGTTTAGAGACAACTGGAAGAATATTAATCCTAGTGCCATCGAACCGTGCACTGATTTTGTCCAACAACATCTCTGTGAGGCAAATTGGTGACGTTTTTTTACAATGAGCTGGCAAAATCGACTGTAGAAATGATTATCGCGAGCTCATTGAGCTCGCTATAGTTTTTCTGGGTGGAGACAAGTAGTATAAGGGCCCATTCGAGACAATCCCAGCATTCACCGGCATGCCGATTTACAACACATAATTTTTTTCCTATTGTCCTCAAAAAGCCCACGAAAAAATATAAAATAACAGTTATTTAACACTACTTTTATTATTTCTTCTTTTTGTCCCAAGCGCGCCCCAACGAAAAAAATTGGGTAAATACCTAAAATGGTGAAAAAACTGTTTAAATACCTATAATTTGTCCTAAGTGTGCCCCTCGAAAAATATAAAATAACAACCATTTAAGACTATTATTATTATTATTATTATTATTATTATTATTATTATTATTAATATTATTATTATTATTATTATTATTACGATTTGTCTTGAAAAAATAAATAAAATATCTCAAATTGAAAGACAAATATATTAATATTATTATTATTTTCTTATTTGTCTTTAATGTCCCTGCAAATGAAAATATAAAAATATAAAAGAAAGACTTTGAATAAATTATTATTCTCCTTCTCGCGTTTTCTAAGAAAACTAAGGATGAAAAACATATAGCAATCAGCTCTAGAATGCTTTTTAGTTTTTTATTCATTTATATAGCTTAAATTTTTTCTGTAATTAGTCTATGCTGAGCATCGAAGATTAGATTCTTCTTTCCACACTTGATTACATACATCGATGTATTACCAGGAATAGGTGCATTAAATGTTGCACACAACTTCATACTTGTTTTCGTAGCAGTTATAACATTTCTACGTTTACTCATATTAATAACATAAACAGGATATGATTTAATATACTGACGAGGACTAATACCAACATCTGTGCTTAACTGAGTTATTCTCTTGAAATCTGTAAATGCGTCGTAAGCTTTTAAGAATTCTCCTGGAGAGTCAAGATTCCAGGATTCTTCTGGAAATATTTCATCTCGAGCATATTTTACGTATATGTTCTGAAGCTGTACGTGGTCAAAGAGAGACGATCCTAGCAACTGATTTCCTTTTCTGTTTGTCTGGAATACTACAAAAAATAAATAAAGGTTGATCAAACTCCATAGACTGATAGTAATTGGTAATATCTATCTCAAAGTTCCTTTTACCAACAATATCTGAAAATTCATGTGCTTGTAGGTCAAAAAATGATATGAGAATTTTTGGATTTTTTATATTTGTTCTCTGCACTCAACTTCATAATTTGGTTCGTACTTGACAACAGGAGTGCGTATCTCTAAATGTGTAATAGTTACTTTTCCTTCCTCAGGCCGAGTTCCAGCGATATCACCTCCTGATTCATCTTTACTGAACCATCTATATAGCACATCTCCTGCGTTTGGGCTCCGAGTGAAACTAATTGTATAATTACCTTCCCACTCAATATCTTGATAATCTTTGAAGAATCCACCTAACATTTCTAACGGATACAGTACTTCGACTGATTTTGATTGCAACTTTCCGTTGTTGACAATGTTAGATTCAAGTCTAACTTCCTCACTCAAAGACGAAAGGAGTTGATGCAATACAGAGGCAACGATACCTGGATTCTCTGTTCTAGAAACAACATTGTTACCTTTTTTAACAGTAACTGCCGAGAACAAGAATGCTGGATAATTATCCTTGAGTCTCACGTTAGATTTTCCTTCGTAATGTGTATAGTCTGTGCCATTAACATGAGTAACATTTAAATTCATGAATGGTTGGAATTTATCTTTTATCCATCCATCACCAACTTTGACTTCTATTTCAGTGTCTTTGTTTGGAACCATGACATTATTTTTAGTTCTTTCATTCACAGGCAATGAATGCCACTGATAGCTTTCGATTTTCTCCATTTCTATAAAATAAAATATCGTGCCTTTGCTTTAGCGTCTAAGGCTATTTATGATATCTAAAATTTCACTCGGATTACTATGTCCTTCCGAAAATAGTTTTAAAACAAATAGGCACAAGTGACCACAGATATATTCGTCATAGTTTTGTATTCTTTCAGCATTAAAGAATAAATTTTCGGGTTTAAGATAATCAACCAATTCTTTCGGAACATTACCACCGTAGGAATCGAATACAACTTCTTCACCGCCTTTCTTGTAGTAGCAAATCCAGTGCGTACCTCTAAAAAAATTTTAATCTTTAAATTTCTAACTAATTTTTCTATGTCAAAAGTACTCAGTGCCTGTGGGTATTGTTTGATCAATGAATTTAATATACCATCGTCTATTTCTCTAAAAGAATCCCTCGACCAGATTTCTTTTTTAGTGCCTCAATATTTTTTTCTAAACCGTATTTGACTAAAAGTGATCCAAGAATTGTTGGTAAACCAGAACCTTTTTTCTCTACAGCTGGATTATGTCTCTTTTGTTCTTCTAGTTCAGCGTCATTCTTTTGTTTATTGTGTACAGAATTTTTTATTGCTGCCGCATCTTCAGCTAATGCACCAAGAGCACCCAGATCAGCAAATATAAGAGGCAAAATTCCTCCTTCATGTTTTGATAGACCTGAACCCTCATTCTGTTTTATTAAATGTTCGTATATTTTTTTCAGTACAGGTATAGTAAATGTTAAGAGTAAATTACCACCTTTCTTTATTTGATTTTGTTTTCTCGTCTTCTGTGTAGCAGTCAAATAATCATCGAAGCTATTTAGTTCTTTTACCTTGTCTTTTGGAAATTTGATAGAAACAGATTTGGGTTTGGGTTTACCATTTGGACAAGTTGTGTAGTTAATACTAATTGGACTCATTTATATAGATAAAAATATATTACAATCCTAATCCGTTCTCATCAACTTCTATATCCATACATAATTTTCTTTTGGAGTACATTATTCCTCTAACAACTGCAGCAGCCAATCGTGCTTTCATATCAGCATCTTTACTATACATTCTCTCTTTTGCTACTTGTTGTAATTCTTTATCAGCTACATGTCTATGTTCTAAATCTTTATAATCTCTGTATGCAATATCGTGAGTTTTACAAGCTTCATCGAGAGGGTTTATTCCTTTATCACCTCTTGCTAATCGTTCTTCTAACTTCGTGTAAGTGCCGCAATAACTAAATCCAGGTATATGCATTTCTGGAGGAGGTAAATTATTTAAAGCCCAATTTACTATTCCTTTTTCATGTTTTTCAGATTTCCAAAAAGTATGAGGAAGATTACTCAAGAACCGAATAAGATAAGGAATACCTTTAGGGTGATTCACAATGAAGTCATTAAACTTACTCGTTAACATTTGTGTGATTCCAACCTTCTCATTTAAAAATTATTATTACCAGCATTCTCTTCACCGTGAATGACAGCAAGTCTATCAATCAAATATCGAACATCATTCATCCGAACATATTCTACAGGCTTTTCTGTGTATTTTTTCACAAACCCTGTACCAGTTTTTACAGGGGACATTGCAGATTTTGGAGGAGTAGTTAAAGATGCTGATCTTGATATTTTTCCTATTCCTCTCTTTACCTTAATGTCTTTCCATAGATCAGTAAAAATATCTGTCCATTTTTCTCCTCTTGATGATCGTACTTTTCCTGTATCTGGATTATAGTCCTCAAAAATCAAATTCGTGTGTTCAGCTATCTCTTTGTAGTTATTTAAATCGTCTTCCGTATACTCTTTGTTGGATATCTCCTTCCTTGTTAGAAGACCTTTTGTCCCTGTATATTTTTTACCTGTTTTCTGAACGATAAAATCATCGTGATCGAATGTAACTTTCGAATCACCAATATATCTCTCTTTTCCTTCAGGTCTAAATCCAAATATAAAATTGTCAGAATTGTTAATTGCTTCTAGTAATTCAGGCCCTACGTTTATGAGGCTAGGACTATCTTTTAACATACGTTTTCTAGCAATTCTATTCTTTTCTTTCTCTTCAACTTGCTCCAAGATTGGTTCTAAATTTCTCCTTACTGGAGAAGAGATTGATTCATCGTCACTTAGGAATAACTTTCTCTCAAACGATGTTTCTTCAGGTGTTCGTGGTATCGGAAATAAATCACTAAAGTCATCGTGTTTGTATGGTACTAATCTTTTTTCAACCTCCCTGTTTTCTTCTATAGCTTTTACAACACTATCTTCCAATGCCTCTAATTTATTAGTAACCATACTAATGGCATCTATAACAGGTTGGTCTTCTTTCTTGTACTTTTCATATTCTGTAATTGGTTGTCTCTTCCAAGCTTTGAAACCTTCTTTCAATTCTGCTTTTCTAATATTTAATTTTGCTTGTTTGACAGCTTCAGATTCCTCCGAGTCCTTCGAAGTCTCTTGTCCTCTCTGTTTGGTTGTCTTATTTTTCTTTGGCTTAGCCGTCATGGACTCGTAATGTGCTAACATTTATATAACGAAAAAACAGTGTGTTTGTCTGTTGTGTCTGTTTACAAGAAAGTTTGAATTTTATTTCTTTACTTTCCATCATGCGTCTTGCGTGTCAAATCTCTAGTAAAAAATCCGAAAGAATCTTGATTCCAACAATTACTACACATGTTTTTAAATTTATCGAATTTCATATCTCCGCCTACTTTTTCGTGGTAATTGTGATTTAAGTTAGTGTCATCTTGTCTGAATATATTTAAAAAGTTCAAGTTATCTCTAACCAACTGTTTAGAAATTCTAGAGTAAGTTTGGGCTAAATAAAAACAATCAATATTCTTGTGTCTTCCCCTCGTAAAGTATTCCCTAACAATATCTTGATTTTCTAGAATAAAGTCGTCAAATAGAACTATAGAACAATCTTCACAATCGTCTAAAGGTATAGCATCTTCATTATTATCTATAAACGTAGCTATCGAAAGACCATTTTTATCTTCAATTTTCTTACACCTTTTGATGAGATCCTGATTCTTTGATTGATCTAAGCTCTTTGAATAAACGTACAAGTGGTTGATTTTCTTCCAATTAAGCCATCCTGGAGCTAAGATATAATTATCTATCATAAGTGTAGTTTTTCCAGATCCACTCGAACCAACGATAGCACAACGAATATAATTCGGTAAAAGCTCTCCATGTTTAGTTTTATCTCCTTTTCTGGTAATCGTATTTTTGAATCACAATCGATCTTCATTTATTTAGCTATAATAAATGAGTAGATTATTAAAGTTTAGCGGAGAGTCATCTAGCCTAGAAAAGAGACTAACAGTACCCTTGGATAGCGAGTTTAGAAAAGTTAGTCTAGCTGGATTTTATTCTAGATTTTTGACACCAAATGTAACTTCAAAAAACAATAAACTACATTATGAAAAAGTTGTTCCAGGTTCATCGGATGATGGAACACATGTAATATCTATGATGATTATTCCTGCAGGACAATACACATTAGAGAGTTTAGAAAAAAAGTATTCAGAGTCAACCACCTTTCAATACTGAAGCAAATAAAGAGCTGAATAGAGTTGAAATTAAAAGTGATTTTAAATTGTGCTTTGTTAAAGAAGAGAGTATTGGTTCAGTGTTAGGATTTAATGATCAAATCGTATATCCAAAAACAAAAACACTTGCGCTTGACTTGCCAAAAATAATTCCATTCGAAATGATCGAAGTTCACTTTAATTTAGCCGACGGAATGTTTGAAAAAGATGGACATCACTATCACCGAGAAACAAACGTAATTGCTTGTTTTATGCCAGATGTTGAATTTGGAGGAGCAATAATCTACGAACCACAATACCCTCTATTTGTTCCGATTTATGACAGAATTCAAAATATACATCTCGAGATTACAGATGAAATGATGACTTGATTGACTTTAATGGTGCTATGACTACCGTAATATTAGAATTACAATAATATTAGTGTTACAATAAGGTTGAGGATTTTTTACACTATAAATGAAACATATTTAGTGCCTGAAGTGTAAGAATGAAACAAGCACAGTTGATTCTCAACGAGTGAAAACAGTAAATGGAAGAGAGAGAATATCAGGTATATGTTCGGTATGTGGTGCAAAGAAAAGTCAATTTGTAAAGAAAAATTGATCGGTGAGGGAATACGAGAAGACATTATCGATGAAGTACACAAACCAGCTAGAAAAAAGTATCCTACTAGAAAAACTAAACTATCACATATGGAATCGATGATCTATGGCGAGCTGATCTTGTAGAAATGGATTCTGGTGACTTGAAAGGAATTTCAAAAATCAATAAAGTCAATAAATATTTACTGACTGTCATCGATGTGTTTTCCAAGTTCGCATGGGCTATACAACTTAAAGATAAATCAGGTAAATGTGTTAGAGATGCGCTACGAAACATCAAATAGATCTCCAAAAAATATACAGACAGATAAAGGTAAAGAGTTTTACAACAAGGTTGTACAAGATCTCATGAAAAAATTCAACATCAATCACTACTCTACATTTTCAATTTTCAAAGCAGCTGTTGTTGAGAGATTCAATAGAACACTGAAAGAGAAAATGTGGAAGCAATTTTCACTACAAGGAAATTATAAATGGGTAGACATGCTTCCAAAATTAGTACATGACTATAATAACACATTTCATCGCACTATTAAAATGAAACGCGTAGATGTTAGTCTAAAGAACCAAGAAGATGTATATAATAATTTATTTGATTCTGAGTCTGCTGTACATGGAAAACCAAAATTTAAAATAGGTGATTACGTACGTGTAAGCAAAATAAAAGGGCTATTTGAAAAAGGATATACTGGTAACTGGTCGACAGAAATATTTAAAATTGACAAAGTTTTTGCAACGAATCCTATCTACTATTTTCTTAAAGACTATAGAGGAGAAGAAATTAAGGGCACATTTTACGAACAAGAGCTACAGAAAACAAAACATCCTGATCACTACTTGGTTGAAAAGCTTCTAAGAAAAAAAGGTGATCAAGTCTATGTCAAGTGGCTCGGGTTCGATAACTCACACAACAGTTGGGTACCGAAAGATAGTGTTATAGGACCATAAAGTTTGGATATAATAAGTGGATATATCCGGAAATAAAATTAAAGAACACGATAGTATTATAATAAGGGAAGAATTGGAGAGTGTTTATGAAAAGATAGATATAGATGATAAAATTAAAGATTTTTACCTAAAAAGAAATTTGACCATGGATCCAAAAAATATTGGAATTAAAATAATAATACTAATGATAAAATTAAAGATTTGTTACCTAAAAAGAAATTTGACGATGAATCCAAAAAGGATATCAAATTTAATAAACAGTATTGATAATAAAATTAAAGATCTTATATCTAAAGAAAAATTTCATGAAGAATTCAAAAATAAAATCTGCTATAGTGAGGATTATTTTGGATTCAGGAAAAAGATATTAAGAAATATTGGCGATGGTGTTGAAGATAGTGATGCAGTAAATTTGAAACAATTTAATACAGCATTAGAAAAAGTCACCAGTTCAAAAGATATATCTAAAGATGAGTTTAAAAATTATTATACAAAATAAGAAATTGAAACATTATTTCGAGACTATTCTACAAAATCAGAAATTGCTCCCTTAACAAATGATATACATAATCTGACACGGAAGGTAAATAAAATAAATAGGAAAGTTTTGATAAAATTTTAATAGAAAAGAAATTTTCAACTGAATTCGATACTGAAATAAGCTACGTATTTTGCTATGAGCTGTATATTAGAAAAATAGTTGTTTTAGTTTTTGATATCAAATATCCCGTTCCAGAAATATATTCTGGTAGTGGTATCAATAAATTTTGTAATGTGTATCTCCAAAATAACCCAATGGAAGAAACTATCACTCATTTAAATTTAAACAAGCAAATTAAATTTAATCCTTACAATAAAATAATATTAAAATTAGTGAAGGTCTTAAGATCTTATCTGCTCAAGTGAAAATAATAATGTTTGGTGAAATAACACTTGATGATTCTATTGAAACTGAAATTGATCCTGATGAAGGTGTTTTTTAATAAATGAATAATTATCAATATTTTTTATTTTCAAGTGGCTTGGGTTCGATAATTCATACAACGGTTGGGTACCAAAAGATAGTGTTATAGTGCCATAAATTTTATGTAATTTTTTATGTAATAAATGAACAGACTAATCTTACTTTAAACCTTTATATTTCTGGTATGCGGTATTACATTACCAATCCAAAATCAGACCTTATGTACTATAAATTATTTACATGAATTTGGTTATATACCGTCTGTTGATGAACATCAAATTTCAGAAGTAAATTTAACAACTTACCAACAAGCTCTAAAATTATTCCAAGAGTACTACAATCTCGAAGTTACTGGATAATTAGACCAAGCAACATTATAATTAATCAATACTCCAAGATGTGGTGGTCCAGACGATGAAATATATTTCAGTAAATAAAATACAAATGGAACAATAAAAATATAAAATGGCATTATGCTTTTGCTAGTCAACAAGTGCTAGAAATAACGGAAGCTGCTTTTAAAGCGTGGCAACAATATGCTGATCTGGAGTTTGAAAATGTTATAAAGAATGCTGATATTATTATTTCTAACAAACGAGGATATCCACATAGAAACCAAAAAAATTGGTGGACAATGTTCTCCTAGATTAGATGGAAAAGGAGGAACACTAGCTCACGCATTTTATCCAAACAGTTTAAATTCACCTATTGAAATTCATATTGATCAAGACGAAGATTGGTACTTGAACATCCATGACAATACACCACAAGGGAAAACAAATCTATATTCTGTTTTACTACATGAAATCGGCCATGCTCTAGGAATATCGCATTCGAGTAACGCAGAGTCCCTCATGTATGCTTTTTATAAAAATCAAATAGAACTACACCAAGATGATGTTCTTGCTGTTCAAAGTTTATATGGAAAAGCTATTAACCGTAATAATGAACCTAAAAGCAAGCCAGCCCCTGAATTACCAAAGACAGAGCCTAAATTATGTGATTTGAACGTAAACACATTTTTAATTGTCAATCAACTAATGTATATATTTTATGAAAAATGGTTCTGGATTCTAGATCTCGATAATTTGGTAACTGTAGAAAATACACATCCTCAACTCATTACTGATTGGTTGACATTCCTGCCTCAAAATTTCAAAAATATCACAGCTGTTTATCAAAGACCATCCAGTGAAATTGTCATAATTATCAACAATGATATTTACATGGTGGACTACCCGAGCTTAATCTTAGTAAATGATTATCCAAAATCTATGTCTATTTGGAATATTAGATCAAATACAAGAATACATTCGGTACTGAATACATATTCAGGGCATACTTATATTTTCTACAATGATATATTTTTTACAGATATAGATGAATGTACCTTTAAGCCTAAACGTCACGGAATAATTTCGAAACGTTTTCCTGGTTTACCTCTAGCTATAGATTCAGCGTTTCGATACATAAATGGTATGCTGTATTTTTTAAGACAAGAACATGTATGAGTACAATGAGTTTACAAAATCATTAATAAAAGCAGGAAAATTCGATATCGAACTCTTTGGTAAATATTGTCCGAAGAAGTCTTCTACCTTTGTAGAGATAGTAAATGACTTAAAGAATATTGTAGTTCGGTTAGAAAATAAAAATTGAAAAACATAATTATTCAGTAGATTTTATTTTAGAGATTTTTTACTGATGTTTTTTCCCTATAATAAATGGAAACTGTTTCTATGGTTATTTGTCCCTTGTGTAAACAAGAGAAAGAAATACATAAAGAGATCAGAATAACTAAACAGTAAAAATTACCATCGAAGAGTGGGTGCTTTGAATGTATAAAGAAGAAACAAAAAGATTATAGAGAGGAACATTATGAACATCTTAAGGAACTCGAACGTAACTGGAAGCAAAAAACAATTACCTGTCCAATATGCAATGAAGACATTAAAAATAGTAACAGATATAATCACAGATGTGGTTATCAACCGACAAAAGGAAAACGATGTTTAAACTGTACCAGCGAGCATAGGTGTAGAGATTGTGCAAAGGCTTATTATGATAAATACCGCCCGAAATTAACAGAGAAAGTTGAATGCATTTGTGGTAAGATTCTCTCCAGATGTAGTATGAGGAGCCATCTAAAACTACCTTATCATGAGAAAATTACCACTTAAATTATGCCGAATGTTCTTTTATTTTTCATTTTTTTATTTTTTATTAAGAAATTTTTTCCCATATAAATAAAAAGGGCGTAGTCTCTTTCACAAGAAATTATTATTCATAACTTTTTTCCTATATAAATGGACAACTTGAGAAATCTGTCAGTGAGAGAGTTAAGAGAACTAGCTAGAAGAAGAGGTCTTAGAAATTATTCTCAATTAAGAAAAGCTGATCTGATTAAGAGACTTCAAAAACCCTGAAGGACACGATAGCCGCGGCAGACCAGAAGAAAGCAACGGGTGATCGGCTGCCTGTCTCCGCCAAGGCAGGTCAGTGTACATCGGGCTCCCTAACGCTTCAACCATTGGCCGAAGAACAGCCAATCAGCGACCGCCCCTCACCATACAGAAGAGTTATTGAATATTCAAATCAACGTTGTATGTGCTGAAAATTTTAACTCGATAATTTACAGCGGCAGGGAGAGTGAGACAAAAATATACCTATATAAAAATGAAAATCACTTCGATGTAATCAACAGTATGCAGGCTTTCTTGGATTCTTCTTACTTCTGTGACAAATGCAAAAAAAGCCGTACAATAATAAAAATAAACATACATGCCAATGAAAAGAAGTAAGAAACACATGTATATTGTGTTCTGGAGATGAACATGAATCGGAAGAGGATAAAATGTATTGTCCCCAATGTAATAGATATTGTTACAATCAAGAGTGTTTAGATAACCATCAAGAAGTTTGTGACACGGTTTTGAAATGTAGGGGGTATAACAAAATTATATTGACAAATCGAGAACATAAGTGTGGTTTCGAAAGGTGTAGAAATTGTGGAGAGGAGGTAGAAATTAAAACTCACAAATGTTACATGCAGAGAAGAAAACAAAGGGGTGGAATATGCACGAGATTAATTGAAGAAGAAGAGGGTAAACCTTTGATAGTAAAAGGTGTCATAATTGTAGTAAAGATGGTTCGATTTTATTGGATCCTTCCGATGAGACAAAAATTGTAGAGCGTGTTGCATATTATTATTCTGAATGCTCAGAATGCCACAAAATTTTAAAATGTGATAATATCTCTGAATTCAAGTGTTGTAAGGACAAAAAGGCAGATATTTAAAACCTAAGAACGATTGTGACTATACCGAAATGTATATGTGGTTTTATTACGAGGCTCAGCAAGAAACAGGTATTCATATACCTAATTTAATAATAGTTCACAATTTCAGTGGTGATAGTTTACCGATTCAAAACAAATGAAGAATTCTGTAAGTGGATGATTTCTAAAGAACGTAAGGGTTACACCTTTATAGCTCATTATGCTAAGGCCTACGATTCACAGTTTATTTTGAAATATTGCGTTGAAAATACAATCATACCTTACACTGTTTACACTGTTTACACTGGAACAAAACTTATGCTTCTTGAGATTGAGAGTATCAGACTTAAAGTTATTGACAGTAGTAATTTTGCACAAGGTGCTCTGAGTGCTTTTCCAAAAACATTTGGCTTGAAAGAACTGAAAAGAGGATACTTCCCGCACTTGTTTAATACTCAAGAAAATGAAAATTATATAGGTTCTATTCCAGATACAAAATATTACTGCATCGATACAATGAAGCCAAAAGACAGAGAAATGTTTTTGAAATGGCATAAGGAAAGAGTTGAAGAGAATTATGTATTCAACATGAAAAAAGAAATTAACGAATATTGTAATTCAGATGTTGATATTCTGCGAAGAGGCTGTCTAGAATTACGGAAACAATTTTTAGAAATTGTAAATATTGATCCTTTTTGTTATCTCACCATAGCTGGATTTGTATGGCTATATATCGTTCAAAATATCTACAAGAAAATACAATCGCTGTACTAGATAAAGAACAAAATGAAAGATACAGTAAAGAATCAATTTCGTGGTTATCAATTCATTACAAGAAAAATATTCAGCATGCTTTGAATGGTGGAGAAGTTAGAATTGCGGGTGCTAAAGTCGATGGTTTTGACAGAAAATAATACCGTTTATCAGTTCCACGGATGCTTTTGGCACGGTTGTCGAAGATGTTTTAAATCTGAAAGTATTAACAACAAAAATCAGGAAACTATGAGTGATTTGTATCAAAAAACATTAGAGCGAAGTAAAAAAAAAACAGATGCTGGATACAACCTAATTAAGATTTGTGAATGCGAATGGAAAAATTCTCAAACGTATAAAACGATGAAAAAGAACAAAAAACTGCCTGAAATTATTGAACCTCTTAATCCAAGAGATGCTTTCTTTGGAGGAAGAACGAATGCCACAAAACTAAGAGTTACAGTTGATGGAGTTCATGAAAAAAATAGAATACATAGATGTTTGCAGTCTTTATCAAACTGTTCAGTATTATGATTACTATCCTGTCGGGCACCCAATAAAAATATATAAACCAGATTACTATGATCATACTTGGTACGGATTAATAAAATTCAGAGTTACAGCACCAAGAAAATTATATCACCCTGTTCTTCCTTCAAAAATCAAAATTGACAAGAATGAAAAATTATTATTTCCTCTATGTTACCAAGTGTTCAGAGGAACAAATACAAAGTTGTAACCATACCGAAATAGAACGAAGTTTTATAGGCACATGGACAACAGATGAAGTCAACAAGGCTATAGAAAAGGGATATAAAATACTGAACATATATGAAGTCTGGCATTTTGAAAACAAGAGCAACACATTATTTAGAGGGTATGTGAAAGATTTTATGAAAATGAAACAGGAAACAAGTCCTTGGAAAGATGATTTCGAAAGCAAGGAACACTATATACAGGCTGTTGAGGAAAGTTAGATATTAATCTAGATTTTGACAATATTGGAGAAAATCCAGGAAAAAGCAATGTTTCAAAAACATGCTTAAATTCTTTGTGGGGCAAGTTCGGTCAGAGACAAAATATGAGTAAAACTGAATACGCAACTACGCTAGATAGATTCTATGAAATTCTTCTAGACGACAGGTTAGAGAAAATAGATGTGAATTTTCTCAATGACGATATGGTTCAAATGAAGTACAACTTTAAAGATTATTATATAGAAAATAATACAGCAACAAACGTCTTTATTGCTGCTTTTGCTACTTCAAACGCAAGACTACGCCCATATCACATGCTTGAAAAATTGGGGGATGCTGTGATATATTTCGATACGGATTCAATAGTGTATAAAGATAATGGTTTAAATACTATAGAAACAGGTTGTATGTTAGGTGAATGGACAAATGAACTGGGAAAAGGTATTTGCGGCGTTGAGTGGGCTTCAACAGGTCCTAAGAGTTATTATTTAAAAAAGAATGATAGTTCCGCTATTACGAAAATTAAGGGCTTCACTCTAAATTGGAGAAATTTACAACGTCTGAATGGTGAAGCTATGATAAAAATTATTGAAAGCGAAGTAAAGGAAAATATACCATTACACTACAATCAAATGTCCAGGGACGCTATAACTAAAAATTTAGTAAATAAGGTCGTAACCAAACAATTTTCATTTGCGTACGATAAAAGAGTAGTTCTTTCTAATTATACTACCGTTCCATATGGTTATTAACACATATTAACGCATAGACTAGAGTTACTCTTATAAATATATATGTACAACATACACACAGACTTGTGGGTATTTACTACCACGACAGAGGTCTTTCATTCACACCAGCGCTGTTAGATAGTGCAAAACTCCGAACTTTGGAGAAACCCTGGGGTATTTTCGAAGCCATCGCTGGTTATCTAATTTTTCCCTATCTAACCCCAGGGCTTTTTCGCCTTTCTTACTCCTTCTACTATCCCTTTACTTCCTGGAGCGGCCAACTGCTCTCAGCATTGTAAACGCTGGAGAGCCTTCCACAACTTATACATCTCCTTCTATTCCTTTAGAGCTCAGAATTTTAGAAAGGAATGAGAGTAAGGGCCCTTTGCTCTCAAGAGAACAAATCCTAGACATTTACCTAACATCTAACCATCTGAGCTAACGTGGCAGACAAAGATTCTCGTTCTGCTAGGGATATATATACGAAGTTAGTGTTGAATAAAACTTAAAAATTCTTTCCAATACTTAGACTCGAACCGCCAATGTTAATATCACCACACTAGCACGTTACTCACTGCGCCACGACGACTTGTTGGGTGAAGGCCGGATTAACTAGGTATGTGATATAATATTAAGACCCGTATATTTCTGAAAGTTCAGTCTGTACTCGTACTTGTCTAAGTACGTATCATCGGTAGCTACTAGAGGGCATTACTAAAAGCATCTAGGGTATAAAGTCCAGGATCCGCCGGCACGGGCGAGCACGGGCTCCGCGGCCGCTGCTTGTGCGTCTATATGACGTCATATATGACGTGTTTGGCTAGTTGATGTTTGCAAACATGGCGGATAATTCGAAGGGACCTGTAGCGGCCGCTAAATATATGAATCAATGGTCCGATATATATTTGGGTTTTTGAGACTGCGTAACACAATTGACGGGCATGGGGTTGCACTTGTTGGTTTGTGAAATAGATATTAACAGCCCGATATGATACGGCTGGCTTGAATTTGCGAAACCTTTACGAGTATTAAGCAGGTCGGAAAACTTTACGAGTATTAAGCAGGTCGGGGTAGTGGCAAAACCATTGGTCTGTGGACAAGCAAAGGGGGTCTGGGGGCGTAAGCCCCCAGGTTAGGGCCGCGAAGCGGCCAACAGGCCTCTAGCATCCCTTACGAAAGCAATTGTGATCGATCGAAAAACCACTGGTAGTGACAAGTTAGGTTAGGTTAGGTTAGGTTAGGTTAGGTTAGGTTAGGTTAGGTTAGGTTAGGTTAGGTGCGACAGCATTACTAAATGAGCGGGGTGATCCACCGAAAACCACTGATAGTGACAGGTTAGGTTAGGTTAGGTTAGGTTAGGTTAGGTTAGGTGCGACAGCATTACTAAATGAGCGGGGTGATCCACCGAAAACCACTGATAGTGACAGGTTAGGTTAGGTTAGGTTAGGTTAGGTCAGGTTAGGTTAGGTTAGGTGCGACAGCATTACTAAATGAGCGGGGTGATCCACCGAAAACCACTGATAGTGACAGGTTAGGTTAGGTTAGGTTAGGTTAGGTTAGGTTAGGTGCGACAGCATTACTAAATGAGCGGGGTGATCCACCGAAAACCACTGATAGTGACAGGTTAGGTTAGGTTAGGTTAGGTTAGGTTAGGTTAGGTTAGGTTAGGTTAGGTGCGACAGCATTACTAAATGAGCGGGGTGATCCACCGAAAACCACTGATAGTGACAGGTTAGGTTAGGTTAGGTTAGGTTAGGTTAGGTTAGGTGCGACAGCATTACTAAATGAGCGGGGTGATCCACCGAAAACCACTGATAGTGACAGGTTAGGTTAGGTTAGGTTAGGTTAGGTTAGGTGCGACAGCATTACTAAATGAGCGGGGTGATCCACCGAAAACCACTGATAGTGACAGGTTAGGTTAGGTTAGGTTAGGTGCGACAGCATTACTAAATGAGCGGGGTGATCCACCGAAAACCACTGATAGTGACAGGTTAGGTTAGGTTAGGTTAGGTTAGGTTAGGTTAGGTGCGACAGCATTACTAAATGAGCGGGGTGATCCACCGAAAACCACTGATAGTGACAGGTTAGGTTAGGTTTGGTTAGGTGCGACAGCATAGTTAACTGAGCGACAGTTGTTGAAAGTACACTTCTGGTCAGTATGTCACTAATTGAAAAATAACACTATACATTGGGAGTATATGGAAATCACGAAGAGAGGATATGAATTTATGAGTACTCACCATAAGTGTAGAAACTGTTGTGACAGGAGTGGCACAAGATGGAATTGTTGTGCTGCCGTAGTAGTACTGTCTGAAGTAAAAATACGGGTGGAGTACCGAACAGGAGATTGAATTGTTTTCGGTAGTTGTACTTCCTCTTAAAACAATAATCACCACTATCACACAGCTGGACAGGCGACAGGAGTGATTGTTTCTAGTTGAACTTCCTCTTAAAACAATAATCACCACTATCACAGAGCTGGACAGACGACAGGAGTGTTTGTTTCTAGTTGTACTTCCTCTTAAAACAATAATCACCACCATCACAGAGCTGGACAGGCGACAGGAGTGATTGTTTCTAGTTGTACTTTCTCTTAAAACAATAATCACCACCATCACAGAGCTGGACAGGCGACAGGAGTGTTTGTTTCTAGTTGTACTTCCTCTTAAAACAATAATCACCACCATCACAGAGCTGGACAGGCGACAGGAGTGTTTGTTTCTAGTTGTACTTCCTCTTAAAACAATAATCACCACTATCACAGAGCTGGACAGGCGACAGGAGTGTTTGTTTCTAGTTGTACTTCCTCTTAAAACAATAATCACCACCATCACAGAGCTGGACAGGCGACAGGAGTGTTTGTTTCTAGTTGAACTTCCTCTTAAAACAATAATCACCACTATCATAGAGCTGGACAGGCGACAGGAGTGTTTGTTTCTAGTTGAACTTCCTCTTAAAACAATAATCACCACCATCACAGAGCTGGAGAGAGGACAGGAGTGTTTGTTTCTAGTTGTACTTCCTCTTAAAACAATAATCACCACCATCATAGAGCTGGACAAACGACAGGAGTGATTGTTTCTAGTTGTACTTCCTCTTAAAACAATAATCACCACCATCACAGAGCTGGACAGGCGACAGGAGTGTTTGTTTCTAGTTGTACTTCCTCTTAAAACAATAATCACCACCATCACAGAGCTGGACAGGCGACAGGAGTGTTTGTTTCTAGTTGTACTTCCTCTTAAAACAATAATCACCACCATCACAGAGCTGGACAAACGACAGGAGTGATTGTTTCTAGTTGTACTTCCTCTTAAAACAATAATCACCACTATCACAGAGCTGGACAGACGACAGGAGTGATTGTTTCTAGTTGTACTTCCTCTTAAAACAATAATCACCACTATCACACAGCTGGAGAGAGGACAGGAGTGTTTGTTTCTAGTTGTACTTCCTCTTAAAACAATAATCACCACCATCACAGAGCTGGACAGACGACAGGAGTGTTTGTTTCTAGTTGTACTTCCTCTTAAAACAATAATCACCACCATCACAGAGCTGGACAGGCGACAGGAGTGTTTGTTTCTAGTTGTACTTTCTCTTAAAACAATAATCACCACCATCACAGAGCTGGACAGGCGACAGGAGTGATTGTTTCTAGTTGTACTTCCTCTTAAAACAATAATCACCACCATCACAGAGCTGAACAAACGACAGGAGTGATTGTTTATAGTTGTACTTCCTCTTAAAACAATAATCACCACCATCACAGAGCTGGACAGGCGACAGGAGTGTTTGTTTCTAGTTGTACTTCCTCTTAAAACAATAATCACCACCATCACAGAGCTGGACAGGCGACAGGAGTGTTTGTTGCTAGTTGTACTTCCTCTTAAAACAATAATCACCACCATCACAGAGCTGGACAGGCGACAGGAGTGTTTGTTTCTAGTTGTACTTTCTCTTAAAACAATAATCACCACCATCACAGAGCTGGACAGGCGACAGGAGTGTTTGTTTCTAGTTGTACTTCCTCTTAAAACAATAATCACCACCATCACAGAGCTGGACAGGCGACAGGAGTGTTTGTTTCTAGTTGTACTTTCTCTTAAAACAATAATCACCACCATCACAGGGCTGGACAGGCGACAGGAGTGTTTGTTTCTAGTTGTACTTTCTCTTAAAACAATAATCACCACCATCACAGAGCTGGACAGGCGACAGGAGTGTTTGTTTCTAGTTGAACTTCCTCTTAAAACAATAATCACCACCATCACAGAGCTGGACAGGCGACAGGAGTGTTTGTTGCTAGTTGTACTTCCACTTAAAACAATAATCACCACCATCATAGAGCTGGACAAACGACAGGAGTGATTGTTTCTAGTTGTACTTCCTCTTAAAACAATAATCACCACCATCACACAGCTGGAGAGAGGACAGGAGTGTTTGTTTCTAGTTGTACTTCCTCTTAAAACAATAATCACCACCATCATAGAGCTGGACAAACGACAGGAGTGATTGTTTCTAGTTGTACTTCCTCTTAAAACAATAATCACCACCATCATAGAGCTGGACAAACGACAGGAGTGATTGTTTCTAGTTGTACTTCCTCTTAAAACAATAATCACCACCATCATAGAGCTGGACAAACGACAGGAGTGATTGTTTCTAGTTGTACTTCCTCTTAAAACAATAATGACCACTATCAGAGAGCTGGACGGACGAATGGAATGTTTTCGTGTAGTTGTACTTGCTGTTAAAACATCACTCGGCACTACAGCGACGGTATCACGTCTGTTACGAAGGGTGGAACGGCGAGAACTGTCTTTCGTGTTGGACACATGTGCATTTGAGAACAGGATCATGGAAGATATATTGAAGCGAGTGGTGAATGTTGGCGAGCCTGTTCAGACTTGGCACTGTATTTGTTTACCAGTCAATCTCGCGGACGATTTCCAAAAATTTATTAAATTTATCTTCGCCTGCTACTTTGCATTGTTTATTAAAGATGTATGTCGCGAGGTAGCCGGTGTAGAGGCTTTTCCTACGGTTATATTCCGGGACGGATGCTTTGGCATGGCGCCATGTGGATTCAATTGTATTTGTGTGCGCACCAGTTATTTTGTCCACGAATTCCACTGAATGATTTACTGTGAGGTGCTCATACCCATGTTTTTTTAGAGTGCTGTAAGATTTCCAGCAGTCTGTGATGATGGTCGTCCCGGGTTTTATCCACTGCTTTATTGTGGATATGAGGGATTGGGCCGTTCTGTCTTCGACGGTGGTGAAGAAACACTTGCCCGAACCCCTCTCTACACCACCGAAAACCCACTGGCCTTCTACGAAGTGCCCCCTATAATATTTTCTTCGGCCGAATTTGCTCTCGTCGACCTCGACAATTGTGTTCGGGCCGCCGATGGATTCTGACGTTGTTTCTATATAGTTTATGAGTACTTCTCGGTAGAAGTTTGTCCAGTCGGTGATGGTAGTTTTGGAGAAGCCGTATTCTCGGATTATATCGGCCGAGTGTGTGTTGTGGGCTATTTCATACGTCAGCTGTATGATTTCGGGAATTGTGAGGTTACTTTTGGAAAACCAAGACTTCTGACGTATGGTTCTGGTGGTTTTGCACCTCGATTCCCTTGGCCCTTTGTTACAGGCCCATCGTACGCCGTCGCCTGTTTGTTTTGTGTCCTCCAAGGTCATGTTCGAGTCACACTTGGGGCACTTTACGTTGTCTTTAATCAGTCTGGTTTCTCGTAGGAATGCCAGGACCGTTTCCTTGTTTGATACAAGTTGCTGAAGAAATCTCCTATTCGGTACTCCCGGCTTGCCGAGTACGAATTTCGAATAAGAGGAACGCGGAATGAATGTGGATTTCCGCAGTTCCTCTTGATATTTGCTTACTACTACGGCGATTCCCGACATGTTGTTGATAGTGAACGTCCACTATGTATCTCTAAACTGTGCCGAATGACTGGAAGGAACGTGGATACATGATCTCCTTTTATACAAGGAACGTGTGGTGGTAATGAAACTCGTGACTTGAGTTTGATGTATTTTCGTTTGTCTTTGAAATTTAAGTTGGCAAGAGTTGAGGGCCGGGGGAGAGTGAGGGGGAGACGAGAGTGCCATCTTTTGGTGTAAATATGAATTTCTTTGCAATGCCATCTGTTTCACGTCTTGTGTACTACGTGCATGTATACGTATGTAGATATATATATTTTCTTAATACGTTTGAATGTCAAGTAACTCGTTAGCCGAGTGGATAAGGTGATGGACTACGGAGTCGAAGATGGATGGTTCGAGACAGTCTGGCCCCAGGAATTAATAAGAGGTAAGTGAAATTAGTATAGTATGGAAATATGTAAGTGATAGAATATGTATAATATGTGATATGTGTATGTCGGTGAGGTAAGATGGGAAAAGAACGAGTGTGAAGAAACGGACCGTGAAACGGGAAAATTCATCAATAAACTTTTGAATTGTCCCCACCCGAAAGCCCCTACTACCCAGGGGGTCCCGTAAGTATGTCGTCATAGCTGTGCCGGCAAATTCTGGCCTTGTTCCGCATCTAGTAGTATCTAGTATTATCTACAAGAGAGAGCTGCATTCATACACTAACATCATTGTCTGCTGCTGAACACGTGAAGGTCGTTTCAAGTTGATTGCATCACGCTACTAAGATATAACTTGCTTGCGATAACCATTCGCTGTCAGTGAGTAGAGAGTACTGTCAGAACACGGACTTCGCTCGCTGGTACAAGGTCATTTTTTCAGAACAGTACTTTGCGCCGCAAAAAATTCATCATCATCATCATCATCATCATCATCTGTTTACCCTCCAGGTTCGGTTTTTCCCTCGGACTTAGCGAGGGATCCCACCTCTACCGCCTCAAGGGCAGTGTCCTGGAGCTTCAGACTCTTGGTCGGGGGATACAACTGGGGAGTATGACCAGTACCTCGCCCAGGCGGCCTCACCTGCTATGCTGAACAGGGGCCTTGTGGAGGGATGGGAAGATTGGAAGGGATAGGCAAGGAAGAGGGAAGGAAGCGGCCGTGGCCTTAAGTTAGGTACCATCCCGGCATTCGCCTGGAGGAGAAGTGGGAAACCACGGAAAACCACTTCCAGGATGGCGGAGGAGGGAATCGAACCCACCTCTACTCAGTTGACCTCCAGAGGCTGAGTGGACCCCGTTCCAGCCCTCGTACCACTTTTCAAATTTCGTGGCAGAGCCGGGAATCGAACCCGGACCTCCGGGGGTGGCAGCTAATCACGCTAACCACTACACCACAGAGGCAGACAAAAAATCATGAGTTCGGTTATCATTGCTTATTATCACATTCACATATAGCTTAACTTAATAAGGTGTTTAGGCCTGGTACTTTATATCATAAAAATATGAAATAAAAATTAGATCATATTATTATTATTATTATTATAAAGGTCATACATTGTAATCGTCGCCATAAGACCTGTCTGTGTCGGTGCGACGTAAAGCTGCTAGCAAAGAAAAGCATAAATTGTATGTATTTAACCACTTTTTTTATTTTCGTAACCCCATCTAGGACAATTAGATAATAATAATAATAAGTATCTTAAATTGTAGGTATTTTATATTTTTATTTGCCGGGTGTATTAAGAACAGATTATAGGGTATTTAAACATTTTTTTTTCTTTCGATTGGTGATATTTTATTTATTTTTTCAAGACAAATCGGAAATAATAATAATAATAATAATAATAGTCTTAAATGATTGTTATTTTATATTTTTCGAGGGGCACACTTAGGAAAAATTATAGGTATTTAAACAGTTTTTTCACCATTTTAGGTATTTACACATTTTTTTTCGTTGGGGCGCGTTTGGGACCAAAACAGAATAAAATTAGTGTTAAATAACTGTTATTTTTTTTCGTGGGCTTATTGAGGACAATAGGAAAAAATTATGTGTTGTAAATCGGCATGCGTCCGCCTCTGTGGTGTAGTGGTTAGCGTGATTAGCTGCCACCCCCGGAGGCCCGGATTCGATTCCCGGCTCTGCCACGAAATTTGAAAAGTGGCACTAGGGCTGGAACGGGATCCACTCAGCCTCGGGAGGTCAACTGAGTAGAGGTGGGGTCGATTCCCACCTCAGCCATCCTAGAAGTGGTTTTCCGTGGTTTCCCACTTCTCCTCCAGGCGAATGCCGGGATGGTACCTAACTTAAGGCCACGGCCGCTTCCTTCCCTCTTCCTTACCTATCCCTTCCAATCTTCCCATCCCTCCACAAGGCCCCTGTTCAGCATAGCAGGTGAGGCCGCCTGGGCGAGGTACTGGTCATACTCTCCAGTTGTATCCCCCGACCAAGAGTCTGAAGCTCCAGGACACTGCCCTTGAGGCGGTAGAGGTGGGATCCATCGCTAAGTCCGAGGGAAAAACCGAACCTGGAGGGTAAACAGATGATGATGATGAAATCGGCATGCACGTGAATGCCAGGATTGTCTCGAATGGGCCCTTATACTAATGAAACATTAATAATAAAATAAAAATCAGACCTCCTGGTGCAAAGCATCAAGCCCGATGAATGGCAAAAGCTATTTACTCCTTAAAAATGTGTTTACTGAAGTCCCAGTTTAAAATGAGTGCTAAGGGCAAACAAGCTTTACAAGATGTTTGTTTATTCATTGCGGCAGTTTACGTGAAGCCCCGGCTTGAATGTAGTTTAGCGATAAAAGCGCCGAATCAAGATTTTTGTTTTCTAAATACCTTAAAAGATTGCGAGAAAGTTGACAAGTTGATTTCCAATGCGGCTTTAAACAAGTTCAGTCAACACTTGTGGTACTTTTCAGAGGAAATAGCCATCCTTTCAATTTTTGATAATGAAGTTGATGAGCAGACTAAAGGAAACATTGTAGACAACTTACAAAAAGAAAGCTTCGGTGATTCCGGAAAGAGATATGTTTAATCGAAGGAAGAGATGCCTGGCTCTCTATATGGTACGTAGTAGACTAGTAGTGTTTCATCTGGTATTTAATTTAGAACTTAATTTTTTATTTATAGGCACTACAAGTATCTTTGAGTGATTTTGTTTCTGTCAAGAGTAAATATTTATTTTCACGACTGAAACTTGACAGTGGTTTCCATTCAAGAAATTGTATCTTCATGGAAAGACCACGTGGCGTTTATGGAAGCTAAAAAGAAGATTTCCATCTTAAAAGCAGTTAATGACACAGCTGAAAGAGCTGTTAAACTGATGACAGACTTTCACGGTTTGATTATCGCAGATGAAGAACAGAAGCAGTTCTTAGTAAATTGTGTGCAAAAACTTAGAAAAATTTACCCAGACTGTAAAAAAGAGACTTTGAAGAGGAAATATCCAAATGAATAACTAAAACAATTGTATCTTTTTCTTACTTACAAGAAGAGCATTACATACATTTCTGTTTTTATTTATATTTCTCTAAAATAATTGTTTTGAGTGATCATCTACAGCTACATTTAGGAGACCCCTTAAGCAGCTATTTTCTAAAAGTTTTAGGCCCCGTCGGCACGGGTTAAAATTAATGTAGGAAGCTTAAATTCTTCACTTGGGTAACTAATAGACTAATAAACAAAATAACGGGGTATGCGTTTCAAAAAGTGAAAAATATTTTTTTTTGCCCTTTTAAGAAACACCCTAGTGTATACCCTTGACCAGAAATATGTTACTTACAACACAAGTAGGAGGACGCGTAGATCGCCTTACGCGATTTTATTTACCATCCCGAATATTACTGAGGTCAACTTTTTTGTTACCGTATCACTCAAGGACTACAGGTCTGTAACCCGCTTCGAATTTCTGAAAACATTGGTAAGGCAACTAAATGAACCCTACCTCAATCAAAGACTTCGTTAATGGTCGACTTCCGAGTGAACTACGAATGCTAAGTTCAAGAAATTAAAAGAAAACTATTCTGAAGGAACGAGTGAAGAAAAACACTGCAAAAAGGAAGCGATATGCGCGGTGTTTCCATTCTGCCGAGAAAAAGATAAATCAGTATTACGTGCAACCTTCATGTCGTTCAGTGCTGGAAAGACGAGATATAGTGTTTGGGAAAATTACGTAAGAGCTGATGAAATTTAATATTTTTTCAATTTTTTATAGGCTACGGTATTTTAACATAAATTTCAATAGGTAATCCAATTTTTCAAACATTAACAGTATTTCTTTATTGGCATCTACGCTATAAAAAGTGAAAAATGACAGACTATATGTGTAATTTCACTGAAAATTTGAAGTAATAGGTATACATACATACATACATACATACATACATACATACATACATACATACATACATACATACATACATACATACATACATTATCATTATAGACTGTTATGCCTTTCAGCGTTCAGTCTGCAATCCACTGTGAATTTACTAAACGTCGCCACAATCCTCGATTTGCAACTAATGTTGTGGCCTCATTTAGTTCTATACCTCTTATCTTTAAATCGTTAGAAACCGAGTCTAACCATCGTCGTCTTGGTCTACCTCTACTTCTTTTACCCTCCATAGCAGAGTCCATTATTCTCCTAAGTAACCTATCCTCATCCATTCGCCTCACATGACCCCACCACCGAAGACGGTTTATGCGTACAGCTTCATCCATCGAGTTCATTCCTAAATTAGCCTTTATCTCCTCATTCCGAGTACCTTCCTGCCATTGTTCCCATCTGTTTGTACCAGCAATCTTTCACGCTACTTTCATGTCTGTTACTTCTAACTTATGAATAAGGTATCCTGAGTCCACCCAGCTTTCTCTCCCGTAAAGCAAAGTTGGTCTGAAAACAGACCGATGTAAAGATAGTTTCGTCTGGGAGCTGACTTCCTTCTTACAGAATACTGCTGATCGCAACTGCGAGCTCACTGCATTACCTTTACGACACCTTGATTCAATTTCACTTACTATATTATCATCCTGGGAGAACACACAACCTAAATACTTGAAATTATCGACCTGTTCTAGCTTTGTATCACCGATCTGACATTCAATTCTGTTGAATTTCTTACCTACTGACATCAATTTAGTCTTCGAGAGGCTAATTTTCACACCATACTCATTGCACCTATTTTCTAGTTCCAAGATATTAGACTGTAGGCTTTCGGCACAATCTGCCATTAAGACCAAACCGTCAGCATAGGCCAGACTGCTTACTACATTTCCACCTAACTGACTCCCTCCCTGCCATTTTATACCTTTCAGCACATGATCTATGTAAACTACGAACAGCAAAGGTGAAAGATTACAGCCTTGTCTAACCCCTGTAAGTACCCTGAACCAAGAACTCATTCTACCATCAATTCTCACTGAAGCCCAATTGTCAACATAAATGCCTTTGATTGCTTTTAATAATTTGCCTTTAATTCCATAGTCCCCCAGTATGGCGAACATCGTTTCCCTCGGTACCCTGTCATATGCTTTCTCTAGATCTACAAAACATAAACACAACTGCCTATTCCTCTCATAGCATTTTTCAATTACCTGGCGCATACTGAAAATCTGATCCTGACAGCCTCTCTGTGGTCTGAAACCACACTGGTTTTCATCCAGCTTCCTCTCAACGACTGATCGTACCCTCTCTTCCAAGATGCGAGTGAATACTTTGCCTGGTATACTAATCAATGAGATACCTCGATAGTTGTTGCAATCCTTCCTGTTCTCTTGCTTATACATAGGTGCAATTACTGCTTTTGTCCAATCTGAAGGTACCTTACCAACACTCCATGCTAATTTTACTACTCTATGAAGCCATTTCATACCTCCCTACCCACTATACTTCACCATTTCGGGTCTAATTTCATCTATTCCTGCTGCCTTATGACAATGGAGTTTATTTACTATCCTTTCCACTTCCTCAAGCATAATTTCGCCAACATCATTTTCCTCCTCCTCTTGAGCTTGGCTGTTCACAACACCACCAGGATGATTTCCTTTTACATTGAGAAGATGTTCAAAATATTCCCTCCACCTCTCCAGTGATTCTCTGGAATCTATTATGAGTTCACCTGAATTACTCAAAACACTGTTAATTTCCTTTTTCCCTCCCTTCCTAAGATTCTTTATTACTGTCCAGAAAGGTTTCCCTGCCGCTTGACCTAGCCTTTCCAGGTTGTTACCAAAATCTTCCCAGGACTTCTTTTTGGATTCAACAACTATTTGTTTCGCTCTGTTTCTTTCATCTACGTACAACTCCCTGTCTGCCTCGGCCCTTGTTTGGAGCCATTTCTGATAAGCCTTCTTTTTACGTTTACAAGCTGCTCTCACTTCATCATTCCACCGAGATGTTCGCCTTTTCCCATCTTTACACACAGTTGTTCCTAGGCATTCCCTAGCTGTTTCTACTACAGCATCCCTGTATGCCATCCATTCACTTTCTATTTCCTGAACCTGCTTACAGTCTACTGTTCGAAACTTCTCACTAATCATATCCATGTACTTCCGTCTAATGTTCTCGTCCTGGAGATTTTCTACCCTTATTCGTTTGCAGACAGATTTCACTTTCTCTACCCTAGGCCTAGAGATACTTAGTTCACTACAGATCAGATAGTGGTCTGTATCATCGAAAAATCCGCGGAAAACTCGTACATTCCTAACAGATTTCCTGAATTCGAAGTCTGTTAAGATATAGTCTATTATGGATCTGATACCCCTAGCCTACCATGTGTAGCGGTGAATAGCCGTATGCTTGAAGAATGTATTCGTAACAGCTAAACCCATACTAGCACAGAAGTCCAGCAAACGCTTCCCATTCCCATTAGCTTCCATATCTTCCCCACATTTACCAATCACCCTTTCGTATCCTTCAGTTCTATTCCCAACTCTCGCATTGAAATCGCCCATTAGCACTATTCTATCCTTGCTGTTGACCCTGACCACGATGTCACTCAATGCTTCATAAAACTTGTCAACTTCACCCTCATCCGCACCCTCACATGGTGAATACACGGACACAATTCTAGTACTAATTCCTCCAACTGACAAATCTACCCACATCATTCGCTCATTTACGTGCCTAACAGAAACTATGTTCCGTGCAATGGTATTCCTGATAAAGAGCCCTACCCCAGACTCTGCCCTTCCCTTTCTAACACCCGTCAAGTACACTTTATATACTCCTATATCTTCCACGTTATCTCCCCTTACCCGAATATCACTTTCTCCTAGCACATCCAGATGCATCCTCTTTGCTGACTCAGCCAGTTCTACTTTCTTTCTTCCATAAGCCCCATTAATATTGATAGATCCCCATCGGATTCCATTTCGTTCGCCAAGTTGTTTCCAAAGAGTCCCTCGCCTGTCAAATGGGAGTGGGACTCCGTTACTCCCATAGGTCCGAGGCTTGCTTAAAATGTTCTGAGCTCGGTAGATTCATGGAGCAGGATGGTACCCTACTTACACATAGTCCAAGTGAGGATCTCTCCTCTAACAGGTTATGGACCACCGGTGGATTGTATAGTCCTAGCCGCCTGAGCACAAGGAGGGCCACGACTCAGAATATGTCCGAGATACCCACTCCCATTCCATAGCAACTGGTATCCCGACTCTCAGGACCACTTACTGGGCCAGTCAGCCGTTGCCCATGGTTCACGAACTAGGACGTGACTACAGTAACCCACAAACATGAACCATAGTAATAGGTATTTATGATTAAATTTTATGTGGTATCTTTTTTTGACCCGACAACGCCGTTTAAGAGGCAAAGCAAGCCAAAGGTTAAGTAATGCCATTGATCACTGTATTATGTTATAGAGAGTGTAAGCATTTTTGAGGTACTTCATTTTCATACTTAAGTGCCGTACCATACCGATATTACTCAATTGACACTTTTTGCACGCACGTCCTTTCACCTCGCTGCTTTGATTACAAGTGGCCAGCAATATTAAGGGACCTTTGTTTATTTCATCAGTACATACTGATGGTCACTACAGTAATTAAAACTGAGAGGACCTGAACAACAGTACAGTACATGGCGGATAGTGTATAGTCACGAAATACGAGGCTCGTGGTTTGTGCGGCATTAGGAGGTGAATTTTAGCAGTTTGACAGTCGCAAGTGTGATACATTACTCGAACTAGTACAGTTATTCACGCCAGAGTGTTCGTGAAGTGTTCAGTGAAACCTGAAGCGAAATATGTACAAAAACAACCATGCCTCCCAAAGTTAAAGAGGTGCCAATGGAAGCCATTGTGAAGCAAGCAGTGCAGGAAGCGCTGCGCAGTAAGGAGACTCTCAACACGCTTGCCAACCTCATCCAAGATCAGGTGACGAGCAACTGAAAGAAACCATAAATTTCAATACGAGTGTGATCGAGGAACTAAAGCGTACGCTGGAAGAAAGAGACACGACCATAAGGGAATTAAAAAGAGAGCTGCAAATTAAAGCAGACAGTTTGGAGCAGTACCAAAGAAGACAGTGCTTGCGTGTGTTTGGTGGGGAAGAAACTGCAGGAGAAAACACGGACAATATTGTCATTGATATTGCTCGTGAAATTGGGGTGGAACTCTCAGTGGACGAAATAGACAGATCGCATAGGGTTGGGAAAAGTCAAACTGGCCGTCCAAGACCCATAATTGTGAAGTTTGTTTCGTACCGGAAAAGAAATGCGATGTTTATAAACAAAAAGAAACTCAAGGGTACAAATAAAACAATTAGAGAGGACCTAACCCCAGAGAGACTGCGGCTTCTACAGGACGCTATAAGCAAGTTCAGTGTGCGGAACGTGTGGCCGAAGGATGGCATAATGTATGTTAAGCAGGGAACTCGTAAAATACCTGTGTCAAACCGCGAAGATCTCGATCGTATTTGCTAACCATGAGCCGACATTCTGTAAACTAAATACCGCTGTATAGAACGTTAATCGTAATTCAACTCTAGCTATAGCCTACATTTTTATCATTAATTTTAATTTTTAGTTTCTTAATTTTATCTAGTGTAGTTTTTACTTTTATATCTACAGTTAAATTTTAAGTTGGCAGCAACAAGTAACCAGGAAACAAATGCCTCTAGTTTCAGCCTCTCCAACCCACAGTCCCAAGCAGGTCACTACCTGGATCTCTCAGCCCCCACCCTAAGTACCGCTAATCACCTTCCAGACATTCTTTCGCCTTACCCTACCTCCTTACAAATAGCTCATGTAAACACTCAGAGCATTCTCCCACATTTCTCGGAATTCTCTGAAATATTCTCAACCTGCAACCTAGGCATGCCATACTATTCTCCGAGTCGTGGTTGCGTCAGTCTATCCCTTCATCTCTTGTTAGTATGAATGGTTATTCATTAGTTAGGAATGACAGGAGCGGTAAGCTCGGTGGAGGAGTCGGTATGTATATACGGGATGATGTGAAATATAAGGTGATAGTAAAATCCCCCAGTGAGTTCTCCAATAGCCCTGAATTCTTGTTCGTTGAGCTCATAGTTCGCGGGACGAAGTGCTTGCTTGGTGTGGTGTATCGTCCACCGAAGACTGGTTACATCACAAATCTAGAGGAAGCCCTACATGATCTAACACCCAGGTATGAGCATTTGATTTTAATGGGAGACTATAATACAGACCTGACAAATAAATCTACCGAAACAAAACGATTGACTGAGATGTTTTCATCCATTAATTTGACAATACTACCCCTAAACCCTACACACCATGTTGCCAACTCACGTACGCTCCTCGATCCAATAATTACTAATAATACCAACCGAATCCTAACTCATGGACAAATGCCCGTTCCCGGTCTTTCCCGACATGACATGGTTTACGCTGCATATTCCTTGAAGTGCCCTAAATTCAAGCCGAAATTAATTACATACAGAGATTTTAAACACTTTAATGAAGACGCATTTTTTGACGATGCTCTTAACACACCATGGCACAATATTCAGTTCATAAATGACATTGACGGAAAAGTAAATCATTTTAACGAACTACTACTGACTCTGTATGACAGACATGCACCACTACGCACTGTTAGGGTAAAGAGACCTTCAAACCCATGGCTGTCCCAAGAAATACGCGACCAGATGAAAATAAGAGACGCAGCCTATAATTATTACGTGAAATATCCTACATCTGACAATTTCGGAAAGTATAAAAAACTCCGAAACAGAACAACACAGTTAATTAGAAATGCTAAAATACGTCACTCTTATGATATTTTTAACACTCAAAATTCTAGTCAGATTTGGAAATCTCTTCGCGAAATGGGATTATGCAAAAACAAGACAAATGACAACAATTGTAATGTACCACTAGCTGACCTAAACTCATAATTTAGCTCACGATCCTCTCATATTGACGACCAGACCAAAGCAGCAGTAATTAACAGAATATCCTCAAAAACAAGACATAATGGCGAGCATTTCTACTTTTCCCATGTGACCCCCAGTGACGTTAGGGAAGTCTTCAGTGAAATAAAGTCAGGGTCCACTGGCCATGATGGAATCAACCTGTCTCTTTTAAAAAGAATCATTGACATCATACTTCCAACGGTCACACATATCATTAATAACTCACTCATGACTGGAGTATTTCCTTCGAATTGGAAACATGCAATCATCCGGCCTTTCCTTAAAAAACAACAACCCCAACAGTCCCGAAGATTATCGTCCTGTAAGTATCCTTCCTATATTAGGAAAATTGTTGGAGAAAATAGTACATAAACAAATGACTGAATATCTTATCCAGTACAACTTACTTGACAAATATCAATCGGGATTCAGACAAAACCACAGTACTGCCACTGCATTAGTTAAAGTGACAAATGACATGCAACTAGCGATAGATAAAGGACAAATGACTATACTTGTTCTCTTGGACTTAAGCAAAGCCTTCGACAGTGTAGACAGAGACATATTACTCGCTGAACTTAAGGCGCTGAAATTTTCTTACAGCACTCTGACCTGGGTACACTCCTATCTTAGCGATCGTCAGCAGCGCGTATCAGTGGGAGACGATACATCCTCGTGGCAAACCACTAAGGTGGGCGTGGCTCAGGGAGGAGTATTGTCACCCATTCTGTTCTCATTGTACATGAACGACTTATCTGAGACGCTGACCAATTGTAAATATCACCTGTATGCAGATGATATACAGTTATATATTCACACAAAGCCTAATGATTTAAACACTTCAATCACTAAGTTAAACGAAGACCTAGCAAATGTTAATGACTAGAATAGCAGATATGGCCTGAAAGTGAACCCATCAAAATCACAGGCCATCATAATTGGCACGTATAAATCTCATGCTAAAATACAAAAAACGTCTATACCCAGTGTTATGGTCAATGGAATACCAGTAACATTTAGTGATCATGTAAAGAACCTTGGAGTAGTATTCGATAAATATTTAAGTTGGTCGGAACACATCGCAAAAATTTGTCTAAGAGTATTCTACTCATTACATTCTGCAAAAAGGATGAGGGACTTCCTTCCAAGAAACACAAGAAAATTATTAGTACAGAGTCTAATATTTCCAATATTTGACTACGGAGATGTAGTTTATAATAGTATGAGCAAAACACTTTCATGTCGACTACAGCGAGCCTACAATGCTTGTGCTCGATTCGTATTAAATATCCCAATCCAAACTCCTATTAGCTCTTTTCTCTCTCAGCTGTCATGGCTAAGATTGACTGAACGACGTAAATACCACGCTGTTTCCCTTCTCCACAGTATTCTTCAAACAAACAAACCAGACTATCTTAGAACAGACTTTAAATACCTCTCCCCTTCCGATAGAGCTCCCTCAAGGTCATCCACACGTTCCCTCTTGTCCATTCCCATTCACCACAGTAACTCGTACAACTCATTCATACCTGCTTCCATACGTTCCTGGAACTCAATCCCAGCTGAAATTAGAGGCATAGGCAATCGGAAGTTATTTAAAAGGAAATGTTTAATGTGGTACACAAATATGTAAAAAGTAGATTTTACTAACGTAAGAATTTAATAATTAGCTCTTGATTATCAATAAGGATACAAAGTTATAGAGGTAAAGTAAATTAATTTTAGTGATTTTTAGAAATATATGTAAAAATAATTTTATGTACATTATTCTGTAAATTGTATAAAGCTGTTGTATAATATGGTTTGGCATAATAGCTGGCTTCATAGCCTGAGCCCCGCCATATAAGAAAGGCAATAAACTAAACTAAACTAAACTAAACTGATCATTCATCCCGTTCACTATTGTCTGCTGCCTATCTCACAACAGTCAAGGTCTATTTTCAGTCTTTCAGATTCCTCTAACTTATTTTCTACTACATGCATTACTACAATATCTGCAAAAAGCATTGTCTTTAATTCCAGTTCTTTAAACGTATCATTTATATACAAGAGAAACCATGCAGGTCCAATGATACCTGCTGGAGAACCCCGTCTTTATCATTACTGTATTCAAGACCAACTACCGTGTTCCGACACGCTTCGGGCCTAAGCTGACGTGACCATGAGTTACCCATAATGGTCGTGAGTACTCTGTCGTACGAACATGTTTATCGAAGGTTTTCGAAACCTTACTGTTTGATACGCGAAAGAGAGACGGTAATTCTACGTGTCCTTTATCTGGGAGAGTAACATGCATTCAGCGAGCTTTGAAAGCATTACTGGCTGCGTGGTTAGGGTTGCGTAAGTGAGAGCTTGCATTAGAGAGATGGTGCGGCTCGCATCCCACTGTCAACAGCCCTGAATGTGGTTTAACATTTCATACCATGTAAATGCCGGTGCTGTACCTTAATTAAGGCCATGGCTACTTATTTTCCAATCAGAGCCCTTTCCCATCCTTCCACAACCGACAACCTTCGTCACTAGCAAAGGCAAATAAACCTTTACACCAAATATCAGGTTACCAACATATTTCACTTAATTCACAACACGAGTTCGGACTAAAAAGAAATCGACAGAGCATCAAACAAAGAACAGCAATTATTAACACTACGACCATTATCCCACCATGAACCTTTCACTAAAATATTCAAGTTCACTAAAACTAGCACTCCACACCTCCAACAGACAATTTCTCTTGGTTCTCTGTAGGCAATTTCTTTGCATATTATCTCTCCATCTGAGACCTTCGTGTATTTGTTACAAATATTGGTCAGAATTTTTACATCTATATATAAATAAAATGCTGAGTCATTCACAGCGATATTGAGAAAACAGAAGGTTTCAACAGGAAATTGGTACCAGTCTTCTTCACAAGAAAAATAGAATGAACCTCTCATGGCCACGACATTTGTACTTTTTTAAAGAAGAATTGGTTTCTTTCAGCGAAGTCATTGTCTCATCGCCACGATGACACTAATTCACAGCTAAATAAGGTACGGAACTCCTGTTGCCTTCCAACTGTTACCAGACTGTTTAGTGAGAACTGCTATACTTCATTGTTTCCATTCGGGGATATGGATACACATTACCCCCGTCAATAAGCACGAAACACACCGTGGTAACCCGGTATGAATCCAATTGTTTGAAGGAAACTTTATCATCATAATGTTAACTGGAAAAGCCTCCGTGGCTCAGACGGAAGACTGGATACCGTACCGTGGTTCAAATCGTGGTTACTCCATGTGAGATTTGTGCTGGACAAAGCGGAGATGGGACAGGTTTCTCTCAGGGTACTCCGGTTTTGCCTATCGTCTTTCATTCCAGCAACACTCTCCATTCTCATTTCATAACATCTATCATTCACAAATCACTTTGGGAGTGGCGAACCCATTGTACTAATAGCCTATATATGGTTCATTCATTACATCCCTGACTCGGTCAAAGACTGGAAACAGGTTGTACGTTTCCATTTGTTATGTTAAGCGGAAAGATATTAGAGGTGGTGGTATACAATTTCTATTCACTAGATTGCGTGCCAAAAGCCTGGATTAATATCCAAACTTATCCGCAGTGCTAATATGGAGTGAGGGCATCTCCCTCATCTGTCTTCAGTATCCATATATACATATAAAAGTCATTGTTTGTATGTATGTATGTATGTATGTATGTATGTATGTATGTATGTATTTACTTATTTATGTGTGTGGGTTTGTACCACATTTCATCCTAAACCACTTGAGCGATTTCAACCAAACTTTGTACACTTACAATTTAGTATCGGGAGACAAACCGCATGGTGGGGGGAGGGGGGGTAAGGCAAACCAAGCACCCTTAGACGGGGTCGATGGGAGGGTGTTTTAAAAATAATCGAAAATAGTGTCGAATCCATAGTTTTCGGGTCTCTGGGATGAGTAGTGACACTCCATATTTTATATACACCGAAGAAAATGGAAATTGCAACACCCAGAAGGAGTGGTGCTATATTGCTGCAATTTAACATGCAGGACGAGTGTCCGGTTGTGCATCGATGATTACACTTTCAGGTTCCTCTGACCGCAAGTTTGGACAACAATCAATACAGGATATGCCCACCACGAGCTGCAATACATTGATGCATTAGTCGAGGCATGGAGTTAATAAGGCCCTGGATCGCTTCCTGAGGAATTCTGGCCCATGCTTGCTGCACTGCACGGGTCAGTTGTTTCAGAGTTGTGGGTGGCTGAGGACGGTTGGCCAGTTGTCGACCCATCATGTCCCACACATGCTCAATAGGACTGAGGTCCGGGGATCTGGCGGGCCATTCTAAGGTTGTAATGTCGTGGAGAGCTTCTCTGGAGATGCGTGCAGTGTGAACCTGGGCATTGTCCTGCTGGAACATCCCATTAGCAATGTTCGCCATCATAGGGACAACCACTGGATTGAGTACCCCATCAATGTATTGTCGAGCAGTCATAGTGCCCTCAACAAGCATCAATTGTGATTTCACATTAAAGCCAATAGCTCCCCAGACCATAACGCTTGGTGTTGGCTTTGTGTGCCTCTCGACAATAAGATCTGGGCGGCCGCTCTCCCCGGTACGTCGGCGCACACGATTCCGGCGATCACTGCGGGCAAGACAGAAGCGCGATTCATAACTAAAGACGACGCTATGCCATTCGTCGACCCACGTCGATCTTTCTCGACACCAGGGCAGCCTTACACGTCGCTGTTGTGGGGTCAATGGAACACCTTCTGCAGGGACACGGGCTCGTAAGCCAGTTGCACGCAGGCGATTACCAACTGTTTGTTGTGTAACGTGGAGTGCCACAGCTGCTCGAATTTGTGCTGCTGTTGCATGGGGTTCCATCCGGGCCATCCGAAAAATGCGACGATCCTCTCTCACAGTTGTCTGTCGCGCTGGGCCTGTGCCAGGTCTACGAGTGTGGTACCTTCATTTGACCACTGCTGGTATACACGTTGTACCGTAGATGCCTGTCGGCCAACACGTGCAGCGAGAATCTTTGTCGATAATCCAGCCTCAGACAGCCTAATTATCCGAGCCCTCTCAAACGGCGACAGTTGTTGTTAGCGTGCTCTTCTCTCTCGTCGAGGCACGTTTGACGGGGAACTCTTCACTGCACAGACTGCAAGTCAACTACGCTACACCAGAGTCCGTATACCGGAGTTGATTCCTCCGTGACCAATCACGTGGGGAGACCTATAGCAACAATCCAATGGGTCTGAAACTTTGATCGTTTACATACCTACATGGCATCGTTCCATAACTTGAAAATCAGCACAAACGACCAACGCCTTCATGGTGTTGCAATTTTCATTTTCTTAAGGGTATTCAAAGTTCTGCCTCCTTTGGGTTGGATTGAGGGCGAAGCGGAGTGAGATAAATATAAAGGAAAAAGTGACGAATGTTCGCTGATGTGAACAGTGATACCCCGCATTTCTCTTCAAGTACAAGTTCAGTTCCGTTTGCCATAGGGGGGTACATTTCGTACTAATACATTTACTAACTGTACAAAATGCTGTGGAGGGAAGACACCCCTAGATACCTTAGGGGAAGGGGTGAAATATAAATATGAATTACAAACCAACGAACGTGTCGAATCCATAGTTTTCAGGACTACTGGAGCGATTTGAACCAAATTTGGTACACACTCCGCATTTTTTAGTTCTTTAGTGTGAGTGAAGAAACGTGAAAAAAAAATTCCGAAATGACCGCGATATTGAAGTATATTTGTCTGTTCCAGCATAGTTCGGAATCAAGATAGATGCAAGTATGACTTATTATGTGGAATAATTACCTTGGGGTGGGAGACCCCTACAGTAGAGGAGAAATGTAAAGAAAAGGGGAAAAACGTTATTTGTGTCGAGTTTTCAGGGTCACTGAGATGATCTGTGCGGCAGAGGGTTGAGAACGGGTGAAGAAAGGCAAATGTTCAATGTGACGTATGTGTGTATGTTCTGCCATACCTGTCAACCAAACCAAACTTGGTACACGTATGAATTACTATCTGGAAGAAATTACTATGGGGTAACATATTCCTAACACCCCTCGGGGTGGGGATGAATTATAAAAAACACAGAAAGAGGGGTGAAATATAAATATAATAGACAACGGCAAATATTAATATACAGTCTATAGTTTTCGTGGTCGCTGAGGTGAATAGTGACAATCAGGATGTCTTTGAAGTCCACGTTCATCCCCCGTCGGCATGGAGATGAGGAGGGGTGGAAAAGAATATATTGGAAGTCAACGCAATTACGCATGTGTGTGTGTTCCTTCCAACATAGCTCTCATACGAAACTGGTTCACATATGACTTAATATCTGAAAAAATACTGTTGATGAAAGCACCCGTGGCATTCCTAGGGGATGCGGGGAAATAAAAAATAATAAAAATGACCGATACTAATATCGAATACATTGTTTACGAGGTCGCTGAGTTGAACTGTGACTCTCTGGATGGTTAAGTCATACATCAAGCGCAATCAATATGGAGGTTGAGAAGTGGTAACAATAACCGAGGATATGGATGTATGGGGGTGTTCCATAATAGATCTCAACGAAACTAGGTACACATATGACATACTTTGGAGATGAAACATCCCAATCCCCGATCGGGGTGTGGAGTGGGAGCGCTTGACATGTAAAAATAATGGAAAATAACCAATATTAATGTTTATGTGTCACTGAGACGAATTGTTACGCTCTGGATACAGTCCTCCATTGAGACGGAGGACTGAGAGAGATTTATAAGTAAATAGTCCAAAATAACCGAGATAAGTGCTGAATCCACTGCTTTTGAGGTCGCAAGGCTGATTGGTGACATTGTCAAGGACAGTTGAAATCATATCTATAGCTCAATGGGTAAATACATATACTTATAATTTATTATATCTTTAAAGGGATCAAATACTTCCCAGTCAACTCGAGCTTCCACGAGGAAAAAGTTTTCTCGAAAATTAAATACTCTAAAACTTGAAATCAGATATATCTAAGTAACTCTAAAACTACATAACAGATCGTAAAATTGACTTCTCATAAAGAAATTCTGTGAAAATTCACTTCACACATGACTAACTGGCAATAAATATCTTAAAGGTAAACATTCAAAAGCTATCCGGGCAACACCGGGTACTACAGGTCGTATATACATGAAATGCTTATATCATTGGGAAAGCGAGAAGGTTTCAACAGCTCAGGTTGTCTTCTTCACAATGAACCTCTCACGACCATGACTTTGTACTTCTTTTAAAGAAAAATATTTCTATCAGCGAAGGTATTGCCTCATCGCCATGATGATCGTTCGTGATGCTCTCGCTCGGGCCGGGAGAAGTGAAGAGAACTGGGAGGTGTGAGAATTGAGGAAGGTGGGTAATGCGATTTGATATTAGGTGGAGAAGTGATCAGGGCTTCTTGGTTGAGAAGATGTGAACTACGGAGTAGTGAAGGTTCAAACTGGAGTTCCGATGTGTGAAAGGAGGAAGTGGAGCGTGGCTGAGATGTTGCATAGGGAGGTGGTGAGAAGTCGGAGTAAGTCAGCTGTTAGAGGTGATGGGATGAAAGAGGACGTTGGAGGAAGGGGTTGATTGACTGGTGGTGGAGGTCGATATGGGGTGGTAGTTCGCGCTCGATGACGTGAGGTGTGTGAGGGTCTGGGAGGGGAGCGAGAAAGTTGTCGACCATAGAGGCGTGCGCCGTTGGTGATGAGGCGTTGGACTTCCTCTTCAGTTTGCAGGTGAAAACGGACTAAGTATGTTGGTCCCGAGGTATTCCATATGCGGAAGGCTAGGCGGACAGCAATACCTTCGTCGTTGAGCTCGTGGATGACGTCTCGGTCAGAAATGAGGGGATCCACGCCGCGGAGGACACAACTATACATGATGTTGCGGGCTGGTTGTGGCTGTGGCGATTGTTGTGCGGCATCTGCTTGAGGTGGCGGCTGCGATGCTGGTGGCGTCGTAGAGCTTTCTTCGGCGTTGGTTGGCAAGAGGTTGAAGTAGCGGGGAGGGATGTAAAGAAAACTGGGTGGATCAGGGCATGTTGGCTGAGGAAGCGTCGAAGTAGCAATAGGTGAAGGGTGGGAATACGTAACAGTTGTGATAGGAATGGGGAGAAAGGTAAAAGTGGAGGTCGTGGTTGCTGTGGTGGTGGTTGTGGTAGTCATGATGGGGAGGCTAAATTCCAGTGCGGAGTCGGCCTATATGCTTTATTGGGTCGGCGGGGAGCTGACAGTAGAGATGAATGAACAGCCACCCAGCTGATCAAAAATGAAGAAGTGTTGGGTCGGAGGTCGGAGACGTCCAGTTGCAAGAGAGATCTCACTAAAATCAGAGATGCGGTGTGTCCCCCATGATGACAGCTATGTTGTCGAACTGCGTCAGGCATGTTTTGCTTTCCAAACACATTGAGAAAACGATAATGTTTGACAGGGATGTCCATCATTCTTGAACTGTCCAGTGAACTGATCTTCCATTCTGGTGAATGAAAGCAGAGTAGGCTATCTGTATCAACAAGCAAACAATAAAGCACACTGTCTACTAGCCATGAGCTGAGAGCATCAGTTTATTGTCTCAGACCGTCCTTTGATGGTTCCAATTCCATTCGTCGAGAATATTTTTACCGTCATAACGTTGGCTGGCAGAGTAGGGGAGGTGATGAGTACAAATTCTAATCACTAGATTGCGTGCCAAAAGCCTGGATTATGTTCCAAACCTGTAGGGAGTGCTCATATGGAATGAGGGCATATGACGCTGTTGATGGTGATTCGTCCAACGGATGGAGACGTAACTCCTTCAGTAGACCTCTTGGTGCTCTTCGACAACAGTAGGCTCTTCGCTAGCACTGGGATTCGCCCTCTACATTCCTAGTATCGTATATCACGTGTTTCATTTCAATTCTCGATCTTGAAAGGGTGTATGAATTTTGTGTTAAATCAATTTGTTGTTCCATACCACTGACCCTCCTACTTTTTTGTAAGGGAGAATTTTAACTTGTTTCCTACTTCAAATAATTATATAAAGAATATATATATATACCTAGTATCTTTTTATTCTTTTTGGAGTAATCCAAACTCTTTGCTTCCCCGCCTTTTTCCCTTTCCTTCCTCATTTCTCCCTTTGTTGACTGTTATCTTCATGTGGCACAAATTCTGCACTAGTTTATTTATGTTGATGCTATGCCACACGCCGTAAAGTTCTTTGTGGGAGCTTCATCAACTTTTCATCAACTTTTTCTCCTGCGTAAGGCGCCCACGTGGGACGACCTACTGCTGCATAACTCCAGACTTCATATCCCAACCATATATTCTTCTACCTTGGAAAGAAGAACTCTTGCAAGATGTACATATCTGTGATGTGTGATAAAACTCAAGATTCTTTCTCCACGGTTGGCGGATATTCTAATGTCCTCTTACCTTACGCCACCTCGTACATGTTTCTAACCTGAATTTCAGCTCAGGATATTTCCACTTCTAGATAAGCTAAACAACTTCTAATATATTCTCGAACTTTCCAGTCTCTTTCCCCTCTTGCCCCTACCATTACGCCTGTCTACCTTACATTTTCCGCCTATAAATTCTCGCTTATCTCTCCACACTTGGTCAGTGTGCTTCGGATCACTTCGAGCAAGGGACTTAGAATACTCAACAGGTAGGCCATACCGGGTATGTGTGCTGCCATTGGTCAGCGGCTTGTGACGTCATCGGAATATTCCCTTGCATTAAATGCTGAATGCAAAGTAATATTTATCGTTTCTTTTTCACTTTCAAATTGGAATGTTTTCTTTCGTGACTTGGAACATATATATAAATCATGATAATGTTTAATGAATAAGAGAAAAATAGAAAATATTTATCGTAGGGAAAATTATAGTGCATAATGTATGTGCCAGTCTCGTAAGCCTTACATAGGCAGGTTTTTTGTTAATAATCATATTATAATGAATTAGTAGTTCTTAAAATTGTTTTAACATTTTTCTTCTTTATCAGGCAAGACGGATGTGGATTTCGCAAGGCTATCCTTCCACTATCTGCAGGCTACGGCGCGCAGTGGGCTGTTTTTGCCACGGTATATTTTAAATATCCTTCGAAAGGTGAAGTTAGTGACATTGTCATCGGCTAAAGCTTAATGTTTTATGTTAAGGCAGGAAATGCAATCTATGGCTGTTGAGGAGATACAACCCAGAATAGGTTATTCTTTACTGCATTCTTCTTCATTGCTTCCCACTTGACCTTTTTGCTCAAGTGTCTGTCCTATCAACTTCCGGTGTTAATGTTTAGCGCCTTGAAATACAGTGTCTATGGGAGGAAGCAAAAATAACTCCAAACTCCACTGTCGTAGCCAGGGCAAGAAGTGCAAGAAATAATAGTGATCCAGTCTTGTTCAGAGGATAGTTTCGGATCAAGACGACACATATCCGTTCTTATTCCCAACGAACTGTCAATGCTTTTACACTTGTAGGTAACGAAACCTGCCAAGTATTTTAAAACATCGTCTGTTACATCTTCATTGGGAATCGTTGAACTATTCAGGTCAGTATGAAGTAGAAAGTTTTCATCACTTCCATCAGAACTCAAAACATCGGACCGGTTGTCAGTCACTTCGATGCAAAGTTCGCTGGAAAGGAAATTCTGGAATTTTTATTCCGTTCCTTCGTCAGGTGGCAAGGGGTCATAAAATGTACAAAATTGACTTCTGTCCTCAGGAACAGAGGCTCCACTAGATAGAGGCATGTCGTTCGCGTTCCCAGTTAGTAGTAAGAGGCGCATTTTGTTCTTTACTTCGAAAGGTGTGGGATTGTTATAAAATATACTGAGACCCCGAAGTCTAGAAAAATAATTTTCCAGGCAGTCTTGATTCACTCTGGATGTCAAAATGTACTTTGCCCTAATGCCTTTAACATCTCCAGGGAGTCCAATAAGGGGGTTTATGGATCTTAAAAACACTTTCTGGAATGGAAGAAGACTGTTGTATACTCGAGCAAATGTCAAAAAAAAAAAGTGTTTTTCTGACTTCGATGTTCGAGTCCATAACCACTTCTAAGGGAGCTTTTTTTTTGTCGTTGGGGACCCTTGAGTTCAAAACATCGAATACATCATTTATCAATCCAATAATATTCCCCTCTTCATGTTTGTGTAGAATATATTTAATTGCTTGGGCAGTGCGCGTGAAAACAGCTGTGCAGCCATTCTGACCTTCTGAAAATGACGTCCAGTAACGTTCAGGTGAACCTCTGTTATGGTGTACGAGTGAAAGGTCACTTTTCTGATGCCTTAGGAGATCTTATATTAGAGTCTTTGTCACAGTAGTCCCATCTGGCAAAGTGATTTCATCATCAAGAACTATTTTGTTCCAGGAGAGTATTTTTCTTCCGCAGAATCACTAATTTTTTCTTTAGCTCCGAAATGTCCTGGTCTTTCATTAATATATCTGGATGAGGAGCGGGTTCTGTGCTGGTTGCCTGGTCTAGTTTAAGTTTCTTCGGAGATAAGAATTCTAATGCTGTTGCGGCCCTTTTCCTAACTGATCTCGTGTCACTGCGGTGTTCTCGCTCCGTAATAACTTGAACAGAAAAGTAAGGTACCGGTATTGTTGGTTTATGAGCACGTTACTGTTAATAACAAGCATTTCAATTCTGAAATGTAATTTTAAATTTTAAAAAACATAAAATAAAAGCCGAGAATAAGGAAAGTTAATGTGAGTTACTGCATTAGCTTCAGTTTTATTTCCATGTCAATTCGGTATTTTCTGGGAAGGAACAGCGTCCGATTTCAATATCTTCCGTACTGGGAGACCCAGTGGCTCATTTTTCAAGTTTCGTTCATGATCATCTGGAAGAAATTGTTCTGAACAAATTCTTGCAATATTCATATTTATCTTCTCCATTCGCTTACACCGAGCTGCCCATGCATTTTGGAGTGCCTCACTCCTTGGGAATCGATGGTAAACTATGTCCTGAGTGTTGTAACCAACCACTTAGAAACGGCTCAGTTAGTTCTGTTTTTACTCATTTCACTTAAATACTTAGAACACGAAAGAAACCAATCGCCTGTTAAATCAGAAACGAAGTGTTTACAGCGGTAAGTTACATTTTATAACCCACAATCTCAACACAACGAGTGGCGAGTTCAAAGCTCATTGTACTGTATCTTGCCAGTGACGTCACGTTAGACTTGACTCATTTGCCACCAAATGCGCGGGAAGTCGGAATACACCCTCCTGACTGGAACGTATTGCGACTGGGTCTCTATGATGACGCTATGTCACTTCGTTCCAGCTGAAGTGTCATCACTGACTCAGATAGGGGGATCTAATCCATGATGGATTACTAAATCTTTCTGTTCTATTTTCGTTACCCCCCTTTTCCTCTTTTATCTTTTTCCTAAATCTTGGATTCAAGAGGATAGAATAAGACTTTGGTCTTTGCCTGTCGTGCCGATGCGGTGAACGTAGTGAGCTCCATTCTTTTTTCTTTTCTCATGTAACACTTGGAATACTTGCATTTGTTGTGCTCTAGTTGCCTGTACTACCTATCGATCTTCCTTGTTTTCCCGTTGTAATTCTAGTCTTGTTAAAGGTATATCTTGTATTTTCTTTTAGATATGTATTAGTTTATTTAAATATTACTTGATTGTAGCTTATCATAAGGCATTGTTTAATACACCTATCCTCACGGTGAGGTTAGTTTCTCAATCTCAACATATCACTGTTACAGTTGCTCTTAATGTCATGTTGCTACACCAGTTATATAAAAAGATCTTAGTTCGGTGTTAAATACACAATAGTGATTGTGAATAGTTAAACAGAAATGCTATCCGAAACGCTTCTTTCATTTATTCTTCTGTACGTCCACGGACCTCTCTGAGGTTATGGAACAAACATCGTTATTTGCTTTTTGATGAATATTCATGGAATTATATGCTTATTTTATTGTTTACTTATCTTCATATGACATTCATAATACGTAAATAATAGTAAAGGATGATAGCGTTCCTTTCATTAAGGTACAGGTATGTTGTAGATTTGACGATATCCGTCAATGCAATCCTAACTGAGCACTTACAGAAATGTTAAGACAGAATTGATACGGTAGAAAATACAAAGCAAGTAAATGTGACCGTAGACCTATAGGCTAGGCATATCTCTGTTGATCAACTATTTAGACATTGCATTCGGAAATTCGATAATGCCCTCAGAAATAACATTACACTCATGTAAAACATCTAATGCCACAATAATATAATGATAAGTGCTCATAGTAACTTTCTGCCTCTCTATAGCTGTGGGATACAAGGAGTTCCTCGTCAAATTTAGAGCAAGCTTTAACAGTATTCTTATAAATGTATTCTATCAAAGGTATTCATAATGAGATGGTCATGATGTCAGTTCTTTCTATTAACTGATAGGTTCCTGGATATGTGTAATAAATTGTAGCAGCCCATATCAGAAACTCTGACGGAAACTGTACCCTAAGCTGAAACTAATCATTCTAATATCATTCCAAAATAAATCTTACTTCTCTATATCTTATTATATCCCTATTAATATCAGGAATAAGGCATCATCCAAAATATTTAATAGGATATATATCCTATTGCAGGTGGAAGGATGTTCGTAGTTGTAAGTTGACTCACCAAATTGTGCAGCTTATCCCAGCTGTTATACAGAAGGTCTCGGTTGGGACATACCTATTTTCTTATGAAGCACCTTCACATTCAAGGCACTCAACACTTAAAAACAGGCATTCCTTGATGGATATAGTCAAATCTGTTTAACTATACCTTAATAAAAAGAACACTAATCATCCTTCATTACTAGGTTAAGTGGAACCAGGAGTTTGTTCTGTGGTCATCAAGAGTCATCAAAATTCAACTCGTCTGCCTAGAATACTTACCACTTTCTGTTGGAAAGAGACATTTCCTAACCACAAATCTGGGTTCTATACATTAAACCGTTTGGCCTTTGACTTAATGTTCCCGGTGTATATTCCCTATTTATTTCTCCCTTTCAGGGAATTTAAAAACTGATCTGCAACTGTATAATTTAATCCACAATCTGGTACGCAGCACGAACAAACTATTTTGGGAAATGATACAGCACAAGAATAGATTCTATTATGCACAAATATTTACACCCCTGATACTACACAATGTGAATTACTCCTTAAAGGCTGCGTATATAATTTATACTTCAGTAACCCTGTAATCCCCATCCTCTACACACAATGTAAACAAACATAACCATGTGTGAACCACACATCCCTTACGACCACCACAAATTCCACCATTCTCTTGCCAATAGCATTAAAGTCTGGGATATTGCTGAGCAAAGCCAATTACTGTATTATCAGACCCGAACGCATATATCGATACGTGACAAAATGGCCGCCAAATTGCGCCATGTGGGTCCAAGTTTACATTCAATTTGGTTTATGCAACACCACCTAGATATAAGGCCTCACAACTGTTCCGGATGTCTACCGTGACGTCAGCACCGGGAGGCAAACTTGAACCTTCTCTGTGTAAAGAAAGCAATGAGTGGCCATGTGTCGGTGCAAATATGTAGAAGAGTTTTAATTATTTTAATTGCACCAGCTGCGAATCGTTGTGTACAAATGGTGCTAAAGTGTTGTATGCCCAACTGCAAGGGGAGCTGCGATAATAATAACAAAGTGCATGTGTTTAAGTTCCCGAAAAATGAGGTTGTGCAACAGAGATGGTTACATCCAATTCCAGGACAAGGTTACCGAGTTACTAATTACTCAGTGGTGAGTAACTGTTACTTTTACATTCTCACATTATCGTAAAACACAGAGGCCTGTGAGGTATTAAACTACACGCAGCAACTGGTGATATGTAGGTATATTTACTCAGCCAGTGATGTTTTGTGGTAAGTAACTGCTACTGATTCAAAGACAGGAAAAACTTTAGCTGCTCCTCTTCCAAGACCACGACTGTCAGAGAATGCAGTGCCCTGTATCTTTTCCAATTCTCTATCATATTTATCCTCACATTCTACCAGTTCAAGAGAAGAACCGGACACAAAGAGAAGTAGAATAGAGAGAGAATTAATAAACAGAGCCTCATACACAGACAGAATTTCAGTCCACAATCTAACCTAACTCAAAAGTAAAATAAACATGTTGATGTTACGTGATGGTACTGTGATCAAGGAAATGTAAGTATTTTTTCTCTACATGGATAAAATAAAGCAACCATATTACATAGCAAAAGTGTTTCTAAAGGGGTTTTATTGCAGTGTAAATTTTCTAACGTAGACAAAATTATCAACACAAATGCAGTACATTCTTTAGTTACAAAATTCCATAGCAACATTACAGGTAATAAGTGTAACTGTGTGCAGAAAGGTACAACAAATAACTTAATTGTAGGGCTAATGGGTGAATTGAACACTGAGGAAGGTGACCCCATTGTTACGGAACCACATTTATTCCATGGACTGCCGTGTCATATCTTACTGGCATATCTATGAACATTACAAGTGACACAACACTGTTTATCTTGTTTGTGTAATCTTTGGTTGTGGTGTAGATCATGGCGTACAATGTATCTCTTGGTCAGTGCAGTGAATTGTAAACTTGTTTTATGTAAATAAATTGGAGCATTTGTGTTAAATTGTGTTAACATTACATTATAAGCACTTTTCTCAACATCTGGCGACCGTGGCAGGACTAGGTTCCGCGTAAATATGGCAGAAATTACGAAATTGAAAAGTGAACGAACACAATTGCGCCGATTGTTTACACGTGCTGGCAATGACTTTGAACAGAAGTTAAATGCAGAACAACCCACAAGAGAAGAGGTCTCCGCAGGATTCAAGATCTTCGAGGACAAAGCTGAACGATTATTCGTGCTCGATGAAAAAATTCGTGATGTTTGGTACGCCGGAGAACACGAAGAAGAAGAAGAGATCGCTGCCGAATACGAAATCATGGAAAGATACCGCGAAAGGTGGTTAACCTTAAAGACCAGGTATGAGAATTTTTTGCATGATGACACACTCAGTGACAATGGGGCAAATAGTATTGCTAGTACTAGTTCTAGTAAATCCAGGAGTAAAAGAAATTTAAGATTGCCGAAATTAGAACTTAAACAGTTCGATGGAGATGTGCGCAACTGGATAGCCTTCTGGGGGCAGTTCAGAAAGATACATGAGGATGACGAAATCGAGGAAGAGGATAAATTCCAATACCTTTGCCAGGCTACTGTACCCGGGACGTCAGCTAGAGAACTCGTGGAAAGTTTCCCACCCTCAGCTTCAAATTATCAGAAAGCTATAGAGCAATTAAAATCGAGGTTTGGAAGAGATGAACTTCTGATTGAGATTTACGTTCGTGAACTCTTGCAATTAGTACTTCAAAAGAGTAGCATGCTAAATGATATAAGTCTACGGAGTATTTTTGATAAACTGGAGACCCAGTTAAGGGCACTAGAGTCACTAGGGGTTACTAGCGATAAATATGCGGCAATGCTCTACCCGCTTGTAGAATCAGCACTACCAGATGACATTTTGAAAGCATGGGAGCGGTCTCGTATGTCGCAGGCATGTAAGAAGGGTGACCAATCTAATTATCTCGAGACACTTTTGAGATTTTTGAGACAAGAGGTAGAAAGTGAAGAACGTCTCCTTCTAGCTCGTTCTAATTTCCTACGTGGCTGTGGGAGTGCATCGCAAAATAACAAAGAAAAGCTACCGACAGCAGCAGTAATTTTCTCGAGTGAAGAGAAAAGGGGTGATAGGGCATGTATTTGGTGCGATAAAGGGAACCACATGTCTCAGGACTGTTTTAAAGCTAGAGTTCTCACTACAGAGAAAAAAACAAGAAGTTTTGAAAAAGAAAGGAGCATGTTTTCATTGCCTCAAGGTGGGCCATAGTGCAAAAAAGTGCAAAGCTGTACTCAAGTGCTTGATTTGTTGCAAGGGGCATCACACTATTATCTGCAAGGGTTTAAAGGATATAATTCCAGTCGATAGCAGCAAGAAAAGTTCAGTTGAGAAAGGAAACGAACCAGGTAGAACAGAGAACTTACTGTCTCATCAAAAGGGTCAGACATTGTTGCAAACTTTGGTAGTTAAAGTGTCGGTGGACAAGGTTGTTAAGTTGGCAAGAGTGTTACTAGACTCGGGATCTCAAAGATCATACATCACGAAGGACAGTGTTCACAAGCTTGGGCTGAAGAAGATAGGGGAAGAGACGTTAATACATAATCTGTTTGGTGGAGTAGAGACAGGGCGAGAAGTGCATGGTATTTATGAAGTTACTCTTAGAAGTTTAGATGAAAAATTTGAGTGCACCATTCCTATGTTGGACCAACAGAAAATTTGTGATTTTGTACCCCGGCTTGAGACACAGCGGTATTACCCAGTGCTTCGAAACCACAACATAATCTTATCAGATGTAGGCTGTAATGTTCCTGAGGTAAAGATATTACTTGGAGCAGACGTAATGGGGCAACTGCTAACAGGCTGCAGATTAGTTTTAGATGACACGATGGTTGCTCTCGAAACTAAGCTGGGCTGGACGGTGATGGGGCAGCGTAGAATATTCAGCAACTGCAATACAGTAACTGACCTCTTTTGTATGGCAGGTTTTAATGTAGCTGATTTGTGGCGTCTGGAAGCCATAGGCATTAGCGACCCGGCAGATGTCAAAACCAAAGAAGTTCTAGAAGCAGAGACACTTGAATTCTTCGAGGAGACAGTGAAAGTTGACCAAGAAGGAAGATACGAGGTTTGCCTTCCCTGGAAAGAGGGGCACCCGCAGCTGAGGGACAACTACGATTTAGCGGAGAAGAGATTGTTGAGTGTAAGCAAAAGACTAGAAACCATTGGCAAGTTGAAAGAGTATGATGAAATCCTTCGTGAATGGCTGCGGGAGGGCATAGTGGAAATGATACCCTCTGCCAGCAAGAATGATGGTCACTACCTCCATCACCAGCCAGTAATAAAGGAATCTAGTATGACCACCAAAATTAGGCCTGTGTTCGATGCCTCAGCCCAAGATAAAAGAGGCAACTCACTTAACAGCTGTCTGGAAAAAGGGCCCAATTTGGTGGAATTAATACCCAAGCTGTTGATACAACTCAGAAAACATGCTATTGGAGTGACAGCTGATATCAGAAAGGCATTTTTACAAATCAAGCTAGCGCAAGGTGACAAGGATTTTTTAAGATTTCTTTGGTGGAAGGACTGTCGTAACAAAGAGCTGGCAATCCTCAGGCACTGCAGAGTTGTTTTTGGAGTGTCGTCTAGTCCATTTCTACTGGATGCGACTATATCACATCACTTGAGACATGCGCCTGAGGAACTGAATAGTACTGCAGAGCGACTCAGAGACTCTTTCTACGTGGACAACTGTGTTACCAGTGTAGCCAATGAAGAACAGTTGCAGAAATTTGTGAGGGAAGCTACTGCACTGATGTCTACAGCACAATTTGATCTTCGCGGATGGATCAGCAGCCCCGTTCATCAAGAAGACAGAGCTGCGATGCAAGATGGAGTTGTTCCAGTCCTGGGTCTCTTATGGGATGTCACTACAGATGAGCTTCTCTGTGATGTCAAAACCATTGCGATGACCACTTGTCGAGTTACCAAGAGAAATCTGTTGTCTGTGGCTCAGCGTGTTTTCGACCCAATTGGCTTCACATGTCCGTCTACCTTACTACCAAAGCTGATGCTGCAAGAAACATGGAAACACAAATTTCGATGGGATGAAGAGCTTCCGGATAGCATTACAAGTAAATTCAAGAACTGGGTGAAGCAGATGCAATGGTTAGCTAGATGTCGCCTTCCAAGGAGAATGGTACAAGTGGACTGGGGAGCGGAAGATATCAGTCTTCATGTATTTTGTGATGCGAGCAAACTTGCTTATGCAGCTTGTGTATTCTTAAGGGCAAGGAGAGGCGCAGAGGTATCGGTCCAGTTGGTCCAGGCTAAGGCGAGGATTGCTCCTGTCAAACATGTCACTATACCACGTTTGGAACTGTTGGTAGCAGTCATTGGTACCAGAATTTCTACCCAAGTGAAAGAGGCGTTGGGACTACAACGGTGCAGAACATTCTTTTGGAGCGAATCGTCAGTAGCCTTGACTTGGATAAAGCGGGCGGACAACTGGAGTACATTCGTGGGTAACCGTTGTCATGAAATACGACAGTACACCAATACTGATGATTGGCGCCACCTACCTGGGACTCTGAACGCAGCAGATCTTCCATCAAGGGGATGCAGTCCAAAGGCACTCTTTGAGAGCAAATGGTGGGAAGGACCACGGTGGCTAAAGGATAATCCAGAGCAGTGGCCTTTTTATGAAATTGCCGCACCTGAAGACGAAGTCAATATTGAGAAACGGAAGACAGTTATATCGAGTGTGGCGTGTAATTCACCTGACCTTTGCTCGCGCCTCTTGTATTTCTCAAGTTATGTCAAGATAGTCAGAATGATTGGTTGGATCATCAGATTTTTCCGCAACCTTACTAAGGCAAAAGAAGCAAGAAGAGGTGAACTCACTGGTGAAGAAATGCAACAAGCCGAGAACACCTTGTTGAGAGTTGTGCAGCAGGAATGCTTTCGAGATCACGAGCAGGAACTTGAGAAGAAAGTCAGGGTATTCAAGGACGAAATGGGAGTTCTGAGGGTTGAAACAAAACTTATCTCTGGGGAAGAAAGTGAAGCATTCACGAAATCCATCTTGTTGCCGTCAAACCATGCCATCGTGACCAGATTGGTTTGGGAAGAACATCATCGGTCACAGCATGCAGGGCTACTGACGCTGTTAGCTAGACTCAGGGAAAGATTCTGGATTCTTGGAGTTAGGAAAGTGGCAAAAAGAGTTATTGCAAGATGTGTCAAATGTAAAAGGTACAAGGCTAGTCCTACAGCACCAGCTTTTGCTCCTTTGCCCAAGGATAGAGTGGGCTCAACAGCAGCTTTCGAGGTCTCGGGAGTGGATTATGCTGGACCGTTGTACCTAAAGTCTGGAGAAAAGGCGTGGGTTGTATTATTTACTTGTGCGGTGTATTGTGCGATACATCTGGAGCTGGTGCAGTCTTTGACAACTGATGCTTTCATTCTGGCGTTAAGAAGATTCATTGCCCGGCGTGGAAGAATTTCTGTGCTGTACTCAGACAACGGGACCAATTTCATAGGACTTAATAATGCCCTGAAAGCGTTGGATTGGGATGAGATTGTCGCCCACTCGGCTGTGAGAAAGATTACTTGGAAATTTATCCCACCTACAGCAGCCTGGTGGGGAGGATGGTGGGAGAGACTAATCAGAACAGTGAAAGAACTACTGCGTCGAATCTTGGGACGAGCCTCTGTGTACTATGAAGAGTTATATACTGTGTTATGTGATTGCGAGGCGACGATCAACTCTAGACCACTTACATACATTGAGGACCATTCATCTGAACTAAAGCCTTTGACACCAGCAACATTTCTGCAGGGTATTCCTACAAATGAGACTCCAGATTTGGATGCAGTTGACAAGGTTGACTATGTTAAACGATGTAGGTACCTCCAGAAACTACGTGAGGACCTACGACAAAGATTCATGAATGAATATTTGGCGCTCCTAGTTCACCACGGCCAGAGGAAGACCAACAGCATCAAGGTGGGAGATGTGGTATTGATAGGAGCAGATTCAACAAAACGCATCAACTGGCCCCTCGCGGTCGTCGTGGAAGTGTATCCAGGGAAGGATGAAGTAGCAAGAGTAGCCAAACTGAAGACATCTGAGGGAGAGCTGATCAGACCACTCCAGCGTCTCTATCCATTGGAGGTGCACACAACTCCAGAGGAGTGGAAGCAGCCTGAAACTGTGACTATCACTTCGCCTGAGACAAAGCCTCCACATGAAGAATTCAAATTGTCAAAAGGGGGGCGGAGAATTAAAGTGCCATCAAGACTTGATTTGTGAATACTCTTGCTGTGACCTTGCTTTTGTGTTCATTTATTTATTGTGTTATGTGTTTGTGTTTCAGTTGTGGTACGGAGTATTTTGCAATTGAAAATAACAATTGCAAGGTGGGAGGATGTTACGGAACCACATTTATTCCATGGACTGCCGTGTCATATCTTACTGGCATATCTATGAACATTACAAGTGACACAACACTGTTCATCTTGTTTGTGTAATCTTTGGTTGTGGTGTAGATCATGGCGTACAATGTATCTCTTGGTCAGTGCAGTGAATTGTAAACTTGTTTTATGTAAATAAATTGGAGCATTTGTGTTAAATTGTGTTAACGTTACATTATAAGCACTTTTCTCAACACCCATGTTTAATTTAATAAAATCACAGTTAAAGTTTTCCTTAGTTCTTAAACACAAACGGCTTGTATGATAATGATTTTCTTGTTATTTGTTTAATCTTCCAACTGATTTCTCCTCATGCTTACAAATTTATGAGAGATAGAAGAAATTTAATTTTGCCACATGTTAATACTTTGAAAAGAGTATATTCCAGTCTGAATGGTAGCCCAATATTAGAGCAGAACACTACATATTTTCTGGAATACATAAAACAGAAACTTCAAGATTTTCAACAGAATGGCAAATTTGTAACATTGATGGTAGATGAAATTCACATGAAACCATACATGGACTTCAAGGGAGGGAAAATTGTAGGCTCAGGTGCTAACACTACCAATGTTACTACATCAGCACATGTATTTATTATCCAGAGCATTTTATCATCAAACAAGGAAGTAGTTCATATTCTCCCTGTGTCCAAGTTAGCAGGTGATGATTTACACAGTATCATGTCAAAGGTTATTGTTGGTTTGGATTCTATGGGATTTAATGTTCGGGTTGTTGAGACTGATAATAATGCTATCAACACCAAAGCAATGTCAAAATGTTCAAATCCACTTCAAATTTAAATCAATCAATCAATCAATCAATCAATCAATCAATCAATCAATCAATCAATCAATCAATCAATCAATCAATCAATCAATCAATCAATCAATCAATCAATCAATCAATCAATCAATCAATCAATACTGATCTGCATTTAGGGCAGTCGCCCAGATGGCAGATTCCCTATCTGTTGTTTTTCTAGCCTTTTTTTTAAATGATTGCAAAGAAATTGGAAATTTATTGAACATCTCCCTTGGTAAGTTATTCCTATCCCTAAATCTCCTTCCTATAAACGAATATTTGCCCCAATTTGTCCTCTTGAATTCCAACTTTATTTTCATATTGTGATCTTTCCTAAATTTAAAGACACCATCCAAATTTATTCGTCTACTGATGTCCTCCCACGCCATCTCTCCACTGACAGCTCGGAACATACCATTTAGTCGACCAGCTCGTCTCCTTTCTCCCAAGTCTTCCCAGCCCAAACTTTGCAACATTTTTGTAACGCTACTCTTTTGTCGGAAATCGCCCAGAACAAATCGAGCTGATTTTCTTTGAATTTTTCCTGTTCCTGAATCAAGTAATCCAGGTAAGGGTCCCATACTCTGGAACCATACTCTAGTTGGGGTCTCACCAGAGACAAATATGCTCTCTCCTTTACATTCTTACTACAACCCCTAAGTACTCTCATAACCAAGTGCAGAGATATGTATCCTTTATATACAATCATATTTATGTGATTATCCCAATGAAGATCCTTCCTTATATTAATACCTAGGTATTTACAATGATTCCCACAGGGAACTTTCACCTCATCAACGCAGTAATTAAAACTGAGAGGACTTTTCCTATTTGTGAAACTCACGACCTGACTTTTATCTCCGTTTATCATCATACCATTGCCCACTGTCCATCTCACAGCATTATCGAGGTCATTTTGCAGTTGCTCGCAATCTTGTAACTTATTTGTAACTCTGTACAGAATAATATCATCTGCGAAAAGCCTTATCTCTGATTCCACTTCTTTACACATATCATTGATATATATATAAGAAAACATAAAGGTCTAATAATACTGCCTTAAGGAATTCCCCTCTCAATTTTTACAGGGACAGATAAAGCTTCACCTATTCTAATTCTCTGAGTTCTATTTTCTAGAAACAGAGCCACCCATTCAGCACTCTTTTGTCAAGTCCAATTGCACTCATTTTTACCAGTAGTTTCCCATGATCTACCCTACCAAATTCCTTAGACAGGTCAATCGCGATACAGCCCAATTGACCTCCTGAATCCAGGATATCTGCTATATCTTGCTGGAATCCTACAAGTTGGGCTTCAGTGGAATAACCTTTTCTAAACCCAAACTGCCTTCTATTAAACCAGTTATTAATTTTGCAAACATGTCTTATATGATCAGAAAGAATGCTTTCCCAAAGCTTACATACAATGCTTGTCAAACTGACTGGCCTGTAATTTTCAGCTTTATGTCTATCACCCTTTCCTTTATATACGGGGCTACTATAGCAACTCTCCATTCATTTGGTAAAGTTCCTTCATGCAAACAATAATCAAACAAGTACTTCAGATATGGTACTATATCCCAACCCATTGTGTTCAGTATATCCCCCGAAACCTTATCAATTCGAGCTGCTTTTCTAGTTTTCAACTTTTGTATCTTACTATAAATGTCATTGCTGTCATAGGTAAATTTGAATACTTCTTCAGTATTAGTCACTTCCTCTATCTGGACATTATCCTTCTAACCAACAATCTTTATATGCTGCTGACTGAATACTTCTGTCTTTTGAAGATCCTCGCCTTGTTCATTAATGATTCCTGGAATGTTCTTCTTGAAACCTGTTTCTGCCTTAAAGTACCTATACATACTCTTCCATTTTTCTGTAAAATTAGTGTGGCCACCAATTATGCTTGCCATCATGTTATCCTTAACTGACTTCTTTGCTAGATTCAATTTCCTAGTAAGCTCCTTCAATTTCTCATTACTTGCACAGCCATTTCTAACTCTATTTATTTCCAACCTGCACCTCCTTCTTAGTCTCTTTACTTCTCTGTTCTAATATAGTGGATCTTTACCATTCCTTACCACAAACCTATTTTCACATTCCTCAACAATTGTTTTAAGCACATGCCAGAGTCTGTTTACTTTTTTATTTACCGTTTTCCACCGATCATAGCTACTTATTAAAAACTCCCTCATGCCTGTTTTATCAGCCATATGGTACTGCCTAACAGTCCTAATTTTAATCCCTTCCTTTCTTTCGCATTTATTTTTAATTACCACAAGAACAGTTTCGTGATCACTAATACCATCCATTACTTCGGTTTCTCTATAGAGCTCATCCGGTTTTACCAGCACCACATCCAGAATATTCTTCCCCCTAGTTGGTTCCATTCGCTTTCTGAATCTGGTGCCCTTCCCATATTAACTTATTTGCCATTTGTTGGTCATGCTTCCTGTCGTTCGCATTACCTTCCCAATTGACATTTGGTAAATTGAGATCACCCACAACGATCACGTTCCTTTCCTTATCGTTTCCCACATAGCTGATTATCTTATCAAATAATTCTGAATCAGCATCTGTGCTACCCTTTCCTGGTCTGTACACTCCAAAGACATCAAGTTGTATATTATTTAGAAATGAACCTTACCCTTAGAATTTCGTGCTTGTCATCTTTAACTTCTTCGTAGCTTACAAATTCTCGCTCACGAGAATGAATACTCCCCCTCCTACCATGCCTATCCTATCTCTACGATACATCCTCCAGTTCCGTGAGAAAATGTCTGCATCCATTATATCGTTTCTCAGCCATAATTCAACTCCTATTACAATATCTGGTAAGTATATAACTATTAAATTACTTAATTCTATTCCTTTCTTTACAATACTTCTCCAGTTGAACACTAACAGTTTTATGTCATCCCTACTTGATTTCCAGTTCCCTGTTCCCTTAACACCGCTCCCTAGGCCACCCTGTTTTCCAGAATGTACCTGCCTATAATCCTTCTAAACAAATTTCATAACTTATATGTACCACTGCGGTTTAAGTGAAGGCCATCTGAGCGCAGATCCCTATCTCCTACCCACCCATTAGGTTCTAGAAATTTCACTCCCAGTTTCCCACATACCCACTCCATAGTCTCATTTAAATCCCCAATCACCTTCCAGTCAGTATCCCTCCTACACAGTATTCCACTGATAACAATCTCCGCTTCCTTAAACTTCACCCGTGCTGCATTTACCAGATCCCACACATCCCCAACTTCACCCGTATTGCATTTACCAGATCCCACACATCCCCAACTATGTTGGTTGAAACGCTACCACCTTCTCCTTTCCCTCCTCCTTCTCTTCTACTTTCCTCAACATCTGCCTTAACCTAATTCCTGGATAACACTCTACTCTGGTACCCTTTCCTCCACACACTTTCCCGACATGTCTAACGATAGAACTCCCCATGACCAGAGCCTCAACTCTACCCACCTCATTTGATCCCCTTCCCTCCTAGTCAGTCCTATTTTTCCTGACAGCTGCAGAAGCTACTTCCTCCTCCCTTTCCTCCATCCCATGACCCTGTTCCACTTGTCTTTTTCTATGCACTTCTCCACATTTCCCTTTCCTACCTCTTCCCTTTCTCCTACTTCCAAACTTCTCGGCAACAATTCGCTATTCCTCATCTTTCCTCAGTTGTTCTACCTGCAGTGACTCGTACCGGTTTCTCATCGACACCTGTCCTGAATTTTGATCCTGAATGGAGCCATTAGCCTGCAATCTCCTTCCCCTGCGCAGGTGTAGACTTTTCACTCGCATACCTACGGGTTACAGGAAGCAGAGAAGTCTCAAAAGAGTAGAACATGTACAATAAATTCCGAGAGTAATACGCTCTTATAAAGTTAACACAATACCTCCAGTCAAGTACAGTTAAAGCACCGTAATAGGACACAGTCGCACATTCTGATGCGTCGTACGTATGATTACAGAAGAATCGCAATGACGAAGAAGTAGGAAGCATAGACACATTAGGATATGATGGAATGACAAGAAATAATTATAAGCGGGAGGACATAATGTTACAGAATAATTTAATAATTTTGAAATATCTCGACCATCTCAAGTAAAGCAGAATACCATATGATATATAAGAGGAAAATGAGCAGTACCGGGATATGGTAAATATGATGACCAGTACATACAGACTAACAACAACCAGATAACCTTCAATGTCAAGAATGGTAGTGTACCGGTTACGACCTGTACATGCCGTATTTTTTGACGATTAATTGTATTCCATCATCAAGACATTCAGAGCGAACTTGGTTTGTTTACGTTCGGAGGAGCGAGCAGAAGGTGTAAGACTTAATGATAAATTTCAGCAGCCTCTCACCAACAAACCTGGCGATGAAGGGAAGGATTTTTTAATGAAGTTTGTACAGTGATTATCACGCCCCAGAAGCACACACCAGGGTAGGGTGTGAACCACAGTTCGAATACGTAGGTAGATACAGGTAGTGACTGGCGAAACTTGACAGTTCACACATATCGTTGATTCCGAATCGAAGCATCACAGTGCAAATACTCTTAGAGATGGAAGTAATCACAGTCATCTAGCCTTATGGTGAAATGGCAACCGCACAGAGGCAATGTCGTCGACAACTTACAGTAGCAGTGGCACAGAAATGATGAATACGGCATGGCCCGTACCATGTTCATACTGCCCAGTAGATGTTGTCTATTCATAGTCGATGCGAGCACTGGCAATGGCGACAGCCACACAGCATAATAGAAAGTGTCATCTAGCCCACATTACAGCATAGACGATGGCGCTTTTAAACAATTAAACAATTAAATCACGTGCGCACATTGCTGACACACACCAGGGGTAATATGGGTACGTAGCACCTGGGAAACCTCAATCATTCACAGGATTTGCGTGCCATACGGATACTGTTCATTAATGTCAGTTCACCACAGTAATGCCTTAGATAACACAGAGGTCCACTGACACTGTACACTACTACAATTACAAGCTTACAATAGCCTATTTACAAAATTACGATTGTACATGGTGTACCAAGTTAAGTTCCGTCAGCGCAATGACCAACCAGGTTAGGACATAAGAACAGAAATACAGCGGGACAACAGACAATAATCAAGCGAGAGGACCACAACCGGACCAGACAGGAAAACAGGAAAAATGAAATACATTCATGCTTAAAGTACAACTGATCTCTAGTCACAGTACCAATAATGACACAACACAATGACAATGTGGTCACTCCACCGCACAGGATGAAGCAGATATCAAGAAAACCGCCGACACATATGGGTACTAGAACAAGCTGAAATAAATTTACAATATCAACATTTACAGTAGAGAAACCTGAAACGAAGAATGCCTTTGTACATAGAGAATCAAAAAGACCAGGAAATCGTATAATGCAATGATTTCCACCGGATGTCAGGCAAATACCTAGCTGGAATAGATGACATTACATTAAAATATATCACATTCTCTTACAATGTTAACTACCAGGAAGCATAATGAATCAAGGCATTTATGAGTTACACCGACGACAATATATATCCACTTTACAATTACGAAAGGTCGACGCTGACCTTATCCCAAAACGAAGGGAAATACCGAGACTAAGTAGCACTATTCCAGAAGGACATAAAACTGATCCCCAGTGACAGCTTAACTCATCCCTCACCATGAGACTACCAAGGTCGAGGAATGCACACACACCAAAGGATAACAAGTTCCTCAGCACATCCTATCTTAGCCCCATACATACAGACACAGCACAACACAATACAATACGCAGCAAAACATAAATGCACATGATAGAAGATTACAAGCTAGAGGAAATCAACCACCTTAAGTAGACCCCATAATCTACAGTAACAAGCATGAAGAAATCCAACAAGACAGGCACCAATGAACTAATCCCATACTTAATCCAAGTGATGACCGACATCGAGCACTCCCAAAACGAGAAGTTACAATATAATCAACAGCGTATCACTCAGGCGGAATCCGAAGGATGGGCGAAAGCAGGTCGGCGAAGCAACAGCGATGTCCATGAGCGGCACCTTCTCAGGAATCGATGAACGGTGACCAGAAGAAACGCAGTATCGAGAAAAAGGAAACAAAGGAACAGCAGAAATATGGAAAACAAAGAAGCAAGCAAAGCGTGGAAAATATGGAGAAGGGAAAGAAAAATAGAAGAGGGAAAGGGAAAGAGAAAAAAAGGTAAGGGTGAACAAAGGAAAGCGGTCCGGACCGAATAAAAACAGTATTAAAGTCGCCAAAAATATAAAAATACAGGAAATTTCCCATGAAGATTTATAAAAATCACAAAAAGATGCCAAATAATTGCAATTACAATTCAAGGAAAGTTGCATGGGAGAGTCTGACATCAAGTGTGTGTGGGTGGAGGGGAAAGGGGTTGGGTGAGCTAAAATCATAAAGCAAATATGCAAATGCTAAAACAAGGTGGACCAGAGTAATCAGTGTAGACATGACGTAAGCATAACTATCAGAAAACAAATTTTGAAAAAACTCTCCCTCAGTTCCCAAGGACAGAAAAGAAAAGAGAAAAAAAGATTCAAGAAGAAAATTTCTTAAGTTCGGAAAAGTGAGCCTTGCGAATATCCTGAGGATTAGAAATATACTGTAATTGAACACTAACCGAAGAAGGGAAAGAAAGAATTCGGTATGGGCCAATCCAAAAAGGGGAAGTTTAGCCGTAATATGATGTTGGGTAGAACTGATGGGATCGTTTTTCAACAAAACCTGATAAAAGAGCTTAAAGTTGGGCGGGCGGAGGGGGGAATCACACGTTTTTTGGTGAAGATCCCTGGCATGATATAAATTACGAAGAGCTTCCTGTAATTGAGAGTCAGGAAGTAAATGAGGAGGGGTAAGCAACAAAGAAAGCAAATTTAAATTTAGAGATAAAGGAGTATGAAGATCTCTTCCCAAGAATAGCTTGGCGGGAGAAAAGGATGTAGAATCATTAACAGTAGCGTTTAAAGCCAAACAAAAGTAAGGGAGTTCAGTATCCCATGACTTGTGATCTTGGGAATGGAAGATGGAAAGAAAAGATTTAAGATTCCGGTGCTAACGCTCAACAACATTTGCCTGAGGGTGATAAGGTGAGGCACAAACATTTCTGATGCCATAAGAAAAACAAAAATTATAAAAAACTTTTGAAGTAAAAATAGCAGCATTATCAGAGACCAGAATTTTTGGAAACCTCTGAGAGGAAAAACTTGATTAGTTAGTAAATTAATAATAATCTGAGAAGAAATGTTACGTAATGGGCGTACAACAAGAAAGTTTGAAGAACCATCCAATAAAGGAGTTGGATTTAGAAGATTTGACCAAAGGGCCGACAGTGTCGATATAGAGGTCGGGCAAGTAGAGGCGGAGGCAGCATATGTCCCAAAAGGTTGATGATCCGGGGGCTTGTGCTTTTGGCAAGATCGGACCCAAGAGAAAACATCCTTTCGCATTTGGGGCCAATAAAACTGAGAGGCAATGCGAGAATAAGATTTCGCCATTCCAAAATGTCCACCAGTAGGGGATCCATAACAGTATTGAAATATCATGGGACGTAATGCGAAAGGAAGAATCAAACGAGGAGTAGCCTGAGGGGTAGGTTTGAAAACAATAAGTTGATTTACAATAATTATTAGAAGAAATGTCGGTTTTTAATTGTTTACAGTAAGGATCAAGGTTTTGATGGTCTTGACATGACTGAAAAGACAAAGGAAAATTTATAAGAGAGGAAACAGAATTTACCATAGCAACCGGAAGGTGGTTTATCTCAGAATCAGAAAGATCTTCAAAGAGGCGAGACAACGCATCAGCGACCGAATTTTTTAAACCAGAGACAAATTTCAGGGAGAATTTAAAACGTGACAAACGAAGTAGCCAGCGACCTGTGCGTCCAATTTTCGGAGCATTATTAACTTTGTGGGTTACTGTAGTCACTTCCTAGTTCGTGAACCAGGGGCAATGGCTGAGTGGCCTAGTAAGTGGTCCTGAGAGTCGGGATACCAGTTGCTATGGAATGGGAGTGGGCATCTCGGACATATTCTGAGTCGTGGCCCTCCTTGTGCTCAGGCGGCTAGGACTATACAATCCACCGGTGGTCCATAACCCGTTAGAGGAGAGATCCTCACTTGGACTATGTGTAAGTAGGGTAGCATCCTGCTTCATGAATTTACCGAGCTCAGAACATTTTAAGCAAGCATCGGACCTATGGCAGTAACGGAGTCCCACCCCCATTTGACAGGCGAGGGACTCCTTGGAAACGACTTGGCGAACGAAATGGAATTCGATGGGGAGCTATCAATATTAATGGGGCTTATGGAAGAAAGAAAATAGAACTGGCTGAGTATGCAAAGAGGATGCATTTGGATGTGCTAGGTATAAGTGATATTCGGGTAAGGGGAGATAACGAGGCAGAGATAGGAGATTTTAAAGTGTACTTAATGGGTGTTAGAAAGGGAAGGGCAGAGTCTGGGGTAGGGCTCTTTATCAGGAATACCATTGCACGCAACATAGTTTCAGTTAGGCACGTAAATGAGCGAATGATGTGGGTAGATTTGTCAGTTGGAGGAATTAGGACTAGAATTGTGTCCGTGTATTCACCATGTGAGGGTGCGGATGAGGGTGAAGTTGACAAGTTTTATGAAGCATTGAGTGACATCGTGGTCAGGGTCAACAGCAAGGATAAGAGTACTAATGGGCAATTTCAATGCGAGAGTTGGGAATAGAACTGAAGGATACGAAAGGGTGATTGGTAAATGTGGAGAAGATATGGAAGCTAATGGGAATGGGAAGCGTTTGCTGGACTTCTGTGCTAGTATGGGTTTAGCTGTTACGAATACATTCTTCAAGCATAAGGCTATTCAACGCTACACATGGGAGGCTAGGGGTACCAGATCCATAATAGACTATATCTTAAGAGACTTCGATTTCAGGAAATCTTTCAGGAATGTACGAGTATTCTGCGGATTTTTAGATAAAACAGACCACTATCTGATTTGTAGTGAAGTAAGTATCTCTAGGTCTAGGGTAGAGAAAGTGAAATCTGTCTGCAAAAGAATAAGGGTAGAAAATCTCCAGGACGAGGAAATTAGACAGAAGTACATGGATATGATTAGTGAGAAGTTTCAAGCAGTAGACAGTAAACAGGTTCAGGATATAGAAAGTGAATGGGTGGCATACAGGGATGCTGTAGTAGAAACAGCAAGGGAATGTCTAGGAACAACTGTGTGTAAAGATGGGAAAAGGCGAACATCTTGGTAGAATGATGAAGTGAGAGCAGCTTGTAAACGTAAAAAGAAGGCTTATCAGAAATGGCTCCAAACAAGGGCCGAGACAGACAGGGATTTGTACGTAGTTGAAAGAAACAGAGCGAAACAAATAGTTGTTGAATCCAAAAAGAAGTCCTGGGAAGATTTTGGTAACAACCTGGAAAGGCTAGGTCAAGCAGCAGCGAAACCTTTCTGGACAGTATTAAAGAATCTTAGGAAGGGTGGGAAAAAGGAAATTAACAGTGTTTTGAGTAATTCAGGTGAACTCATAATAGATCCCAGGGAATCACTGGAGAGGTGGAGGGAATATTTTGAACATCTTCTCAATATAAAAGGAAATCTTCATGGTTGTGTGGCGAACAGCCAAGCTCATGGGGAGGAGGTAAAGGATGTTGGTGAAATTATGCTTGAGGAAGTGGAAAGGATAGTAAATAAACTCCATTGCCATAAGGCAGCAGGAATAGATGAAATTAGACCTGAAATGGTGAAGTATAGTGGGAAGGCAGGGATGAAATGGCTTCACAGAGTAGTAAAATTAGCATGGATCGTTGGTAAGGTACCTTCAGATTGGACAAAAGCAGTAATTGCACCTATGTATAAGCAAGGGAACAGGAAGGATTGCAACAACTATCGAGGTATCTCATTGATTAGTATACCAGGCAAAGTATTCACTGGCATATTAGAACGGAGGCTGCGATCAGTCGTTGAGAGGAAGTTGGACGAAACCCAGTGTGGTTTCAGACCACAGAGAGGCTGTCAGAATCAGATTTTCAGTATGCGCCAGGTAATTGAATAATGCTACTAGAGGAGTAGGCAGTTGTGTTTATGTTTCGTAGATCTAGATAAAGGATATGACAGGGTACCGAGGGAAACGATGTTCGCCATACTGGGGGACTATGGAATTCAGGGTAGATTATTAAAATCAATCAAAGGTATTTATGTTGACAAGTGGGCTTCAGTGAGAATTGATCGTAGAATGAGTTCTTGGTTCAGGGTACTTACAGGGGTTGGACAAGGCTGTAATCTTTTACCTTTGCTGTTCGTAGTTTACATGAATCATCTGCTGAAAGGTATAAAATGGCAGGGAGGGATTCAGTTAGGTGGAAATGTAATAAGCAGTTTGGCCTATGCTGACGACTTGGTCTTAATGGCAGATTGTGCCGAAAGCCTGCAGTCTAATATATTGGAACTTGAAATTAGGTGCAATGAGTATGGTATGAAAATTAGCCTCTCGAAGACTAAATTGATGTCAGTAGGTAAGAAATTCAACAGAATTGAATGTCAGATTGGCGATACAAAGCTATAATTTCAAGTATTTAGATTGTAATATGGTAATATACCATATGGTAATATAGTAAGTGCGATTGAATCAAGGTGTCGTAAAGCTAATGCAGTGAGCTCGCAGTTGCGATCAACAGTATTCTGTAAGAAGGAAGTCAGCTCCCAGACGAAACTATCTTTACATCGGTCTGTTTTCAGACCAACTTTGCTTTACGGGAGCGAAAGCTGGGTGGACTCAGGATATCTAATTCATATGTTAGAAGTAACAGACATGAAAGTAGCGAGAATGATTGCTGGTACAAACAGATGGGAACAATGGCAGGAGGGTACTCGGAATGAGGAGATAAAGGCTAATTTAGGAATGAACTCGATGGATGAAGCTGTACGCATAATCCGGCTTCGGTGGTGGGGTCATGTGAGACGAATGGGGTAGGATAGGTTACCTAGGAGAATAATGGACTCTGCTATGGAGGGTAAGAGAAGTAGAGGTAGACCAAGACGACGATGGTTAGACTCGGTTTCTAACGATTTAAAGATAAGAGGTATAGAACTAAATGAGGCCACAATACTAGTTGCAAATCGAGGATTGTGGCGACGTTTAGTAAATTCTCAGAGGCTTGCAGACTGAATGTTGGAAGGCACAACAGTCTATAATGATAATGTATGTATGTATGTATGTACTTATGTATTAAGTAACCAAGAAAGAGCCTGGTTATAAGTGCTCACGATGAACTCTCGATGATCTAGATATTCCGCAAAATGTTCAAATGAGAGGATTAAAGTAAGTGTTTCCCTTTCATAGATGGAATATTTACGTTCCACAGGTGACAATAAGCGACTAAAATAGACGATAGGGCGGGTTTCGCCCTGCACAGTTTGTTGCAAGACAGCGCCAATGGCGATATCGGAAGCATCCGTAGAAAGTTCAAATGTAATGTTAAAATCCAGGAATTTGCAAAAGAGGAGCTTGAGATAGTTTGGCCTTTAAACAGGAAAATGCATTTTGCTATGATTCACCCCATTGAAACTTTACGCTTTTGCGTTTCAATAAGTTAAGAGGTTCAGTAATTTGGAAAAAATTAGGTATATATTTTCCATAAAATCCGACTATGCCAAGAAAAGAACGTAACTGCTTTAGTACTTAGGAGGAGGCACCTTGTGAATTGCAGAAACCCTATGTGAATCGATAGCAACACTGTTTGAACTGAGAATATATCCTAAAAACTTAATCGAAGTTTGAACAATTAGGACTTTAGAAGGATTTACGGTTAAACCCACTGAACGAAGACGTGTTAGGATTTTACGAACATGCTGTAGGTTAGTGGAAGGATCAGGGGAATAGATCAAAATATCGTCAATAAATGGGAACAGATTGATATTTTGTGTCAGAAGAAAGTGAATCAACAAAGCGTTGCATAATTTGGGAACCTAAATTAAGGCCAAAAGGAACTTTTTGAAACTGAAAAAGACCATTAAGAGTAATAAAAGCAGTGTAACGAGAGCTAATTTCGTCTAAGGGAATTTGATTGTACACAGAATTAAGATCGAAAATGGAGTAGTATTTGGCATTGGAGAAAAGTTGAAAGGCGGACTGCAATTTGGGCATAGGATAAGAATCATAGAGTATGCGGACATTTAATTTTCTATAATCCACGATGAATCTTGAAGATCCATCGGGTTTATCGATAATGAAGGCAGGGGAAGCATAATTAGAAGAAGAAGGAATTATAGTTTTGTCTTGAAGCATTTTATCAACTAATTGATTTAAGTTTTCATTCGAGGAGGGCTTAAAAAATAAGGGGATGAGCGAACCGGAGTAGTATAGATTAAGTCAATATGAGCCTTGAATTGTTTTACAGTACCAATAACAGGAGTGATGACGTCAGAAAATTCGGTTAACAAAGAGGCAATTTGATCAGAATGAATGGAATTAATACTATGAGACATCGATGAAGTCAAAGAAGGAAAATCAGCAATATTAATCAATGGAATAACTGTTGTAGAAAAATGGAAAGAAACCGTAGAGTTCATTGAATCAAACATTAGGCCAGTATGGGAGAAAAAATCGTAGCCTAAAATAATAGGAGAAGATAAGTCCGAAACCACAAGAAAGGTAAACGGCCAAGAAACATGTTGAATTTTAACAGTAAGAGAAATATGACCGAGAACATCAATAGGTTGATTAGAAGCCGAAACACAACAGGCAGTAGAAGGAAATGAAGATGAGAAAGTACCTTTTTCAATGATTCAAAAAAGGATAAACTAATTAAGGAAACAGCAGCCCCTCAATCAAGAAGAGCGACTGAAAGGACATTATTAATAGTCAAGACAAAATGACGAACCTTCAGTCAAAAAAGGTCGAGAAGAAAATTTAAGCGGCAAAGAACGAACATTGGAAACAAAGTTAGAGGAGGACTGAACAACAGAAAAACATACTTTTCCCATCATGACACCTACTGTCTAACGACGCGGGTAAGACACGTTTCCCGAATAGGGAGTAGCACAGTTCCTAGAAATATGATCCTTTCCTTTACAGCGGAAACAGATAATAGAACGTGTATTATCAGAAGAAACGGATGTACAAGGTAAGGCTAAAGAAGGGGAAGGTGAAGGACGAGAATCTACAGGAGGTGGGGTAGATGAGAAATAAGAAACATCTCCCAAAGAATTAATGGCATGGGTTTGAGCTAAATTATAAAGCTGAAGCATGGACGTAGGAGGATTTAAAGCGTTAAAGAGCTGGCGAAAGGAAGGAGTAGCGTAGAATTGAACAATGGAAATTAAGTCATTGACTGAATGAGCGATGTTTAAAATATCACTGTAGGTTGTAATCGAATCAAGATAATCATGAGCAGTTTCGGTGGGAAGTTGATGACGACGAATAAATTCTAGGCTGAGCTTACAACGTATTTCGTAAGGTAAGAAATAGTTATGTATGGCATTATGAAGTTGATACCACTTTGAAAAGCTTGAAATATTATCACCCCAAAATTTAGTTTTAAAAAGCCAGTAATTTTGGGGGACAATAATCCCATTAACTAAGGAAATGAAGCTGGTCCGATATTCAGAAATTTTCGGGCAGAAAAGAGCCATGAGGTCAAACTACGAGGATCGGTAGATTGTAATTTGGGTACTTAATCAAGAGATTGTTTCATGATCTGTACATCCGGAGAGGTATCAACAGAATTGTATTGAGGTACTGAAGGGGGGATGAAAATGTGGATCGGGAGACATAGAATGTTGTTGAGGCAAGGGAGAGGAGTTGCCCTCAGAATCAGTGAGCAAATCGGGAGAAAAATCACGGGAAGATAATATTGGGGTATCAAAAAAGGAAATTAGATCACCAGTTGAAACATTAGGTAAAGACCGGTTTTGATATACTGGGGGGGGGGGGAGGGAGATAAATCACTATCTTCGCCCAAGCGAAAATTATCCGAAAAGCAAGCCATAATGTTAAGAGAACAACAAGACAAAATGAGAAAATGTCGAAAGAAAACGCAAAAATAGTATCAGTTTGAAGAAGAAAATATAATTAAAGTGAGAAGGAAAGGAATGTCTGCTACCACTTGTAAAGCAATAGTGCAACATAAATTATTTTGGCATAGTATATTTGCATCGGCGCTGTTTGAAAAACAAGATGATTCCAAAGCAAAGACGAGAATATATACCAATTCTCCTAAGAAGGTTGATGAAGGCAAGATTCTGCGTAAAACAAACAGTAACGAGCAGAGTGATAGGAAGCAACACTGATAGGAGAGGTACCACAAATGAGAAAAGGAGCATCATTCGACAATTCAGATAATGAAATATATTAGACAATTCACTTTGTAATTACATACACAGATTATCATGGGATTTGAAAATAGTCCAAGAGATAACATAGATGAAGTCCAGTAATGCGTTTTCCCACATTGATTAAAGACCACAGAGTTCGAACAATCAAAACAAAGGAAGAAACTGCTACCCAAAATCTTCTCACAAACTTTAAAACGATTTACACATACCGTAGACTCATAACATTCCTTTCTAGGATAACAAGGATAAACTTTTCATAAAGCAACATTGTAGCATGACATCCATAATTATTGGCCACAATTAAAAAACTGACATCTCCAGGGTGTTTTACAAAACTCTTATAATGCAAGCAAAGGAGGGACGGGAGGGAAATGAGGAAGATGAAAAATAACAAGGATGAAAGAAAAACAGGAAGCGGACTGCGCGATACTTAGAGAGAGTTCTTTCACCGGCTACTGTGCTATTTAAAAGGTTTGAACATATCATGTCGACGGTGGTTACTTTTAGTCCAAATTTTAGATTTTCATCTTCATTTTATGTCGTAAAATTATAAATCCAAAGAATATCGAAACAGATTAGGCACAAAATAAGGCCTTCAATAAGCAGAATGGATAAACAGACAAGTGCCTGAAAAGGCGAATTTAGTTCTTGCAAAATTAGAAGTGAAGTGTTTGCTCACCCAGTGTCTCGACGATACGATGTTTCCAGGTGGACGGAAAAGACTTGCACTTGAATACAGCAAACTGCACAAGGACAGTGGCCCCCTCCACACACACACACACACACACACACACACACACACACACACACACACACACACACACACAATATACAGTTCGATGCCAGGCTGGTGAGACAAGCACGGCAATGCATTATATATACGCCAAGAAAGGAAGCCCAGTAACTTCGAGAAATTTTGGGTGACGTAACAGAAGACGTAGACCGTAGAATGTAAACACAGAACGGCAGTCAGTAAGTAGTGAGACATGGGAAGGAAGAGACGGGTGAACACCAAATATGATTAAACCATTAATACATAGATAATAATAACATTAGAAAGCATATAGTCCAGTAGAAATGTAGATATTACAGAGTATATGGAGACGTAGATGTGACGACGTTTCGAAAAGCTTGTAGAACGTAGATCGAAGTGTTATGGCAGGAGTACGTTACAATAGACTACCCGCCTGAAGCCACGTGTAGCCTGCATCGCCTGGTATATTCTGGATATGAACGTCACCCCTTCGTGAACATTCAATCAATCAATCAATACTGATCTGCATTTAGGGCAGTCGCCCAGGTGGCAGATTCCCTATCTGTTGCTTTCCTAGCCTTTTCCGAAATGATTTCAAAGAAATTGGAAATTTATTGAACATCTCCCTTGGTAAGTTATTCCAATCCCTAACTCCCCTTCCTATAAATGAATATTTGCGCCAGTTTGTCCTCTTGAATTCCAACTTTATCTTCATATTGTGATCTTTCCTACTTTTATAGACGCCATTCAAACCTATTCGTCTACTAATGTCATTCCACGCCATCTCTCCGCTGACAGCTCGGAACATACCACTTAGTCGAGCAGCTCTTCTTCTTTCTCTCAATTCTTCCCAACCCAAACATTGCAACATTTTTGTAACGCTACTCTTTTGTCGGAAATCACCCAGAACAAATAGAGCTGCTTTTCTTTGGATTTTTTCCAGTTCTTGAATCAGGTAATCCTGGTGAGGGTCCCATACACTGGAACCATACTCTAATTGGGGTCTTACCAGAGACTTATATGCACTCTCCTTTACATCCTTACTACAACCCCTAAACACCCTCATAACCATGTGCAGAGATCGGTACCCTTTATTTACAATCCCATTTATGTGATTACCCCAGTGAAGATCTTTCCTTATATTAACACCTAGATACTTACAATGATCCCCAAAAGGAACTTTCACCCCATCAACGCATTAATTAAAACTGAGAGGACTTTTCCTATTTGTAAAACTCACAACCTGACTTTTAGCCCCGTTTATCAACATACCATTGCCTGCTGTCCATCTCACAATATTTTCGAGGTCACGTTGCAGTTGCTCACAATCTTGTAACTTATTTATCACTCTATAGAGAATAACATCATCCGCAAAATGCCTTACCTCCGATTCCACTCCTTTACTCATATCATTTATATATATAAGAAAACATAAAGGTCCGATAACACTGCCCTGAGGAACTCCCCTCTCAACTATTACAGGGTCAGACAAAGCTTCACCTACTCTAATTCTCTGAGATCTATTTTCTAGAAATATAGCAACCCATTCAGTCACTCTTTTGTCTAGTCCAATTGCACTCATTTTTGCCAGTAATCTCCCATGATCCACCCTATCAAATGCTTTAGACATGTCAATCGCGATACAGTCCATTTGACCTCCAGAATCCAAGATATCTGCTATATCTTGCTGGAATCCTACAAGTTGAGCTTCAGTGGAATAACCTTTCCTAAAACCGAATTGCCTTCTATCGAACCAGTTATTAATTTCACAAACATGTCTAATATAATCAGAAAGAGTGCCTTCCCAAAGCTTACATACAATGCATGTCAAACTTACTGGCCTGTAATTTTCAGCTTTATGTCTATCACCCTTTCCTTTATACACAGGGGCTACTATAGCAACTCTCCATTCATCTGGTATAGCTCCTCCGACCAAACAATAATCAAATAAGTACTTCAGATATGGTACTATATCCCAACCCATTGTCTTTAGTATATCCCCAGAAATCTGATCAATTCCAGCCGCTTTTCTAGTTTTCAACTTTTGTATCTTATTGTAAATGTCATTGTTATCATACGTAAATTTTATTACTTCTTTGGCCTTAGTCTCTTCCTCTATCTCGACATTATCCTTGTAACCAACAATCTTTACATACTGCTGACTGAATACTTCTGCCTTTTGAAGATCCTCACATACACACTCCCCTTGTTCATTAATTATTCCTGGAATGTCCTTCTTGGAACCTGTTTCTGCCTTAAAATACCTACACATACCCTTCCATATTTTCACTAAAATTTGTATAACTGCCAATTATGCTTGCCATCATGTTATCCTTAGCTGCCTTCTTTGCTAGATTCAATTTTCTAGTAAGTTCCTTCAATTTCTCCTTACTTCCACAGCCATTTCTAACTCTATTTCTTTCCAGTCTGCACCTCCTTCTTAGTCTCTTTATTTCTCTATTATAATAAGGTGGGTCTTTACCATTCCTTACCACCCTTAAAGGTACAAACTTGTTTTCGCATTCCTCAACAATTTCTTTAAACCCATCCCAGAGTCTGTTTACATTTTTATTTACCGATTTCCACCGATCATAGTTACTTTTTAGAAACTGCCTCATACCTGCTTTATCAGCCATATGGTACTGCCTAACAGTCCTACTTTTAAGACCTTCCTTTCTATCACATTTATTTTTAACTACCACAAAAACAGCTTCATGATCACTAATACCATCTATTACTTCAGTTTCCCTATAGAGCTCATCTGGTTTTATCAGCACCACATCCAAAATATTTTTCCCTCTGGTTGGTTCCATCACTTTCTGAATCAGCTGTCCTTCGCATATTAACTTATTTGCTATGATGTGGAAAACTTTAAAACTTCTGTAATAATAAACCCAGCGAGTTGAGCGATATGTAATTTCGAAGAGAATAGCATAAATGTCTCAAATTGTGAATCTCAAATAATCCGTCGAGGGATTCGCGAGATAATCAACTTCGAAGGGATCGCGTTATCTGATGACCTAGGAGCCCCAAACTGAATATAAACTGAGCTCACTAGACCCGATTATACAGTCATAGCTGGGTGTCCAGCCCGACTCTCCACGCTGCAGTGTTCGTCAAAGTGCTGACAGAGGCTATCCTTGAATATTCAAAGATTTCATGTGGGACTTAAACTCTGACAGTCGTGTTGAAATTATAAATTGTGCGCGTGTGAACTCTAATGTATAACAAAGTCTTTATAATGAACATTGAGTCTGTCAGTTAAGTTGAACTTGTAATTTTTGCTTGTGATGATGATCAAATTATTCAAAGTCCTTATATAGTAGACTCGGATTATATCCGTCAAGTTGAACTTATAAATTTTGCGTGTGATGGAACACTGATTATGACAAGTCATGTATTGGACTTAGGTGACAACAGTTGAGTTGAACTTATATTCTGTGCGCTTGTAGAACGTTCTCGATATAACTTACTTTCGTTCTTGTAGAACTGAGTTTATGACCACTTTGCCTGTGTGAAACTTAGCCTCTGAACAAACATGTCATTAATTAAAATGTGACACTATTACGTTATACTATTAACTGTGACATTTTGTTAAATCTCAGTAGGCATAATTTCATTTATAAACAAAAACACCACAATCGTGTGCTTCGACACCAACGTTTCACTCCAAACTCAAACTGTGTTCTTTATCCAATTCAAACAAAATTTTGTGTTAATTCTTCTGAACAGTGTGTAAATTATTTGTGTGTGACTGACAGCAGTGTCTTTTATAAACTTTAGAGCAATCATACATTTCTTTCAATGTCAAGTGCTCCTTTATTTAGTGGAAAATCACCACGAACTGTGCCAAGGGCGTGAACAATTTTCAGTTTCATTATTTCTATTCATGAACTGTGCTGATGATGCTACCCGCATCTTCATTTTTAGTGAAATAAATTCTGTCTACATGATTAAGAGTGAATTCGACGGCATATCCCCACCATATTACATGAAACACTGCTGTTAAAGCAAAGTGTCGGGGGACTGTGTAAATTAGGATATTAGAGAATAGAGAGTAAGGAGAAACATGGTATTACAGCACCAAATGGAAATAACTCAACACAACATAAGTAAAGGCCAAAATTAGAGCAGATACCACAGTTATTAGGCAATGAACTGTACTGATGACTACATGACAATTACGAGACCAACAACGAAATCCCAGGAGGAATGCACAGAAAAAACGAAGGATCGTTTCAGCACTAAGACAGCCATGCTCCGTATCAGAATTCAGTAATGAGCCAGGAGCATCAGCAAGAGTATGCAGATATTGGAATAACAGGTGAGAATGACCAAGAACCAATACATGCAGCAACCAACCAGCACTAACAAGAACAACTGAGGAAGAACGAGCACATGGCCAAACTGATATCCATCAACCGGGACAAGAAGATCACATTACATGGATGACAATAGCCACTCATAAGTAGCTAGTAATAAAACACCAAACAATAAATTCAATACACAGACAGTAATAAGAAGGGATAAAACACAATGGCAAGCAGCAGAGACAATCAGGTCGAGACAGGTTACAATTTAGATGAACTAGGTAAGCTGGACAATACCAAGCCTGAACATTAAAGACAGGTAAATCATCTCCATATACAATCAATTTTCTGAAGCACAGTCTCAAGCATTTGTGTACAATCACAACCCGTCAGGTAGTCAAAATGGGCTAACAATATGGTGGCTTAACGAAGACTCACCCTATGCCATTTGGACAAATGCACATAGACACCCTTCCTAACACTAGGAATACCAGGGATTATAATAAGTAAACTAAGATACGAAGCAATGAATATGTACACAATGAAATAAGTGCAATAGTTAATGAAGAATGATTTACAGTGGACACAGACGATCCCGTGTTCACAGCTGACAAAAATAGATAACACAAGTTTGACATGCGTACGATTTAACGAGCTTAGCATAGAACCGGCTTGGATGAAGACAGGTTACCAATGACGAAATATTACATTAGACAACAAAAAAAAGATGTACAGACTGGTTCACAATACAGGCTGAAAGAGATACAATTTATGCTTTCAACGATAGAGGACAGTACCCTAATTTTCTATCCGTCCTAATAAGGACATAGTGAAATTAATTCAGAACTCGACTCACAAAATTTGAGACATGTGCCTTCAACCTATCAATTTAGTACTTCAAGGGTACCAGTACCTGTAAACAATTCCATATTTCATTAATATCATGCAACTAATTCTTAATAAGAAAAGTATTCTCACTAATATCCATAGCACTGGGAAAATAGTGCAACTTCACCAGCAGTGGCACCTGAGCAGCTGAGATTTCTTATTCGGAGCACGTGATTCATCTCAACTCTCCTGAGCAAACAAGGATCAGGTACAGGTCCACCAGCATAATGGTTGGACATGAAACACAAATGTCAAAATGAAAAGAATGCACCAGGCCAAACACACACATTATTAAAGATGTAAACAGTTAACATTTAATTGCTCCACAAAGGATAGGCAGGGAAAACACACAGGTAGAACACAAGAAGGTAACGCAGAATACCACCATTTAATGCATTTCGGTGATACTTATTTCGCAATGTGAAATGCTGCTCACTTCGGTAGTCATAGCAACAGAGTAGCCAGAAACACGCTCTGCTACCACTTACTCTCTGTGGCATACCAAACAATCGAGGAAAAAGACAAATGAACAACTGGCAGCACAGTACCGCAGCCCAGTTCTTCGATTGCTAGCACAACCACCAAGAGATTAGAGGCAATCCCAGCACGAAATCACGCCAACTACTTAGGAAAGGCCTCAATAAAAACACAAACACAGGACTGGGAAGCGATGGAATCTGGGCAATAGGTCAAGGACCATAACAGAGGGTGGAAAAAAGGTTAAAGGATAGAGCAGTTCAACTACAATAACACTCACATTCTCACTTAAGGACCAAAATTGAATACCATTTAAAAACGAGAACGAGGGTGGGTGGTCCAACATAAAATATAGAATACATGTTGATACCAATTAAAACCTCCTCTGCGAACCATGTGACCTTGCCGAGGTGAGGAGGCTTTCGTGTCCCAATGATGCAGATAGCCGAGCCGCAGGTGCAACCATATCGGATGGGTATCTGTTGAGAGACCGGACTAACGAATGGTTCATCGAAAGGGGGGTAGCAGCCTTTCGGTAGTTGCAAGGGCGGCAGTCTAGATGATTGACTGATACGGCCTTGTAATAATACTCAACATGGCTTAGCTGTGTTGATACTGCTACACGGCTGAAAGCAACGGGAAACTACAGCCGTAACTACCTCCCGAGGACATGCAGCTCTCTCTGTATGAATGATGTACTGATGATGTCTTCCTCCCGGGTAAAATATTCCGGAGGTAAACTAGTCCCCCATTCGGATCTCCGGGTGGGGACTACACGAGAGGGGGGATCATCAGGAAGATGGATACTGACATTCTGCGAGTCGGAACGTGGAATGTTAGAAGTTTGAATCGTTGTGGTAGGTTAGAGAATCTGAAAAGGGAGATGGATAGTCTAAAGTTAGATGTAGTTGGTATAAGTGAAGTACGTTGGCAGGAAGAACAGGATATTTGGTCAGGCGACTACCGAATTATCAACACGAAATCAAAAAGGGAAAATGCAGGAGTTGGTTTAATAATGAATAAGAAAATAGGGCAGCGGATAAGCTACTACGAGCAGCATAGTGAAAGAATTACTGTCGTCAAGATAGACACCAAACCAATGCCCACCACAATACTGCAGGTCTATATGCCTACTAGTTCAGCGGATGATGAAGAAATTGAAAGAATATATGAGGAGATAGAAGATTTAATACAATACGTAAAAGGTGACGAGAATCTAATTGTGATGGGAGACTGGAATGCAGTGGTAGGCCAAGGAAGAGAAGGTAGTACAGTAGGAGAATTTGGATTGGGACAAAGGAACGAAAGAGGAAGTCACTGGTTGAATTCTGCACTGATCATAATTTAGTCCTTGCCAATACTTGGTTCAAACACCACAAACGATGGCGGTATACGTAGACGAGACCTGGAAACACTGGAAGGTATCAAATAGACTTCATTATGATCAGGCAGAGATTCAGAAACCAGGTGTTGGTTTGCAAAACTTTCCCAGGAGCAGACGTGGACTCTGACCACAACTTGTTGGTCATGAAATTCCATCTGAAGTTGAAGAAATTGAAGAAAGGAAAGAATGCAAAAAGATGGGATCTAGACAAGTTGAATGAAAAGAGTGTGATGGATTGTTTCAAGGAACATGTTTCACAAGGACTAAATGAAAAGGCTGAAGGGAACACAATAGAGGAAGATTGGAGTCATGAAAAGTGAAGTCAGTAGGGCCGCTGAAGAAATGTTAGGAAGGAAGAAAAGATCAACTAAGAATCAGTGGATAACTCAGAAGATAATAGACCTGATTGATGAACGACGAAAATAAAAGAATTCTAGAAATGAAGAGGGCAGAAAAGAATACAGGCGATTAAAGAATCAAGTGGATAGAAAGTGCAAGGTAGCTAAAGAAGAATGGCTGAAGGAGAAGTGCAAGGATGTCGAAGGCTGTACGGTCCTGGGAAAGGTAGATGCTGCATACTGGAAAATCAAGGAAACCTTTGGAGAAAGGAAATCTAGGTGCATGAATATTAAGAGCTCAGATGGAAAGCCACTTCTAGGGAAAGAAGACAAAGCAGAAAGAGGGCAGGAGCATATCCAACAGCTGTTGTATCAAGGTAACGATGTAGATAATTTGGTTCTGGAACATGAAGAGGCTGTTGATGCTGATGAAATGGGAAACCCAATTTTGAGGTCAGAGTTTGACAGAGCTGTGAGTGACCTAATTAGGAACAAGGCACCTGGAATTGATGATATTCCCTCTGAATTACTGACTGCCTTAGGAGAAACCAGCATGGTAAGGTTATTTAATTTAGTGTGCAGGATGTATGAGACAGGAGAAGTCCCATCCGATTTTCGGCAGAATGTTGTTATACCTATTCCCAAGAAAGCCGGTGCTGACAGGTGTGAAAACTACCGCACCATTAGTTTAGTATCTCATGCCTGCAAAATTTTTACACGTATTATTTAGAGAAGAATGGAGAAACAAGTTGAAGCTGAGTTGGGAGAAGATCAATTTGGCTTCAGAAGAAATGTAGGAACACGTGGAGCAATCCTGACTTGACGTTTGATCTTAGAGGATCGAATCAAGAAGGACAAGCCCACGTACATGGCATTCGTAGATCTAGAAAAGGCATTCAATAATGTTGATTGGAACAAGCTATTTATGATTCTGAAGATGATAGGGATCAGATACCGAGAACGAAGAATTATCTACAACCCGTATAAAAATCAGTGTGCAGTGATAAGAATCGAGGGCTTTGAAAAAGAAGTAGCAATCCAGAAAGGAGTGAGGCAAGGCTGCAGTTTGTCCCCTCTCCTTTTCTATGTTTACATAGAACAGGCAGTAAAGGAAATCAAAGAGAAATTTGGAAAGGGAATCACAGTCCAAGGAGAGGAAATCAAAACCTTGAGATTTGCCGATGATATTGTCATTCTATCTGAGACTGCAGAAGATCTCGAGAAGTTGCTGAATGGTATGGATGAAGTCTTGGGTAAGGAGTACAAGATGAAAATAAATAAGTCCAAAACAAAAGTAATGGAGTGCAGTCGAACGAAGGCAGGTGATGTAGGAAATATTAGATTAGGAAACGAAGTCTTACAGGAAGTAGATGAATATTATTACTTGGGTAGTAAAATAACTAACGATGGCAGAAGTAAGGAGGACATAAAATGCAGACTAGCACAAGCAAGGAAGAGCTTTCTTAAGAAAAGAAATTTGCTCACTTCAAACATTGATATCGGAATTAGAAAGATGTTTTTGAAGACTTTCGTGTGGAGCGTGGCATTGTATGGAAGTGAAACATGGACGATAACTAGCTCAGAAAGAAAGAGAATAGAAGCTTTTGAAATGTGGTGTTACAGAAGAATGCTGAAGGTGATATGGATAGATCGAATCACGAATGAAGAGATACTGAATCGAATTGGTGAGAGGAGATCGATTTGGCTAAATTTGACGAGAAGAAGAGATAGAATGATAGGGCACATCTTAAGACACCCAGGACTTGTGCAGTTGGTTTTTGAAGGAAGTGTAGGTGGTAAGAACGGTAGGGGTAGACCAAGGTATGAATATGACAAACAGATAAGAGCAGATGTAGGATGCAATAGTTACGTAGAAATGAAAAGGTTAGCACAGGATAGGGTGGCGTGGAGGCTGCATCAAACCAGTCTATGGACTGATGACTCAACACACACCAATTAAAAAATAACCAACAAGGCTCATTTTAAAAAGATAACTACCACTAGAAGCGTGATCAAAACGCTAGAATTCTTCAAACTCAGCCAATGAATAGAGTACAAGAAGGTTCAAAAAATTAAACTTAAGTTGAAATTTAAGTTAAACATTATTACAATATTATTGCCCGAGCTCGGTACTCTTTGCCTTTTTTAAAGGGAGGATATAATGCGTACTTTTTAACAATCATAATTTATGTGCACCTTCCTGGGTACGGTCACCCCTACAATTTACCCATTCACTAGACCTTTACGATGTTGTTAGAAAACAATTAAAAACCAACTACCAAACATAATTACATCATGGTTTAATATACCTTAGTGAACACGGAAGCGTCTTAAAGGAAACAATGTGTCCGCATACCAAAATCAGAACGGTAATAACAAGAAGTAACATAAAGGTATGCCAAATTTGAATAAGGTGTAGAGCCCATGTCAAACTACACATACAGGCTATACAGTTTGTAAAACATTTTTTCAGTTTCTTTTCTTTCCAAGGGGAAGAATTTAAATTAATAACCTCAGTTACAGCAATTTAACTTATCACAGGTCCTGTTAAAACGGAAGATCATCGAAAGCCCCATGCTAACAATCACAACAGCGGTTCTAGTTACCTAGAAGTACCTCTTTCCAATTAAAATTTTTAATCGCCCCAATATAAGATAATTGATTGGGCATATTAAAATTTCAATGAGTTACACAATTTCGATCACAATAAATGTTCACTTCACTTAACTTTACAGTGTCAGAAGGCGAATGGCATCTTCAATCGAAAAACAGAGGTAACATTACATGCCGAGCCGACATGTTGGTTTCGTTCATCAGTAAGCTTGAACGAAGCGCCGCACTACAATCTCGGCGAGTTTATTCAAAGTTGGACTTACCAAAGTTATGAGGCTGTTTCACAAACCTACAGCAATATTCCTGGCATTCTGCGATGGATAAGTGAAGGGGTCACTTTAAAAATCTTCGTCTGAAAGTTAGATATATTACAACCCACCGTTAAAGTTAATGTAACGCAGCACAGAAAGCACAGGTTAGGGTGGTTTTAAATCACTCACAGACTCCTTACAGGCCGAAGCACAACGAGCCCACACCACAGAAATCTTGCCGGTAATTAATCTGCCGCACGAAACCTCGCTTCACGCGGCAGGCGCAAGAGTGCGCTTCGTCAAGAGTTGAAAGTCGAGCGGTGACGCTCAGCAATACTCAGTTCGTAGACAATAATGTACCACTAACATCCCATGACGATGTCATAAGCCGCCGTTATATTATAATTTAGTTCATTCGTGTCTTTTAAATGCATAACAATTAACTATTTTCGGCCAATTGCTGTGTTGTATTACGTGGCGCAAAGTTAAATGATATTTTCCTTACATACATACATACATACATACATACATACATACAGTTTCAAAAAAGTTGGTGCGAACGATGTGAAGCGTGTAATTTACTCCCTCAAGTCAGATGCTCCGGGTAATGACGACATACCATTATCTTTCATAAAAAATATTATTGGTGCCATATTACCTATTTTGACGCATATATTTAATCATTGCCTCGTACAGGGAGTATTCCCAACTGTGTGGAAGCACGGTATCGTCATTCCTACTCCTAAGAAGAATTCTCCTAGTTTACCATCAGATTATCGCCCTATATCCATTCTCCCACCCCTTTCCAAAGTACTAGAACGCTTGGTACACGAACAAGTCCTCACTTACTTGACTAACTTCTCACTGCTTGATCCTTACCAATCTGGTTTCAAGAAAGGACACAGCACAACGACTGCCCTACTGAAAGTAACTGATGATATCCGACAGGCAATGGACACTCGACAAGTGACTGTACTGGTTCTACTTGATTTTTCTAGTGCTTTTGATACTGTTGTTCCTCAACTGCTACTTTCAAAATTGGATTCATTAAATTTCAGCAAGACGGCAATAAACTTTTTCAGTTCGTACCTCAAAAATCGCCGTCAGTGTGTCAAAGTAAATAATAGTAGATCTGAGTGGCTTAACAAACCCCTCGGTGCCCCCAAGGGTCTGTACTTTGACCATTGCTGTTTGCAATTTACTTACATGATGTTGCCAAATCGATTACACATTGCAAGTATCATCTTTATGCTGACGATCTGCAGATCTACTACCACTCAAGAACTGATAAAATTCAGAGTGCTGTAGAAAAAGTTAATGCTGATTTAAGTCTCATAAGTAATTTTGCATTGAGTAACAATCTCAAAATTAATCCTCTTAAAACGCAAGCAATAATCATTGGTACTTTGAAAAACTTACACGTCTTAAAACAATACGAAATTCCTCCTGTAGCACTAAACAATACCATTATTCCATTTCGTGAAACAGTTATGAATCTTGGTGTGGCTATAAGCGAAACATTGAACTGGTCGCAACATGTGACGAAAGTGTGCCAAAAGGTATATCAAAGCCTGCATCCTCTGAAGCGGTTTAAAAATATATTTTCTTGGTCCTTGAAAATAAAGCTCATTCAATCACTCTTGTTTCCAATTCTCGAATACTGTGATACAGTTTTTATTGATATCAATAACGAGCAAAGCATGAGACTGCAACGTGCCCAAAATGCATGCATCAGGTACGCATTCGACATACAACCATACGCCCATGTATCCCCATTCTATACACAATTACCTTGGTTACGACTGAATGGCAAACGTAGACTCCATGCAACTACTTTGGTGTATCAAGTGCTTTCTGAAAACACTCCTCCTTACCTATCCACCAGATTTCGCTACCTTAGTTCCCTACACCTGTTCAATACCCGGTCAGGCTGTACGCTAGAAATTCCTGTGCATCGAACCGCAACCTACAACAGATCGTTCACGATCACCGCCACGAGCTGGTGGAATGAACTCCCCAATGACATCAAAGAAGCTAAATCTAAGACAAAATTTAAAATCCTTTGCCAGCGTCATCTTTTAAGCACTTCCAGTCTTTCTTGAGTGTGAATGGAATGCATGCATGAGAGTGAATATGGTTGTTTATTGCAATGTGTTCCTGTATATAATTTAGTTATACTTTACTCACCTAGTTTAGTTAGTGATACTTTAGTTGATTTAGTTATACTTCAGGTTGTAAAAATTTCATATGTTTAAATTTTATGTAAAAATATTACATTGTATATACATGAAGTGGTTAAGTGTAAGAAAGGGCCGGGAGCCCTCACTTCGCCACAATAAAGACGCTTTAATAATAATAATAATAATAATAATAATAATAATAATAATAATAATTATCATTATAGACTGTTATGCCTTTCAGCGTTCAGTCTGCAAGCCTCTGAGAATTTACTAAACGTCGCCACAATCCTCGATTTGCAAATAGTGTTGTGGCCTCATTTAGTTATATACCTCTTATCTTTAAATCGTTAGAAACCGAGTCTAACCATCGTCGTCTTGGTCTCCCTCTACTTCTCTTACCCTCCATAACAGAGTCCATTATTCTCCTAGGTAACCTATCCTCCTCCATTTGCCTCACATGACCCCACCACCGAAGCCGGTTTATGCGTACAGCTTCATCCATCGAGTTCATTCCTAAATTAGCCTTATCTCCCCATTCCGAGTACCCTCCTGCAATTGTTCCCATCTGTTTGTACCAGAAGTCATTCTTGCTACTTGCATGTCTGTTACTTCTAACTTATGAATAATATATCCTGAGTCCACCCAGCTTACGCTCCCGTAAAGCAAAGTTGGTCTGAAAACAGATCGATGTAAAGATAGTTTCGTCTGGGAGCTGACTTCCTTCTTACAGAATACTGCTGATCGCAACTGCGAGCTCACTGCATTAGCTTTACTACACCTTGATTCAATCTCACTTACTATATTACCATTCTGGGAGAACACACAACCTAAATACTAGAAATTATCGACCTGTACTAGCTTTGTATCACCAATCTGACATTCGATTCTGTTGAATTTCTTACCTACTGACATCAATTTAGTCTTCAAGAGGCTAATTTTCATACCATACTCATTGCACCTATTTTCAAGTTCCAAGATATTAGACTGCAGGCTTTCGGCACAGTCTGCCATTAAGACAAAGTCGTCAGCATAGGCCAAACTGCTTACTACATTTCCACCTAACTGAATCCCTCCCTGCCATTTTATACCTTTCAGCAGATGATCCATGTAAACTACAAACAGCAAAGGTGAAAGATTACAGCCTTGTCTAACTCCTGTAAGTACCCTGAACCAAGAACTCATTCTACCATCAATTCTCACTGAAGCCCAATTGTCAATGTTACGGAGTTATCCGTGGTAGTTAGAGGTGAAAGAAGGTACTTTGATCAACAGGTCTCAATCTACGAAATTAAAGATAATTTAAAATTTAACAAGGTTATAATTTCTTTTTAAGATCAAGAAATAACAAATATAACAGGTACTCAGTAGTCTAGCAACAAATCGAGCATGTACAATTACAATATTACAGGATTTGGACTCCGAGAGCCAGACGCATAATTCTTGAGCAATTAGCCCAACTTTAGCCAGATACCAGGTTTGACAAAGGGGCAGCAAACCCCAATCATGCCCAGGAGCTCTTGCTCCCATTTACACAGTAAAGCCTCCTCGAGGCACGCAGAAACAATTTTTTTTGGGAAGAGCAACCCGCTCTCAAAGTTCCAGCCTATCAAAGGCCACACCAAACTCCACCTTCAAGTTGACCTCCAAGCACATGAAAACAGGGGTAAAAATACCCAACCTACTGAGGCCTACTCAATGAAGAAACAGGACAATTACATGGCCTCCAAAATACCAACTTGAGAGGAGGCGTCCTTGCACTCCTAATACACTTTATTTAAAACCTATTTGGCACTAGGCGGCATATGCAAGGGCTAATCCCATACTAAAGAGGTGACACGATAGGAAAACTTATTACATTACGAAACGAAGAAAAATGGTTGAGAAAACGTAGTCACCTCAAAAACAATATGAAAGGGAGCTCGAGAGGGTTAGGCACTCTCTATCCCAATTTGTAGTTTAAAGAGATAGAATTTACACCAAGAGTCTTTTACATTTTAGAGAAAAGTTACATGGTAAGAGGTATCGAACCTGCCCCGAGAGTTAAACTTCTGAGCATACAAGAAAAGAAGTTATTAAAAGGCCATTACCTTATTGAAGAACTGCTGCTCGACGAAAGAGGCGCTTCCCGCCCCCTGCAACATAATTTACACAATGATAGATGTTACTGAAGTGGCGCAGAGACCCGAAAATCAGCAGTTTATATACCCTCTTGGAACATTCGAGACCTTTCATGAATGATAACACCCGCCCACAAGCATTTTATTGGACGGCCAAAAGATTACAAGTCAAAACTGAAGAAGAAAACCAGGATTGGTGGAAAATTAATTACAAAAATTACTCATTGGTTGAATTCAAAACTGGCGGAAAGAGAAGGGTTATACAGCCAATCTAAACCATGACTGAAAGAAATTTAATAAAGAACAAACTTATGAACACAAAATTTCTCCAAAAAAACAGTTCTTTCACTTCGCACTAGGGTGCATAATTGTAGTCCTTCAGTAGTGCCACCTAGAAGAGAATGTTCACACTTCTTACTACAGGCAAAACAAAAATACATCGAAAACGACACAGTTCAGAACACTTCAAAATTTACTAGTAGTGACATCTTCTGAAAAACTTGAGAATTAACACTGCAGTTAAAGTTCAGGCTTCCTCCAGTAGAGGAGTTTCAACTGGCGCAAAGTTTGAATTAGCGGCCCGGAGGTGTACCGCCCGGTACCGTCAATATAAATGCCCTTGATTGATTTTAATAATCTACCTTTAATTTCATAGTCCCCCCGTATGACGAACATCTTTTCCCTCGGTACCCTGTCATATGCTTTCTCTAGAACTACGAAACATAAACACAACTGCCTATTCCTCTCATAGCATTTTTCAATTACCTGGCGCATACTGAAAATCTGATCCTGACAGCCTCTCTGTGGTCTGACACCACACTGGTTTTCATCCAACTTCCTCTCAACGACTGATCGCACCCTCCCTTCCAAAATGCCATTGAATACTTTGCCTGGTATACTACTCAATGAGATACCTCGATAGTTGTTGCAATCCTCCCTCTTCCCTTGCTTATAGATAGGTGCAATTACTGCTTTTGTCCAATCTGAAGGTACCTTACTAACACTCCACGCTAATTTTACTAATCTATGAAGCCATTTCATCCCTGCCTTCCCACTGTACTTCACCATTTCAGGTCTAATTTCATCTATTCCTGCTGCCTTATGGCAATGGAGTTTATTTACTATCCTTTCCACTTCCTCAAGCATAATTACACCAACATCCTCTTCCTCCTCCCAATGAGTTTGGCTGTTTGCAACACCACCATGATGATTTCCTTTTACATTGAGAAGATGTTATAAATATTCCCTCCACCTCTCCAGTGATTCCCTGGGATCTATTATGAGTTCACCTGAATTACTCAAAACACTGTTAATTTCCTTTTTCCCTCCCTTCCTAAGATTCTTTATTACTGTCCAGAAAGGTTTCTCTGCTGCTTGACCTAGCCTTTCCAGGTTATTACCAAAATCTTCCCATGACTTCTTTTTGGATTCAACAACTATTTGTTTCGCTCTGTTTCTTTCATCTACGTACCAATCCCTGTCTGCCTTGGCCCTTGTTTGGAGCCATTTCTGTTAAGCTTTCTTTTTACGTTTACAGGCTGCTCTCACTTCATCATTCCACCAAGATGTTCGCCTTTTCCCATCTTTACACACAGTTGTTCCTAGGCATTCCCTTGCTGTTTCTACTACAGCATCCCTGTATGCCACCCATTCACTTTCTATATCCTGAACCTGCTTACTGCCTACTGTTCGAAACTTCTCACTAATCATATCCATGTACTTCTGTCTAATTTCCTCGTCCGTGAGACTTTCTACCCTTATTCGTTTGCAGACAGATTTCACTTTCTCTACCCTAGGCCTGGAGATACTTAGTTCACTACAGATCAGATAGTGGTCTGTATCATCGAAAAACTCGTACATTCGTAACAGATTTCCTGAATTCAAAGTCTGTTATGATATAGTCTATTATGGATCTGGTACCCCTAGCCTCCCATGTGTAGCGGTGAATAGCCTTATGCTTGAAGAATGTATTCGTAACAGCTAAACCCATACTAGCACAGAAGTCCAACAAACGCTTCCCATTCCCATTAGCTTCCATATCTTCCCCTCATGTACCAATCACCCTTTCGTATCCTTCAGTTCTATTCCCAACTCTCCCATTGAAATCGCCCATTAGCACTATTCTAGCCTTGCTGTTGACCCTGACCACGATGTCACTCAATGCTTCATAAAACTTGTCAACTGCATCCTCATCCGCACCCTCACATGGTGAATACACGGACACAATTCTTGTCCTAATTCCTCCCGCTGACAAATCTACCCACATCATTCGCTCATTTACATGCCTAACAGAAACTATGTTGCGTGCAATGGTATTCCTGATAAAGAGCCCTACCCCAGACTCTGCCCTTCCCTTTCTAACACCTATACACTTTATAATCTCCTATCTCTTCCTCATTATCTCCCCTTACCCGAATATCACTTACTCCTAGCACATCCAGATGCATCCTCTTTGCTGACTCAGCCAGTTCTACCTTCTATCTTCCATAAGCCCCATTAATATTGATAGCTCCCCATCGAATTCCATTTCGTTCGCCAAGTTGTTTCCAAGGAGTCCCTCGCCTGTCAAATGGGAGTGGGACTCCATTACTTCCATAGGTCCGAGGCTTGCTTAAAGTGTTCTGAGCTCGGTAAATTCATGAAGCAGGATGCTGCCCTACTTGTACATAGTCCATGTGAGGATCTCTCCTCTAACGGGTTACGGACCACCGGTGAATTTTATAGTCCTAGCCGCCTGAGCACAAGGAGGGCCACGAGTCAGAATATGTCCGAGATGCCCACTCCCATTCCATAGCAACTGGTATCCCGACTCTCAGGACCACTTACTATGCCACTCAGCCGTTGCCCATGGTTCACGAACTAGGACGTGACTACAGTAACCCACAAACATGAACCATTCCTTTCCTTTTTAAATTCCACATGTACTAAATTCAGGTGTAGTGGTAAATCCACATTTTCCCAATAAATTATGCCGCTACAGTTAGATCATTGGGATAATCTAGTTCTGAAATGTGGCAAATTGTCTAGTGAAATGCCCAGGGCTGTTACTCAAACAACTCGCTTTCTTACACAGCTGATAAAATTTTCTTTTGAAGTACTGAAATGGTCATATTTTCTTCGTGGAATGTTTCAGACAGATACATTGGAGGCACGATTTGGTGAATACAGGCAACTTGTGGGTGGCCAATACCATGTTTCTGTTAGAAAAGAGTTTGAAATTGAGAAAAAATCAGAATCTTGAATTCAATTTAACTGTTCATTTCTAATGGTAGGAAAATTGTTATAAATGATGTTGTTGATGAAGGTATACTGTTAGGTCATGATTATTGTTCAGTTTCCTCATTTCAAATTCTTACAGGGGAGCTCAATGTAACGGACTCAGTTCTTGAAAGCACATCTTGTGTTGCAAGTGTTTTAGAGATATGTAACTGACGTGATCCTGCAAATTGTTCTCTCAGCTGGTGAATGTGTAGGCCACAGAATATTTGTATTGCAACATTATTTGGAAGTATACAACTGTTCGAATAAATAACTACTGCAGGAACAAAACTAATGAATCCATAGAACATTGTACAAATTCAAGAAAGTCCGTAATTTTCTCAAAATAGGTATGTACAGGACTCGTGTAATAGACAAAAATATTGAAGACTTTTTGCATTACTAGCATGCTTGATATATGATGATGTATATCTTATTAACTTTAATGCTAATGTGTTATAATTTGGACATAGGCCTACCTACAGTCCAGGTGAATGTTCTGCTCCTCTTCCTTAATATTATTAACTCAATGCCTTTCTACCTTTACTACCATTACAAACTTATTTTAAATAAAAATAAAAATAGTCATTGCATGCACCAAAGACGATACGAGTGAAGAAAATTTGTTATCTATGCAAAATGGAAGTCTATAAATAAATGTTGTTAGTGTATCATATTTTTGTAGGATTGTCTACATGTTAGGCCCAAACTAATATTATGCGTTCTGCTTTTATTTTAAAATCATTTGCTGTCTATTCTGTGCCTATTTAAAATGAAATATGTTTGTGAATTTCAATTATGTGTGTTAGTAAGTCAACCTGGAGTAAGTTAACATTGTAAAATGCTGGCGTGATTTAAAAGAATGTGTTGTTTATCTTTAATGACTGAATCCCCAAGATACGGTAACAACGACAATATAATTAAATGTCCTTTAAAATTTAAACTTTATTTGTTTGTGAATGAGTTATTCCACAAGCTAAAAGTACAAATATCATGTTTGTGTTTGTGTTTGCTTCGCATTTCATTGGATTGTGATCGCCTCCTTAGCGTGACGCCGCAGCTATGTTGTGAGGCTTTATTATCTACGAGGTGTTGGTGTATGCCGCGTACGTGTCTGGTAATTTAGGTTATCTTGCTACTGGAATTCGCTATTTAACTATTCACAGAATATTTGTGTGTGTTAAACTGTGTTCCAATGTCCTTTTATTGATTGTCTTATTTGCTATTAATATGTTAGTGATGTTTTAAGTACTAAGAGGCTATTACTGCCGCATATTGCTGGCGTTTCACTGAGTTTGGCCTGGTGGGGTGCATAAATGTGTCAGATAAGTAAAAGTGTCGCAAATGCTCTGTGCCTGGTAGTCGATCAAATTATGGATATTCCAATACTACAACTTTTAGGTTTCCTACGATCGAAGTGATACGAAAAAATGGGTTAGGAATGTTCATACTGACCATTTTAAAGTGAGTAATAACACTTCGGTATGCATTAAATATTTTTAACGCAATTCTATTACAAGTGACGATGTTTTTCCTGTGCCAAAAGGTGATCCCATTCGAGTGCCCAGAAAAATCCGGAAACTGGCTCCTGAGGCATATCCCACTCTATTTCCTACCAGCCCTCTTACCACATTATTGGTGTTTCAAAAGTAAGGACAAATTCCGAAGACAGGGTTCAAAACCTTGTTAGGAAGAGGATTTTGATTCATTCATCTGTGAAGTTCAGAAGAAATGCGTTAAACCATTCACTGCAATAGTGAAGGAATATTACGCGTTGTTTGTGAAGGTGGATGATGTGTCATTTACTAACGTTCCATCCGTTTCAGTGAGTTAGAGGGTTTCAAGGTCTTTTGCAGTCCAAGTGTTTCATAAAAATGTGTGTTTGCCTACAGAACATTTTAGGTTTATTTTTGGAATCTAGTGGTTGTGAAGACCTGAAATATGACAGCTGGACGAAGTTTGAAAAGAAGTCGTCATCCTAATAGAGCAAGCAGCAGTAGTGTCAGCAGTGGTGCCAACCAAATCGAACAGGCGGTGAGAAAGGCATAGGACGAGGCCGTGCTCTCCGAACGCTTCGTGGACAGTGGCGAGACAGGTGACGGTTATTGTGGTGAAAGAACTTGAGCGTAGTCTCCAGTGCAATGCCGAATTGGTGAATGAACTGAACAAAAAACTCGAGTGCCATGAAAGTAGTATAGCAAGTGGGGTACTAGGACAACGAGAGCTGAATCAGCATTATCAGACGAGGTCAATGACACCGGCCAAGGTCATTGACCCCATGACGTCATGACGACGTGACCGTGATGTCACATTGTCTGTAAACAAAGCTACGAGCTTTTGACACCTGTCATCTTGACGGACACTAACCTCACTTTTTGGTACAAGAGAACGTCGCTAACCTCACTGTTGCCATCTTGACAGGTTCCAATCTCACTGCTGCAATCTTAACCACGTTGGGCGTGGAATTTGTAAAAGCGGACAAAGGATAACCTAACAGACGGGACATAACCGCGAGCTAAGGCGCACATGAGTGCAAGGTTAACCTCAGAGAATTTTTTTCTTTGTTGTATTCGGGGGAGAGAGTAGAGTGGTAGTCGCCTTTTCCCTGTACCCCTTGCCAAAAATAGGGGATGGGTGAGTGAGAGATATGCTCTCTCGCTCTCTCCCTAGAGGTCCACCGCCTTGGCAATGAGTCCTCTACAATATATTTCACCGGCTAAGATGCCAAAACACGCCGCCTCGCACTCGGCGAGTGAGTGAAACTGTGACTTACAGTTGTATTTATACCATCGTTGATTGGGTGGGGGATGCGCAGATCCACATGCAGTGCGCGCGCATTATGAGGCGATTGTTGCGCACTCTGGCAAAAAAAAGAATATAAACTATCTCGAAATTTCCGAGTGTCGCTGCCTGCACATCGACTGGCGTTTATTGCGCACTTTGGTAATAGACAATATGAACTCATCTGGACATTTTTCCGAATGATGATTTGTACACATCGTGTGACGATAGTTGTGTACTCTGGTAAAAGAAAATATAGCTCATCTCGAAATTTTTCGATTGTCGATGCGCGCGCAACTTGACAGGATATAGCCAAACATCACATGCTTTTAACATGTATGTGGTGTGGAATTCAAAAAGAGGGATCGACTCTATCCTGACTGTTGGCATCTTGACGGGTTAGCCACGTGCTTTTACGTGGAGCGGAATTTTGAACGATCCCTAACCTCACTGCTGCCATCTTGACAGATCCTAACCTCACTGCTACTATCTTAACCATGTGGGCGAGGATTTTAAACATCTGCCAAGCTGACAGCTGCCATCTTGTCAGGTGCCATTTTGACAGGTCATAACCACGTGTACTTGTTTGGTGCGGAATTTTGAACGTGGCTAATCTCAATGATGTCATCTTTACAGGTCCTAACCACCTGCACTTGTTTTACCGCGGAATTTTGAAAAAGTGTTCGATCTTTATAACCTTAGTTGTATTATCTTGACGGAGACTTAATCACATGCTTTTGTGTGCAACGGAATTTTTGAAGAAGGGAAAGATCCTAACCTTACCGCTGTTACCTTGACGAGACGTAGCCATGCGGCCTAACCTCGGAGAATTAAGACTAGCTGCCCTTCACGAAATGCCCCTTCCCCGACACCATATTAGAGGGGCACCTAACCTCAGAGGATCCCAATTTTAAGGCAAGCTGCCCTCTGGACATGATCCCTGTGGCCTAAGGACCCATGAATTAAGGCAAGATGCCCTTCTCGATACCACCATAGAGTGGGGGCGCTAAGGACTCTAGTTTAAGGCTCTCTGCCCTTCTCGACAGCGTAACATTTTGGAGGACAGCTCAATCCTTTCTCCTCCTCCTCTTCCTCCTCACAATTTCTGTATCCGATAGTGTGACGTCATGGAGGAGAGCAAAATCCCTCCTGCAGCGTGACGTCACGGAGGTTAGCTCAAATCCTCCTCCTCACATATTTACCGTTATCTGACACAGTTTTACGGGCAGATGCCTTCCCCCTTATTATTTTTGGATAAAGCCTAACTACGTCGTCGGTAAGTCTCTATCCGACGCGTGACCTCTGCTCATAAACAAGATAAAACATGCTGTTAATCGGGAAGAAGTCCAAAACTACACCATCACTAAGGCTTTACAACTCCATCCGACCTCCCCTCCTGAACAAGATAAAACATGTTATTAATGAATCCTGGTACAGAGGACTGGAAAAATGCATTGTGTTTTTCCGTCTACCAAGAGCAACAATTTTTGTGCTTAGAACATACTTAGCGTGTTGTTATCTGACAGTAAGGATTTGAATAGTCAGCATACATTCACCATCATATTCTGAACAGAAAAATATTACCTTGATTATTCTGTATGTTAGACGGAGGGCGCTCGTTATGTTGTTAATAAAATACAATACGCATGCAGATGATGATTGCATGGAATAAAACTATCTCTCCTTATTTTGCGAATATAAAATCAACTTTTGTGACACGAACAGAATGAAAATTATGGATTCGAACTCTGTTCTCTATCCTGTTCTTATTGATTAATGGTAGAATAAAAATAACTTTCTCCTTATTTGGTATGCTGTCTGCACATGATTCATGACACAGTTACCGTAAGAAATGCATACATGGAATCGAACACTGAAACTCTCTGATGTGTAAGATAATAACAGTCTATACATGATAACAAAATCACTAGTTCTTTAATGTTATACGCACACAACACTCTCTATCGTAAAACAACACACATACAAAAATACGGAATTGATTGTAGGGCAAGCAAATGCTGTGAAGTAGCCCCTTACACACACCTATATTTTATCACAACGCACAAACACACTTCATTCAACAATTACATTTTTAGTACTTAATTTTGATAACCTGAGATACTTGCATGTGAAAAAGGACATGTTATAAGGGAGAGGGTAGTAAGACACACCCCTTTTTATCGAATAGCGTTGCGAGGTTAGCATAAGGCTTTACGTCCCCCTCCGACAAACAAATAACTATGAAGTGTCGTCTCGCTGCGGAGAGGATTTTCCTACACACACAGAGAATGGTCTATTCTTACTCTGTTGCGCTGAATGGCTTGGACGGCAAGGTCCTTGTCGTAAAAATCATGGTTCAATCCTGCTTTCGGCTGTGTGGGTAGAGGGAGGGGAGAGGGGCCGGAAGTTTATTCATATATTGTCTGTTGTTATCTGAACTTGTTTACAAAATTATTTTACACTTTCAGTCACTAATTACGTCATACAAGGGGATAACGCAAAACTCTCTAATCTGGCTGTAAATCCAACATAGTCATAATCTGTTACGCTGAATAGCTCGGACGGCTACTCAGGTGACGCCCTTTTAGTTGCCCCTCTCAACAGGTTTTTGATAATTAGTACACTGAATTATTGATTATAACATTCGAACTTATAGATTTGTGCATTAGAGACACTTAATTGACTACTGTAATGTTGATATTATCTAGTTTAAAATAGGAAACCACGTAAATCTATTATCATGGCTGAAGAAAGGTACAACCGCAGTATCTTGCATTGTATTCTTAATTGGTATTGTCTCTTCTGCGATGCTTACACAATAAAAAATAATTGAAATGTCACGTAACTATATTGCAAAAAAGAATATCTGTAATGTAAAAGAATGTCTGTAAAAGGTAAGGGACCTATGCCTTCCGACAACACAATTACAAAGTCACTGAGCTTGAATAAAAATATCTCAATTACACAACCTTAAACTCTCTTTGAAGAAAAACAAGGGGAAATTACCTTACTTATTTTTCTTTGTATGCCTCTTCTGTATTGCCTACACAAAAGTAGCATTTTACTTTCACAGCTTACAATCGACAGCTATTTATAACAACCACAGTCTTGTGCAAGAAAATGGGCTAGCATGCTGGCCTTTAAACATATAAGTCCCAGGTTTGATTCCCGACAGAATTTTAACAAAGGCACGAAGCATAAAAAATTACTACGACCAATTACATTACATTGAAGAAAATATACAAACACTTACCTTTGAAGAAAACAATATTCAGTACCACGATCAATAGTGGATAGATGAACACATCACAGTACATATTTTAAACGTAATTGAATGTTATATATTAAGAATAAAGAAACGGAGTAGTGCAGTTGAACTTTCTCTTAAGACAATAAGACAATAAACAGAACATGGATGTATAGTTGTACTTCCGTCCGTGGTTTCATATTTTCACTCTATACAAATAGAATTTTCGAATGAAGTATCCCTCCCAGCACACGCAATCACTTTCTGCGAACATCAGGCAGAGGATACAATCCTTAAATAAATAAACACCACTACAAATAAGAAGGAGGATGTACAGTTGTACATCCACTTAAAACAATACTCACTACTATTAATGATAATAGAAGGTGGATGTATAGTTGTACTTTCGGCTGCCGGGCTGAGTGGCTCAGACGGTTGAGGCGCTGGCCTTCTGACCCCAACTTGGCAGGTTCGATCCTGGCTCATTCCGGTGGTATTTGAAGGTGCTGAAATACGCCAGCCTCGTGTGGGTAGATTTACTGGCACGTAAAGGACTCCCGCGAAGCAAACCTCCGGCATTTCGGCGTCTCCAGAAACAGTAAAAGTAGTTAGCGGAACGTAAAGCCAATAACATTATTATTATTGTACTTCCGATAACCTGGCTAGGAATAGAACCCGCCCCCATAGTAAATACTAAGCAAATGCTAGGACTGTATGTTACAGCACCCGACAATATGGTTCCGTCTCAATAATAATAAACATAATGTTACTGGCTTTTCATCCCAGTAACTACTTTAACGGACTTCGGCGGATGCCGAGGTGCCGGAATTTAATCGTGTAGTAGTAAATCTACCGATAGTAGGCTGTTATATTTGATCAACTTCAAATACCACCGGACTGAGCTAGGATCTACTTCTGGTAACCTGGGTAGGAATCGAACTCGACCTTCAGAATTAGCCCATAGTAAATACCAAGCAAATGCTAGGACTGTATGTTACAGCACGCGACAATATTGTTCCGTCTTAATAATGTTATTGGCTTTTCGTACCACTAACTACTTTTATGGATTTCGGCGGATGCCAAGGTGCCCAAAATACAAAGCAAATGCCGGGACTGTATGAAACATCACCTCAACAATAATGGTCCGTCTCCTCGGTAAGATGATTAGCGATTTTACTATCCAAATGCTGGAGAGGTATGTCCGTCTGTAAAAACAATACTCACTACTATTAATGATAATAGACTACACAATCACATAGCTAAAATCTCAATCACAGAACCTTGAACTCTCTTTGCAGTAAATAACGGGAAAATACCTTACTGATTTTCTTTGTATCCTTCTTCTGTGTTGCCTCAACCACAGTTGTGTGCAAAAATTCTACATCGGATTGTGTTAAGGAGATGGATTTGCTCGCATTTACGGTACCAGTATGAACAATAATCACAGAGATTAAACACATTATATAGCACACGCACGTAACACCATCTTCTGACGCAGTGAAGACATGAATGGAAAAATTGCACACACAATTTCACAGCTTTTCTGTACGTGTTTTAATTCTGTGTATTCACTTCGTTCACTCTTTTGTACTTACCTTGTAGGAATGATTCATGTATTGAAAGAATAAATATGATCTGTGCATTGAGATAGTCTTGTGTGTGTGTGTGTGTGTGTGTGTGTGTGTGTGTGTGTGTGTGTGTGTGTTCGTTGTCTTATCCTGAATATGCGTGGCCCGGTCTCAGCCTGCACGCGTGTCTCTGCTGTTCGGAGTTTCAATTTTCTGCTGATGCACTGTTCACTGCTTCGTTCGCCGTGTCTCTAACATACAAACATTAGAAAGAGGAATTATAAAATTAATGAAATAAATTAATGATTCCCCTGGTTGAGATTATTACCTAGAGGGCCTGCGGGACAAATTTCTGTTACCTCGACGCTATCTGCCTACGACTTAGCAGATTAGATCCTGGCTTATTCAAAAGGTATTTTTCTACTTTGGCGGCCTGGGGATTAATGCGCAAGTTGGCGGCCGTGTGCAACTTCCTAGTGCTAGGACTCACCGGAATAAGAAGGCGGCTATAAGACTTTATACGCTTGCTTTTAAACTTAATGTTAGATTCCCGGGCTGCAGGGCTAACGTTACGCTAACCACGTGTTAACCTCTTAAATCTTGGAGTTTAACTTGGAACAAGAGAGTGGCTATAAAGTATTATACGTACGCTTTTAAAAATGATGTTCTATACCCGGCCTGCGGGGCTAACGTTACACTGACCACGCGTTAACCTCTTAAGACTTGGTGTAGAACTTACAACAAGATCGCCCGATTTTTTGACACACTACTTCTCGGAAGCAAGCTTACAGCCGTACGCCCGCTAACCGCACGGAATACAACTAGAGAGAATGTCCAGTACCTCGCTCCCTAGGTGGTTCTCACCTGCTGTGCTGAACAGAGGGTATGTAGGTGGATGGGTAACGTAAGAAACACTAATGAACTCTGTTATAGATTAGCCTACAGTAAATCCGTCTTTTGAACCCACTATCTCTCGGTGTAGGAATTTAATCTGTAGTTGAGTAGACTCAATATTTGTTCTTTTAAGAGCCGTGAATTAAACGTGCGCCTCTGGTGTGCGAACATTTTACAAAAATTCGCTAATAATGTTCCTCAAGTATTTTTTGATCGTAAAACTGGACAACAGAGTTCGCCATCTCCCGGATGCAAGCTCACAGCTGCGCTGCCACTTACCGCTGGGTTCCGTGGTTGAAATCTCGGTCACTCTAGGTGAGATTTTGTAGTGAACAAAGCGGAGGAGGGATACGTTTTTCCCGGGTACTGCGGAAACAATAATCACCACCTCCACCCCCATTGATGGGTTAGCACGACGTAGGTTGTGTAGACCTCGAACCAGCTTACAGATCAAGGTAAAAATCCCTAGGCCTAGCCGGGAATCGAACCTAGAGGTATAGGAATCTAACCTACAGTTTTCATGGAAATGACACATGATTTCCACCATACAACTAGGCAACCATTATCTATATATTAATAATCAGAAAGAAAAACGTAATCTTACATTAGGGAGATAACAAGCTCGTATCCTACTGTCGGCAGCCCCAAAAGAATAGTTCTCTGTAGTTTCCTTCACGCAAATGCTGGGGTATACCTGGTGCTGTTAGGGGTCTGCCAGTTGTAAGCTTGTATTCGGTGGTAGTGATTATTGTTTTAAGTAGCGGAATCAAATCGTGGACTCAGCTAAGTGCGCCATGGTCGTCAACCCACGGTGCATTAATAATAATAATAATAATAATAATAATAATAATAATAATAATAATAATAATAATAATAATAATAATAATACAGAGAGAGTAGCTGTGCTGTTAGGTGCAACCTAGTTGTATGCTTGTATTCGGTGGTAGTGATTATTGTTTTAAGAAGTGGAATTAAATCGTAATCATGTAAACAACATTAACGTACTCGGTTTTAGATTAGCCTACAGTATATCCGTTTTTTATCCCACAATCTCTCGGTATAGGGATTTAAACTGCAGTTGAGTATACACCGTTCTGGTTCTGTTAAGTGCCGTAAATTAAACGCACGCATCTTGCGTGTGAGCATTATACAAAAATCACTGATTATGTTTTTCAAGTATTTCTGATCGTAAAACTGAACAAGATAAGGAGGAGGAGGAAGGAAGAGGATCTATCCGTGAAACTGGACCAGACGATGAGGAGGAAGAGGGCATCTATCCATAACTTTAGGCTAGACGATGAGGAGGTGAGTAGGGCCATTATAAACTATGTAATCTTTTGTGTGTTATTACTTATTTTCACATAACAATCAGTTCAACTTATAACAGATAGACAGTTATTATTGCCGTTTGCAGTGTAAAACTATACATCATATCTACCTAAGTGTGCACAGCAATAATTAAAAGTTTGTTATGTTTAGGTGTGATCTTTGTGATGTGATTTTTTCAAGACTTGGCAATCTTCAACGACATAAAGCTGAAAAGCATAACTTCAGAATATTTTCATGCAAAACATCTATTAATGTGCCTCCACCTCCTTATTAGTCCCAGTTTCACAGATAGATAGACAGTTGTTAAAGCCGGTTGTAGTGTAAAAGTATACATTATATCTACCTAAGTGTGCATTAATAGTAGTAAAACATCTATTATGTTTATGTGTGATCTTTGTAGAGTGATTTAATCAAGACTTGACAATCTTCAACGACATAAAGCTGTAAAGCATTACTTCGGAATATTTTCATGCAAACAATATACTGCTACATTTAACAGGCGTGATAATCTCGCACGACATGTAAATTCTAAACACATTTGTCTAAGTAATCTACCAGTAGAACGCTTAGGAACTTCGACTAAATGTCGAAAGTACAATATAAAAAAGCGTGATCCAAACGATACAACATCGTCACAGCTTACTACAAGTTCTGTTACTAACTTCGCACCACCAGATAAAGAGGAGGTGCATAGGGAAGACAAAGAAGAACTCAACGTTTTTTCCATCGGAGCTTTTTCATTCTACTTTATTTTCTCAGTCGACTACATGTTCTGTAGCTATGCAAACATCACATGAAGAGAAGCAAGATGTAAGGTACTGTAAAGACATCAACTTTCTTGTTGAACGATTACAACTCCTAAGAGTTTATCATGTTACAATACAACAGTATAACAACCAACTCTACCTTGGTGTCTCCAAAACTTCCCAATCGGTAGTAGTTTGGCAACACTGGACCTTACAAGAAAACTACGGAACAGAATTACTTACCACCATGTCCAAAGAAGAAAAAGCATGAAAAACGGACACTCGGTGCCAGAGGCTATGTGAATCAAAATCTAACAGAATATACTGACTATAAAGGAAAGACAGATTTATAAAATTAAACCAACTTTAATGGATCTATATTTCAAATCTCAAAGAACAGTAATAACTTTCGGACACACAATACGATTATTAAAGGAAATCAAGAAAATTATCATCACACTAAAAGAAAATATAATTTGGGTCGACCCTTGGAAATATAAGAAAAAACCATTGGATCACAATCCTTGAAAACCAAAATAATCAATAAATTTAAATAGTGGATCAGTAGTGGAAAAATTAACGGTAAGTTGGGTCTTGTTTACCAACACTTCCAGTATAACAGAAGAGGCAAGTTAATGTTACCAAGTTTTGGGCGAAATAGAACCTAATCACCAATAAATTAAATCATGGGAAAGGAAGACGTATTTCAATTTTAGGATTAGTAAATTGGAGTTCAGTATGAGGCCACACACCGGATCAAAGATACAATCGACAGCCATCAGCTGTTTTATTAACATAGGGAATCCATATTTGTTTACTACAGTTCCCATAGAAACGAATCACGTATCGCGATTAAAACATAGCTTCCAAACATTATCAGATAGACATCGACCAAACAACTCCAACTTACCGATTTTCATCTGTGATCCACCGAATAACGCTTAACTAAATGTTACAAGAAGGTTTTGAAATGAAAATTTACAAACACATAAGAAATCTGAGTCCCGATTTTAAGAAAAATGGCATCTTATTAACGCCAGCGTAAGGGCTACCGGGTGATAAAGGGAATTCCTCTTGATAACCGTAGTTTAAAACATACTCGCAATTCGAATCGTTTAACTTGTTCAGTCCAAACCAAAAATCTTGAGCATTGTGGAGATACCTCGGTGGGAAAGGATATTCATGCAGATTTCATCATGCAGGGTACTTACAATTTCTCCGAAGTAAATATGAGTTGATAAACAAACCACAAATCCAACTAGAATTTGTGGCCGGTTGGCCACAGTCTTAACCGGGGTCGAAAATCCGCCACATCTCGCCCGTCTTTCTTCTTATTGATTAGTGTTCTTTAAATAACCAAGTATCTGGGACCAGCTTCCAAGACCTTTGCTTCACGATCTCAAACAACAACTGCAAAAACAAAACAACCATGCACATATTGTCGTACTCGATCGTTAATTGGCCGAGCGACGTTGTACTATTACGCGGCGCTCACAGATGGCAGTATAATTCAGTTCAGATGGAACACTCAGTCATATAATCACCGCGCCTTATGAATCGTGTACAATTCCATCGGGCCTTGAACGACTTTTAAATAATTTTCAAGTCCATCCATACTTGAAATGCGTGATATATATACATATGCCATAATCAAGATGCTGGATACACAGTGTATGAACGAGAGATTCAAGAAATAGAAGAAGAATTATGTCGTAGGAATATTTTTGTGTAAACGCTCTGAATACGCACACCAGTTACGAAAACAAAGAACTCATTGCACCTACCGTTGTAGACAGTGGCATTACATGTAGGAGTAGGCCCAAAAACCAGTAGTACTTTGTTTAATTTTATAAATAAATGTTTCATCAAATCTAAAATGTTCTGCTTATTGCATTCCGTTTACACCTATCGTAAAGGCAACTAAACCTATCACCTCCTGGCATATAAATGGTGAAACAATGGAGGTTGTTCCTAGTTTCATCTACTTGGGCTCCAAAATAACTGCTGATGGCGATTGCAGCCATGAAATTAAGAGACGCTTGCTCCTTGGGAGGAAGGCAATGGCCAACCTTGATAACGTTTTCAAGAGTAGAGACGTAACTTTAAGAACGAAGATTCGTATAGTGAAGGCTATGGTCTTCTCAGTAGCAATGTACGGAAGCGAAACCTGGACAGTAAGAAAGGCTGAGCGCCGAAGAATAGATGCATTTGAACTATGGTGTTGGAGAAAACTCCTTAGAGTTCCGTGGACTGCGAAGAGATCTAATAAGTCCATATTACAGGAAACCAACCCAGGCTGTTCACTGGAAGGTCAAATACTCAGGCAAAAACTAAAGTACTTCGGTCATATCATGAGAAAACATGATTCACTGGAAAAGACCTTAATGCTGGGGAAGACTGATGGTAACAGGAGAAGAGGGCGACAACGGATGAGGGGGATTGATGACATCAAGGAAGCCACGGCTCTCAATTTAGAAAGACTTCGGAAAATAGTATACGACAGGAAGAAATGGCGCACTTTGGTCTATGGGGTCACGGAGAGTCGAAAGCGACTAAACGACTAATAACAACAACAACAACCTTGGTAACCAACATTACTAAACATGCATAACCATAACGATGTAATCGCTACGAAGAAGGAGGAATTGAGCTGACCTCCATAACTGCGAGGAGAAGGAGGAGGGATTGAGCTGACCTCCGTAACGTCAGGAAGGCGGTGGAGGAGGAGGAGGATGGTGTCGGGGAAGTGGTATGTCGAGAAGGGCAGCTAGCCTTAAAACTATAATCCTCTAAGGTTATAACCTCTACGATGGTGTTATGTCAGGAAGGGCAGCTTGCCTTAACTCTAAACCTCTGAGGTTAGACCCCTGGCTATGTCCCGTCAAGATAATAGCAGTAAGGTTAGGATCGTTTCCTTTTTCAAAACTTCCGTGGCATACAAATGCATGTGACTAAGTCCCGTCAAGATGTTACCAGCGAGGTTATGCGATCGTTCAAATTTCAAAATTCCACGGCAAAACAAGTGCGCGTGGTTAGGACCTGTTCCGCGCCCACGGGGTTAGGACCCGTCAAGATGGCAGCTGTCATCTTGTCTGCGTTCAAAAGCACATGGATGTCAAATTCCGCCCCCCCAGCGTGGTTAAGATGGTAGCAGTGAGGTTAGGCCCTGTTAAGATGCTAGCAGTGAGGTTAGCAACCTTCACTTGTTCAAATTCCACGCCCACGTGGTTATGACCCGTCAAGATGAGAGCTGTCAAAAGCACGTCGATTTTACATTCAGCGCCCCCACGTTGTTAATATGGCAGCAGGTAGGTTAGGACCTGTCAAGATGGCTGCAGTGAGGTTAGCGACGTTCCCTTGCCCAAAAAGGTGAGGTTAGGTTCCGTGAAGGTGACAGCTGTCAAAAGCGCGTGGCTCTGTTTACAAACAATGTGACGTCACAGTCACGTGGTCAGGACGTCATGGGTTAAATGACCTTGGACGGGTTCAACGACCTCGTGGAAAAATGCTGGTTCAGCTCCCATTGTCCCCCCTTACTACGCTACTCTGAGAGAAAGGAATAAAACATCTCAAAGAAGAAGATGAGGCGAAGTGCGACTCCCTGTACAGGACCAAAGAAGGTCAAGATTTCGACTGTTTGGTATTTCTGAAAGTGAAGGTGAAAACACAGACGACTCCGTAGTGAGCCTCTGCAGTAAACTGGAAGCCAAGGTAACCAAAACTGACATTGACAGGAGCCACAACATAGGACCGAACGTCCCCGGAAAGCCTGGGCCAATCATTGTGAATTTCACGTCCTTCCGCTCCAGCAAGGGGTTCTGTCACGGAAGCGCTAACTAAAAGGAAGACCTAAGACGATACGGGAGGACAGGACTGCAACTACTATAGCAATTTTGAAGGAACCATCACTGTTCGCGGATTGAGGAACACTTGAACTGATCACGGAGATGTCATAATTAAATTAGCAGATGGTACAAGACGTCGTATCAAGAGCATGTGTGATATTCCTAGATTTTAATCTGCAAACATCACTACAGAACTACATTCACTTTTAATGATGAGTAGCGAAATATTGTGTTCCCTTGCCTGCATAGTAGAAATTCACTACATGTAATTTTCTCCTCTCCCTCTCCCTCTCTCTCTCCTCTCTCCGTCTCTCATTCATTCTATCTTCCATAACATACTTCCTGTAACACCTTTCACTACAACGAGTGTTTAATTTCCAAGTATTACATCGCTAATTCGAACCCTCCAGTTTAAAATTTGTGTGATTTATCTTGCATAATTTGTCTGTAGTGTGTTCTGTCATTTTATTACCCTCGCATTGCCTTTATTTCCACAGTAATCAATATTTCTTGAACTGTATTTAAACATAGTCCTCTCGTTGGTTCTGTTTTAGTTTTAATTTTCTGTTCCGAGTTGGCATAGCCTTTAGTGCAACAAGGACTTGCTTCTATGGACTGTAGGCCTAAGCGCATTCCTTTAACCGCTCCCTTCAACCCAGGTCTTCTCTCTGGCACTACTATCTTGAAGGGAACTGTGAAACAATTTCCAAGAGCACTTAATGTGCAGTCTTTGATGTCCAAACGCGTATGGACGAAATGCATGATCTATTTTCTTCGCGGAATTTCCACGCAATTATTATGTCCAAAACAGTATAAACATAAACCGGAGTTTTGGCTTATAGAGATAACACTGTTCAGCGGTAAATGCTTGCTAGGAGTGGTTTAAAAGCCTCCGAAACAGCGTATTTGACCGGCCTTCAGACTAAACCTTCCGTCAGACTATGAACACGTTATTACAATGGGAGACTTCAACAAAAATATGTTATACAGTACTGCAGCTTCTACTCGACAATTTCGTAATACTTTCGAAGCATGTGACATGACAATCTCACCAACCCAGCACACTAATTGTTCTAATAATAATTCAGCGGAAGTTATGCAACATGGACAGAAATCAGCCCCTACCTGACCTACCAATTACAAACCTCGAACCAAGGACGAAGTTATTACCCAGGGACCCCAGAAGAATTGACGACGACAAATTAAAAGAATATGCTCTTTCCGTGTCGTGGTTGGAGATAAATCGAAAATATGTAAAGGAAATTGTTTCAATATTTTTTTTTTTGCTAGTGGCTTTACGTCGCACAGTCACGGATAGGTCTTACGGTGACGACAAACATTAATGACCTAGTAACGCAACTCTACGATTGGCACGCCGCAGTGCGTACGGCAAAGGGTTCCAGAGCTCCTAAACCGTGGATGGATGATGAAATTCACCACTTAATGGCTAAACGAGACTCTGCTCATAGACGAAGCGCTAGACTACTTTACGCCCACAACTTGATTAGACCTGACGTATGCTCTGCGGCGAAGTGGACATCTATGAAATATTTTGGCATCAGTAACCAGAAATCAAATTAAGAAGGCAATGTTATCGTAGATGAATTAAACGACCCTTTCATCCCGCCAACGGGAATGAATCCGGCCAAGAAAGAGAAAACAATTAATTCATATGAAAATTCGCCATCTCCGCAGAGAGATACATTTTACTTCATTCTCGTCACACCGCATGAAGTGATTGACTCAATAAAACGCACCAAGGCCAAGTCTAGCAGCGTAGTTAATATAAGCCATGAAGAGCTCATGAAAATTCTCCATCACATAATTTATCCATTGGTGAATATCTTTAATTAATCACTTCTACAGCGGACTTATCCGAAAATATAGAAAATTGCCATAGTTCGCCCGCTTCCGAAAATAAGACTGGCAAAGGACGTCAGTGACTCACAGCCGATTAGCATCTTATGTATATGGTTAAAAGCTTTAGAATTCATAGTTCACGAGCAGATTACCAACTATCTTACTCAACACAATCACTTCGAAATCCTACAGTCCGGCTATAGAACAAGACACAGCACTTTCAGTGCTTTAACACATGCGACTGATGCCATAAGGCAAGGTATGGACAACAAACAGCTGATCCTTCTAGCATTATTATATTTCAGTAAAGCTTTTGACACAGTTGATACTGTGACCGTTCACGATACTGTAGATAACATATCGGGACACCCTGTAACAATGATTTGCCGTTTTGCGCGTCATTCTATGATAATTAGTCGCCTAAAGAGCAGATTCTAGCACTACACGGGACACGAACGACTCGCCACTGTTTCAAGGGACGAAAGTCTCTTTGCGCGTAAGGCCGAAAGTGAGTCATACGCTAGCCAGCCATTGGAAATTTCCTCTCTCTTATGGGAGTGAGTTAGAAGAGGCAAATATCACGTGACAGCCAGTGGGCTGTGCTTAATTTAGTCGGGTTAACCTAGGGTAACGTAATTCCCTAAATATTTGTTGGTGTATTCAGTGATGCCAGCCAAAAACCGTCACTTTTTTCGATATTTTCAACGGTGAGTATAATAATATTAATCACGTGAATCCTGACACACGCACTGAATATTTAAAAGTAAGAGCTCGTCTTAATCAGAGTTGTTTAGTTAATTATGACAGCAATACATATTCCAATTAGTGAATGTATCATCAATTACGCGACGTGTTTGGGTGCGGCGAATTACGAGAAGTGGTCATGAGTCTGGCCAGGCGAGCCTATGTTGGATTTTGCTAGGTGAATCTTTGATGATTATTGTTACCGAGTTTTGTGGTAAGTAGAGGTGAAAGAAGGTGCGGGTATGAACGGGTCTCAAACTACGAAATTAAAGTTAATGTAAAATTTAACAAGGTTATATTTTCTTGGCAAAAAACAAGAAATAACAATAATGGCAGGTACAGAGTAGCAAAACCACTAATCGAGAATGTACAATTACAGGATTTGGGCTCCGAGAGCCAGACACACAATTCTGAGCAATTAGCCCAACTTTACGATATACAGAATTCAACAAAGGGGCAGAAGACCCCAATCAAGCCCAGGAGCACTTGCTCCAAATTACACAGTAAAGCCTCCTCGAGGCATACAACACTCAATTTTCGAAAAAGAGCCACTCGCTCTCAACTTTAAGCCTATCAAAGGCCACACCAAACTCCACCTTCAAGTTGTCCTCTAAGGACATATACACAGGGGTAACATACCCAACCTACTGAGGTCTATTAAGTGAGAAAAGGTTAATTACTTGACCTCTAAAATAACAATTGAGAGGAGGCGATCTGCACTCCTAATACACTTGCTTAAAACCCTAATCTGGCACTAGGCCGCTAATGCAAGGGCTAATCCCATACTAAAGAGGTGACTTAAGAAAGAAACAATTTACATTACTGTTACGGAAGAATCGGTTGAGAAAAATAAGTTCACCTCAGAACAATATGAGTGGGAGCTCGAGAGGGTTAAGCACTCTCTATCCCAATATGTAGTTTTGAAAGAGAATAGAGGCTAAGAGTCTTTACATTTTAGGGAAAGTTACATGGTAGAGACGCTTCGGACCCGCCCCGAGAGTTAAACTGCTGAGCTAGCAAGAAAAGAAGTTATTAAAAGGCCATTACCTGCTTGTTGAACTGCTGCCCGAAGAAAGAGGCGCTTCCCGCCCCCTGCTATGTACTTTACACACTGAAAGATGTTACTGAAGTGGCACCGAGACCCGAAAATCAGCAGTTTATATACTCTCGCGGAAAGTTCGAGGCGTTTTTGAAATGAGAACACCCTCCCACAAGGATTTTATTGGTTCACCAAGAAACCCCCTACACAATACGAAGAAGAAACATATTATTGGTTGAAAATTAATTCGAGAAATTCGGGATTGGCTAAATTCAAAACAAGGGGAAAGAAAGGGTTAATATTGCCAACTTAAACAGTGACTGAAAGAAATTTAACAAAGTACAAACTTTTGAAATTAAATTTTCTCAAAAAAACCCAGTTCTTTCACTTCGCACTAGGGTGCACCGTTGTAGTTCTTCAGTAGTGTCCTCCAGAAGAGAATGTTCACACTTCTTACTACATGCAAAACAAAAATACAACGAAAACAACACAGTTCAGAAACTTCAAAATTTCCAAGTAGTGGCATCTTCAGGGTAACTTGAAAATTAACACATAAGACAAAGTTCAGACTTCTTCCAGTAGAGGAGTTTCAACTGGCGCAAAGTTTAAATAAGCGGCGTGGAGGTGTACCGCCCGGTACAGACCTCCCCCCCCCCCAAAAAGTTCCTCCAAGGGGGTAACACGGAAGAACATAAACTTTTGTTTGAAAACAAGGTCCAAGTTATGATGTTGCTATGGAGATTAATTGCAGAAGCATTTATCAAAATAGTGAAAATTTGATTTGATCCAGTTTCAAAAATTCTCGTAGTAACTGCTGAAGTAATGTCTTTATGTTTGTAGAAGTAGAATTCAAAAGGAAAGCTTTTAATACTTGAAAGTGAAGAAAAATTTTCTAAGTCCACCAAATATTGCTGTTGAATTCCCAAGTGTAGTAATTGCTGATAGTAAATGTCCATGTAGTTGATTAAATATTTCGATGTTGATTAAGTTGGATGGCCAGACCGGCCGTTGCAGCTTGCGTCCAAAGGCGGCCGCTCGGACCCCTCAAGTACCCTGAGATACCGCTCGCCCGCACTATGAGGGGAGCAGTGGTGTTGAAGCACGCCGCGCCCGCGGTGAACATGCAGGTCGCGGGCCAGTTACAGGTTGTGCGCCGCACATCAGCCTTGGCCGGGAGGAGGGCTCCCGCTCGCCGTGCACAAGTCGTCCTCGCTGGAGTAGAGGGGGCCATTCCTCTATCCCAGTCGCGGCACGGCGCCGCGCGGCTGCGGGGGCACTGAAACATTAAAGCTCGGCGGCAGAATTTTTGTTGAACCAGAATGATAGTACGGTACATTCATGGTGGTGAGGTTGAGGGGCCAGCGGCGTGGAGAAATTCTTTTCAAAAGCAAGCCACTGTGTATAGTGGAGCAGGAGACGGGAGCGTGGTAATGGCCGTGGCAAGGTCAGGATGGCAGTTTAACTAATCTGGGGAGGTTTACACAAAATAATTACACATAAAGGAAACAGCTCCCAAGGGCAGAAGGCCTTAAAAGTGAAGCCCCTCAAAAAAATATAACCTTCCTATTTCTTTTAAAATAATATGAAGCAAGTTAACACAGAAATTACGCCGGTTTCACCTGTGACAGGTGAACCCTAAATATCCTCTCGGTGGCTGGATTACTTAATAACAACGTAACCGGCGTAAGGAAATCGAGAATGATATACGGCCCATGAAATCTGGGGGCAAGCTTGCCCGCGGGAACAAAGTTCTTGACCATCACCTGGTCACCTACCTTCAAATTGGTGGGTCTCCGTCCACGATCATATCTTTCCCTAACCTTTTCATGAGACACTTTAAGATTGGCTTTAGCCTTCTTCCAAAGATCTTTAATATTGTCCGGGTCTATTGTCTCGGGTAGAATGTCACTCAGAGACCAGAGGTTAGAGAGCGGCGTGTTGGGAACAAACTTGAACATCAAAGACGCTGGAGTAAATTTATGTGATTCATGAACCGCCGAATTCAAAGCAAAAGCTAACCAATGCAGGGACGTGTCCCACCTAGAAGGATCTTCATGATGATAGGCAATAAGCGCGGACCTGAGATTACGATTAACCCGTTCAGCCAGAGATGGTTGAGGGTAATAAGCAGAGGTCGCCACATGAGATATGGATATGTCAAAGCAGAATTTACGAAATAAAATAGATGTGAAAGCCTTAGCATTATCGGATACAATATATTGACACGGACCAAAAGAAGCAAAAATAGAATTTAGGCAAGTAATGGTGGACTGAGCGGTAGCCAGCTTAGTCGGAAATAACCAGGAAAATCTTGTAAAACCATCTACACATACAAAGATGAACTTGTTGGCATTTCCCTTTGACTGAGGGAAGGGTCCTACATAATCAATATACAGGCGTTCCATGGGGCGCGACGCTTGATGAGAAGACAAAAGTCCTACCTTGGTGGACATGGTTGGTTTACTAAGCAAACAGGATTTACAAGCCTTTACTAGTTCACGGATTTCACCGTCCATACCTTTCCAGATGAACATTTCACGAATCTTCTCACGAGTTTTAAAGATGCCTAGATGCCCTCCTAATGGGGTCTCATGATAATACTTGAAGATCATAGGTACAAGAACAGCTGGAACGACAACTTTCATCATCTTATCATGCCTCGATGGGCCACATAAAACACCATTCCTCAAAACATAAGGGACGACATGTTCCCCAGAAGAAAGGGTTTCCATTATCGGAGCCAGCGTCGGATCTTCACGTTGGTATTTCTCGATATCCCTAAAGAGCATGGTAGCATCTGTTAAGATGGCATTAACATCAGATAGCATGGACTCGGGAGGAGATGAACTATCGACCGGTTCATGGTTCTCAACGTCGTTGGAAAACATACGGCTGAGTCCATCAGCGACAACATTTTCGGTACCTCTGATGTGCCTGACATCGAATTGGAAGGCAGAGATTCGGATGGCCCAATGGGCTATACGACCAGTACGACGCGGCCTACCTAAGACCCAGCTTAAGGCTTGATTATCTGTCTCCAGGTCGAATTTGATATGTTCCAGATAGAGACGGAACTTTTCTAAGGCAAATAAGACTGCCAAACCTTCGAGCTCATATATGGAATACTTTGCTTCTTGAGCCGATAGAGTCCTAGATGCATAGGCGATGGGTCGCCTCCCTAGTTCAGTCTCTTGAAGAAGGACTGCAGCTACTGCTGATGACGACGCGTCAGTTTGGACGATGAATTTCTTTGAGAAATCAGGCATAGCAAGGACAGGGGCATTACAGAGAGCTAATTTAAGATCTTCAAAAGCGGCTTGTTGAGAAGGTCCCCACTCGAATTTGATGCCTTTCCTACGAAGAAGGTTTAAGGGCGCCGCTCTATTAGCGAAGTTAGGAATAAACTTCCTGAAGAAATTCACCATACCAATGAACCTGGCGATACCTTTAATGTCCCTGGGAGGTTTAAAATCACGGATGGCCTGTGTTCTAGAATGATCGACGGCAACACCATCAGGTGACACAATATGCCCTAGGAATGACATAGAGGGCTTAGCAAAGGCAACCTTGGACAACTGGACAGTTAACCCAGCCTTACGAAGGCGATTCAGAACTTCTCGCAGATGATCTAGATGTTCTTCAAAGGTCTCCAAAAATACGACGACACCATCCAAGTAGTGATACAAGTACTCAAATTTGATGTCGGAGAAGACCCTATCTAGCAGCCTAGTGAGTACAGCTGCTCCCTTGGGGAGTCCGAAAGGCACGCGGTTGTATTCATACAAATTCCAATCCGTGGCAAACGCTGTAAGATGTTTAGACTCTTCGGCAAGGGGAATTTGATTATAGGCCTGATTCAAGTCCAAGATAGTAAAGAACTTGGCCTTACGAAACCATGAAAAACAAGAATGAAGGTCAGGAAGGGGCACAGATTGTAACACCACCTTCCGATTGAGAGCCCTATAATCAATGACAGGCCTGAAGCCTCCTTGGGGTTTCGGGACTAGAAAAATAGGCGAAGAATACGCCGACTTAGAGGGCCTAATAATACCATCCTTCAACATCTGATCGATGATTTCTTTCAGAGCCTTCATTTTAGGTGGAGATAGCCTATATGGTGGAAAACGGACAGGAATCGAATCCGTGACCTCATTGTGTATTCAATAAGGTCAGTAACACCAAGAGCATCAGAGAACACCTCTGGAAACGACTGACACAACTTACGAATACTATCAGCCTGCTCCTCAGGTAGATGTCTAAGGTCTAACAACATCTCATCCTGGGTAGGCGAAATAGATGAACATGATGCAGAATTACATTTTAACAAGGGTATTTTACACTTGGAAGCAAATTTGAATGTGCACGACTTACTCTGAAGATCGAGCACAAGAGCAGTGTGAGAAATGAAGTCCGCTCCCAATATGATGGGGCAAGACAGGTGCTTAGCCACAAACAGTTTGATTTTCCATATAAATTTAAAAATACGAATTTTGACCTGTAAAGAACCTAGAATTTCTAAGGGAGATGAATTAGCCGAAACATATTGGACCGAAGAGGAACAATAGTCAGGAAGTTTACAAACAGATTTCAATTTTGCATACCATTCAGCCGAAATAATAGACCAAACACTGCCTGAATCTAATAGGGCTGTTATAGTCTCATTATTTAACTCAATTTTGAGAAAGGGGACCGGTGCGGGGGTATCCGCCGCAATCCTAAGACACTCTTTGGGGCATTCAAAAGATGAATTTGAAGACTGAACGTTCCCTCAATTTACGACCTGTTTGCCAGGGGCTGAGCCTCGGAAAGATGGATTAGTCGACTCAGCCGAAACCACTAGTCTTTTTTCATTATTGGCATTGGTGGAATTTGCACCAGAAGTTGAGCAGGAGGGGGTGCTATTTGAATTTGGGCAATTCTTGGCGATATGTGAGAAAGCCCCACATTTAAAACAGCCTTGTGATGAACCAGCTCCATTATTTGCCCTACTATATTTGATCAATGGACACTTGTTCCGAAGATGGTCAGGCGACCCGCAAGCGTAACATTTACGAGGTGTGACTGGTCGGCGAGGTGGAGGCCGAGTATTGCTAAAAGAAGGCGGGGGTTCATTCGCGACACGCAAGGAATCGGCGTATCTAACTCCTTCCGCTGAGACGGCCAATGCTTCAAGTTCAGAGAAGGTTTGCGGGCACGCCGCGAAACACAAATATGACCTATAGGATGGTGAAATTCCTTCTACAATAGCCTGTACAATCTAATCTTCAGGAAAATGAAGAGCAAACACCCTAGTATAAAACTTAATGTCTTGTATGAAGTCAGAAAGATTTTCATCCCATCTCTGTACTCGATAATAGTACTTCTGAATCAGAGATGACCTCGCGCGAGCAGGAATAAAATTTGCAAGCAAGTGTGCGTGAAAATCTTCAATAGATGACTGTTCAGCTATGGCTCTTACTATTTTGTCTGAGAGAATACCTATTGCATAGGGATAGATGATTTGCAAAATCTGACATGGAGAAAGAGAAAAAACAAGGGCATGATCCTGAAATTCAACTAAAAACCTTAAGAAAGAAATAACTTCACTGGTGGTATTAACAGAAAACTTAGAGATACCTCTGATCAACATAGCTAATGGATGAGGCAAGCTGCTGAACCCAGGTGACATAGTAGGTAAAGGTTTCAGTGGCAAATAAGTTAGTTCAGAACGTACATTATTCAACGACCTACGGCGTTCAGACTCGTTGTCCAATAGGGCAGAGATAGTTTGAGCAGCAACGGTTATCCTATTGGCTTCTCCTTTAGGAGGCTCTTCCTCGCTACCTACATTCACCGTAGCGGGTTGATCAGTTTTGGGAGGAACTTCCCCAGTTAACAATTGAGTTACCTTATTAGATAATTCAGAAATATTTTCAAGCACCGTACTAGCTTCCTTCCTCTGAACGTCATTCAACTTCAGAGACAACAGATCGTTAACTCTATTTGAAAAATGAAATAGCCTGGCTTGCACACGCTTAATTTGATTAGGAGAGGGATCATTTTCGTCAAAAAAACTAACTACAGATGCTAGCCCAGTAATATTCTCGCTGATCGTGGAAAGAGAGTCGTCAATTTCTTTCTCTCCCAAAGGGGGGATGGAAATGGGCAAATGAAGGGACTCTCTAAGCTTGTTTGTGTCTACTGCAACCGTGCCTCCAGATTGCACATTTCTAATAGTCAATTCATAGATCAACTCCTCCTTGCGCAAATAGTTAAGATGGAGAACATCGCGAGGGCCGGGCATGATGACAAAACAATTTTGAAAAAGGAAAATCTAAAAATTCCAGCAACTGAGAAAATTGTTAGAGTTTGAATCAAAACAATGTTTAGCCGTCAAAAGGGGCTAAATTGAGACCCATTCAACCACGCTCTGCTACCACTTGTTACCGAGTTTTGTGGTAGGTAGAGGTGAAAGAAGGTGCGGGTGTGAACGTGTCTCAAACTACGAAATTAAAGTTAATGTAAAATTTAACAAGGTTATATTTTCTTGGCAAAAAACAAGAAATAAAAATAATGGCAGGTACAGAGTAGCAAAACCACTAATTGAGAATGTACAATTACAGGATTTGGGCTCCGAGAGCCAGACACACAATTCTGAGCAATTAGCCCAACTTTACGATATACAGAATTCAACAAAGGGGCAGAAGACCCCAATCAAGCCCAGGAGCACTTGCTCCAAATTACACAGTAAAGCCTCCTCGAGGCATACAACACTCAATTTTCGAAAAAGAGCCACTCGCTCTCAACTTTAAGCCTATCAAAGGCCACACCAAACTCCACCTTCAAGTTGTCCTCTAAGGACATATACACAGGGGTAACATACCCAACCTACTGAGGTCTATTAAGTGAGAAAAGGTTAATTACTTGACCTCTAAAATAACAATTGAGAGGAGGCGATCTGCACTCCTAATACACTTGTTTAAAACCCTAATCTGGCACTAGGCCGCTAATGCAAGGGCTAATCCCATACTAAAGATGTGACTTAAGAAAGAAACAATTTACATTACTGTTACGGAAGAATCGGTTGAGAAAAATAAGTTCACCTCAGAACAATATGAGTGGGAGCTCGAGAGGGTTAAGCACTCTCTATCCCAATATGTAGTTTTGAAAGAGAACAGAGGCTAAGAGTCTTTACATTTTAGGGAAAGTTACATGGTAGAGACGCTTCGGACCCGCCCCGAGAGTTAAACTGCTGAGCTAGCAAGAAAAGAAGTTATTAAAAGGCCATTACCTGCTTGTTGAACTGCTGCCCGAAGAAAGAGGCGCTTCCCGCCCCCTGCTATGTACTTTACACACTGAAAGATGTTACTGAAGTGGCACCGAGACCCGAAAATCAGCAGTTTATATACTCTCGCGGAAAGTTCGAGGCGTTTTTGAAATAAGAACACCCTCCCACAAGGATTTTATTGGTTCACCAAGAAACCCCCTACACAATACGAAGAAGAAACATATTATTGGTGGAAAATTAATTCGAGAAATTCGGGATTGGCTAAATTCAAAACAAGGGGAAAGAAAGGGTTAATATTGCCAACTTAAACAGTGACTGAAAGAAATTTAGCAAAGAACAAACTTTTGAAATTAAATTTTCTCAAAAAAAAACCAGTTCTTTCACTTCGCACTAGGGTGCACCGTTGTAGTTCTTCAGTAGTGTCCTCTAGAATAGAATGTTCACACTTCTTACTACAAGCAAAACAAAATACATCGAAAACAACCAACACCTCCTAGATATATAAGGCCTCACAACTCCTCTGGGAATATACTGTGACGTCAAAATCGGGAGGCAAGCTTGAACCTTTTCAGTAATAACACAGCAATGAGTTTGGCCATGTAACGCTGAAATTAGAAGAGTTTTAATTCGTTTAATGGTGCCAATTGTTAATACCGTTGTACGTAATGGTACTGATGTGTTGCGTACTCAACTTTAAGGAGAATTCCGGCAGTGATAACGAAGTGCATGCATTAAGTTTACGAAAGACGAGGTTATGCGGCAGATATGTTTACGTGCAATTCCAAGACAAGACTACAGATTTACTAATAACTCAATGGTGAGTAACTATTATTATTACATTCTCACACAATCATAATGAGTATAGGCCTTTGACGTATTTAACTACACGCAACAGCTGGTGATATGTAGGCATATTTACTCTTTAATGATATAAGGTTATGTTAGATCACAATCATGGGATACATTATTTCAACGGTATTATTATTATTATTATTATTATTATTATTATTATTATTATTATTATTATTATTATTATTATTATACGCATTAAAACATGCCACCTACAGGAGCTGCTGGTGTAGGCCGATTCACTCTGTAAATGCACGAATTTCGCTCACGGTGATACATTATTTTACAGGTATGCCACAGACATTTCAAAGTCGGTGATATTTTATGGGAAGTAACTGGTACTGATCCTGCCAGAATGTGACTATAAATATGATGGGCAGTTGGAAAAGATATAAGCCACTGCTGTCTCTGACAATCATGGCCTTGGAAGAGGAGTAGTTAAAAGAACCAGGCAAAAATGTAGAATAGAAAGGAGCAATAAACAGAGCCATTGAAGATAGTACATATCTCATACACAGAATTTCAACACAGCTGAAAAGTACAATAAACACGTTGTTACCTGATGGTTGTTGTACTGTGATGAAGGGAACGTATGTAATTTTTCTGTACGTCGATACATCAAGGCAACCATACTGCATGGCATATGTAATCATCTTATAAGACATGGCCTTTATTCTAAACGGGTTTTATTAAAGTAAAAATATTTCTAATGTATATGTGGTCAAAATTACTAATATAAATGCGGTATATTCTTTAGTTACAAAACATCATAGCTGCATCACAAGGAATGAGTGCAACAATGTGTAGAAAGATTCAATAAATAAGTTAATTCTAGTCCTAGTTGGTGAATTGGACACCGAGGATGATGTCCCCACAGTTAATTTAATAGCCATAGTTAAAACATTTCTTAGTTCATAAAGGAGTATGTGCATGATCTTCTTGTTATTTGTTCAACCTTCTGTCTGATATCTCCTCATGTTTACAAATTTATGGCTGACCCCGTGGTGAGGGGATATAATACCTGCCTCTTACCCGGAGGCCCCGGTTCGATTCCAGGCCAAGTCAGGGATTTTTACCTAGATCTGAGGGCTGGTTTGAGGTCCACTCAGCCTGCGTGTTTACATTTGCGAGCTATCTGACGGTGAGATAGCGGCCCAGGTCTAGAAAGCCAAGAATAACGGCTGAAAGGATTCGTCATGCGGAACCCAAGACACCTCGTAATCTGCAGGCCTTCGGGCTGAGCAGGATCAAGGCCAAGCCCTTCAGGGCTGTTGCGCCGTGCGATTTTTACAAATTTATGAGACAGTAGCAATTTAATGTTGCCACAATATGTCAATACTTTTAAAAGAGTAGGCTCCAGTCCGAATGGTAGTCCAATATTAGGTTAGAAACTTACATACTTTCTGGAATACATAAAGGTTTCGAACAGAATTACAAATCAGTAACATCGATGGCAGGTGAAATTCTCATTAAACCATACATGAACTTCAAGAGAGGAAACATTGTAGGCTCATGTGCAAATACTGCCAGTGATGCTACATCAGCTTAGATGTTAGGCCTATGCTAATATTATACGTGCTAGTTTTCTTTTAAGATCACGTAATACCTATTTAAATTGAAATATGTTTGTAACGTTCTGTTGTGATGTTAGCAATTCGGCCTAAGTGAGTTAACATTGCAAAATGCTGTCGTGTTTTACAACTGTCTGCTGTTTGTCTTTAATGGCAGAGTCACTAAAATACGGTAATAACGACAGTATAATTCAATATCCTTCAAATCTGAAACGCTATTTGTTAGTAAATAAATTATTCCATTGGCAAAAAATATTAAATTCATGTCTGTGTTTAACTATGTTCCGCGTTTCTCTGCATTGCCATCGCCTCCGTAGCGTGACGTCACTACGCTGTTGTTAGGCCTTATTATCTAGGAGGTGTTGAAACAACACAGTTCAGAAACTTCAAAATTTCCAAGTAGTGGCATCTTCAGGGTAACTTGAAAATTAACACATAAGACAAAGTTCAGACTTCTTCCAGTAGAGGAGTTTCAACTGGCGCAAAGTTTAAATAAGCGGCGTGGAAGTGTACCGCCCGGTACAATTATGATCAAACCTAAGATCCTACAGGAATAAGACTCGATCAGTAGGATATAGAAGGTCAGAGCTATCTTTAGATAAGCAAATTAATTCCGACAAACAGTTATTAGCGGAACGATGTCCGAGAATTAGGAGTGGTTACCTCCCACCCTCGATTTTTACCCTCTTCAGCATAAAAGAAGTTGGATTAACGACTATCCACTGTGTTCTCGTGTCGTTGTTCGCACGGTCAAGTGAAGTTGTGCAACATTTTCATTTGCGGGTAACTTGTGAAACGCCGTGTAAATTGTTACTTTGATGTCACAGATTGTGAAGAGTTTGTATATTTACGATATTCCGTACTATGATGTAATCATCGAAGTTAGTGAGCAAGGAATAATCTACCTACATTGAGCTGTGTGGTATCTTAGCTACATTTATATATGTGTATGTAAATGAATATGTGTGTGTGTGTGTGTGTGTGTGTGTGTGTGTGTGTGTGTGTGTGTGTGTGTGTGTGTGTGTGTGTGTGTGTGTGTGGCGCAATTGAAGTACAATTGGTGAAATAGAGTGAAGTGTCGTGAATACGTAGTCAACATTACGACTATAGAGTTGAAAGGATAATTTAATAAGAAAATAACTGTTCACCTATAATAATAATAATAATAATCTGGCATCATTTGCCGAATATATAAACGTGATGAGTGAGTTGTCTTACATTTTTGAGGTATTGTAAACTATGCAAAATTCAGATCCTTAACATAAAGTTACAGTGCTAGTGCGTGTACGCGATACTTCAATAACATTTGAGTGTTAATAACTGTATATGCATATTATAGGATCATTATAACGAAACTGCTGAACATTATCGTCACCGGGTTGGCTTACTTAAGTACATGAGTAATTCTAACCATACCTGATATTGTCCACCTGTAAATAAGTAAAGTTTGCATGTTAATTAGATAAAATATAAATGATGATCGCAGGGTATTCCTTAGCTTAACGTAGTAGGAATTCTTTTACTTGTATAAAACCAGCATTTTGTTTAACCCCTTGGGAATATTAATGCATGTTAATTATAAGATTTTAGTATTGATATTTTTTCTCTGCGTGAAGTATTATAATGAATGGGAGTAGTATTCATTTAAATAATTTCAATTATTCTCATGAGGTGGGACATTGTGTATCCTCAGAAAGTACGTAGACTACTTTATACTTCATGCGAAAGACAGAGTATTTTAGAGGTTAAAGACCGGATGCAAGTATGATTTTTAGATCGTGGATATAATACGTAAATTTTTAAAATGTCCCGAAGAATAAATTCTTATGGAAATATGTGTGTGTTTGGAATGTCAAAGTGAGAATTGATAGTCGCCAATTGATAGTTTGAAGCAAAATGGAGATGTGTCAGAAATAATTTATGTAAAATGTGAGGAGTCATGCCACACTAATGACGACAAAATGAGGTTGAATAAAACCACATGGGAACAAAATATGTTAGATTTGTACTATAAGGGGCTGCATTAGCCCGAATTTTAATATCGAGGCGGCTGAGGAAAGAGAGATATCCTTCCTTAACAGAGTTGAAAGGGAGACAGTGCAGTTTACCGCTACATTGAGTGAAAATGCCAGCTGTATATGCCTCAGAGGTTTATGGTAGGGTGTCTGAGGAGAATGACCAGACCGCATAATAAAATTTGTAAAACCTTAAAAATACCATTCTTCTAATTTAGTAGTGATGTTGTATTTCTCTTATATTTGAAACCCCTATATATATATATATATATATATATATATATACATATATATCGTTTAATGCCCATTATAAGGACGCACCATCGGCCCGTTTGCTCTAAAATCTAGTCGCGGTTACTGTGAAGTAGGGGTGATGAGATTTCGATTCTAGGGTTGTTCATATTATTGTTCTTGTTATTATTATGCACTGAAGCCCTGGATACATGCAATACTTATATCCAAATCCAATTTTTCCGTGAGTGCACTCCACTCCTATCTCACCGACCGCCGGCAGCGTGTACTTAATAACAACACGGAATACATATTCAAATTGGTGTAAGGTTGACGTAGGAATACAACAAGAATCTGTACTGGCACCTCTATTTTTCTCTTTGTATATAAATGGCATCGCTTTTAGATTAAAACACTGTAAACACCACGTATACGTAGATGACTTACAGATATATACACGCAGTAAACCCTAAAACCTACACTGAGAAAAACTTCGCCTGAATTAAGACTTATTGACCATAGATAAATGGGTCAAAAATCACGGATTAAAATTAAACCCATCAAAATGCCAGGAAATAATTATTGGTTATCCTAAATTACTTTGCAAACTCAATCGGATAGTTGTCCTTAAGTGGTACTCCCACACAGTATAGCCAAAACCTAAGGAATGTAGGTATAATATTTGGCGAACATCCGTCCTGATCTGCCCGAACTACATCAGTGTGTAGAAAAATATACGGAACGCTACACTGTCTCAGTAAATTCAAATTCAGTTTCCCTTTTAAACTAAATAAAATGCTCGTTGTATCACACGTATCACCTCATTTAATTATTGCGATGTAGTTTACGACAACCTAGGAGTAGAATAGGGAATTAAATTATAGTGTGCTTAGAATGCTTGTGTAAGATTAACCTGCGGGCTTCGCTACGGTTACCATATCACACCGTCGTACACATGGTTCGGATGGCTTCGCCTGCAAGAACGACGCACACTTCATACTCTTTGCTTTTTGAGCAATATTATTAAAACTTCTAACCCAGCCTATGTCCGTGATCACATCAAAATCCTCTCCACAGACCATAACAAAACTATCCGACCCTGCAGCACCACGTATTTATCCCTTCCTGTACACAGAACAGCAATCCACACGAAATCATTCAGCGTTACTGCAACCCGACAATGGAATCTCTTACGAGTGGACGTCAGAAGTATGTTCAGCAACTCAGCTTTTAAAAAATGCCTGTGTCAATATACTAAGTAAACATGCATGAATCATCAAGTGTTGTACTGAAAACACGTCCTACTTCCTCTTCATCATTATTTCGCTCTTCCTTTCACAGATCATCTTCTGCCTCTTATTACTGATCCTTCCCTCTCAATTGAAGGCGATATCTCGGTATATTGCAAAAGCTTATATATATTTTCGAAACTTTCTCTTAAGTAGTATTATTTTGTAATAGTCATTACTTACATATTTTAAATGTACCCTACGTACGATGTGTATTATAGAGATGATACTTGTTTTTGGACGTGTGATTACTGTTAATACTATTAGTGATTTTATTGTTACTATTGTTTTCATATTATTGTCATCAGTAGTTATTGTTAAGAAGTGTTCAGGTTAAGACTGGTTAAGTGTATGAAAAGGAGTACATCCGTAATTTAGCCGGAATAAATGAAACATATTACTATTAACTTATTCTGATGATAATATTGGTCTCACTGATAAACTTTCTCTTTCAATGAAACTTTTGAAAAAAGCACTTGAGTTAGACTGTGAGTTTAATGCTGAGAGAACTAGTGAAATAAAATTTGCCTTTAGAGCTCTCTACAACTGACAAATAAAATACTCTCCAGAACTACTGATATGGGCTGCGTACTCTGGTACGTAAAACAAACGTGTTGACATTGCCACATGTACGTTGTCTGCTTGAAGGCTGATAGTTAGGCGGCGGATTTCTATAACTGGTCTGAGTACCTCCGTGGAATAACGTTGGATGTAACACTTGGACAATGTTTCAGGACACGAAAAAAACAATTTTAGGGTACGAAAACATAAAACATGTTGATGGAAATATTAAGACAAAGTTAATTGCAAGCCAGACAATATACTTCCATGACACATTATATTTTCTCCATTTTAATGTATTGAATAAATGTTATTTTTCAAGCTTTACAGTGGAAGAAAGTTGGATGTGATAAACAGTCCTATTATAGCCTATATAAATTTGAGCGTGGAAGAACGTTGGATGTAGCATAACATGCATCTTAAGCATTCCTCAACCACTCATTTTCACACTCTCTTACTAAATTTATTAAAACATAAGAATGGAACATTTACAATGCACGGAATTTAGCAACAAATGAGTATGTGTTACAATAATGTTTGTCTTCTCATTCGCATATGCCTTCCTCTGGTTGACTCTGTTTTGGTGCGTCTGCTGCAGGCATGGAGTAATGAAAGTCTCTGTATTTCGGTTCCAGAAGGGGACACATGTTCACAAGGTGACGCTTTTCGTCAGAAGTAATAGGAAGAGGAGCTTTATAGATTGGCGGGAAGTTATTTGCGAGAGGTGGTAACTTCTTTTCAAACTTGGTTATCACATAATGTGATCATGGTTGAAGAAGATTGTGTCTCTTTCTAACCCTGATGGTGTGTGAGTCATCACTGGAGATGTGAAACCACATATTCTGGGTAAAGGTTCGGATCCCTTTTTATGTTTCTATCAATAGACGAAAAATCTTGAAAATCATTCTGTTCCATTTATACGTCTTCAAATGATCTAGTAACACCAGCATGTGCAATAACGTATTTCCATTCCTCTGGAACCATAACACTAGATGCTTTCTTTGCCCTCTCAAATAGGGCAAAATCCCTATCACAGGGAACAAAACTATGGCCAAAACATAAACACTTTTGTTCAACTCTAGAAAAGGACCCTGAATTAACAAAAAACTGATATAGGCCTATTAATTTCCAATTATTATTTGCCCAACACACCGATTAGACCATACAATAAGACTTCTTTCTTCTGTAATGTAATGATACATGCATGAGGCGACTTCTGCAGAACCCCTCCTGACAATACACTCATGCCAAAGATGCATTGTTGCTTGGTTTATTCCCATGTCGTGAATAGCAAGGTTATAACAAGAGAGTTGCCGCAGATAAAAAGCACTGCTGTGCCTAAGATTTGGACAAAACAACACCTGCTGCACATCCTTACATAACACAACATAACTGGGGTTTGTCTTTGATTTTTTAATGTCAGATTTGAGGTACGCATATGTACTATCTGTCCTTGCATGGTGGAGGTCACTTTCAACTTGTATCTCCTGCCTCGCTTTTTCATTTTCTGCTGCTTGAAGCTTAACAAAATGTTCGTCACACACTCTGCATGTGTCGCTTCTCGGTAGTCCAAACTTGAGGTTAAATTCAGAATGAAATATATCTTTGAATATGTGCTTACCAGCATCTATATCAGGGAACTCTTCTTTAAACATTTATGCTAATTTTGAAACATTCAGCTTGGGATCTAAATAATCAGTTGCAGTTTCCTTTCAGCCTGGCTGGCGTGTAAGTCTGTTAATGAATTCCCTAATTTTATATTTTGTTGTGTTTGGTGTTGCATGTGGTCTATTATGATGTCCTCTAGTGTTCTGTCTGCATTTTTCAATTTACCTTGCGAAATTTGTACCCTTCTAAAAGACATCTGATATGTGTCACAAAATGTTTTTGGCACACTTGCATTAACTCACCGCCCACTTTCACGTAATAAGAAAGTGACGCCTTACGACTTGATGTTGCACCTGACTTCCTACGTCTCCTTCCACTGGGTTCACTTATACTCGTATGGTCACTCAGTAATACAGTCTGGTCATTGTAATCTTTATTGAGAAGTTGTCGAACTCTTGCATCTTCTTATCAACATCCATAAATTTGCATACAGATATGGAGCACTTATTGGAGCAAACTTGATCCTACAAAGACAGGAGAAAGTGAGTAACTAATAAACCCTACCATTCTTGAAAGTTTAAAATATTACTTGTCCGTAAAATATTTTCATGTTACTTACTAATGCTGTATTTTACCCAGTTACAAGACTGCCTTAACATCAAAATTAGTCTGTATCTAATAAATTTATCTTTAAATCATTTAGAAACCAAGTTACAAGACTACCTTAACATCAAAATTAGTCTGTATCTAATAAATTTCTCTTTAAATCATTTAGAAACCAGTAGAAATAAGAAATGAAGTGGCTGAATATACAAAAATTGGTTATAGCCAATATACCTGCAATATATTCATATAAAATTCAGTAACATCCAACTTTTTCCACTTACCTCAAACGAAGACCTTTTCTCATGGACAACCTTTCCTTTCCGATTGGAGTACTCTTTCCCACTGTTCCTTGCAATCTTCCTAGCATTGTCTTTCCATTTAAAGAAATACAGCTTACGTTTTCTTGAGTTATTCATGTTTTTAAGTGCTGATGGCGACAGCTTACAACAGGATGCATCCGCCATCTTGCATAACATCCAACGTTCTTCCAGGGAAGCCAACTTTTGTGATCAAAATAAAGTGTGTTTTAAAAGGAAATTTCTCTTAGACTACTTACTATCTTATGGAAGGAGTAACAACCAACGTTATTTCACTGGAACCTCAATTCGGTCCTAAATGTCACATCCAACGTTATTCCACGGAGGTACTGATCTTTTCCTTAACAATATTGCACGTAGTCTTGCCTTGTTAACATGTTTCCAAGCCTCATAATCAACATTAAACAGGTTTTTACTGGGCATATAAATGCATAGATTTTAAAAGTTTTTTTGCGTATTTTGAACAAAATCGCATTATAACGACATATTATAGTAATTTCCATTTCAATTTCTTTTATGAAAATCAAAGTAAGCTCTATAATTTATTTTACAGAATAGAATGGACTAAACTTCTACTGAAGAACCATTGTAAAGTAGTGTATGGAATATTTCTAGCAGATAAGTGCTATTGTTCGCTGATTGAATCAATTCCTGGAAACCGTGTCATTGTGACTTACAGGATAACTCTAAATGCGCTCGACGTGGACGGTTACAAATTATCCACGCATAATTCATTCATTTCCGTGTCTGAACAGCATTTCCAAAAACCTGCCGCTGCAGTGGCCTTATTGCTTCCTCTAGAAACATCTTGTGATGTGCATGGGTTGACACCGAGGTGTCACATTCATTCGTCTTTTCCCTCCTAACGTTTTTGGACCTGGGGTAAACCTCGTGGAAATTGATATCTTACAACCTTAATTTTCATTGCATTCATTTCGCCGCCTTTCCTAACTACTCCTAGTTTTATTATTCAGTACTACTCCGAACTAGCGCCCTAGTCTGGGCGATGAACTTATGTGTGCTGTATAGGACGACATCTACATGGAATCTTCGTACTTCGATGCTCCGCCCACTAGCCAATAAGAGCTCACTTCGTATCGAACGCTTGCTTGTTAATTCTGGCTCAAGGCGCAAGAGTATTATTGTCTGGAGTGTGGTTCAAGATGGACTGGTTTTCGGCGTGTCTCATCTGTGAGAAGTTTGTGGAGGAGTAAGGAGTAAGAGGGTTGCTCCCTTGACCCTCATTATGTGTTCATTATTTCTACCAACGCGGGATCTTCTCTAGTTTGTATGCTTATGTATTTGTTTGCTCGGCCTCTTCAGCCTGTAAGTAACTTTTTAAAAAAATGGCGTGTTGGCGTCATTGCTATTCTGTGAAGATTTTCGGCATTTTTTAAGACTGTTATTCTCTTCAACTTCGGACAACTTAAGTATTTGTTTGGTGACGATTGAGAACTCTAAATTTCTGAGAAAGCAAGATCTCGAGGCTCCTTAAAATATATATTTTTATTATTATTATCACTTTTCGTACTGTAACTTTTGGTGTTGTTAGTGAAGGAAAATTAAAATGTATTGGGGTGAAGTTTGAGTACCTTATGCTTATGTGAAATCTCTTTGGAACACCTCGTAAGGTCTAACTGAATTGCTACCGTATCAAACACCCCAAATAAGTCAGCTCTAAACCATTTGAGTTCTAACCAAGTGGACAGTAATTTATTTTCTTTCTCGATCTTGTTTTATATTTTTGCTTGTCTTTCTCGGTTCTTGGGTTTGTTATTTTTCTTGTCCCTTGTTTGCACGGGTTTCGGTCCGTGGTTTCCGTTTTGCCATGCTTGGTACATGGCGTTAGTGTGTTGCTATGACAACGTTTTTGTTTTGGGGATTGTTAAGAATTGTGTGGACTTTTTCTTTCCCCGGTTGTGGATGCTGTTGGTTTATTTGCCAGCTCCTTCCGTCTTAATGTGATAATATTTAATTCTGTTTGATTTTCCTTGCCCTTTGAGACCTTGTGATCGCGTTGGGGCAATTTTATTTTATATCCGTTTATTTTCCTCTTTTCCCCCGGGTGATTTTTCATGCTCCTCTTCTATTATTTTATCCCCTGGTGAGAACTCTGTGGTTCAGAAGGGTTGTTTAAATAAGTACATTGTGAATCGATACTAGTTTCAAACTATCAATTATTCTGGTATGTTGAGGCCTCACTTATTTATGAAAATTTCTTTTCTTTTCTTTTTCGGTGGTCGATCACCATAAATTTTAAACTATGTTTTACTTGAAATCTTAATTCAAGTTAGTATTTTTCCTTATTAATTTCTCCTGCTTTGATAGATTATCTTCTCTCTCATTTTAAGGTTTTCTTTTACTAAATAAATTATTTGATCTTAAATTCCCTAAGAATGTGTTGTTCTTTCTTTAATTAATTGATACCAGGTATCAAATTCCTACTACGGGTTCTTGGTACCACTTCTTCGCCTTTTATGGTAAGTTTCCTGTTCATGTATGGTTTTTTGGGATGATTTGGTGACTCTGGTTACGCTTCCTGTTTCTACTTTTCAACTAGCTTATTTGTGTACCAGCTAGTTGGCCCCTTTTACAGCCATTAACGTAGTGTTCTAGGTTTGATCTACGTTACGGGACAGGGTTGTCCAGGAGGGGAGAAATAAGTAGGTGGCTTGGGTTTTGTTCAACTTCACATTCACACGAGGTGTCTGCTTTCCTGAAAGGATCCCCCATTTCTTTACGTTGGTGTTGAAAGCCTCGTATGTGTTGATGAGATGTGGCTGTCCAGCAAAGTTAAAAACTTGGAAGTGTTTCCTGATATAGTTTCGTAAGGACCGGCTACACAGCTCTGCAGGGGGAGTTCTAATTGGAGCCAAGCCAACTCGAGTACAAAAACTCCTTATTCGATCAATTTATCGCGCCCCTAAATCGTCCCTGGAAATGAACGGTGAACTAACCCTCTCTCTCTAGCTTGTGCAACATATACAACAAAACTACGATGCCGTTTATATTGTCGGTGGTTTCAAACTAGAAATTACGTGCTCCAGAAATGCTGCCCCTGTTCCGAATAACTGCCTGGGCAATATATTCCTTTCCGGTTTCTATGATTCATTCCGTAATCCATTACTATTCGAAGACACGCATATTAGGCAAACAACACGCTCAACCCTTCATCTTTCCTAAATGATACATGTGGCATGTCTGGTGTGCGGTAGGTGAAGAAGTTGGAGGTACCCAGATACCCAACAGTAAGGTGTTTGTCAAAGCACCACTCCGCATTCAGAAATTTAAGGAGAAGCTCCTTCATTGCTCCCACCTCCCCAGCTCGTTGGTGGTCTCGGCTAGTCGCCGCAGTGTGCTATGAGTTGTCGTGGAGAAGATCGTAGAGTTGTTGACCTGCAGAATCGTCCTCCAGAAAGACTACTCAATATTTATTTTCAAGCGTTACATTAAAAGCGAACCTGGCTTACAAAAAGTGTAATGTTAATTCTTTATCTGAAGCAATTATCTGAAGGTGGAGAACTAAGTGATAGTGCAGTGAACAGGAATTAATGCATGAAAAAGGAACAATAGCATCTACGGTGGTAGAAATATATAAACTATTCTGGGAAAAGATAGCGGACGTTTGTATCTGCATTGAATAAGTGACATTCTTTGTGCAAAACCTTCATATGCAAACCTCCATAAATTTTCTACAAGTAATTGAACATTATTCAAGCACGTTCCCGTTACATCATGTGATATCGAAATAAGTTCTTTTCTAGCTACAAGACGATACTCAGCGAAAACGGAAGAGGATTCCCTCACTCAGCAACCTTCAGATCCATGCAACAATCCTGAAAATGGAGACTAGATCAGGTATGAAAGCTCCGTTCAAATAACACACGTGTTGGGTATGACGTAAAACTGGTTGAACATTTAACAGTGAAAGTAACTATAGTGTTTATGTCTCCTTGCCTAGGAGTGTGCAGTGTTAGCTTAATGAACGATTTGATTTTTAGGTTAAGGCGATAGTAGTATAATTGGATGGTTCGGCCGCCATCACCGCCACCCGGGGGGGCCTTCCCAGGGGCCTCCTCCACCGCAGCTAGGGGCCTCTTCCAGTGCTGCCAACTTAACCTTACTAGTGCGAAATTTGAATTGGTAAACAAAGCCACGTGCTTTTTTTGACAGCCACGTGCTTTTTGACAGACAACAACGCATCGCAAACCTCAGTACTGCTATCTTAACGGGCCTAAACCTTAGTGCTACCAACTTAACCTTACTAGCGCGAGATTTGAGTCGGTAAACAAATCCACGTGCTTTGTGGCCAGCTGTCATCCACCATCTTTAATCAAGAGAGCACCTTGCTGTCCTCTTGCAGGTAATTTCGTCAGCTGTCATCCGCCATCTTTAATCCACAGAGCACCGTGCTGCCCTCTTAATCGTAGTAGTGGGCAATTTCTACGTCACAGCTGTCGTCTGCCATCTTTAATCAACAGAGCACCGTGCTGCTATCACGCGGGCAATTTCGTCAGCTGTCATCCGCCATCTTTAATCTACAGAGCACCGTGCTGCCCTCTTTATCGTAGTAGTAGGCAATTTCTACGTCACAGCTGTCATCCGCCATCTTTAATCAACAGAGCACCGTGCTGCTATCATGCGGGCAATTTCGTCAGTTGTCATCCTCCATCTTTTGTCTACAGAGCACCGTGCTGCCCTCTTTATGGCATGTAGTAGCGGGCAAATTTGTAAGCTGTCATCCGCCATCTTTAGTCTACAGAGCACCGGGCGAGTTAGCCGTGCGCGTAGAGGCGCGCGGCTGTGAGCTTGCATCCGGGAGATAGTATGTTCGAGTCCCACTATCGGCAGCCCTGAAAATGGTTTTCCGTGGTTTGCCATTTTCACACCAGGCAAATGCTGGGGCTGTACCTTAATTAAGGCCACGGCCGCTTCCTTCCAACTCCTAGGCCTTTCCTACCCCATCGTCGCCATAAGATCTATCTGTGTCGGTGCGACGTAAAGCCCCTAGCAAAAAAAGGCTACAGAGCACCGTGCTGCCCTCTTGTGGCTAATTTCGTTAGCTGTCATCCGCCATTTTTAATCCACAGAGCACCGTGCTGCACTCTTTAGCTAGATACCTTTTAGCGGGGTGCAATTTCGTCAGCTGCCATCCGCCATCTTTAATCAAGAGAGCGCAGTGCCACACTCTTTACTTGAAATGTGGTGGCGGCAAATTCCACATCCGCCACCTTTAATTTACAGAGCACCGTGCCGCACTCTTTAGTTGAAATGTGGTGGCGGACAATTTAAAAGAACATGTCAAGGAATACCTTTGATCTAAGAGAAAAAAGAAAAATAATAAGACTACAGATCTGAACAGCTTGCGTAAGATAGCGATTGTTATAACCTCCTCCTCCCCCCCTGCTCTGTCAAGGCATAGCTTTATCGAATACTTGAAGATTATATTACAAAAGAAGTGATTAAGAATATAATCGAACACTGTACTCGATACAACATATGATCAGAACATCGATTGATGTGTTTAGAACATGTCTGGGGGTACACCTTCGTTCTAAGAGAAAAAATAATAAGACCACAGTTCTGAATAGCTTGCGTGAGATAGCGATTGTTTGCTTAGCATAACTTGCACCTAACATGCTTTTGTAAATTAGCGAAAAAAAAAATTCTAGTCTTGTTACATCAAGGAGGGTAACTGGCTAAATCCTGGTCTTTCAGCGTCAGGAAGGGCATCTAGCCGTAAAACAATAGTTCATGATGTAAAACACTAGATACTGTGATTTAAAATCCTAAAAGTGTATCCGGCTGTAAAACAGATTCTTGCGTTAGGAAGGTGAGGGGCACCCGGCTGTAAAACAGGTTCTTACGACTTAAAATCTCGTGTCAGGAAGGGCATCCGGTCGTAAAAGAGGACTAGGAGTAGGATAGGAGCAGGTAGCTGCTTCCTAGTGTAGTTCAGACGTTATACCTTGCGAGTAGGTATGTACTAGCACTGCGTTTCGAATAAGCAGACTCTAGAGGGCCTGAACAAGAAAAAATATCTGGGATGTGGTTTTAGATGAAGTTTGAAGCAAGCCTACACACACAAGCTGCATCGGGTTGGCGAGCTGCCGTTGGAATGTGATGCATGAACTGACACCAAGGATACGATGAAGACCCAGTGCAGTGGATTTGGTCAAAACTAGCGAAAAGAAAACTCTTGTTTAGTAAACCAAGCCACGTGCTGTTTTGACAGCTGTCTTCTTGACGGACCCTAACCTCACATTGAAGGACAATAGAGCGTCGCTAACCTCACTGCTGCCATCTTTATGGCGGTAAACCTCAAGGCTGCCACCTTATGCATGTTATAGCGCGGAATTTAAAATCCAACAACAGAACGTCGCTAACCTCACTCTTGCCATCTTGATGGGCTTAAACCTTACTGTTGCTACCTTGGTTATACGCTTTTGTGTTAGTTTACTGTTAATCGCTAAGCTGTTCGCATCATCGAAGTAGAGAGTAACAAATGTCAAGTAGATTTAAAGAAGAATCTGTTAGCAGAAGGTAAAAGTCCGTCATGGGAAAACCTATTTCTAGGTATATTTGCGAAGAGTGTGGAAAAGCATTTTCCCGAAGCTATCACAGGAGACGTCATGAGATATCATGTAGGACAATTTTTCAATGCAAACATTGTAGAAGAGAGTTCAGGACGCATACAACGCTCAACGTCATGAAGCCGCGTGTAATGTAGCTTCATCGGGAACAAAATACAAAGAGCTCAACCATATTCCAGCGAACACTTATTTATGTTTAAAAAGTACACCTCTGCGAGAGATTTTTAATTCTCCCTTGTTGTCTAGACCTGCTGCGAGTTCTGTTACTAAGCACAAACTTCAAGATAAAGAGAGGCAAGATCATGATTATGATAATAAGGATAATGATGTTGATCAAAACAGTAGTAAAGGGAAAGTAGAAGAAGAAGAAGAAGAAGAAAATCTTAATGTTTCATTGCCATTACAGCTTGATGATTCTACTTCATTTCGTAATCCTACTACACGTTCTGTCGCAGTGCAAACATCTCAAGAAGAGATGCAAGGTAAAGAAGAAGGAAATTTCAACGCTTCATCGCTATCGAAACAAGTTAAGTTTGTACCTAGAAACGCTACTGCTGAAGCACGTATTACAACAAAACAAGTCCCTACACATCAACTGTCTGCATATAGACTCAAAGTTCACAACGAGCCTCTGTTACCCTATGTAGATATAAGCTACTGTAAAGAGTCCAACGTACTGGTAAAACGTTTACAACTGCTAAGAGCCTATCATGATGCTGGTTACACACAGTACAAAAAGATATTTTTGAAATAGAGCATGAATTACGTCGTGAAGGTATTATTACGTAAGCGCTTACCCTCACCTAAGTCATCCATCTGTAGTATATAGTCGATCGAGTAGCTATATTCGTATAGATTATTTCCCAACATTCTCCCTTCCTTAGGGTGTTAACTCCGCCTCTAGCTGTAGAGCCGGTCTCAAGCCCGGATAAAGAGAGGAGAGGCACCCTAGCCCTTTAGCCCTTTAGCCCATTAGCCCTTCAGCCCTTTAACCCTTTAGCCCATTAGCCCTTTTGCCCTTTTTCCCATTAGCCCTTTAGCCTATTAGCCCTACAAGGAATGTGCGGTAATCTAATCTTCTTAGAACAAAGGTATCCCCTGACATGTTCTAAACATATGTTGTATCGAGTACAGTGTTCTATTTTAGTCTTGATCACTTATTTAGTGTTCTAAACACTTCAATCAATGTTCCGATCACATGATAAAGTTAACAGCATAGAGTGCAGTGTTCGATTCTAGTCTTGTTATGTTTCTTTAGTAATTTGCAAGTCTAAACATGTATAATGACGTCATCACTGCAGCACGTGCTTACTCTAGCTATCCCGATGCAGGTTTAAACTTGTTCGATAGAGCTATGCCTTGACATAAGACGAGGCCTTAACAGCTTATGTATAGCCGCTATTGTTTAAAGATAGCTGCTGTTAAGAAAAAGCACGTAGAATATTTCAAATTATCCGCCACCACATTTCAAAGGTATGATGTTTAGTGCTGTAAAGATACCTGCACGATGCAAAGCTAGCTTTCTTCATCAGAGCAGCCACCATCTTGTGTGAGCACCTCTAGGCCGTATCATAAGGAGCTGTGTATAGTCGCCGTCTTGTCGCTGCTACCTTGCGCAAGCACCCCTAGGGCGTCTCATAAGAGCAGCAGCCATCTTGTGCAAGCGCTCTTAAGCTGCCTCATAAGAAGCTATGTATAGCCGCCATCTTGTAGAATTAGATAGCTGCCAATGCCAAAGGGCCTAAGTAGGGATCGAACCGTCGATCTCATCATTAGACTATGTTTTTTCTTGTTCCTAATACTGCAAACCTAGGTATCTGGTGGAAAAATTTTTTCCGTTTTGCTCTACGGTGCACCGTTTTCGAGATATTTAACATTTTGCATTTAAGCCCCAAATTTAATGAATCGAATTAGCACGGTACGATATACTCTCTACCATAGCTAGACCTGATCATGTTATGAAGACTCGCTTCAATACAAGCTAAAACAGAGCGAATGCCAAAGCGCCTAAGTAGGAACCGAACCGTTGATAGACTATGTTTTTCTTATGCTATCATGTTCCTCATACTGCGAACCTGGGTGTTGGGCAGAAAAATTTTGTCCGTTTTTCTCTACGGTGCACCGTTTTCGAGATATTTAACATTTTGCATTTAAGCCCCAAATTTAATGAATCGAACTAGCACGGCACGTTAGCCTCTAAGCTAGCTTTCTTCATAAGAGCGGCAGCCATCTTGCGCAAGCACCCTTAAAGCGTCTCATAAGGAGTTGTGTATAGCCGCCATCTTGTGTCCGCCATCTTGCGCAAGCATCCTTAGGGAGTCTCTAGTCATCTTGTGCAAGGACCCTTAAGCCGTCCCATAAGAGCAGCCGCTATCTTGCGCAAGCATCCCTAGGGCATCTCATAAGGAGCCATGTATAACTGCCATCTTGCGCAAGCATCCCAAGGGCGTCTCGTACGAACCTGTGTATAGCAGCCATCTTGCGTAAGCACCCTTAAGGAGTCATGTATAGCCACCACCTTATGCAATAAGCGTCGAGAGATGGCTGCTGTAGAATTTTTCTTTTTAAATTGTCCGCCACCATATTTCAAAGGTATGTACCTAAAGAGTGTAGCACTGAGGTTTGCGAAGTAAGATGGCGGATGACAGCTGACAAAAAGCGCGTGAGTTTGTTTGCTAAACAAGAGCACGTGGAATTTTTCAATTTGCCGCCACCACATTTCAAAGGTATCTAGCTAAAGATGGCAGCACGGGGCTCCCTTGATTAAAGATGGCGGATGACAGCTAACAGAACTTTTCAAATTGCCCGCTACTACATGTCATAAAGAGGGCAGCACGGTGTTCTGTGGATGAAAGATGGCGGATGACAGCTGACGAAATTGACCGCATGATAGCAGCACAGTGCTCTATTGATTAAAGATGGCGGATAACAGCTGTCAAAGAAGCACATGGCTTTGTTTCCAAACAAGAGCACGTGGAATTTACCGCCACCACATTTCAAAGGTATCTACCTAAAGACTGCAGCACGGTGATTAAAGATGGCGGTTGACAGCTGTCAAAAAAGCGCGTGAGTTTGTTTCCAAACAAGAGCATGTAGAATTTGCCGCCACCACATAGAGGGCAGCACGGTGCTCAAAGATGACTGCTGTCACGTGGAATTTTCTACCACCACCGGTATCTAGCTAAAGAGGTCAGCACGGTGCTCAAAGATGGCTGCTGTCAAAAAGTATTTTTCAAATTATCCGCCACCACATTTCAAAGGTAAGTAGCTAAAGAGGGCAGCACTGTGCTCTATAGATTAAAGATGGCGGATGACAGCTGCACGTGGAAGATAAGTAGCTAAAGAGGGCAGCACTGTGCTCTATAGATTAAAGATGGCGGATGTCAGCTGCACGTGGATTTGTTTATCTCACGCTAGTGAGGTTAAGTTGGTAGCACTAAGGTTTAGGCCCGCTAAGATGGCAGCACTGCCGATGACAGGTGACGAATTTTACATCTACTACGATAAAGAGGGCAGCACAGTGTTCTGTAGTTTAAAGATGGCGGATGACAGCTGTCAAAAAGCACGTGGCTTTGTTTACCACGCGCCAGTTAGGTTAAGTTGGTACTACTGAGGTTTAGGCCCGTCAAGATGGCAGTACTGAGGTTAGCGATGCGTTGTTGTCTGTCAAAAAGCACGTGGCTGTCAAAAAACACGTGGATTTGTTTATCTCGAGCTAGTTAGGTTACGTTGGTACTACTGAGGTTTAGGCCCGTCAAGATGGCAGTACTGAGGTTAGCGATGCGTTGTTGTCGATGACAGCTGTCAAAAAGCACGTGGCTTTGTTTACAAATTCAAATTTCCCGCGGGTGGTGGAGGAGGCCTCTGGGAGGCCTCTGGCTGTGGTGGTGGTGGAGGAGGCATCTGGGAGGCCTCTTCTGTGGTGGTGGTGGAGGTGGCCTCTGGGAGCCCGGTGGCGGTGGCGGTGGCGGCGGCAGAACTGTCCAATTATACTACTGTTATCGACGGCTACACATGTGTGTTGATACGAACCGACAGTTGTTTTATTTTATTTGCATTTACTGTTTAGTGTTCGGAGTGTTACCGTGTATCATCGTTTGGAAAACGGAATCGTTTAGTACACTTTGAGCTGCGTTTTCATCAGTTTCCAAATTATGGATGGCAGAAAACGACTCAGTGGAGCCAAAGAAAAAGGAAGAAAGAAAGCGATGTGCTGTCACAAACACCAATGTTAATGAAGATGAAGGCTGAAAAGAAAAATCAGGTAAGTAAATATTACTTTTTATTTCAATAATTAAATTATAGCGCATTAGGCAATAGATTAATTAATTGTGCCTTATCGGACTATACGTCAATTTTTTTAATACTTCATTTTGTAATATATCATGATACTGATTGTATTTGAATGCCGGCTTTTAAAATTTTAGATGACGTTGAAGCTGGAGAGGAAGATAAGCAACATGTCGAACTTTGCAAAAAACTCATTCCTATTGGTGAAGCGAATGAAGATGAATTATCATTTCGTCCAGACCCTACAACTGGTCTTGAAGAAACATCCGAGTTTTCCTTTGATTTCAGGGATCCTGGTTCATGGCCGTAGAGTTTTTCAGATTGTGAAAGGTGTTACATAACAAAAATGAGCTTTGAAAATCTGATTGAGGCAAATTTAAGTAATAGCAGCAGAAAAGGACATAACTCAATCAAAGATTGGTTTGATAAAGTTCTCAAAAATGGAGAAGAATTAAGAGATCATGGTTAGGCTACAGTGAAAGTTAGAAAGATCTATATTGTGTTCCCTGCAGGCTGTTTTCACACTTAGCATCAAATCAAGTGCCTTTCTTAGCTAAAGAAAAAGGACTTACTAATTTGGAGGAAACTCAGTGAAAAATTGCCTGAACATGAAAATTCATCCATCCACAAAATTTGCTTTCGTTCGTGGAAAGCGTTAGAATCTTGTTTAGGAAAGAGATGTATTGATGCAGAACTCCAAAACCAGATCCATCAAGAAGAGCCTCACTGCAAGGCGGTATTGCGCTGCACTATCGATGTTATCCTATTCCTAGCAAATCAAAGGGAGTCCATTCTGAGGAACTAAAGAAGACTGTGGTTTCAGCGACCCATCCAGTGGAAAGTTCTTGAATACAATAGAACTTATATCGCATTACAATGTCCCTCTTCTACAACATATTTAGTGGCATAAGAAAGGGAAAATCTCGTATTTCTCACATAAAATACAAGACGAGTTCCTTGAAATTATTGCCAATAACATAAGGCAAAAGATAATACAAGACATTTTGAATGCGAAATATTATTCCTTAATATTTGACTGCACTCCGGATATCAGCCACAGTGAGCAAATGACTCAAGTAGTTCGTTACGTCAAAGCAAATATATCAGAGGTAGAAGACAGTTTTATTGATTTTTTCCCAATTAGTGACAAAACAGGTAAGGTCTCAGCCAAGAAATACTAAAAAAGTTAGACAAAGATGGACTAAACTTAGAGAACCGTGGAGGCCAATCCTACGTCAATGGGGAAAATATGGCCGGGAAGTAAAAAGGAGTTCAGTCCAGACTACTTCAAAATAACGAGCTGGCATATTTTGTCCCATGTGATGCTCACTCCCTCAATTTAGGTGGTGGTAATGCGGCCAGTGCTACTATTGAGGCTCAGAAACTTTGAACGTTATGTATTCTTTCTTTGCGGTTTCAACTTCACGCTGGGAAGTTCTCCGAAAGTATGTGCCACTGACATTGAAACCTGAAAGCAATACAAGATGGTCTGCAAGATTAGATACAGTCGAAGCTGTGTATAAACACTACGGTAAAGTTGTGCAGGCTCTAGAGGATCTTAAAAACCATGATCTCTCAACATCTCAAACTAAGTGTGAGGGCAGCTCCCTTTTGAAAAATATTGGGAAAATTGAATTCATCGTTTTCACATGTTTTTGGCATGCTTTCTTCAAAAAGATCAATTATGGCAATGAGTTTTTGCAAAGAAAAGATGTAACAGTAGATTTGGCTACCCGTAACCTTCAAGGTCCTTTAACGTTCTTGAAGTCTTGCAGAGAGTTTGCTCCATCTGAGGCCATTACTGAGGGTAAATTCTTAGCAAGCATGAGTTATCTACCATCTGAGTTCTCAGAAAAAAGACAAAGAAAACAGAAAAAATGTCTGATGAGCTGTGTGGCGATGAAGCTCCGGCAAGTACTGAGAATGTGTACCAAGTAGCTATGTTAGAGGTTATTGACGAGATGATTACGAAACTCAGTGACAATACAGTGGACAACATAAACAGCAAGTTTGGATTTTAGAATTCAGTTCGAATTAATGAAATGCAAACAAAAGCTCTAAAAATGAAAGCAGAAGAATTGGCAAATATCAACACGCCGATCTCAACAATGGAGAATTTAAATTTGAAATAGAAAGTTTCAAGCACTACGCTTTATCAGTTGACGGAAATTTAAAGGGAGCCACATCAAGAGAAATGTTAGGTCTTATTTATAAACATAAACTAGAGGAAGGCTACCCTAATATTACTTCTACACTGAGAATGTTCCGCACATTGTCAGTTACAGTTCCACCTAGAGAACGAAGTTTTAGCAAACTCAAAATCATCAAAAACTACATGGGAAGTACAATGGGACAGGAGAGACTTTCTAATCTAAGTACAATATCAACTGAACACAAACGAGCATCCCTTATCAACTTTAATGACATCATCAATACATTTGCAGCTAAGAAGGCTCGGAGAATTCAATTTTGAGGTACAATACATAAGATATTTCTGCGTAGTTACAATTGAGTTACACTATAAATAAATTATTTGTGATGGCCATGTATAAGTGTATTAATAAAAGTGTTTTTCAATATAAGTGTAATGTATGTATTAATATGTATATATTAATATAAGTGGTTTTTCATAAATAAAACACCTTAATAGTATACATATAGTGTGTAATTTGAACTGCCGCATCTAAAAATATAGCTTACGGAGGTATTATATTTTAGCGTTAGGGAGAGGGGGAGGGAGGGTGTCGGGGGATGGAGGGCGGCAAACTGATCTTTGCCCCCCCCCCCCTGACAAATCTCCTAGTTCCGGCCCTGGCCTCACATTATAACGTACTCTCATTCCATTCCACCGTCAAGGCATCAACACTCTCAACAATAAAAATCACATCCCCCGAGAATACAATAACATTAAGTCAAAGGAGCATAAAATGGAGAATAGAGAAGGGTGCACCGAGCTCTTAAAATTCAACCAGAGACAAAAAGGAAAAGGGGCGGTTACCATGGTTTCACGCAACACAACAAGAAAATATGGAAAGACATCCCTCAAGAAATGAAACATATTGAACTAGAAAATAAGTAAGGAAAGCCAATGATGGCGATATGAAACGATCAATAAACAGGTAAATTAAGCACAAAAGGTATCACGAATCAAAAGTCGGAACCATCCACGCTCACACAGAGGCCAGGAGGTTAGGTTGTCGCAAATAAAGGGACGCATAAGAGCATCATCCTACAGTACATTATAAATAAACAACCGCTCTCGAGCTCGGACCGTATGAACCAGAAAGTGGCCCATCAAAAGAGACAGAGTATCTCCAACACCAAAACACACAGAAGCAGGCAAATCGCGTAGATAGCTGGAATTCATACCAGATCAATGAAATGGATATGAATTATACAGAACACGCGATAAAATAATACGACATGAGCTCAAGCGGAATGTTAATGAAGCGACATGGGTAAAAGGTCTCGGAAGCACACAGCAAACAATCTCATACACACACATGAATCCGTGTTACCTTCTATTCTCAAAATAAACATAGTGGATCAGTAAAAGAAAATCAAGGTTAGCACACGAATAAATCAGAAAAACACGTAATGCGGCAAGCCTTTCTAACCCAACTAAAAGGAGATTGAAGAACAATAAATACCTCGATTATATAAGCAAACAGGGTACTCAAAAGGTTGAGATGTGTACAAAGACATCTTGAATTTCTTAAAATATCTTTTATAAGCCATAAAGGCGACTTGAAAATTGGACCCTTCCAACTTCTCAAGTCAAAAGATCTCAAAAAGTCCATCAGAAGGATAATCCAAAAAGACGGGGCAAAAAGAAATGCTTTGACCCTTTGACCTATGCTATCGTATAAGACGCCATCTGTCGGAATAGAGAAGGATTACATAGTGCTAACGCACCGCCGTCTCGATCCTCCTATACTGCCTGCTCTATGCGAGCCTTTTTGCGACTACGCTGCGACAAAATTTCTCCGCTAGATGGCAGACATAGACGCACAATGGTCTAAACTTTTTCTAATGACGGCAGCCTACAAAACACTATGCAGTATGGTCATATGCTCACTGAAGCTCGTAAAATAAATCAGTAATATTAAATATCGGCAATATTACCTGCACGAAGTCGCAGTTGGCCTCTTCATGCACAATTTAAAGATTTTCCTGGACGAAGGCTTGGAGTGGTACCGTACTTTTTGTGTTCTTGCCAACGCAATATCAAATAATAGAGGTCTTACGAACTTGGTTAGGATAATATCACTAACATTTTGCTGATGTTCTTTGACCTCACACTGTAACAAAACACATTCTGAAAGATTTTTAATATTTGTTTTACGTCGCACCAATACATATGGGTCTTATGGCGATGATGGGATAGTAAAGGCGTAGGAATGGGAAGGAAGCGGCCGTGGCCTTAATTAAGGTACAGCCCAGAATTTGCCTGGTGTGAAAATGGGAAACCACGGAAAACTAACTTCAGGGCTGCCGACCGTGGGGTTCGAACCCACTATCTCCCGGATGCAAGCTCATAGCTGCGCGCTCCTAACTGCACGGCCAACTCGCCCGGTATTCTGAAAGGGAAGACGTCGCAAGTCCTCGTATTACGCTCATACGCTTGAAGGACTTCGACAATAGGGCACATCAGTTTAAACGAACTCCTGGAGATGCTTCACCAGAGCAACAAAACTAGGTTTTGGGTATCGAACTCCTCCTCTGTCCTGATGTATAATCAGTTCCATTTAGAGGTGTCGAAGCTCTAGGCAGTGAGATGTTGCTGACACAAATATCACACTCCGTCCTCTCTTCAACAACACGAACCTAGTACCCGCAAGCTAGGATTTGGTTTCCTGTTTCTAGTTTGATTGGAATATTATCGTCTGGATATCTGAGGTTGTCTACAATGTCTAAACATGAAGGCGTTTAGTGATTGTCCGTCACAATTTTTATCGCAAGGAATCTACTATCCTCCACGGCTTTAATCACCTTCTGGAAAAAAAATCCGCAGCCTCTTTCCAGTCATTCGACCAGGCCAGGAATGGAATGAATGAAGCCCCCATCTAGCAGGGAGGATAGGAATTGTGCCGGCTGGCGAAGCCTGTCGCATCCCTCCGGGGCAATGATTAATGAATGACAGATGAAATGAAATGATATTCGAGAGTGTTGCTGGAATTAAATATCACAGGGAAAATCGGAGTATCCGGAGAAAAACCTGTCCCGCCTCCGCTTTGTCCAGCACAAATATCACATGGAATGACCGGGATTTGAACCACAGAACGCAGCGGTGAGAGGCCGGCGTCTATCGCCTGAGCCGCGGAGGCTCCATCAAATTCTGAAATAAGGTGTAAAGGCACAGATACGAGAGTAATCTGAGGATATCCAATTACTTCCTTCATTAGGTCCTTGCCTAGATAAAGCCGACAGCCGCTTTTCTCTCAATTCTCTTCTAGACTGTATTTCATGGAGTCGTATATTTTCTGGCTGCGAACAACCTTGCTGAGATTGGCAACATGGTATACAACAGTTGAATATTTCGGGGAAAGAATCTGAAGTTTCAGTTCTACGAAAAATATACCTTGCACGAACGGAAAGAAACAAGTACTTGACATACTAGGCAATGACATGGCCATTGCGGGGGGGTTTTCCTTTCCACCTTAAAATCACTTTTGAAATATCTATAAACTAACATGATTAATTCATTTCACAGTTCTATTCAAAATATATCTTGTACGAACGAAAGTGACCAGACACGTTTACTCATTGTACAAAATAACTCAAGTTTTCATACACATTCACGCACCAATAATACAGTGCTACACCCGCACTGACAGCGAAGATTGTGCGTCTACTGCTGCACTCTTACGGCGATTTGGAGAACTATTGGTAGTCGCGCCTTCCTGTGTTAAACTAGTGGCATAGAGCAGGCAGTATAAGAGGATCGAGACGGCGGTGTGCTAACGACACATGATGGGAAAGAGTAATAGTTCATAGATACTAGAGTTCGCTAGGAACGTGAAGACGTCAGAAAAAGTAAACGTACCCTAAAATGATATGGTGCGGTAGAAATATTCTAAGTGCCCCCACGAAAATGAATTCTGTCCTGTTGGCCAGATAGGAAGAATTCATTTTACTTGAAGGCTGAAGCAAAATAAAGTGTGCGCACACAACTATAACTAAACTTAATGCTAAAGTAATACAGGTACATGAGTATAATACAAATATATGAGAATGTACGTTTTCCATCAGAAACGCGTGCAGACGTAAGTGTCCTGTCTAGGGATGGCATTTTAAAAAAAATACCGATATATTGATATTGCGATATATTGAAAGCTTATTTTCGATAATCGATATTTATTGCACATAATATATCGGTATATTCAAACGATATCGATATATCGTTAATGATAACCTAAGAGTCCAAGCCCATCAACAATATCATCAGACCTCAATACATATATATCAATATTGGTATTCTGCCTGTGCACGCGACTGGTTGGTTGAGTTTACCTTGCTTCTGAAATTCGTAGTTTAATTAACCATAGAATATACCCATCAACGGCTGCTAATTTCAGATGAGCACCAACCTACACGGTGCTAGGGTTATACTTCCGAAACACAAATTTTCATTGACCCTCAGCCACAATAGGCGCCAGCAGTCGAGGCATAGACCCTGAATAATTAGCTTTTTGAAAGAACTAAGTACACCTGTGAAAGAGAGTGAAAAAATGGTGTCAAAATTGCTTGATGAAGTCCGTATAAACCTCGTAACTTAGTAGGAATGGCCGAAAATAGTTAAGAATATGATGCAGAATCTATGGCTTTATCTTTGCATTCTGGGAATGAAGATGTCATTGGTCTTTTTTTCTGGTGAATAACAATAACTCAGACACTTAAGGTGTTAGAATTCATGCTTGAAATCGGTTTTGATGTTTTGTACTTTACTGCTGATACCATTTTACACAAAATATTTTGGTCATTATATTCGATTCCCTTAATTATCTTGTTTTTCTTGGAACTGTCAATATAATTTCAAATCCTTGTATTATGAAATAAAATTTATATCGAGATATATCGATATTTTGTTTTGATAGTAGGATAATATCGGTATGTCGATATCGAAGGAAATATCGATATTTTAGTACGGTATATCGGAACGTCTCTAGATGTTATCGTTACCTACGAGATAAGTAAAGGCCTCTGCATGGACGGTCTCTTCAAATACTAAATTGACAGAGTAGCGGCAGTTCAAATAGCGCCGCTGGATGTCAGGTTTTCCCTCTATTCCTCAGCACGATTCCAACTGGCATTACGAGAATAACTTGCACATAAAAGCACATTACAAATATAAAACATTGCGTTTTGAGTAGGAAAGTGATATTTCTATGACGTTTAATGAAGAAAAATAAATGTATCACCCAGTAATTCAAGATGAGGTCATACGAATCAGGTAGTATCATTGCAACCGGAAAGTTCACGTCCTAATAAAAATGAAAATACTCCATAGCATATTTTAAAACCCGGTCTAGAAAGCCAAGAATAACTACCGAGAGGATTCGTCGTGTTGACCACACGACACCTCGTAATCTGCAGGCCTTCGGGCTGAGCAGCGGTCGCTTGATAGGCAAAGGCCCTTCAAGGGCTGTAGTACCATGGGGTTTGGTTTGGGGTATATTTTAAAACACTGCAGTATTGACATAGCGTACGTCGATGAATGCAGGGTGGGTCTTGGCCCACAAGTGGCCACGGCTGGTCCGTGGTCCCACAGCTCTGCACTCCAACCGGCCAACCGAACAAGGGAGGGGTGGCCACGGCTCTACCGTAGCTCTTCACCTCTGTATTCGGAAGACGGGACAGGGCTGGACCTCACGGCTGGTCCCCACTGTCGACTGTCCTGAGAATGGTTTTCCGTGGTTTTCCATTCTCCTGCACTAAGGCGAATGCCGGAACAATTCCTAGTATATGCCACGGCCACCAACCCCCTCACCTTCGCCGAGCATCTCCTTCAACGTGAGAAATCTCCCGGCCTGAGAGACGGTGTCACCGTCTAAGAGGCCTGCCTCCTCCTTCAGGTGAGGAATGTAGTAGTACATAGCCTAGTCTTGCCATGCAAATATGATGGATACGCTGAAAAAAGTGTTGACATTGATTGCGGCTAGTTTTAATAGAAATGCTAAAGTATGTGCTTTCAAAATGTTCACTACATACTACAGACTTCGAGGAAGGTTGCCACATGCTATTCTTCTCGTCACCCCTACATGATATAATTTTGATCCATTTTTCTCGTAGTTCTACATTTTCTCGTGGAAATAAATGCCACTACCTTTCTGAAGTTTACTGTGGCAGAATGGTACACAGCAATAAACCATTATTTATCACGCGCATTAAACATCCTGTGAATATAATGTTTACAAAAAAACCTCTCTCGGTTCTTGCATATTTATCAATATGCACAAAACATTTTCTTAATGTAAATCCTCAGCTTGTTTAGTCATTTGACCGGGTCAGGAATGGAACGAATAAGGCCTCATCTAGCGGCGAGGATGGAAACTGTGTCGGTTGCCGAAGCCTGTCGCACTACTTGGGGCAATGATTAATGGCTGACAGATGAAATTAAATGATAGTGGAGAGTGTTGCTGGAATGAAAGATGACAGGGAAAACCGGAGTACCTGGAGAATAACCTGTCCTGCCTCCGCTTTGTCCAGCACAAGTCTCACATGGAGTGACCGGGATTTGAACCACGAAACCCAGCGGTGAGAGGCCCGCGCGCTGCCACCTGAGTCACGGAGGCTTCTATTTTCTTAATGTTACGTTTAAATATAAACCATATACTCACCCCGAGCAGTGCGGATGTATTTAAGAAAATTATAATTCAAAGAAAAACGATACATTTACGGAAAAACCGATATATTATTCAGTAAATTGAATCAAAATTTCGGTGTCGATATACCGATAAATCGAAAGGAAAATATCGGTATTTCGTAAAAACCGATATATCGTTGCCATCCCTAGTCCTGTCACTAAGGTCAACACAAGGAAACAATGAAGAGCAGAGTCTTTTAAGACCTGAAGTGTGTCGCAGTCCAGTAAAGCGTATAAACATGCGCATGTCAAGTACGACCATACTTCATTTTCTCCATATATATTACGATTCGACTCCTGGCTTTCCTTTTGTCGTTATTAATCTGTGTCATCAAATTGATTTCATAAAGAATATAACAGTTTTCTATTCCTGAAACAGAAAGAAGTCTGAGTATACCGTTTTCTTGCTAAGATATAATCCAAGTTTCCATGGTAGATGCAGAAAAAATAAGAAAACTCAATAAAATGGAGTAAAACGTGTGTTACGTTTTCCTTGGGTAATATGGTTTTAACAAAGACTTTGGAGAGCAGCGATGTCCTCCAGCTCGACCGTTACATGCTTTCTAGCTCAGACCATTTGTGACATAGTTTCCGGCTGATATGGTCCGAGGCGGAACTGACGGGAAACACCAAAAGAAACAGGTTTCCTCCCCTTGTTATACCTCCGAGCCACCTTGTTCTTCGCTTTTATCAGATGATCTGAAGCTAATTTCCATTTTTCTTCCACACTGAGGTGACGGGAAGGAACGGAGAGATAATCGATATTCCATTGTAACATAAGCGGATCGTTAGGGATTCTGCCCAGAAACAGGTCGGCTGGCGTGAATTGGCTGGATTCATTCACCGCGGTGTTGAAACCTAGGCTGAAAAAAGACAAACAGGACTGATTATTATGGGGAAAGGCAGATAAACACGTTTTGAGGTTACGATGGAATCTCTCGATTAGAGACGGTTGAGGGTGGTGGGGGCTAACACGGATAAACACATATTCTGAAAACTAGAACAGGTGAAGCCAGAAGAATTATCTGACACTAATGTCTTGGGAGGCCCAAAAATGGCAAAACTTTGATTGGATGACACTTTAGTGGTGACGGCAGAGTTAATTTTCCGGACAGGGAATAGCCAAATGAACTTACAAAAACCATCAATGACAGATAGGATGCCCATATGTCCGTTCCGGGATCTTACTAGGGGTCCGAAGAAATCAATAAATAGTTTCTCTCCAGGGGCATTAGCCAAATCATCAGAATGAAATCGGACTTGACTATTTTGAGTGGGCTTGCACTTTTGACAAACGTCGCAGGTTCTGACATACTCACAAACATCTCTCTTTAGGCTCGGCCAATAGTAATTTCGAGCAATTTTATGAAATGTTTTAAGCTGCCCAAGGTGCACTCCCAAATATGAGTCATGGTAATAATTCAGAATCATAGTCCTCAAGGCACAGGGAATGAACACTTTCGAGGACTTGTTTCGAGGACACTTATGGCACAAGAGACCCTTCTTAATTTCGAAAGACTCGTAGCTGTGGTCGTTCATGGAAATTCCGCCCATTATCTTAACACACTCGTCGTCTTGCCTTTGGAATTCACCTATATTCGTAAAGCTCCAGGGGTAATTTTGAAGAACGTTGACCGAAAGATTAGAACCAGAACTACATTCAACGTTATCGCTGGGATTTTCCACGCCATCAAACATGCGTGACAGACAGTCAGCTACGACGTTGTCCTTGCCTCTCACATGCACAACAGTAAATTTATAAGATGACAAGCGAAGTATCCAGCGGGCAGTTTTCCCTAACATTTTTACGTTAGCGCTCATCCAAGATAAGGCCTGATTATCGGTGTGAATCCAGAAATGACGGTGTTCTAGGTAGGAGTGAAACTTTTCAACACCCAAAACGACAGCCAAGCATTCTTTCTCATAAATAGAATAGCTTAATTCTGAACCATGTAGCATCTTACTGAAGTATGCAATAGGGGCCAGACTATCATTCTCTAACCTCTGGTTCAAGACGGCAGAAACTGCAATGTCACTAGCATCGCATTGAAGGACGAAGTCGGGGCTGTGCAGGACCGGAGCCTGACAGAGGGCATCTTTGAGTTTGCTGAAAGTTTGTTCTTGAGCATCGCCCCAACAGAAACGAGTATTCTTTCTTTTCAACAGGTTCAAAGGGGCAGAAATGTCAGAGAAGTTTGGGATGAACCTAGAATAGAACCCAACCATGCCAAGAAATATACGGATACCACGGACATTCTTAGGCCTAGGAAGCTCGCGGATACATTTCACCCTGTCGGGGTTTACAGAGATGCCAGAATCGGAGATGATGTGTCCCAAGAACTTGATCCTTCTAGTACATAAGGATACTTTCTCCGGGTTAACCGTAAAAACCATGCATTTTTAGCCTTGTGAGAAATGCACGGAGATGCGCAATGTGTTCTTCAAAGGTATTGGAAAAGACTACGACATCATAGAGGTACGAAAACAGACAGGAGAACTTTAAATGACCGAAGACCGTGTCGAGTATGCGGCTTAGAGCTTGACCACCAATTGAGATTCCCATAGGCACCTTATTAAATTAATACAGGCCGAAAGGAGTAGCGAAAGCAGTAAATTCGCGACAACTCGGATCCAAGGGTATCTGAAAGTAAGCTGAATTGAAGTCGAAGACTGAATAAAATTTGGCTTTCCCGAAGGACTGTAAGGCGGACTCTACCGTATGAAGAGGGAAACTGTCGAAGATTACCTTACGGTTCAGGACCTTGTAATCAATGACTAGACGCGTTTGACCGTCTTTTTTGGGGATTAAAAAGGCAGGACTGCTGTAAGGCGACTTCGACGGGCTCATGACACCCTTATCCAGCAAATCATTGACGCACTTCCTTATAGCAGCTAGTTTAGGAGGAGAACAAGGAAAAGGAGGGAGTCTAAGAGGCGTGTCATCATTCAGTACGATACGATACGAAAAATCCTTAGCACATCCTAGCTTAGTAGACAATACATCAGGGAATTCTTCCAGGAGACTATTTAACATAAAAGTTTGATTTTCAGACAGATCGCTTAGGCCGATGTAAGATTTATCGTCAGATAAAGAACACAGGGGCTTGTTTCTGAAGGGGCACTCAAAGGAGAAACTTTCGTTCGATCTAAAACGGAAAGCGAAGGACCGACTGATGAAGTCAATCGACAGTCCAGTAGCATGCATGAAGTCAGTACCTAGTATGAGAGGAACGGCCAAGTCTGGGACAACATTGAAGTTCCAGTCCCAAGAGAGGTTATGAATTTTCACGTGGGTTCGGATGCGTTTCACAGGAAATACGCGGCGACCGTCCGCAGACACATAATTTTCCGTACAACCAGAATTACGAAGGTATTTTAATATCATACCATCGACAAAGGATTGATTGATAAAAGAACTACACGACCCGGTGTCTAAGAGAGCATACATGGCGCGCGAGCCGCAAAGAACCTTGGCCCAGGGTGATGATGAAGGAAGTCCCCAAATTTTGCGATGGAAACAGTTATTCGGCACCAACGGCGGGCCATCGCGTTGGTGCGAAGCTAGTTTCCTTGGTTAGAATTGCATTGAGGGCATATGTCGCAATAGACCCCAGTCAATCCACATTGACTGCACTTTATAGAAGACTTCAATCTACAGTTACGGGAAATATGTCCATCTTTTCCACAATTTCAGCATTTGACGGGATTTGCAGCCTTATGGCGAGATACATCACGGCTCAAGAGACCATTGGTAATACGGCCCGAAGAATGAGGCGATTCAAAATGATCAGTAGCCCTGTTAGAATGTCGGACACTGGTTGGCGACCTAGCGAAAGAAAGAGTTTTAGACGAAGTGCAACAAGCTGTATCGGGAAAAGAGCAATCAGCAGGAGGGGGAGGGGGTTGGTACATGTTGTTCAGTTGCAGTGTCGACTCAAATTCACGGCCAACACAGATGATGTCGTCAACACAATTTACTTCTGACCTCTTTATAAACAATTTATATTAAGGAGCTAGGTTGCGGTAGAAGGTACCGTACCGAAAATTTCTGACTTATGAATTCTAATATCCAAGCAATTAAATAGGGTAAGAATACCACTGGCATATTCATCGATGGGTTCATCCCGACCATGAGTTCTCCTAAGTATCTCTTGCTTTAATACGAAGTCCATATCAGATAACTCGAACCTAACCTTAAGATCTTTGACGAAATCAGACCAACATTGAACTTTGTGTTTACTTAATCTGTACCATTTGCTGGCACTATCTTCCAACATATCAGGAATAACAGGTAAAAATAGGTCTAAAGGCATCGAGGTGCATGCTGCTATATCCTCGACCTTTTCTAAAAACTCAATAACAGAGTCATTTTTCCTCCCCGGAAAATTTCAAGTTCCATTTACGGATGATATCAAGAGCAGGGCTAAAATAGGGGGACCTGTCGGTAATTGAATGAGGAATATGATCCATAACTCTCATGTTCGCGGCAGGGATATGTTCATGACCACTATCACGAACCCTGATACCCGTACCGCAAAAATTTGTACTAGCATGAGGTGAAGCACCATTATTAGTTTCATTATTACTCTCTTCTAGTTCAATACCCGGAGGGTAATCGGGTACCTTCTCGCTATCCCTTGAGACAGTATTACTGATTTAATAACCTTTTCCCAAGGAACGGTTTTGAACTAGCTATTCAACTGTGGAAATTCATACCGGTATCGATTAATTCTGTAATTGAAGTGTTTTCTCGCATACTATCTGTAATTCTGGAATTGTTCGTCCTCATTATGTGTTATTCCGACCTGTGGACAGGAAAGAACTAATTTAAAACTCATACATTTATTTGCTAGCGAAAGTTAATTTATTTCTACGATTCCTGATGTGTACTGAACTCTTGCGGTCATCCGCTAAGTTGCACGCTCCTCCCACTGTTGTCTGATCCAATCAGCGTACGGCTACTTCGAGGCAACAAAGCTGGAAGCCTTTATGAGTTGAGTTCGTTGTAAGAGCTGATGGCGAGAGGACGCACTTGGAAATCGACTAACATGTTTGAGCTTGGGAGCAAGTTTGACCCGGGCTAAAGCCTACTATAGAGGGTTTTACACCCTTCTACCATCAATCTTCTATTCATTGACATCGTCCTCGTAGTATTCTTATTTATTTGTTTAGTTATGTGACCTTCGAGATAACTTCTGTGAGTATCTAGCCCTACTAAGCTCTTGGATGTACTCAAGTAAGTACTGGAAGCACCGTAAACTCCATCTTCTGTGATATTGAAAGTATTCTGCGTTTCTTAAGTTCTTCGTGCAACTGTAACCTGTTTATTGTGCTTGGAAATTCACATAATTATGACGCCTACTGTATGTTTAATCCGTTTGAATGAAACGATAATATGGACGAAAAAGTATCTCAGAAAATTCTAAAAATTGAACTTTGTGTGTTGGTAAAAGCTGGGTGTAAATTTATGGAATTGTTTTCACCAGTGAAATAGGCTTAATCTGTGTATCTGAAATACCACTAATCGGCATAGGGTAGCTTTAATCTAAAGGGGTTGAACATGAGCACGAAATTCTAATTCGCTTTAATCCTGTTGGGCCTTAAATTCTTCTCGGGATAATTCTTATTTTTCTGGTATTTCTTTTCTGTTTGGGTGGGTTGATTTTCTTTTGTTCTATTTGCCTAATCCTTTGTTGCTGCCATATCCCACCACTGGCTCTTTACTGTTTGTTTATATTGTGGTTGCCATGGTAATGTGAAGCCCGTTTATTATTATTATTATTAATATTATTATTATTATTATTATTTTATTCATATTGAGTGTAGGCGTGGTTCGGTTGATGTATTGTTGGTCGTGTAATGAATTTTCTCTCCAATTCTTGCTTCTGGGAAGTTATCGTCGTGTGCCTTCACTCATAATTACTTAATTTCTGCTTATATTGAGTTTCCTGTTCTGGGGTTTTAATCTTCCGAAATTAATATTTTTGAAAAAGATTTTCATGCTGATGTGAGATCCTTCTTGCACTTGACACCTTCCTTATTGATGTTATTTCAAGGCTACTATTTAATTTAAATTTTGGAATCTTTGGTTCAATTAATTTTCAAAAGCGGATCCGCAATTTGTTATCATTCTCTTACTCTGATAAGTTATAACGTTTATTTTCTTGTTAATTTATTTTCTTTAGGACGATGTTGTTGGTTTTTCATAAATTTTAATATGTTCTTAATGTAAGTGGTGTTCTTTCTTTTAATCTTGGTGTTCTCATGTCCAGTACAGTGGTTAATTTAATTATCCACGGTTTGTTGTGACACTACTCCACTTGATAAGGTAAGTTTCCTTGCTTTCTTGTTGTTTGTGTGGAGTGTATAGTGTCTGATTGTGCTTCCACTTATTCCTTATGAACTGAGGCAGTAGTGTAACTGCTAGTTCGTACCTTGCGCTGACCCTTGTGGTTTTAGTTGTGGTGTTTGACTATGTAACGGCACACCCTACAAGCGTGCTTATGCATATCGTTTTCCATAATTTACAGATACAATACGCAAGACCAAACAAAGGAATAATTCAAAAGATCTCGTAAATCGGGAATGAAAGTACAACAACACTGCATAAGATACAGTCAAATGTGCGTACGTGGAAAACAATGTCGATAATGGAAGGGCAAGCATCGCACATAACAACATACAGTCACATCTTTACGTATTTTCAGGGGGTTTGACGAGTCCAGCTCTGCTTCACCAAAAATCACTCTTCTGGTGAAACATTTTGACCAAACCACTCTCTGCCTACCAATTGAACTGACACTAAGAATACGATGAAGGCCCAGTGCAGTGGATTTGGTCAAAACTAGCGAAGAGCAAACAGCTAGGAACTAGACTCGGTCCTCTTACAGATAAAAGAAACATATAAGAGACGCAAAGAAATTAAAAAGACATAACGGTGATAACGGTAAGAACATAAATTTATTATGGAGAGAAAATCAAAAGAAAATAGTATAAGTAAAACAAGGGGGCCAAAAATGAAATGGGTAATGTAAATAATATGTGGCCCGTGATTAAAATACACCAAACTCAATTGTAAAAGTACTTTCACAAACGCTTACCTTCGTAAAGGACGTGAAGCAAAGTTTAGCATAAAGATATGGCATCTATATAAATTAGCTGAAGCATATGCATTTAGACGGTACAAAATATTTCTTTATAGCACGTCAGGTCAAGGCAGTCATAAGATTAGAGAGTAATAGCCTCACATCATAACGTACTCTCATTCGATTCCACCGTCAAGGCATCAACACTCTCAACAATAAAAATCACATCCCCCGAGAATACAATAACATTAAGTCAAAGGAGCATAAAATGGAGAATAGAGAAGGGTGCACCGAGCTCTTAAAATTCAACCAGAGAGAAAAGCAAAAGGGGCGGTTACCATAATTTCACGCAACACAACAAGAAAATATGGAAAGGCAACCCTCAAGGAATAAAATATATTAAACTAGAAAATACGTAAGGAAAGCCAATGATGGCGATATGAAACGATCAATAAAAAGGTAAATTAAGCACAAAAGGTATCACGAATCAAAAGTCGGAACCACCCACGCACACACAGAGACCAAGAGGTTAGGTTGTCGCAAATAAAGGGACGCATAAGAGCGTCATCGTACAGTACATAATAAATAAACAACTGCTCTCGAGCTCGGACCGTATGAACCAGAAAGTGGCCCATCAAAAGAGACAGAGTATCTCCAACACCAAAACACACAGAAGCAGGCAAATCGCGTAAATAGCTGGAATTCATACCAGATCAATGAAATGGATATGAATTATATAGAACACGCGATAAAATAATACGACATGAGCTCAAGCGGAATGTTAATGAAGCGACATGGGTAAAAGGTCTCGGAAGCACACAGCAAACAATCTCACACACACACCATGAATCCGTGTTACCTTCTATTCTCAAAATAAACATAGTGGATCAGTAAAAGAAAATCAAGGTTAGCACACGAATAAATCAGGAAAACACGTAATGCGGGAAGCCTTTCTAACCCAACTAAAAGGAGATTGAAGAACAATACATACCTCGATTATATAAGCAAACAGCATACTCAAAAGGTTGAGATGTGTACAAAGACATCTTGTATTGCTTAAAATATCTTTTATAAGCCATAAAGGCGACTTGAAAATCGGATCCTTCCATCTTCTCAAGTCGAAAGATCTCAAAAAAGACCATCTGAAAGATAATCCAAAAAGATGGGGCAAAAAGAAATGCTTTGACCTATCCTATCGTATAAGACGCCATGTGTAGGAATAGAGAAGGATTACATAGTGCTAACGACACATGATGGGAAAGAGTAATAGTTTATAGATACTAGAGTTCGCTAGGAACGTAAAGACGTCAGAAAAAGTAACGTACCATAAAATGATATGGTGCGGTAGATGCATCAGCTACTTTCGCAGAGTACGTAGTTCACCGCACATGTACAGTCCACATCAAAATTATTAGCAGGAGCAGCAGCAGCTTGTCCAGCTGAGCTTAGACCTTCTCGTTTAAACGCAGTACAAATACGTCTGCTTGTAGAACTTCTATATTTCGGTACCTCAGCGTCTCGTGTTATTCTTACCCTAGCTCAAAGGTCAGTAACAGGTAGGGGATACTGTGGATGTAGGCTTAGCTTAGTGCTCCTGAGGATTACTTCTCAGCCTAACACCTCTGTTTACTTACAAGTAAGGAATACCGTAGATGCAGTCTTAGCTTAATACCTTTGAAAATCGCTTCTTAGCCTAGTCCTCTCCTTGTCTACCTACAGGAAGGGAATACCGTAGATGCAGTCTTAGCTCAATACTCTTACGAAACGCTTCTTAGCCTAGCGCATTTTGTTTACCTACAGGCAAGGGACACCGTAGATGTAAGCTTTTGCTTAGCTCAGCACCCTGCTAAGTACAGGTAGGGGATACCTTGGATGTGATCTTTGCTCAGTACCTTTAAGTACCTACAGGTAAGGAATACCGTAGATGTAGGCTTAGCTCAGTACCCTGCTAAGTGCAGGTAGGGGATACCGTAGATGTAATCTTAGCTCAATACCTTTGAGTACCTACAGGTAAGGAATACCGTAGAACTAGGCTTAGCTCAGCACCCTGCTAAGTACAGTTAGGGGATACCGTAGACGTGATCTTAGCTCAGTACCTTTAATTACCTATAGGCAAGGAATACCGTAGATTTTGGCTTAGCTCAGCACTCTGCTAAGTACAGGTAGGGAATACCATAGTTGCGGCCTTAGCTCGATACCTTTAAGTACCTACAGGCAAGGGATACAGTAGATGTCGGCTTTTTGCTTAGCTTAGTGCCCTCCCGTTTAAGTTCAGAGGTCGAGAATCGCGCGCTGACTTTCCTAGGTTCCATCCGCTGCAGAACACCTAAATTCTGGCACCTCGGCATCAACAGTAGGTTCGATCCCGGCTTAGTGCTTAAATCCGTCAGCCTGCAGAACTCAGCGTAAGGCAGTCGGGAGAACTCTTGTTGCATAAACATTTCGTTCTAACTGTACTGCAGACGTCTGCAACTCTCATATCCGTTTAGTAACAAGCTGCATATTTACTCGGTGCAGCCTATGTCAAGCGCTCACAGTTCTTCATGTGCGTTTACTGTGTGCACGTCCTCTACGTTCTTACTTACCATCTAATAACTGTCTGCTGTGAATATTATTCTTCAGTGTGCAGCCTTCAATTTATGTAAGCCTGAACTGTTGGTTAGTGTTTGCAAAACAACTTCTACGCTGGGTAATAAACATCTTTGAGTTGCATATTTGTAAAGATAACTAGGCTAGCTGACTTACCCTTTCATATCCTATCATCACAAGTGCTTCTGCACCACATTCATATATTTTTGTTCTTTTTATGTACAACAAGAATATTATTGTTCGAGTTACAGGCCTGAACGTGCACCTTATTCATCCGAGTAACAGTTTGCAGCGCGTACATTTTGAGGTATGTTTCGAACTTTTTCTGTCGATCTTGTATGTTTACATTGTTTTAGCATTATAAGATAGGAGAATTAGAAGGCATAGATATAGAAGAGTTTCATCTTGTATTTCTAAACTCACAACAAAGTCCGACCTCTATAGGTTAAAACTTGGTTTCTTCCGAACATTTTTAACAACAAGAGTGCTTCTACTTTGTTAGGTATAGAACATTCATCTCTCTCCGTCTGCTTTTCAAGACTCACGACAATGTCTGCCCTCTATAGATTGAAACTTTGTTTCTTCCGAACATTGCAACTTTAGGCAAATCCCTATTGATAAATAGTTGTTCTCTTCAATCCTTCATGCTGGTTGACTATTTTTAATTGAATTTTCGTTTTTTCTTTGCGACTCGAGGGAAGGATATTGAGTTACTATAGTTTTAACAACAAGAGTGCTTCTACTTTGTTAGGTATAGAACATTCATCTCTCTCTGTCTGCTTTTCAAGACTCACGACAATATCTGACCTCTATAGGTTGAAACTTGGTTTCTTCCGAACATTGCAACTTTAGGCTAATCTCTATTGATAAACGGCTGTTCTCTTTTCAGAACTTGAAGATACGATGTTCCCCTGCTCGCAGTATGGTAGAACGTTCGGAAGACGGGATAGCCTCGCAAGTCATCTAAAAACCAAACATGAGGCTACCGATACGTTACACTGCGAGCAGTGTAACTTAACATTTACAAGACTAGATGCTCTCAAACGACATTTAAAAACAAAACACCCTAGCATAACATCTACTTTATGTGAAGTTTGTGGGGTGTATTTCGCTAACGCGGAGCAATACCATGCTCACTTAGTAGAGGTACATCAGGTATATACTTACGACTATAACCCTCAGGTAGTAGGAAAAAGCATGTAAATACGGATGTAGCTATAGAAAGTTGTAGTCAAAAACCAAGGAAAAATCTAGAAATTCAAACTATTCACTGCGAGCACTGTAACACTGATGTACCATCCTCACATTTTCAGGGACACATACGGAGTAATGCGCATAAACATAATGCCTGTAGAAGTGGTAGTAATACAAACATCGAGGAAATTAATACTGCATTTAAAAGTAGTATTTCTAGTTGCAGAATTCGTGCTAGTCAGAAGTTTCAAAGTACTGAAAACTTTTTAAATGGTGTTCAACCGGATGTACAACAGCTTCTTGACAAAACTTTGTATAATCATAATTTATTTAAAGTTAATTTCGAACTTTTTGCGTTGTATATTAAGAGCACTGATGAATCCGAAATAAATGACATTAAAGCATTTTAATACGAAGAATTTTGTAGTAAGTGAGTCGACTAATTTTGGTGATGTACTTAGGGATGTCTCGAGCATTATTTCAACTAAGAGCGGGGAATTTCAGGAAAAGGAATCAGGGTGGGCTTTAGTTGAAGTTTTGTATCTAGAAGTTAACATCAATAAGTAAAATCCCTTGCGAGATTCATCGTACATCGAGCTGCCGACATGGATTCAGCGAAAAGAAGCTGTTGTAAACATCCAAAACGGTGACGAGGCGTGTTTTGCATGGGCTCTGGTGTCGGCTTTAAATCCTGCGAAATCAAATGTAGCGAATAGAACATCATCGTATCCACACTATTCAACGCAACTAAATTTAGATAGTATAGAATTCCCTATGCAGTTAAAGGACATTAAGTGCTTTGAACAATTAAATAATATTAGCATTAATGTGTATGGTGTAGACAAAGAGTCTGTAGTAGGTCCTCTGTATTATACATGTAATAAGAAGAGTACTCATGTTAACTTATTCTATATCGAAAACACTTTTATTGGATTAAAAATTTGAGTAGTCTTGTTGGTAGTCAGTCTAACCTCAATCAGTGGGCCATTCTGACAAAGAATTAGTCACATGACATTAAGTATTACGGAGATAATATTGCTATATTGCATTGAATTCGACTTTACCCAGTCCATTAATCTTGTTCGATCTCACTCTTATCGATGTTAAACGATAGTTCTCATGATGCTATTTGTGTTGTTTGAATTCCAAGTGCCCATGTGCCTTGTTCCTTGCGCTGATTTATTAAAAATATTTATTTGCCAGTTCTCCTGATATCCTGTATTTCCTGTTTGAGCACACCTCGTGAGTTGGGAGCTGAATTGCTCTATTAGTGTATTTCTATATATTCCCTGTCTCAGTGCATTTAATTGTTATTTTTATTTTCATGTAGTGTTACTGCACCGTTCTGGAGATCCTTTGGTATTGACTGGATGTCCAATGTTGCCTCGGCTGCCCTTAAAAAAATACTTACCGAAGGTATATGAGGTCCTCTTCTGAGGCGCGATCAGTCCCCCGTCGTCGAATAGGGATGCATAGGGATAGTGCTATTAATACCAACTACTCACTATATAAATTATGACACAGACTGATTTCAATTAAAATGTGTATATTAAATTTTTATTGTTAAAATTAAAAAATGTGAAGAAAATTTTATAAAAATGTGAAATAAATTTTGTTAATAGCATGTCATTACATGATGAGACTGTGCAAACAAAATTTTTCTTAATAACACACATGACCACTTCATTAATTAATTTCAAACAAAATATTTATTATTAATTTTTAAATTTTATATCAAATAATAGTTACCAGATTTGTTTATCAAATTCCTTGATATCAGTGTAACTGTACACATTACCAGAAGAGTAGCGTTTATATAAAATAACAGGTGGATCTATAAAATAACAGTAATAATAATAATAATAATAATAATAATAATAATAATAATAATAATAATAATAATAATAATAATACTGATGTGAATGAAATTAATTGTGGCTACCACCAGTTAATCGTCGGAATACTATTTGTCATCTATTGAAATAAAAGGATAATAACAAATATTTCTAAGATATTTAAATAAATAAATATGTTGATTATAATTAACTAAGAAAATTAATGATATCACTGAATATGCATTATAAACTGTTTAAAAGAACTCAGAAATGTCTCCACAATGTATAACAAATGCCTTATTAAATTTTGGAAAGCCAAAATGAAAATGTGATAAAATAGTAACAATGATAATAATAATAATAATAATAATAATAATAATAACTGAAATAATATGACGACAATAGTATAATTGGATGGTTCGGCGGCCACCACCCCCACCGGCTCCCAGAGGCCACCTCCACCGCCACCACAGCCAGAGGCCTCCCAGAGGTCTCCTCCACCACCCGCGGGAAATTTGAATTTGTAAACAAAGCCACGTGCTTTTTGACAGCTATCATCGACAACAACGCATCGCTAACCTCAGTACTGCCATCTTGACGGGCCTAAACCTCAGTAGTGCCAACTTAACCTAACTAGCGCGAGATAAACAAATCCACGTGTTTTTTGACAGCCACGTGCTTTTTTGACAGCTGTCATCCACCATCTTTAATCCATAGAGCACAGTGGTGCCCTCTTTAGCTACTTACCTTTGAAATGTGGTGGCGGATAATTTGAAAAATGCTTTTTGATAGCAGCCATCTTTAATCCAGAGAGCATCGTGCTGCCCTCTTTAGCTAGATACCTGTGGTGGCAGGCAATTCCACGTGACAGCAGCCATCTTTAATCAAGAGGGCAGCGTGCTGCCCTCTTGTGGCGGTGGCAAATTCCACGTGCTTTACAAACTCACGTGCTTTTTTCTGGCAGCTGTCATCCGCCATCTTGCATCACAAACCTCAGTGCTGCGCTCTTTAGCTAGTTAACTTTGAAATGTGGTGACGGCAATTTGAAAAATTCTATGTGCTCTTGTTTGGAAACAAAGCCACGTGCTTTTTGACAGCTGTCATCCACCATCTTTAATCAATAGAGCACTGTGCTGCTATCATGCGGGCAATTTCGTCAGCTGTCATCCACCATCTTTAATCTACAGAGCACCGTGCTGCCCTCTATGTAGTAGCGGCCAATTTGAAAAGTTCTGTTGGCTGTCATCGGCCATCTTTAATCAAGAGAGAACCGTGCTGCCATCTTTAGCTAGATACCTTTGAAATGTGGTGGCGACAATTTGAAAAATTCTATGTGCACTTGTTTAGTAAACAAAGCCACGTGCTTTTTTTGACAGCTGTCATCCACCAACTTTAATCAATAGAGCACCGTGCTGCTCTCTGTAGTAGCAGGCAATTTGAAAAGTTCTGTTAGCTGTCATCCGCCATCTTTAATCAAGAGAGCACCGTGCTGCCATCTTTAGCTAGATACCTTTGAAATGTGGTGGCGGCAAATTGAAAAATTCCACGTGCTCTTGTTTAGTAAACAAACTCACGAGCTTTTTGTCAGCTGTCATCCGCCATCTTTAATCTATAGAGCTCAGTGCTACACTCTTTAGGTACATACCTTTGAAATATGGTGGCGGGTAATTTAAAAAGAAAAATTCTACATCAGCCATCTCTCGACGCTAATTGCACAAGATGGTGGCTATACATCACTCTTTAAAGGTGCTTATGCAAGATGGCCGCTATACATAGGTTCTTATGAGATGCGCTTGGGATGCTTGCGCAAGATGGCGGTTATACAAGGCTCCTTACGAGACGCCCTAGAGATGCTTGCGCAAGATGGCGGTTGCTCTTATGAGGCGGCTTAAGAGTCCTTGCACAAGATGGCTAGAGATGACCTAAGGATGCTTGCGCAAGATGGCTGCTGCTCTTATGAAGAAAGCTAGCTTAGAGGCTAACGTGTCGTGCTAGTTCGATTCATTAAATTTGGGGCGTAAATGCATAATGTTAAATATCTCGAAAACGGTGCATTGTAGAGCAAAACGGACAAAAATTTTCTACCCAATACCTCGGTTCGCAGTATGGGGAACATGATATCATAAGAAAAACATAGTCTAACGATGAGATCAACGGTTCGGTTCTAATTTAGGCCCTTTGGCATTAGCTCTGTTTCAGCTTGTAAAGAAGCAAGTCTTCGTAACATGATCAGGTCTAGCTATGGTAGAGAGTGTAACGTACCGTGCAGGTTCGATTCATTACATTTGGGGCTTAAATGCAAAATGTTAAATATCTCGAAAACGGACAAAATTTTTCTACTTGATACCTAGGTTTGCAGTATCAGGAACAAGAAAAACACAGTCTAATGATGAGATCGACGGTTCGATTCCTACTTAGGCCCTTTGGCATTGGCAGCTATCTATTTCTACAAAATGGCGGCTATACATAGCTTCTTATGAGACAGCTTAAGAGCGCTTGCACAAGATGACTGCTGCTCTTATGAGAAGCCCTAGGGGTGCTTGCGGGAGGTAGCAGCGACAAGACGATGACTATACACAGCTGCTTACGATACGGCCAAGAGGTGCTTACACAAGATGGTGGCTGCTCTGATGAAGAAAGCTAGCTTTGCATCGTGCAGGTACTTTTACAGCACTAAACATCATACCTTTGAAATGTGGTGGCGGGATATTTGAAAAATTCGACGTGCTTTTTCATAAGCTGTTAAGGCCTCCTCTTATGTCAAGGCATAGCTCTATCGAACAAGTTTCAACCTGCATATGAATAGCTAGAGTAAGCACGTGCTGCAGTGATGACGTCATTAAGCATGTTTAGACTTGCAAATCACAGAAGGAACGTAACAAGGCTGGAATCGAAAACTGCACTCTATGCCGTTAACTTTATCATGTGACCGGAACATTGATTGAAGTGTTTAGAACACTAAATAAGTAGAACCGAACACTGTACTCGATACAACATGTGTTTAGAACATGTCAGGGGATACCTTTGTTCTAAGAAGATTAGTTTACCGCACATTTCTTGTAGGGCTAATAGGCTAAGGGGCTAATGGGCAAAAGGTCTAATGGGCAAAAGGGCTAAAGGGCTAAAGGGCTAAAGGGCTAAAGGGCTAAAGGAGCATCAACCTCATCGATCGCTATCAGCAAGAACGCTTGTACTTTGTTAAGTGTAGAAAATTAATCTTTATTTGTAAATGGTTTCATGTTCAGAACAAGGAATGGAACCTAGGGGTTACGTCTTACCTAATAAAATCCCCGAGGTGCGATGAGTTACGTTTTTCGAACTAGTGTTTGGAACACTGAACTTTTCAAGATGATAGCAGAGAGGTTAGCAATGTTCTGTTGTTGGATTATAAATTCCGCGCTACAACATGCATAAGGTGGCAGCCTTGAGGTTTACTGCCGTATAGATGACAAGAGTGAGGTTAACAATGTTCCGTTGTTGGATTTTAAATACCGCGCTATAACATGCATAAGGTGGCAGCCTTGAGGTTTACCGCCGTAAAGATGGCAGCAGTGAGGTTAGCGACGCTCTATTGTCCTTCAAAGTGAGGTTAGGGTTCGTCAAGAAGACAGCTGTCAAAAAAGCACGTGGCTATGTTTACCAAACAGGATCACGTGGCTCTGACGTCACGGTCACGTACTATGCTGCCTCAGCATGCAAAGTTCAATGTCTACACCTACGTAGTAAACATTCTGCTATGTTCACAAGATTGTTTACACATAACTATTCTTTACGCTTTAAGTTCGTGCACATAGGCTATGCTAAGATAGCAGCACAAACACATGCGAACTTTGTACATTCTAATGGAATAAGTTTAGTACTGCGTGCATCATGGATACTTGATGTGTACACGCATTTAAATATGGCTGTACTTAATGCTGCTGCTTTGTTTACAAGATTTTTATACATTGCTATTCTTTATGCTTTAAGTTCGTGCACACACAAGCGATAGTCGTACGCTCTGGCAGGAGAAGTTTAGTACGATATTCGATACATACATTACCGATAGGTGATGTGTACACGCTTTAGAACATAGCTCTTCTTTGTGCTTTAAGTTCGTGCACATGGGTTAGGGATACAAAAAGCGATTGCTACATGCTCTAGCGGAAGAAGTCTAGTACGATAGTCGATGCGTGTAAAATCGATAGGTTTTGCTAAGATAGTAGCACACTTACACGATTTTAGCACAATCTAGTGGAAAAAGTTTAGTATGATAGTCGTTTCATGCAAAATCATTAGGTATTGTGTACACGCTTTGAAACAAGGCTATTCTTTGTACTTTAAGTTCATGCGTACAGGTTAAGCTAAGATGGCAGCACAATATAGTGCAAGAAGATAGTACGATATTTGATGCATGCAAAATCGATAGGTGACGTGTACACGCTTTAAAACATGGTTATTCTTCGTACTTTAAGTTCATGCGTATAGGTTAGGCTAAGATAGCAGCACAGTCTAGCGTAAGAAGTTTAGTACGAGAGTCGATGAATGCAAAATCGATAGGTGATGTGTACACGCATTGAAACATAGCTATTCCTTGTACTTTAAGTTCATACGTCTTAGTTATGATAAGATAGCAGCACAATCTACGTGAAGAAGTTTTGTACGAGAGTCGATATATGCAAAATCGATAGTTGATGCGTACACGCTTTGAAACATGACTATTCATTGTACTTTAAGTTCATGGGTATATGTTATGCTAAGATAGCAGCACAATCTAGCGGAAGAAATTTAGTACGATATTTTATGCATGCAAAGTCAATAAGTAATGTGTACACACTTTGAAACATGGCTATTCTTCGTACTTTAAGTTCATGTGTATAAGTTATGCTAAGATAGCAGCACAATCTAGCGGAAGAAGTTTAGTACGATATTTTTTACATCTAAAATCGATAGGTGATGTGTACACACTTTGAAACATGGCTATTCTTTTTACTTTAAGGTCATGCGTATAGGTTACGCTAAGATAGCAGCACAATCTAGCGGAAGGAGTTTAGTACGAGAGTCAATGCATGCAAAATCGATAGGTAATGTGTACACGCTTTGAAACATGGCTATTCTTTGTATCTTAAGGTCATGCGTATAGGATATGCTAAGATAGCAGCACAATCTAGCGGAAGAAGTTTAGTACGAGAGTCGATGCTACTAAAATCGATAGGTAATGTGTACACGCTTTGAAACATAGCTATTCTTTGTACTTTAAGTTCATGCGTCTTAGTTATGCTAAGATAACAGCACAATCTACCTGCAGAAGTTTAGTACGAGAGTCGATCCATGCAAATTCGATAGTTGATGTGTACACGCTTTGAAACATGACTATTCATTGTCCTTTAAGTTCATGGGTATAGGTTATGCTAAGATAGCAGCACAATCTAGCGGAAGAAGTTCAGTACGAGATTCGATGAATGCAAAATCAATAAGTAATGTGTACACGCTTTGAAACATGGCCATTCTTTGTACTTTAAGTTCATGTGTATAAGTTATGCTAAGATAGCAGCACAACCTAGCGGAAGAAGTTTAGTACGATATTTGTTGCATGCAAAGTCGATAGGTATTGTGTACACGCTTTGAAACATGACTATTCATTGTACTTTAAGGTCACGCGTATAGGTTATGCTAAGATAGCAGCACAATCTAGTGGAAGAAGTTTAGTACGAGAGTCGATGCATGCAAAATCGATAGGTAATGTGTACACGCTTTGAAACATGGCTATTCATTGTACTTTAATTTTATGGGTATAGGATATGATAAGATAGCAGCACGATCTAGCGGATGAAGTTTAGTTCGATGGTCGATGCATGTAAAATCGATAGGTGATGTGTACACGCTTTGAAACATGGCAATTCATACTGCTGCTCTGTTCCCAAGACTTTTAAGCATAGCTAATCCTAATGCTGCTCTTAACGACGTCGAGCTAAGGATTGATTACGTGACCGTGACGTCACAGCCACGTGCTCTTGTTTGGTAAACATAGCCAAGTGTTTTTTGACAGCTGTCTTCTTGACGAACCCTAACCTCACTTTGAAGGACAATAGAGCGTCGCTAACCTCACTGCTTCTATCTTTACGGCGGTAAACCTCAAGGCTGCCACCTTATGCATGTTATAGCGCGGAATTTAAAATCCAACAACGGAACATTGTTAACCTCACTCTTGTCATCTTTACGGCAGTAAACCTCAAGGCTGCCACCTTATGCATGTTGTAGCGCGGAATTTATAATCCAACAACAGAACATTGCTAAACTCTCTGCTATCATCTTGAAAAGTTCAGTGTTCCAAACACTAGTTCGAAAAACGTAACTCATCGCACCTCGGGGATTTTATTAGGTAAGACGTAACCCCTAGGTTCCATTCCTTGTTCTGAACATGAAACCATTTACAAATAAAGATTAATTTTCTACACTTAACAAAGTACAAGCGTTTTTGCTGATAGCGATCGATGAGGTTGTTGCTCCTTTAGCCCTTTAGCCCTTTGTCCATTAGCCCTTTTGCCCATTAGCCCCTTAGCCTATTAGCCCTACAAGGAATGAGCGGTAAACTAATCTTCTTAGAACAAAGGTATCCCCTGACATGTTCTGAACACATGTTGTATCGAGTACAGTGTTCGGTTCTACTTATTTAGTGTTCTAAACACTTCAATCAATGTTCCGATCACATGAGAAAGTTAACGGCATAGAATGCAGTTTTCGATTCCAGCCTTGTTACGTTCCTTCTGTGATTTGCAAGTCTAAACATGCTTAATGACGTCATCACTGCAGCACGTGCTTATTCTAGCTATTCATATGCAGGTTAAAACTTGTTCCATAGAGCTATGCCTTGACGTAAGAGCAGGCCTTAACAGCTTATGAAAAAGCACGTCGAATTTTTCAAATTACCCGCCACCACATTTCAAAGGTATGAGGTTTAGTGCTGTAAAAATACCTGCACGATGCAAAGCTAGCTTTCTTCATCAGAGCAGCCACCATCTTGTGTAAGCACCTCTAGGCCGTATCATAAGCAGCTGTGTATAGTCATCGTCTTGTCGCTGCTACCTCCCGCAAGCACCCCTAGGGAGTCTCATAAGAGCAGCAGTCATCCTGTGCAAGCGCTCTTAAGCTGTCTCATAAGAAGCTATGTATAGCCGCCATCTTGTAGAAATAGATAGCTGCCGATGCCAAAGGGCCTAAGTAGGAATCGAACCGTCGATATCATTAGACTGTGTTTTTCTTGTTCCTGATACTGCAAACCTAGGTATCAGGTAGAAAATTTTTTGTCCGTTTTCGAGATATTTAACATTTTGCATTTAAGCCCCAAATTTAATGAATCGAACCTGCACGGTACGTTATACTCTCTACCATAGCTAGACCTGATCATGTTACGAAGACTTGCTTCATTACAAGCTGAAACAGAGCTAATGCCAAAGGACCTAAGTTAGAACCGATCCGTTGATCTCATCATTAGACTATGTTTCTCTTATGATATCATGTTCCCCATACTGCGAACCGAGGTATTGGCAAGAAAAAATTTGTCCGTTTTGCTCTACAATGCACCGTTTTCGAGACATTTAATATTATGCATTTAAGCCCCAAATTTAATGAATCGAACTAGCACGACACGTTAGCCTCTAAGCTAGCTTTCTTTATAAGAGCAGCAGCCATCTTGCGCAAGCACCCTTAAGGCGTCTCATAAGGAGTCGTGTATAGCCGCCATCTTGCGTCCGCCATCTTGCGCAAGCATCCTTAGGGCATCTCTAGCCATCTTGTGCAAGGACCCTTAAGCCGCCTCATAAGAGCAACCGCCATCTTGCGCAAGCATCTCTAGGGAGTCTCATAAGGAGCCTTGTATAACCGCCATCTTGCGCAAGCATCCCAAGGGCATCTCATAAGAACCTATGTATAGCGGCCATCTTGCATAAGCACCTTTAAGGAGTCATGTATAGCCACCATCTTGTGCAATTAGCGTCGAGAGATGGCTGATGTAGAATTTTTTTTTTAAATTATCCGCCACCATATTTCAAAGGTATGTACCTAAAGAGTGTAGCACTGAGCTCTATAGATTAAAGATGGCGGATGACAGCTGACAAAAAGCTCGTGAGTTTGTTTACTAAACAAGAGCACGTGGAATTTTTCAATTTGCCGCCACCACATTTCAAAGGTATCTAGCTAAAGATGGCAGCACGGCGCTCTCTTGATTAAAGATGGCGGATGACAGCTAACAGAACTTTTCAAATTGCCTGCTACTACAGAGAGCAGCACGGTGCTCTATTGATTAACGATGATGGATGACAGCTGTCAAAAAAAGCACGTGGCTTTGTTTACTAAACAAGAGCACATAGAATTTTTCAAATTGCCGCCACCACATTTCAAAGGTATCTAGGTAAAGATGGCAGCACGGTTCTCTCTTGATTAAAGATGGCGGATGACAGCTAACAGAACTTTTCAAATTGCCCGCTACTACATAGAGTTCTGCACAGTGCTCTGTAGATTAAAGATGGCGGATGACAGCTGACGAAATTGCCCGCATGATAGCAGCACAGTGCTCTATTGATTAAAGATGGTGGATGACAGCTGTCGAAAAGCACGTGGCTTTGTTTCCAAACAAGGGCACATGATTTTTCAAATTGCCGTCACCACATTTCAAAGGTAACTAGCTAAAGAGCGCAGCAATGAGGTTTGTGATGCAAGATGGCGGATGACAGCTGTCAGAAAAAAGCACGTGAGTTTGTAAAGCACGTGGAATTTGACGCCGCCACAAGAGGGCAGCACGGTGCCCTCTTGATTAAAGATGGCTGCTGTCACGTGGAATTGCCTGCCACCACAGGTATCTAGCTAAAGAGGGCAGCACGCTGCTCTCTGGATTAAAGATGGCTGCTATCAAAAAGCATTTTTCAAATTATCCGCCACCACATTTCAACGCTAAGTAGCTAAAGAGGGCACCACTGTGCTTTATGGATTAAAGATGGTGGATGACAGCTGTCAAAAAAGCACGTGGATTTGTTTACCGATTCAAATCTCGTGCTAGTTAGGTTAAGTTGGTAGCACTAAGGTTTAGGCCCGTTAAGATGGCAGCACTTCGGATGACAGCTGTGACGTACCACATTTCAAAGGTAAGTAGCTAAAGAGGGCAGCACTGTGCTCTATAGATTAAAGATGGCGGATGTCAGCTGTCAAAAAAGCACATAGCTTTGTTTCCAAACAAGAGCACGTTGAATTTGCCGCCACCACATTTCAAAGGTATCTAGCTAAAGAGGGCAGCACTGTGCTCTGTTGATTAAAGATGGCGGATGACGGCTGTCAAAAAAGCGCGTAAGTTTGTTTCCAAACAAGAGCATGTAGAATTTTTCAAATTGCCGCCACCACATAGAGGGCAGCACGGTGCTCTCTTGATTAAAGATGGCTGCTGTCATGTGGAATTGCCTGCCACCACATTTCAAAAGTATCTAGATAAAGAGGGCAGCACGGTGCTCTCTAGATTAAAGATGGCTGCTGTCGAAAAGCATTTTTCAAATTATCCGCCCCCACATTTCAAAGGTAAGTAGCTAAAGAGTGCACCACTGTGCTCTATAGATTAAAGATAGCGGATTACAGCTGTCAAAAAGCACGTGGATTTGTTTATCTCGCGCTAGTGATGTTAAGTTTGTAGCACTAAGGTTTAGGCCCGTTAAGATGGCAGCACTGCTGATGATAGGTGACGAATTTGCAGCTATTGCGATAAAGAGGGCAGTACAGTGCTCTGTGGTTTAAAGATGGCGGATGGCAGCTGTCAAAATAGCACGTGGTCTTGTTTATCTCACGCTAGTGAGGTGATGTTGGTAGCACTAAGGTTTAGGCCCGCCAAGATGGGAGCACTGCCGATGACAGGTGACGAATTTGCAGCTACTGCGATAAAGTGGGCAGCACAGTGCCCTGTGGTTTAAAGATGGCGGATGACAGCTGTCAAAAAAGCACGTGGCTGTCAAAAAACACGTGGATTTGTTTATCTCGCGCTAGTTAGGTTAAGTTGGTACTACTGAGGTTTAGGCCCGTCAAGATGGCAGTACTGAGGTTAGCGATGCGTTGTTGTCTGTCTAAAAGCACGTGGCTGTCAAAAAACACGTGGCTTTGTTTACCTCGCGCTAGTTAGGTTAAGTTGGCACTACTGAGGTTTAGGCCCCTCAAGATGGCAGTACTGAGGTTAGCGATGCGTTGTTGTCGATGATAGCTGTCAAAAAGCGCGTGGCTTTGTTTACAAATTCAAATTTCCTGCGGGTGGTGGAGGAGACCTCTGGGAGGCCTCTGGTTGCGGTGGTGGTGGAGGAGGCCTCTGGGAGGCCTCTGGCTGTGGTGATGGTGGTGGCCGCCGAATTGTCCAATTATACTACTGACGACTCTCCGTAAATCATAGTCAGAAATGTTATTAATGAATCCCGAAATTCAAAAAAAAAATTACAACTAAACATACTAGAATTTACTGTAACAAATATATTAATTTTTAACTAATTAAATTGCAATCACATTAATTAATTAATTAATTTCGTAGCTGACCATTATAATTCATTTATATTATGACTCCAAATCTTCCAATCCCAAATTATCAAATGAATTGGCAATCGTACTGAAATAATAATATTATTGCAATAATAATAATAATAATAATAATAATAATAATAATAATAATAATAATAATAATAATAATAATAAATGAATATTATTGTGGCTCTCGTTGAATAAATCGTTAAGAATACTAATAATTGTCCACCAAAATCAATGTTGTTGATAACAAAACATTGTATAAATTTACATTAAAAATGTAAATATAAATATTAATATTGATTTAATTAAATTCCCTATTTCCTTATGAAATCCAAAATTGACTCTCTAAAATGATTAATATTATAACTCATTAGGACTTCCAAATAACCTGTGAATTACATTGGTGAGATATTAAATAGTGAGAACCAATAATAATAATAATAATAATAATAATAATAATAATAATAATAATAATAATAATAATAATATTAATAATAATAATAATAATAATATTAATAATAATAATAATAATTTGCTCCAAGCTAAGCTAAAGCTTCTCAAGCATGATGGTAAAACGAAGACATGAAGTTAATACCCCAGGTGGCAACTTTTCAAAGAAATCCATCGTCGCCGACAAGCGACGCATGCATCCCGTTCGGATTCTGGGGGGATGCAACATCATGCTAAAGACGAGTCGGAGCGTCTTGGAAATCCTGAACAGTCACGAAAGATGAAACCCATATCTAAGACTTTTTTGGCAACGTTCAACATAAACAGTTTAATACAAACTGGTAGGATGAAACAGCTGACCAATGCCCTCCATGAAAATAAAATCGTAGTAATGGCTCTGCAAGAAACTCGCTTCACTGACGAAGATACGTTTGAGTCTGAAGGGTATCGGTTCTTCAAGAGCAGATCCCATAAGAGAGTAATGAAAAACACCCCTATCTTCGGTACAGCTTTTGCTGTCAACACCAGAATTCTTAAGTCAGTCTCAAATTTTGAAGCTGTTAATGATAGGTTATGCCTACTATCCCTGCGTTGTGCAAATAAAACATATACGCTAGTCAATGCACATGCTCCAACTAATGAACAAAACAAAAAAGACCTGGAAGGCACAGATAGATTCTGGAACATCCTCGATGCCAGATTAGCGAAAATCCCAAAGCACCACGTCAAGATCATATTGGGTGATTTTAATGCACAGGTAGGACGTGAACGGAAACACGGGAAAGTTGATGGGCTCTACCCAGCACACAAAAGAACCAACAAGAATGGAGAACGCCTCGTTGAACTATGTGATAACCACAACCTCCAACTGATGTCAACACACTTTCGTCACTTACCAAGAAAACAGATGACATGGAGATGCCCAAACAAAACAATAGGAGAATTCCAAATAGACCATGTTGCTATATCTCGAAGACACAGTCCGGAAATCATGAACGTTACCGTGAAAAAGGGAATAAACATAGACTCAGATCACTATGTATCAGTAATCAAGTTTCGGCCAATCCCTCTCAACAAAAATAAGAACGAACCTCCCATAATTCGCTTTGACACAAAAAAACTCAGAGAAAGAGAGAATGAATTCAAAGAACTTGCCCAACCAGTGGGAAAAGACTTCAACAGCACAAGAAAGCAGATGATACAAGCTGCAAAAGGAGTGGCGGAAATCAAGAAGAGGAAGAAGCACACGTGGTGGAACGATAACTGCGAGAAGACCTTAGTGGATCATCTGATTGCCTGGAAAAAGTATTACACCTCTAAAAAAGAAGAAGATTGGAAGATGTACAAAACACAACAAGCACAAACAGCAAAAATAATACGCAGTGAGAAACGCAAGTATGAAAATGAACTACTGGACAAGATTGAGCAAGACTTTCATAGAGGTGAGACCCGTGAATACTTCAGAAATTTTAATAAGAATGTACAAGGATACAAGGCACCTTCCCTTTGCTTTCTAAGGAAAGATAGAACTCTTGCAAGATCAAATGAAGAAAACTGCAAAATCTTAGCTAAGTATTTTAACGACCTTCTAATCTGTGAAAAACCAGCTAACCCCATCAAAACAAACAAACCAGTGAGCCAAAACCTGCCATCTTCTCCACCAAATCGCGATGAAATCAAACGCCACATAAAGAGACTGAAAAATAACAAGGCTCCTGGTGAAGACTTCATGATTGCAGAACTGTGGAAACATGCCCCGGAAGAAGCAATTGACATCCTACACCAAACCATTGTAGATATATGGGAAAAAGAACAACTACCAGAGGATTGGAAGCTAGCCTTCATCCATCCTTTACACAAGAAAGGAAATATAAGAGATGTGAACAATTACTGTGGAATTTCTCTTCTGCCAGTAGCCTACAAGATCCTGTCATTATCCATCCTTGAAAGACTAGAACAGCAAATTGAGCACAAACTCGGGGAATACCAAGCAGGTTTTCGGAAAGGCCGATCAAGTGCAGAACAAATACTTAACCTAAAAACCATAATAAGATACCATATGCTGAGAGGTCGAACCTATGTATCTACATTTGTAGACTTCAGGAAAGATACGACTCCATCGACCGTGATGTGTTGCTTAATATCCTTGCAGAAATGGGAGTCGATGAGAAACTGCTGGCGATAATAAGGGCAACACTAACTAATACCAAATCCAAAGTAAAATTCCAAGGATGTCTCTCTGAACCCTTTGAGATCAAGACAGGCGTTCGACAGGGAGATGGGCTGTCACCTCTTTTGTTCAACTGCGTACTTGAGAAGATAATACAGGAGTAGCGAAAGACGTTAAAAGAAAGAAACCTTTACAAACCCGTAAGGACTGGGACAAAGAAAAATGGAGTGGAAATAGATTGCTTAGCGTTCGCTGATGATATAGCCCTTATGGCAGAAAATTTCGAAAGTGCAACAGAACAGATCAATGTGTTGAAGGAAGTAGCAGAATTAACAGGTTTACAAATTTCCTTTCAAAAGACAGAAGTAATGTCAAATATCAAAGATGATACGGCACAACTAAACACCAAATATGGAATGATAAACCTTGTTAGTAAATTTAAATACCTTGGGGAATGGATTCAGCAAAATGGACTTGACAAAGAGGCTATAGCAGCAAGAATCAAGAAAATGGAAGTCACTTTCCAAACCACCCGCAACATTTACAACAAAAAGTGATTTTCCCTGAACACAAAAATTCGTCACTACAACACTGTCATCAAACCAGTATCGCTGTATGCATCTGAATGCCTTATCCTGTCCGAGAAATGTTAGCTTGCGGATTTAGGGAGGAAAGAAGGAAAGATCTTACACACCATACTTGGTCCAAACTACAAAAATGGCATCTACATTAGAAAATCCAGGCAAGAAATATACTCAAAGATAGAGAAGATCACGGACACAATGCGTAAAGGCAGAGTTCGCTTCTACGGTCATATACGACGGATGATCGACTCTCGATGGACGAAACGTATCTTCAGTATATTTGACCCAAAACCAAAAACGGCAATGCCATGGTACGTTAATGTCAAGAAAGATCTTAAAGAACTGGGCCTACAAGCAGAAGATGCACAAGACCGAAATCTTTTCAGAGCAGCCATCAAGACTTTTGGGACTTTCCGGGACGAAAAACGGGCAACTGGTGCTAAATGGACATAAGAACGTCGTGCTAAACACAGTGAGCTAATGAAGACGATGTGGATCAAGCGAAAGGCGAACAAATGCCAGAATGTAAAGTGAGGCTTATCGTGGTCCCTAGTTGGCCAATTAGCGAAGTTGAATGAATGAATAATATTTTAACCTGACATAGAAATACAGTCACTATTAATCCACCATCCTAATAAACCATAACGTATTCGTATCTATTACCTTAGAACATTCATTTTACCATAATACATACCATTGGTAATCAAAATTTCATTAATAGTGCTTACTGAATTTTTTCACTTATAAAACAATATTTGCCATGATCGATTATAATTCAACGAAATACCTGATTCACTGTGTAAAGGCGTAAAAATCATTCTTCCAAAACAAGTCTTGTGATTTTAATAATAATAATATTGATCTGAAAGAAATTGTTACTGACTTTCCATATGCAATTCATGATTTATAGTACGTTCTTTATAAAGTACAATAAACGTTAAGTTTAAACCATTGAATTCAGTAACATGTAACTCAAGCGACGGACATGGGTTGTTGCTGTATGAGAATCTAAAGCTTTGCTTCACCATGTGTGCGAGTGTATATCCTAGTTAACTTAACTTAATCCGGAGAGAAATATACTCTCCCACTTGAAATAAAATATACTCTAAATTACTCTACTATGTACACCACGCGAGATACACAGCCAGAAACAATAACCTAGTGCATAAATTAGTGCTAATATATACATAAAAGATACATTGACAAATCCTCATATCGTTATCCTCGTACCAAATTATTGGTTTATTTCAGCGTCCAAATGATTATATTTCGCTGAAAATTGACCACAACTCAGAACAATTATTACTGTGGTCCACACACAATAGAATACCCTGACAGTGTAATAAAAATGCACCTAATAATGCTAATAAGGATCGTGGCAAAAATAAAAAATATAATAATAATAATAATAATAATAATAATAATAATAATAATAATAATAATAATAATAATAATAATAATAATAATAATAATAATAATAATTGTACCGGGTGGTACACCTCCACATCGCTAATTCGAACTTTGCGCCAGTTGAAACCCCTCTACTGGAGGAAGCCGGAACTTTATCTACTGTGTTAATTTTCAAGTTTCTCAGAAGATGTCACTACTTGGAAATTTTGAAGTTTCTGAACTGGGTCGTTTTCGATGTATTTTTCTTTTGCCTGTAGTAAGAAGTGTGGACATTCTCTTCTAGATGGCACTACTGAAGAAATACAATTATGCACCCTGGTGCGAAGTGAAAGAACTATGTTTTTGAAGAAATTTGGTGTTCATAAGTTTGTTCTTTGTTAAATTTCTTTCAGTCATTGTTTAAGTTGGCAATATTAACCCTTTCTTTCCCCTTGTTTTGAATTTACCAATCCCGAATTTCTCGAAATAAGTTTCCACCAATAATGTGTTTCTTCTTCATCTTGTGTAGGGGTTTTCTTGGTTAGCCAATAAAATTCTTGTGGGAGGGTGTTATCATTCTTGAAACGCCTCGAACTTTCCGCGAGAGTATATAAACTGCTGATTTTCGGGTCTCCGCGCCACTTCAGTAACATCTATCAGTGCATAAAGTACGTAGCAGGGGGCGGGAAGCGCCTCTTTCTTCGGGCAGCAGTTCAACCACAAGGTAATGGCCGTTTAATAACTTCTTTTCTTGTTAGCTCAGCAGTTTAACTCTCGGGGCAGGTCCGAAGTTTTTCCACCATGTAACTTTTCCCCGAAAATGTAAAGACACTTAGTATCTATTCTATCTTTTAAAATACATATTGGGATAGAGAGTGCTTAACCCTCTCGAGCTCCCACTCATATTGCGTTGAGGTGAACTTATTTTTCACAACCGTTTTCTTCCTTAACGTAATGTAAATTGTTTCCTTCTAAAAGTCGCCTCTTTAGTATGGGATTAGCCCTTGCAGTAACGGCCTAGTGCCAAGTAGGTTTTATATAAAGTGTGTTAGGAGTGCAAGAACGCCTCCTCTCAAGTTGGTATTTTAGAGGCCACGTAATTAACCTTTCCTTACTTAATAGGCCTCAGTAGGTTGGGCATTTTACCCCTGTTTTCATGTCCTTGAAGGACAACTTGAAAGTGGAGTTTGGTGTGGCCTTGGATAGGCTCGTACTTAAGAGCAGATTGCTCTTTCTAAAAATTTTGTTTCCTGCGCGCCTCGAGGAGGTTTTACTGTGTAATTGGGAGCAAGTGCTCCTGGGCATGATAGGGGTCTTCTGCCCCTTTGTTGAATCGTGTATATCGTAAAGTTGGGCTAATTGCTCAAGAATTGTGAGTCCGGGGCTCGAAGCCCAAATCCTGTGAATACTGTAATTGTACATTTGTTACCTTGCTACTCTGTACCTGCCATTCTTGTTATTTCTTGATTTTGCTAAGAAAATATAACCTTGTTAAATTTTATCTTAACTTTAATTTCGTATTCTGAGACCTGTTCACCCCCGCACCTTCTTTCACCTCTGCTAAACCACCAAACCAAGGTAACAATAATAATAATAATAATAATAATAATAATAATAATAATAATAATAATAATAATAATAATAATAATAATAATTATAACCATTTGTGGTGATCAACGAAAGTAGTTCCTACTAGCAAGCCCTAGCAAGCATTCACAATAACTCAATTGGGTGTTCAGTGTTGCGAACATAATATTAAAATTGCACTCAAACGTGTATAACGTCTATCTCAGTACGCGATATTGTGTCACAGTTAAAGTAGTGTAAACATCATTTGGTCCTTTCGAATCATACATTATCTTTGACTGGCTTATTTTCCCACTACATTTCTCATTATGGAGTCATTTCCACTTCAATCTGCATGTATTCATTAACATCTCAGCTATCATGCTGGATACCTTTATTTCCAGTCAAACTACAGAATATGTTCACCATATTTCTTACTTTTTCCTTAGCAAATAACGTCATGTATCACTATATGATCTTAAATATGGACCTTCCAACATCTCAAACATATTACCGTCACCCAATATCGTGCCTATTGCTCAACAGCACTTCAACTACTCGAACCAAAATTAATTGTTAGTACTGTACACCCAACTGTTTAATTATGGTACTTGCCACAACAAAAAAATATATGTATTCTTCACTGTCGACCAACCAGTATTTTTCGACAATAACTCTCATAGATGTGGTTTCATCATTAATTCACTTCATCGTTCATCTACCACGGTGTCTACGTCTGCATTTAACAAATAGAATATAAGTATATATATTATTTATAATAATAATAATGCAAATATACAAAAACCGCCCATTTTAATTACCTCAAAATAAATATATTAGACGATACCAGAGGATGAAACTTTACTTCCAGCCTATTGTTACAGATGGAGGAAATGCCATCCCGAGTCGAACACCAGGCTCTCTCCAAGGCTTACAACCTTGGAAGTAACTTGGTCGATGTAAAACTACACCGACCCCAAACTACAAGTTTTCAACTGCAAAGCATGGAGGAAAATTCAACAGGAAATTGTACCCCAGGTGGTAACCAATCCACCGTCGCCTTGAGTGACGTAAGCAGGCCTTCGGATTCTGGGGAGCCTGCACCTACATGCAAGGAGGTATCGGAGACTCCTAGGAACAAAATCAGCCACAAACACCGAAATTTTTTTGCTACCTTCAATGCCAACTCCCTCTTGAAAGTTGGTAAACTCAAACATCTTACGGATGTCCTCTCCCATCATGAAATCCTAATTACAGCAGTTCAAGAGTCAAGGTTTACTGATGAACATGCGTTTGAATCACAAGGTTATAGAATCTTCAAAGGGAAAACTGGCAAACGTGTGATGAAAACTGTTCCACACCTTGGTACAGGATTTATTGTCAGCAGGAAAATTATTGATTCAGTCACTGACTTCAGCTCTCCTAACAGCAGGGTCTCGATGCTTAGCTTTCGGAGTATGAACAACGTACACACGCTTGTGAACGTACATGCGCCAATCAACCAGGCAAACAAGAAAGACCCAGAAGGAACAGACAAATTCTGGGAGGACCTAGAAGATGTTATATCAAAAATTCCTGACAAACACACAATCATTTTGCTTGGAGACTTCAATGCCCAGATTGGCAAAGAAAGAAAATTCCAAAACATCGTTGGAAACTATCCAGCCCACAAACGAACCAACCGAAATGGGGAAAGGCTTATAGAGCTTTGTAAGGCATTCAATCTTGTTCTTAAGTCAACAGCCTTCAAACATCTACCGAGAAAACAAAAGACATGGATATCACCAAATCCTCACTTGGGAGAATTTCAAATAGATCATGTTGCCATTGCACGAAAAGCAACACAAGAGATCCAAAATGTTAAAGTCCTGAGAAGTGCTAACCTTGACTCAGACCACTATCTATCCAAGATCAAAATTAAGCTTCATCCAAGAAACACCAAGAGAGTTAAGATAAAGAAAACTAGCAAATTTGATACAGAAAAGCTGAAAACTAGCGAAGAATTCACCCAGAAACTTCAGTCTTTGAACACAGAAAATTGGGAACAACTGAAAAATGCCATTGTTGAAACGGCTGAGGAGACAGTATTGCTAAAGAAACCAAAGAAGCATCCGTGGTGGACTCAAGAATGTGATGAAGCCATAACACAAAGACAAATCGCTTGGCAAAGATGGAATTCCCTGAAGAATCCAGAAAGATATGAAGACTTTCTGAAGGCTAGGAAACATGCAGCGAAAGTGATCCGCCAAGTAAAGCGCGCATTTGACAAAATCCAACTGACACAGATCGAGCAGGACTTTAATAAGAATAATACTAGGGATTTCTATAGAACCTTCAAACGCAACCTCACGAAGTACACCCCACCAAGTCTACATTTCCGAGATCACAATGGAAAGGTTGCCTACAACGACAAGGATAACTGCCAAATCTTGGCTAAATATTTTGAATCTCTTCTTAACTGCGAAGAACCAGAATCAGAATTCACCTTTGAAGAATCCAGACATCCCAACCCAGACTCTTCTCCCCCCACAAAAGAGGAAATCAAACAGATAATTACATCATTAAAGAACAACAAAGCACCTGGAGAAGATGCGATAATTGCTGAACTCTGGAAGTCTGCAAGTGAAAAGGCGATCGATAAACTAACTGAGATCATTCGCGAGATCTGGGAAACAGAAAGGATCCCAAATGATTGGAGAGCAGCCCTGATTCATCCCCTACATAAGAAAGGTGAGAAAACAGATGTAAACAACTACCGCGGCATCTCCCTTCTCTCAGTAACATACAAAATTCTTTCCAAAGCCCTTCAAACTCGGGCAGAAGAGCAACTTGATTCACAGTTGGGTGAATACCAAGGAGGCTTTAGAAAAGGACGATCTTGTGCAGAGCAGATCATGAACCTTAAGTCCGTCCTGTCGTACCTAAAATCCAGGAATAGGAATTTTGTAGTTACTTTTGTTGACTTCCAAAAAGCCTATGACTCCATAGATCGACACACTCTCCTCCGCATTCTGAAGGAAATGGGCTTAGACAACAAAACGAGAGCTATCATTCAACAGACCTTAACCAGCACTACGTCCAGGGTGAAATTCAGGGGAGAAATTTCACACGTCTTCGAAATCAAGACTGGTGTTAGGCAAGGGGATGGACTATCACCCCTTCTCTTCAACTGCGTTCTGGAGAAAATCATTCGGGAATGGCGCAAAGAGATGTGCAAGGAAGAGGTTGAGAATGGCCTTAGAATAGGATATAAGAAAGATGATCTTATCATAGACTGCCTAGCTTTTGCAGATGACCTAGCGATCTTTTCTGATTCCCTAGATACTGCTGAAAAACAAATTAACCAACTGAGAATCCAAGCAGCAAAAGCTGGCCTTCAAATCTCTTTCCAAAAAACAGAGTTTATAACCAACATCAAGCCAGCTCCCAGAGAGCTCATTGTGGAACAGGGAAAAATCAAGCAGGTGGAAAAGTTTAAGTACTTAGGTGAGTGGATAGTACCTAACAACTCTGAGAAAGAAGCAATCATGTACAGAATCAACAAGATGGAGATGGCATATCAGCTGACTAGGAATGTCTACAACAAAAGATCAGTGTCCATCAACGCCAAGCTTAGGCATTATTGTTCGGTTGTACGCCCGGAAGCACTGTACGCAGCAGAATGCCTTGCAATGAACAGAAGAGGTCTGATGGAGAAGCTAGAAGCTAAAGAAAGAAAAATCCTGAGAAAGATTCTTGGACCAATCAAAGAAAATGGTGAGTACAGGAGACGACACACCAGCGATCTGTACCAGCATATGGAGAGGATAACGGACACGATTCGGAAAAGGAGGATTAATTTTTATGGCCATATGGCACGCATGAGCACACAGAGACAGACCAATAGGATATTTTCCTACTTTCTTAATAAGAAAACCAAGGGACCCTGGTTTATCGAAGTTGAAAAAGACCTTCAGGAAATAGGAATCACACTCGAAGACATCCAGAAACGTGCTCCTCTCCAGAAAAAGCTCCAGGGATACAAGAGGTTCCAAGAAAGGCCAAAGTTGAAAACAGGCAAGAAGTGGACTGATGAAAGAAAGGAGGCTCACAGAACGAGAATGCGTGAGTACTGGGGAAGAATTAAAGCTCAAGGATGCAAACGGTTGAAATAACGTGGTCCACAGCAGGCCGAAACGAAGAAAGAAAGAAGAAGAATAATAATAATAATAATAATAGCTACACTGATCATGAAACGAATTACCCTAAATATCTGGCTATGTTCTCGGGCCTTCTTACTATATCACAGTCACTCGCATATTTTTTGAACATCTAAATATTTTTATTAAAGAAAAACTTTAGATTCTACTAAAAATATGAGATTGGTACTCACATTATCGGCACCTCAGCGTCACCCGGACTTGAAGCGGTCATGTTGTTTTATAGACTCATGACAGACATATTAATACCATCCTTCATTCTTCCAGTATCCATTATTTGCTTATGTACTAATTATCACCAGTATTAACACATTTGCACACGTTTTCTCTTGATGATAATACTGATATAACAACTTGTTATAACACTCAACACTAAACATTTATAATATATGTACAACACACGCAGTGATCAAATGCCTGGTAACTTAAGCATGATTTACCGTACTGTGCGCTAGTTCAAGTTTGCTTCTGGTGCAGTGAAATCTTTCGCGGTATCTGCACTCCCTGTGTATTTACAAAGCAGCTGTGTAGGGTCTTGCCTCCCCTCGACCTAAATCCATGTAGATAGTGAAAGTGCGTCCTTTCCACACAACGTTCCAACCACCAACTGACTGCTCCTAGTAGCAGGCGAAAATATTCTCCACTCACTTACAGTTCCGTGCCTACTAGAATGTCAACTTTCTTTTACAGACTACCATATTACAGTCATGTTGTACGTGATGTAATTACTGTGCAATTTCAACTCTCACCTCAACAATATGTAGATTGAACATTATAAAATATGTCGATATGTTAACCAGCTCAATAATATGATTACAAACACTTTCCAATTCAGCTTGCACATAAAACTTGATTTTACCTCAATATATTGGTGAATACACTTAACTCAACGCAACTTTACCCGAAGATGGAGCGAAGTTTTAAAACACATCTGGTCACAAGGAGACTCCGGATGCTGACTGACTAGCGGAAAGCTGCTTCGCGGGGATGTGGGCGGAAGAATACTAATTTTGACATCTAAAAATCCCAACTAAAATAGTGCTAGGGTAGCTCCGAAATAAAATTTCTCAAAAATGAAATGCCTTGCACACAAAATTTCCATAATTGCTTGTTACCACCATGATGCATCGCGATTTTAGAACTGTTCATAATTTCTCTCACAGTATAGTTGGCGTCAGCTGGACTATATCTCATCCTGCGCTCCCGAACCAAGCTGCACGCTGGCAAGGGATTCCTACTCTTGTTGCCACCCAACATCTGAGTACGCACATGTTTTAACTTATTTCTAATAAGCCAATAAGTTGGTCAAGAATTATTTCAGTAGACATTGACATCCTATTGTGACACAATCTTCATTAATTATTGGCCTGGATTAATACTGAGCTACATACAACTTTGTCGCGCTACTTTTAAAAATATTTGAATTCCGTGATCTGATTGGAGCACACATTACGTTATTCAACTGTATGGACGGGTCTATTCCAAATCAAGGGAGTTCAGGTAGTTACAACCTTGATTTTCTGTCTCTCTCATTCCCAGTATTTTTCCATTACTGCTGCGCAATTTCCAAAGCTGACGCAATAGCAGGTGTTCCAGAGATATCAATTTATTTTTAGAGAAGAAAGGAAGCGTGGGCTTCTGCTAAAGCTTTGTTCTCACGCACTGGCTACTAGAAAATTCTAATGGTGTCCTTTGTCCTGACGTATCAGACTGTTACTATTAGTTATTAAATATAATTAATAAAATCAGCCAATCAGACTCATCTGATGGGTGCAGTACCTGGATACTGATATGATACCCATATCTTGCGTACGTTGTGCTCTGCTGCCTGGTTTTTGAAGATATTTACTATTTGTTATAATGAGCTTTGTGTTAATGTGTCATTCATTTCGAGGTAAAGCTACTTCGTGGTGAGAGGTTATGGTTGAGGTTATGCTCTCAATAACATAGTATGCCTCATGAACTAGGGGTATCACATCATGATTTACAACATAGTAAGAACTTCAAAATAAGAATATATCAATCATTATAATGTAGTGGGAAGGGAAATAGTAGAACTGCATTGTAATCGTCATAGTAGGTGAGGGGTTGTGGGTAAGATGGGAGGATGGTGGGGTGGTGATGCGATAGGATGGGGGAAGCAGTTGTGATGAGCAAAACCGGATGTGCGTCACTACTGCATAATTTACTTCTCAGAACTATCTGTTGATGATAATAGTAAGGTAAGGTAAGAGCTATCTCTGATTGAGGACTGAAGCTCCAAGGGCCATCTGGCTTGGCTCCGAAATTTATTATTGTGTTTCAACTATATCGTATTATTATTTTATAAAGTGTGCAAAAACTTTTGCATTACAAATTCGAATATTTACAGATACTTGTGGATTGTAATTTACAACTTAGAATGTGGTAGCATTCACAGCGTTCATTATAAAATTCACACACACAATCACTGCTGGGGATGCCATACTTCTTATTTATGCACAGTTTGGTATGAAACCCGTGCACCGCCATCCTGGTCACCACATGTCTTAATTTCTGGTGTGCTTGTCTCCATTTGGTAGTCATCTCTGCTCTTGATGTATAGCAGTCTTCCCATATTTGATCTTCCTTCTCCTGTCTGTTCCGCAGAGCAGCCTTTACTGTAGGTGTCTTTGGTAACAAATGGCTTAAAGTTAGATCTTCCAACAAAAATGTTTATTTTGCCATACCATAAACTACCGTAGTCGAGACAGCATGTATTTTTTTAAACCCATACGTTTTAAAGAATCTGGTTTTTAAAGCCTCGATATCTTCCAGTTGTTTTACAGTTAGGCGTTCCCAGATGATCTCTATTCCGTATGTTAACTTGGGCAGTATTTTGGTATCGAACAACTTCAAGGCATTTTCCAGGGAGAGAAGCTGTAGATTTTTAATTTTGTTAATAGGGAACATGCATGATCCGGGGTTTTATTTAAAAATATGCTAATCTGATTCAGAACTTCACGCAGAATTCAAAAATGTGATCAGAATGTACAAATAATAACTCCAAACATTATAAAAATCTAAATTAAAGTACGAAAATGTCACGTCACGCAAGTACGCAATCTCATTGGTCTGACGGCATCGTACAGGTTGACTGAATTAGCAGACGAAATAACACATAGTGTGCTGTGAGAAGCAGGATACACTTTGCGTATTTCTATTTTATGTTAGTGTCTGGTTTGGTTAAATTTGAAGTCTATACATTGGATAATAATCTGAGTGGTATATTTTCGACTTAAAATGAATCCTGCGCAGATATTGCGGCAGAAAACTTATGAATGATGTAGAGTTCCGATGAGCAAATGCACATCGCATACCATCCCAAACAAATTGTTTATAAATGTTCCAAGGACGCTAAAACTAGGGAGAAATGGATTTTGGCGAGCCGGAGAAATGCTGGCGATATATCGGAAAAGTCTACAGTTTATTTATTTTTGATCATTTTAACGTAAGGTGAATTTGTTTGAATTTTCAATCACTTTTCCATGTCAGCTGTTCTAGTGGTAACACTTTGAATTTTAATGTGTGATGCTTTAGTTAAATGCTTCATTTACATCTTGGAATATGAAAGTAATAAACAGTGCATTAATTAATGCTGATTATTAAAGTATTCTCCAAACCTAACCTTTGTTTTGGGTGATCCATGTCTAGGTAATAAACCAAAGGGATTATGAACCATATTGACAGCTCTAACTATACCAATTTATCTTGGCATGCGACAGTTATTTATGTCTTTATTAAAGAGCTTACATCTGTAACGAAATTTAGGCTATAGCTAAATACTCTATAATATAAAAGAATGGGAGTGTACGTCACGAAAGAAAACAACGTGAATTTACCAAATGTATATCTCTACACAAAACCAATGCTTGTCTGTTAGGATCTTATAAGTTAACAATGCTCAGTTATAATAATTATCATAATATTAGTGAAATAAATAACATAATTGCACACAGGTGCAAATAGTGATGTTGGTGTTTAAAATATTATCCAACTTAGCCTAAGTTTTAGGGTATACAAGCCAAGTCAATAAACCGAAGGATAAAATACCGGGCGAGTTGGCCGTGCGGTTAGGAGCACGCAGCTGTGAGCTCGCATCCGGGAGATAGCGGGTTCGAACCCCACTGTCGGCAGCCCTGAAGGTGGTTTTCCGTAGTTTCCCATTTCCACACCAGGCAAATACTGGGGCTGTACCTTAATTAAGGCCACGGCCGCTTCCTTCCCCTTCCTAGGCCTTTCCTGACCCATCGTCACCATAAGACCTATCTGTGACTGTGCGATGTAAAGCAAATAGCAAATAGCAAAGAAAAAAGAGGTAAAAGTCACAGTACCCAAAGACATTCCTTTATTGAACGACTAAAATGTCACCAAGACACTTTTCTTGCGTGATGTGCTCAGCTTGTTAAAAGCCAAATGTAATTAATGTTATTGGCATTACGCCAGCTAACTACTTCAACGGTTTTCGGAGACGCCAATGTGCAGGAATTTAGTCCTGCAGGCTGACGTATTTGAGCACATTCAACTACCACCGGACTGAACCAGGATCGAACCTGCCAAGTTGGGGTCAGAAGGCCAGCACCTCAACCGTCTGAACCACTCAGCCCGACTTGTGAAATCTAGATGAAGTCATATTTATCTTTATCTTTATCATGTTTAACTTTTTCCCTCCACCAAGATATTTAATGTCTCTCTTTCATGGGCCCCGGAAGTGGGTGGGCCAGTTGCCACAACCATAAATATATATTTTTTCGGAACGATAGATTATAGACCTACAGTACTATGATCTTTCTTTCTTTCTTTCTTAATCAGTCTATCCTTCAGGTTTGGTTTTTCCCTCGCACTCAACGAGGTATTTCACCTCTACCGCTTCAAGGGCAGTGTCCTGGAGCGTGAGACTGTGGGTATGATGATACCACTGGTGAGGAGGGTCATTACCTCGCCCAGGCGGCTTCACCTGCTATGCTCAACAGGGGCCTTGTTGGAGGATGGGAAGATCGGAAGGGATAGACATGGAAGAGGGAAGGAAACGGCCGTGGCCTTCGGTGCCTGGAGGAGAAGTGGGAAAATACGAGAAACCACTTCGAGGATGGCTGAGGTGGGATTCGAAACCCCTCTACTCAGTTGGCATCCCGATTCTGAGTAGACACCGATCCAGCCCTCGTACTATTTGTTTTCAACTTACATGGCAGAGCCGAGAATCGAAACCGGGTCTCCGGGTGTGGCAGCTAATCACATTAACCACTACACCACAGAGGCGGACTAGTACTATAATGCTACCTATATGTTTATGTTAGTGCTGAAATCCGATTTCTTACTTTACTAATGCTGAAAGCCCGAAAATGTAATGTTATTCTTTAATATGGAAATCAGTCTAGAAGGAAATGTTGAAAGTGATGTGATTTCTATCCAGGTTCGTTGTTATCCTAATACTATGAGTTACAATACATTGCACGTATATAAAAGATGCCACTTACAAACTTGCTTTTTATTCGCGAATTTCTGCGGCCACAAAAGTCACTATTTTTCAAGAATGATGACATCTACAAATGTTAGATTGTCTGACTGCTGTTTTGAACCTTTCTTCTGTCATTTTGAAGTTATTCGCTATCACGAATAATAAACAATCGGCTTTTTGTTACGGCTGATTCACAATGGCTGGTAGGGCTGTATGCGGTACTGGATCGTGACGTCACAGCGCACCGCTTACGTCAGAGGCCGTTTCACTCGCCTTGCGGAAAAGCACATTTGAACACTTTTTAATGGTAGAAAACAAGGCAACTTACCTCATTGTAATACGTTTACGTACTATTTCATTGGTGTACTTTTCAAAAAAAATGTTTTGAAAAGTATGCATGTTCCCTATTGCTTTAACTGACACGATCAGTTTTTCCCTGAGGTGTACTGAGGAAGATTTTGCAGTCATCTGTATTTTAATTCCTAAACATTTGTACATGTTCTTTTTTTTTTAAGCGGTAAACCTTTTTAGAAGATTTCATCGTTCGTGGATAGTCTTCCTGCTTTCCTGAAAATTACTAGCTCCGTTTTGTCGCGATTCATCTGTAGTTTGTTCTTTTCTACCCATTCATCTAAGGAGTCTAGTCCTCTTTGAAGCTCTTCCCTGTTGTTTGCCGCCAGTGCCATTTCGTGTGCATATATATATGAAGTTACAGCTCATGATTCCTTATTAACTGCAGCTACTACATCGTGAGTAAGCAATGGGCTGAGTGGATCATCCTGCAATACTCCATAAGCCTGATTTAATCATTCAGACAGTCCAAAACTGTCGTTGATTCTCACAAAACTTTCCGACAGGATATTTGATATGTGTTTTATTGTCCATGGGTCTTAGTAGAATTTTCGTAGTTTTTCTACTAGTTTCCTGCGGTTAACCATCTGAGAAGCCTTTGAGAAATCTATGAAGATCACATACAACTTTCCTCGTTTTTTACTTATTTCTGCTTGTATTTGTCTTATTAGACATTCGGCTGCCATTCGTGTGGAGAAATCTATTCTGAACCAAATTGCTCTTCTGGAAGATGTTTCTCTATTTTTTGGCCTATCCTCAAGGCTAACAATCTTGTGAGTGTTTTGAAAGCAGCTACTTCAAGTGCTATATCTCGATACGCTTCCGGATTATTTGGGTTTCCTTTGCCTTTGTATAATGTTTTCGCTGTGGAAATGCACCACCCACTTGGTATATTTCCTATCTCTAAACATTTTTTCAACAGGGAAGGCCATGTCTCCGCCATTACGGTGTACGTCTCTTGTAGATGTTCATTGCACAGAGTTCATCCGGCCCTCGTGCTTTCCCTCTCTTTAGCGATCTAGTGACATTATTCAATTCATCATTGGTTAAGTATGGACACGTTTCATTCAAATATGTATCTTCAGTAAAATCTGGTATCGTTTCCTTGTGCGATGAAATGTTACTAAAATGATTTTCCCATCTTTCCATGGGAATAGACATTGCGAATCTCGGCTGCTTTGTTCGTAAGGCTTGGAAATGATCCTTTTCCGCAGCTTTTGCTTGTCCAATAACTTCTATTTCGATGAATTTCGTTTGCATACTATTTATTATTCTTTTGTATTTCTGCCTTTGGCGTTGATATTCCTTGAAGATTTACTCGAATTTTGATGTTTTAAGCCTTATTAAACTGTCTAGAGTGCCTTTTCTTTCCTGGTAGCACTCTGTGTCAAACTACCGTTTTTGCTCTTCTTGGTGTAATCTGAAGAGTTGCTTCCTTAATAATTTCTACTATGATACTATCTGATTCGTCTAAATTAATTTCTGTAGCGAGTAACTGTATACTTACCTGTAGTTCAAATATTTCTTCTGAAGCCCTTGTCTATTTGTATTTATCGTTCATGTTAATTCATGTTCTGCTTACGTTCTGTTGATATCGGAATATGCTTCCTTTTCAATGCCCCATCTATTTTCCATAATTGTTTCTGACAACATGTGGTGAACTCTCTTGTAAATACTAAATCCAGAGTATTCACGCCGTTGAGACATATGTAACTGTACGCATCCTTTTGATTTATTAGATTTACTGCCTCTTCTACAACGAATGCCTGTACTTCTGTTGTTTTCCTTGTTTCCTTGTCTATGGGACAGTTTTAGTCACAACTTAAGATTACTCTTCCTTTAGGAGGGATTACGCTGAAAGCGTGAGATTAAGTGTCTATGATATCTACAGATGTGCAGTCCGGATTAAAGTATGGACTAATTATGAAACATATTTTCTTTTCAACAATCAATAAATCTTCCTCGTTGTATATTATTCTGAAAGGAGATAATTGAGGATTAATTAGGCAACTCACCCATCACATTGGTCCAGCATTTTCTCCACGTCGTGCCATATTATGTATGTTATAGAATTGGTCGATAATTGTCTGATTCATCATATAAGAAATTAATGTCAGGGTACAAATGTCAAACTGGTTAAATGTTACTTAGTAGTGTGAGCAACGTAAGTTCTAAAACAATGGGTGCTGAGTCAGCATTGACCCCTAGTTGAGTAGTAAGGCTATGTCTATTCTGGAATGAGGTCATTGACCCCTAGTTGAGTAGTAAGGCTATGTAGGTTCTAGACCATTGAACGCGGAATAACGTCATAACCTACATACGAGAGCAAGCCTAAACTCACAGACTCCATTCGAGGGGACTATTTGGTCAGGGAATGATCTGGGACGATTTTAACCCTCCTGGGTGAGATAATGACGCCATACGCTTACGTACGAGGGCAACGCTAACCTCACAGGCCACTCTGCAGGAGCCGAATCGAGAGTGACCCTTTGGAGGAACCGAGTCCGAAAGGTCACGGACCACTTTGGACGAGCCGAATCGATCGGGTACCCATGGAGGAGCCCCAAATTGTTTAGGTGACCTGCAGATGAGGTTAAGATGTCATTATGACGTGTTAACCTAACCTTGCGCACGAACGCTAACCTAACCTCACACACAGGCTCCCCATGTAGGAGTCCAATCGGTTAGGTGCCTGGTAGTTGAGATTATGATATGTTAACCTAACCTCGCTATGAGGAATGCCAACCTAGCCTCAGATGGGTTCCGCTTGGATGAGCCGAACTAGTGAGGTGACTTGTAGGTGTAGTTAACACGTGTTTTTACTTAACCTTGGCCACGAACCGTAACCTAACCACACACACGCACTTCGTCGTATCCCCCTTGGAGCAGTGACGGAGCTGTGACGTAATAAGCGCGGGCGATTTAAAAATGCATGCTAATTTTTACATAACCGAACGTGCAGGTCTTCTTCTGACAGAGCCGTGACGTCACAGCGTGGAGAATGACTATCAGACACCAATACAGACATATCAATGCGCTCTCGAGGCGACTTCGTGAGTTACTGTAATCAAAATATTATCAGATCCCGCTAGAGACATAAGAGTTCAGTCTCGTTGCGATTTCGTGAGTTACTGTAAACAAAAAAATATTAGATCCCGCAATAGATATAAACAGGGGGAATAGCTAGTGCTCATGGACATCAGCTTGAGGTACACTCTAACGGCAGTTTGCAAGTTATTTAAAACGGATTACTCTCGCACACACGTGCTCTCTGCCCGTCTCCCCATCGTGTAGTGACGGAGCTGTGACGTAATAAGCGCGGGCGATTTTTAAAGCACCTTATTTTCAATAACGGAACGTACAGGCCTAACCTGACAGAGCTGTGACGTCACAGCGTGGGTGATTTGAAATGCGGACTGCTGGCTAAGGGTGCATGACGTTATAACCTAACATGTGTCTATTCGTTGTTCCGTTTCTCTACTGTGTCTGTTTGGGTTGAGATTAAACTTTAAGATGGATTTTTATAACCGGATGCCCTTCCTGACGTCAGCCTCATCAAGGAAGATAATAAGACGAAATGAATGACATGATATATGATAGCAGTAATGGGGAGGGTAAAATCCGCAAGTGGCATATAGCCTTCTCCTGTCGATCAACATTGAGAGGTCTGCTGAAGGCTTTACGTCTCCATCCGACGGACCAATAACCATCAACAGCGTTATATGCACTCTCTCCATATGAGCACTGCAGAGAGGATAGGAATTTAATCATCCCTGCCAGGCTGAATGGCTCAGACGGTTGAGACGCTGGCCTTCCGTCGCAAACTTTGCAGGTTCGATCATATTTACATGGTGCTGACTGAATCCTTCAGCCTTCTGTAAATTATCAGGACTAGAAGATATTCAGCCTACATATTTTGGAAGAGGGAATCAAATGCACTTAGAAGAACATTTTAAATTTAATGAAATATTTATTGCGAAATTATTTACAAAATTAAACAAACTACTACCGGTTATACTACAGTCTTGGTTATGCTGCGGGCAAGGTATCTGTACTCTTTAACATCTTACTGTGAAGAGGTAGCATGCTTCAAAAATTGTAATTCCCCCTGCAACATTCAAACTAAACAAAACATTTATTGTATACGAAATTTAATTTTCAAAATGTACTATACATGTTACGCTTCACAAAGAAGTTGATGCAGTTCTTTAATGGCATCCATGTGTTTAGTTCCTTTCTGAATCATTATCAGATATGTAAAGAAGGGAAAAAGTTCACCCATACACTGTGTGCAGTTTAAGACCTTCGCAATCGCATTCGATGTGATTTTCACTTCGATGCTTGTAATGTCGCCGACAGCGTCTGCATGAAGCTACATCGGTTGGCATCTTACTGTGGAGACTTAGAAAGTCCCAAAAAGTATATAGTTAAGAAGCAGTGCACGCAGATAAAAATCCTGGTGCTAAACACGGGATCAGATATTTTGGCATCTGATGTAAGGTTCTATGTTTATAGAAAAGCCAAATAGCCTCACTTACTTGAGTGAGGTAAACAAGACGTAGCGTAATAGTTTCGCTCGTAGGCGAAAAGAATGCACATTCACAGTTTGGTTTGTTATTAAGACGATTGTCTGTAACAAAGTAGTATTTTTCTTCTTTCCGTTCCATAATTTACGGTGTTGAAGCACACACTACTGATCATAATGAAGGGCTTTCCTTATTTATAGTCTTGTAAAAATATTCTTTACTGGATGGAGACATCACTCATATGATTAATAAGACAATAGCCTGTTGTGTTACAGGAAATTTTTAGATGCTTCAAATTCTAAACGAATATCGACAGATTATTTTATAGATTCCCCGTGATAAGAGCAGTCTATAACCTTAATCGGTGCTTTATTTTTAAATTCTTCAGGCGAAAGTACTGGTCGATCTTCTCTCTGAAGGTTGTAATTTACAAAACTTGTCATAAAGCAACACACATTTATCTCTCTCAAAATTAATATCTGTTTTTTGTAGGGATACCTAATTCCGTTGAGATATAGTCTAATATTTCTTAATTTACAGTGATCAAACTGTGAGCTATCTTTTTCATGGTTGAATTTACATAGAGTTAGAAACCACAAATAATATACAAAGGATTCACAGTAAGTCGTGACGTTTTAACAGCCCAGCTACGCTTGTTTTAGGTGGTAACACAGGATGCTCATGGAGTTCCCAACTTCGAAAACGTGTAGGTAATGGTGTATCATTTTCTACAATCTTGAGCAATCGAAGTTTTTTCGATCAGATAATCCACCACAATAAACGAAGGAGAATAATTTCGAGTCTAGTGGTGATACTGCTGCTTTAATAGAATTGTAATCACTTCGATCACGGATCAGAATTAGCTCTTGTTTTGCGAAGATTATAATACATCTAAAATCATCAGCAAAGCCAAGTATATGTTTTAATGGTAACATACCAGAAAAAGTACCGTCCTGATTAATTATCCAGTTATTATTAGCTTTCCGACACCATCCCGCCACAAGTAAGATATTACTTTTTTCACCAATATAAGAAGGGTAGAGTTTCATTGTACTTGTAATATCAACATTCTTCGATCTATCCATTTCCATATTATTTACTTCATAACGCGCTTCAGAAAAGGGAACAGCTAGACCATGGTTGTTTATTTGAGATGTGCTTGGTCCACTTCCATCTGCCTTATCTAGGCGTCCTCTCATATAGATGTAGCATTCGTGTGGTAGGTTGTACACATCTTGCTGATTAATCATAAACCGAATTTTATCATTGTTATTGAGCCCGAACTTAAAATGTTGATAAGAATGAAGCTCATTTCGTACTACACCTTCATCAGTTTCTACTGTGTTCATAACGTCTAGCATTCCTTCCATTTTGTTTTAGTAGCGTATAACCTAAATCTAGGAGAATCTGTTTATGGCCATGTGATAACTCGTTGAGTCTCCGGAAACATGCAGTACATCTCCTGAAAATACACCGTGTTTTACAGATTTTTTCGTACTGGTTTAAAATGTTTTAAGCTACGCACGTATGCCGATTTAAATTAATGAACAGATTATGTCTATTGATAACCCTGAGATTGATCCTATTAATGTGGTTTAGAGACACAGGATGATAAGGAACTACTGACGGTTTCTCACGAATAGTAATACCACTTTCCTCTGAAATAAGGAAGTCGTGCTGGACGTGTGAAATTTGTTGATGACTATAGAAGTCTGTAATAATATCACAAGTGGTGTTTACATGATGATCATCGAAGTGTGTTATAGGTTGATCAGACTCATAACGTACGTTCGGAATGAGCTCTCTTGGTGAAAATCCAAGTAATGGTCCTATCGAATCAGGTTGTGATTTGAAGTCAATCGTGCATGGAGCCTCAATAACAAATTTATATGTGACGTTGCTCAAAGTAATTGAGAAATTGTAAATATTTTTATTAAAACTCTCATTACTAAACTGTCCAATTAACGTACTTTCCATACTTTGAATGTAGTCATGAATATCGTCTTCTGGATAACTGCCTAATGGTAGCGTTAGCACATACTCGTCGTAATAAAACTCGTTTACGCTGTCACACACAGTATAGATTTTATTGTAGCTCTCAAACGACACAAGTCCAAGACTACGTAGCTGACGACCAAGTTCGATCGGTGGATTACAGTAGGTGGTTGTTTAAGGTCCTTCTCCGTGTACAGCGAACTGTTTTACACCGCTGTTCATCACGTGAACACTGATACTCTTTTTCTACTCGCTGGGTTTGATATAAGAACGTAAAACATAATCGTCCGCATATGCGCGTGTTGTATTTCTGCACACGGTTTACATTGTAAACAGTGTCTGCACTGCTTCGGATATAACGTATGAGCTGAAATGGAGGAGGTAAGTCTCCATACATATCGAAATAGCATACTTGAGATTTACGTTTTACGTAGGCAACGTAATGAGTTCCAGGTCCGCTACTGTTGTCTAAGTTACTTACAGCACTCTGTCGTTCACGTGGGCATGCTGGTAGTTGATCGCTCATATACACACACCACGAAAATAATGAATTCGTAGTTGTTTAGCAAACATAATACTTCATCATGCGTCAGAACTCGATGTGGCAGTGCATTCAGTAGACGTTTTTCGGAGAAATGTAGATGCCAAGCCCTTTTTTGTATGGTGCTGGCTCCATGTGTAGACCTTTGTCTCGTAATGCAGTTGTCTCCATTGTCTTATTATTATGTTCACTCTCTTCAAACTGACGCTTTGCTTCTTGTATAGCCCTAAAAATTCTTGCTATAGCACTAGCGCCACCCAGCAAAGTCCCTAAAACTGCTAGTCCAGCAAAGAGCGCAGGAAGAAATCCTCCTCGTAACAGTACAGGAATAATTCATGCACGTTAACAAAACATTGCTCTGCACTTTGGAGGAATTCTCGACCTTGCTGCGCGTAGTGCCTTAATAAAGGCTACTCGCGGATTGTACTCCCCTCGAGTAGCTTTTCATGCAGCCTTAACAAGTTCTTTTCAGTCAACAGTTTTAGTTTTCTTATTCATAACGTTTGGATATCGTTGTTTCACCATTCTGTACACAACTTTACTCGTCAAGAGCGATTTATGAACTGACAGTTACTTGTCTTTTCCTTTCATGAATATATATTGCTATGGGCTACACTGTTATTATTTATTTTCCAGGAAGATTATAATGTAGAAAGTCCTGTTAGTGACATACTGCCACATCCCTTACCTAGTTCTAGTACAACTACACAAAGACGTCATGGAACGTTGTTTCCTTTTACTATTCGATGTATTATAACTTTCTCGCTGGGATATCGGAAGACAAATCTTTTACTCACACTCATTACCCCTATAATGGCATACGCTTCCAGAATATTTACGTTATCGCAAAGTCATTCTATCAACCACTGTACACTATTCTACAAATTGTAATCCAGATCTGATTAAAGGAGGTTTGAAATGTTTTGAATTTAATGCACATGAGTATGCACCACCATCCGATGATGTACTTCCCAATTCTCTTACGATCTTTGACAATGCCACTACAGAACAGCAAAACTTTATTGGTGCATACTTTAGTATGGGACGACATAAATACACTGACTGACAGAGCAAATGCAACACCAAGGAGGAGTGGTTCGAAAGGGATGAAAGTTGGGGAAAAAACAGAGACGGCACGGACGAATAATTGAAGTTTATTTCAAAACCGATATGCAGGTTACACAATGCGCACGGCATCGACTCAGTAGGATGTAGGACCACCGCGAGCGGCGATGCACGCAGAAACACGTCGAGGTACAGAGTCAATAAGAGTGCGGATGGTGTCCTGAGGGATGGTTCTCCATTCTCTGTCAACCATTTGCCACAGTTGGTCGTCCGTACGAGGCTGGGGCAGAGTTTGCAAACGGCGTCCAATGATATCCCACACGTGTTCGATTGGTGAGAGATCCGGAGAGTACGCTGGCCACGGAAGCATCTGTACACCTCGTAGAGCCTGTTGGGAGATGCGAGCAGTGTGTGGGCGGCCATTGTCCTGCTGAAACAGAGCATTGGGCAGCGCCTGAAGGTACGGGAGTGCCACCGGCCGCAGCATATGCTGCACGTAGCGGTGGGCATTTAACGTGCCTTGAATACGCACTAGAGGTGACATTGAATCATACGCAATAGCGCCCCAAACCATGATGCCGCGTTGTCTAGCGGTAAGGCGCTCCACAGTTACGGCCGGATTTGACCTTTCTCCACGCCGACGCCACACGCGTCTGCGGTGACTATCACTGACAGAACAGAAGCGTGACTCATCGGAGAACACGACGTTCCGCCATTCCCTCATCCAAGTCGCTCTAGCCCGGCACCATGCCAGGCGTGCACGTCTATGCTGTGGAGTCAATGGTAGTCTTCTGAGCGGACGCTGGGAGTGCAGGCCTCCTTCAACCAATCGACGGGAATTTGTTCTGGTCGATATTGGAACAGCCAGGGTGCCTTGCACATGCTGAAGAATGGCGGTTGACGTGGGGTGCGGGGCTGCCACCGCTTGGCGGCGGATGCGCCAATCCTCGCGTGCTGACGTCACTCGGGCTGCGCCTGGACCCCTCGCACGTGCCACATGTCCCTGCGCCAACCATCTTCGCCACAGGCGCTGCATCGTGGACACATCCCTATGGGTATCGGCTGCGATTTGACGAAGCGACCAACCTGCCCTTCTTAGCCCGATCACCATACCCCTCGTAAAGTCGTCTGTCTGCTGGAAATGCCTCCGTTGACGGCGGCCTGGTATTCTTAGCTATACACGTGTCCTGTGGCACACGACAACACGTTCTACAATGACTGTCGGCTGAGAAATCACGGTACGAAGTGGGCCATTCGCCAACGCCGTGTCCCATTTATCGTTCGCTACGTGCGCAGCACAGCGGCGCATTTCACATCATGAGCATACCTCAGTGACGTCAGTCTACCCTGCAATTGGCATAAAGTTCTCACCACTCCTTCTTGGTGTTGCATTTGTTCTGTCAGTCAGTGTATGTAGATTGCATCTATTTCTGTCAAACCTATTCTCGTCTATCTAAGCGGTTGGTACGCTACAACACAAATATTATTGTGCTTTTTCGGCAAGATGAGCGCAACATGCGACGTGTACATGATGATGATGTTAACATTGATATGACAGCCAATGACTTTAACCGTATGTGTGCTACATGCTGGCCATCGCATCGTTACGGATTATTAGTTATTGATAAAGAAAATGATGTTCATGATGGACTATCGCCTGGATTTTGATCATTTTATATGCATCAACACAGAGTTACACACTCCACTTGATCAAAAACCGCTATCGTGACAACATCCAGAAAAGAGATTACACAGCATATAATCCGTGCTCGAAACAATATTCGACGAAAATAAATAGAGCTTAAACTTATTAAAGCAGACACTGATTTAATTTTTAAAATGAAACTAGGTACACCACTGAAAGAAATGTTTATTTCTACTTCATTGGCCAAGTCTACTACAAGTTCTGTTTCTATGCAAACATCTCATGATAGAGAGAAGCAAGAACAAGGAATGCCTGAAGAACAAGAAGAAGTGAAGCAGGATGAGGAAGATGAGGAGCAGGATAGAAAAGAAGAAGAGGATGGGGAAGATGAACTTAAGGATACTTCACCAACAAAGCGAGATGTTTGCCTTACTGCTGAAACACCTACTATATCAACACAAGATTTACCTCATTTGTCTGAGGTTATGATCACACCAGAGTATCGTAATCAGTTTAAGACTTTTGTCCAAATTACGCATGCATCTCATTTTTCTACTTATATAGAAATAATATTTGCAGGACAAACTGACACAACCTACGGTATTCGCTATGAAGACGACTGTTTCTGGATACGTAATGCTAATGTTAATATTAATGCCAAGAGTCTCATCGTAAAAATTGCTGCCTATAAACCTACTAGAGGTCTCTTAGAACTTCTCTTCTCACGAATAACTCACAAGGACATAATTTCACTAGATGATCTTAAAAATATAAAGCAATACTTTTTGCTACTGACGCAACAAGACGTAATTACAAGAGGACAGGAGCAGTAAATGCAAATAAGTGTCGCAATTGTCGAGAGTAAATTTCTAAGCGACTGCACGTAGTCTGAATGTTATTTACACGTCATTGTTGCCGTATGTGGACGTAATATATTGGAATGACGCTAACTTGCTCGTAGAATTTATTCACAATATGGTGACACAGGATTTCTAGAAATAGAGAGAGAATTACGTCATGCGGGTATTTTTCAGTAATGGCTCGTTAAGTTAAGGCCTCACCCGTAACGACATGTATCGCACACGAGTTACATAAATCATATCGTCGCACCTAATATCGCACAAGCGTTATTACACGCCGAAAAGTCTGGCAAGCAGACTTAGCTGAAATGATTCCATATGCCTTTAGCAATGAGGGGTATAAGTATCTACTTACTGTCATCGACGTGTACTCTGAGTTTTCTTTCGCACAACCTGTGCGTTCTAATACAGTATCTCAAGTAAAAGACCCATTGAACATATTGTTGAACAATCGAAACGCTGTCAAAGGCTTCTTCAAGTAAAGAGCTTTATCACAACGATTTTTCTTCTTACCTCAGGTTACTTGGCATTCATCACTACTCTACGTACTGCAATCTCAAGGCAAGTGTTGGAGAACGGATTAATCATACACTCAGACAATGATATAGTGAGAATTTACAGCACAAGTTTCTTATCGTTGGAATCACGTGCTACCTAGGCTCGTGTCTACCTACAACGATACAACTCATCGCACTATCGGCAAAAAGCCACGTTTCGTTACTAAGAACACACCACGCTTAGGTGCTATTAATCTTGTATTCAAAACGGCTGACACGTCCCGTTATCGCTTTATAAAATGTGATTTAGTTCGCATCAGTAAACACAAGTATATCTCTCCAAAAGGACACACACCTAACAGGAGCACAGAAATTTTTCAAATCAGGAGCTTACTAATCAAGTTACATACTTACTTCGTGACCTCAGAGGACAGCCTAATGAAGGAGGATCGAAGAACTGCAGAAAACAAAATACCCGATAACTATTTAATCGAACGTTTTATTCGTCGCTGTAGAAATTAACTGTATGTCAAATGGCTTGGTTTTATAGCAACTTGAATTCATGGATGATTAAAGAGGATGTACTTTAAAACTTGCGTTTGTTATTCCGGGAAGTCTACCTCTGCTTTGATCTACTACATAAGACAAGTTTATATTTGCAAGTCATCACTATTACAACTAGTTAATTTAGGATTATTATTGTGACCTTTCACGAAGCTCTCAGTTCAGGGTTCTTGATGTTAAGGTTGCGCCTCGGCCAGTGTCACGCGGAGATATGTTGGTTCGACTGACGTGAGAAGACTAATACTAATTGCTAGCCTAATCTAGGTTATCATCATGACGTTCCTTGTACTATAAAAATCGAGAACACAGAAAATATAACTTTCACGGAAGAATTTTCCGTTTAATGACCAGAAATTATTTTAAATAATAGCTACAAAATTAATAAAAATGAAAACAACACAAATGGATACTAGAAGTGATTGAATGTTACGTTCGTTAAATAAAAAGAAAATGTCTAACTTCTGGCTCTTGTAAATATTGTTCTCATACATCAGTGATAGTATTGATTTAATCGGAAAAATCAAAGGAAAATCAATATCTCAATGCTGAAGGCTTTAAAGTGAAATGAGTCCATCATTCGCCACATTTATCTTCAAACTGATGGTTAGAAATCGTTAATTCTTGTTGACTTGGCACGCCTATTCTGACTCAAACAAAATGCCTCAACATCCCTTAATTTGTTGAAAATCTACCTAACAAATTGAACGCACCGGTGACCTATGTTAACTGTTATCATACCGGTCAAGAAAATGTTCAAATAGCATGTCAACATCGTAATCCATCAATCAATAACATTGAGCAAATAAGAAATGAACTCGATCTCTTCTGGGCTCCACCGGCATCTGCACCTAAATAACGGACACTTGAAAACACAATCATCACCAACTACAATAATTTCAAAACTACGATGATTCTGCAACTTTGGTGTCCTCCGCGAGTTCAACCTATAAAGCTACATCAGCTCTAAGCGTCAAGTTCAATGGTCTACAAAAGAAATCCAGCTAGCAAGAGGAATTAATTTACTCACCATATATAAATGAAGATCATATACACCCTTTTGTGACATGGTTCTCAACTATGTGGTATTATTAATTCGTGCAGATCTTATGTCAATCCAATATTGTGCGCAACTATCAATGCTGTACTTAATTAATATAATTTAGACGATCATAGTATCAGTGTTCTCGAAATACCTTGAAATATCATTGTAAATACCCCTTCATGCCTAAGTAATTACCATTCATTATAGCAATATCGAATCCACACGCATAACTAAATCAATTCCTACCACAATAAATCTCACCAGGACCTCTACGTCGTATCATTCTATAAAATGCATAATCCCAATGACACATTCACAACAATTCATATAGTACCAACCATTTACATATTTCGACGGTCCTTTCAATAAACACTTCATCACATGACACATATGTCATGCTCAACGAATTCTCATTTAATTAGGAAAATATACTCAGGATCTTCACATTACGAAGTCTACTAATCTCATCGCCATGTTCAAGCAATATTATCATAATAACATCACAATATCTTTCCCGAACACTGTGCTCAACATAAGAATATAATCGCTGATGACTCTAAATTAAGCACATTTATGATTGCCGATTCCTTTTAATATACATTCGAGGCACGAATTGGACTGAAATATCTTCATAATGACACTACTTCAACACGAATATTATCCATGCCTAAGTCTATCTGTATAACCTTGTTGGCGATCGCTTAGATTCCCACGACATAGTATACGATATATCACAACTCAGAATCATTTACGATACAATTCACAACACTCATCCATCGTAAAGCAATGATTGACAAGTAGAACGGTCGCCTTCAAGTTGTATAATTTGGCATGTCACAAACTGACATAATGAAAAACATACTACTCTACTTTGAAAAGCGGCTACATAGCGGGATAGTAAGACATTGACTTTGAGTACTCATCCTTCGTTGGCTTCGTGAAGATGACACCTCTCATCCTCTAGTATTTGTTTCAACCATTGGTGTTCATCCCAGTTCTCGTCAGGTCTGTGGAGATCCTATTGTAATTTAACTGGACATGCTGGAATTCATAAACATCCCATAATCGTATCCAACGGTTTCTGGCCTCATGTTACCTGAAACTTATAATTATTTGTTAGAGTAGGGTTACATGCATTAATATTATTTACAATATTCGTATACAACACTTGCCTCGATATTCTGAGAAAACAAAATACGCATTTTGTTGTACAACGGCTATTCTTATTAAAACCTGTCAATATTGTATTGTGATCTAGCTTTTCGTCTGATCTCTTTCGCTACGTGTGCAACAGCCCTAATCTTCTCTGAGTTTTCAACAGAACTTTAGTCTACTCTTATTTGAAAAAGATGGAATTTGAAAAATTTGAATAAATCTACTAACATATTACAATAATAACAGACGGTTTGCTTTCAAAAGATTTCTCCATATTTCCTAGCTTCCATATGTTTTTGTCGATCAAAACACCTGACTTCTTAATACGGAGTGCTCTTGTATGATCATTTACGTCGGCAAAGGAATTCGTTTTACAGTCTGCCACATAATATTTTGGTTATCAATCGACAATTTCATCACCAGTCTCGATCATCGAATCGTATCGGACTAGATAAGCAGGGTATGGCCCTCAAATACAGATTGAACTTTGCCCCATTAATTCAACCCATTCCATGGCCTCCGATACATTTCTATCATTAATATTCTCGCCATTAATTTACATTTAACGAACATTACTTGAGGAAACTGCAATATTTACTTAATTCTGTATTATGTGCCACAATCTTTTTATTATCCACCATAATTTAACGAGATAGCACGGGGTTCTGAGCTTATTATTTTTGCCGATACCCTCAATCCGTTGCCTGTTGTTCAAATAGTTGAGCTAGTTATTTGGGTTTCTGACACCTGGACGTATAGTACTCGGATATACGATTTCATTGAAATTGATTTCACCATAAACTTACAATGTCTTCACCAACTCCAATCTGACATTCATTGGAAGGTTATAATATAAAACATCAAACAACACGTGCTTTGCGTTTCACTAATTGCATTTATTTGTAAATCTGTCCTGCCCTTTCTTAGATAGATTATTTGTACTGCCTTCGCTGTTTAATGCCACCATCCACTAACAGTTATAATTTCATTGCACTGGCAACGACAAGTGCTGCTATATTCTGAGCAACTGTAGCATTAGATGGCGTCAAACGCTGCATAGCCTTTAAGAACCATATTTTCATCAGCTACTCGTCTTTGTTGAGGTTTGTTTTGAGGATAAGCAATGTCATGCCCCTTGCAGGCAGCATACCCGGATAACCACCTGCTTAGCGGACGTCAAGTCGCGTTCCAGGGCAACTGTACTGGTAACTAGGAAGATTAAGCTCAATAGGAAGAAGATCAATCCACTTATTGATGAGTCCATGCAGAGCATGCTTCCTCACGTTTCTCCGACCAAGTTTCTCCACCTTTTTCGGCGTCAGCTTGCTTGCAATTTTTGCAGCCATATAAGTGTTTATAAGCGAAGACAACTCGTTAGTTTTAAGTCCGTGATACAGTTTAGTGAGTTGACATGTACGGCACTGTCTCACTGAACGTCTCATAGCTAAACTCACTTGTTCATGATGTAAACTACACGATTGAAGCACTGACAAAACAGGTTCCTGGAGTCCACTCACGAGGCACCTTATCGCATATCTTCTTTACATCATTCGCAGGTACAGTGACCAAAATGCCTTTGGTAATGCATTGAACTCTTCTTCAGTAAAAGTGTTTACTTTCTTTTACAAGCATAAAACTTTACGATTGTTTCTTCAACTGCGTTACACTCAGTAACAGATAGAAATGACATGATATCTATGCTCTTCAAATGTTTCTTACACACTGTTTCCATTTTGACACTTCAATTTACATATGTTTTTCACCTCCCGGCATGCACTGCGACACAACAAAACAAAGAGCATGCACACATGGCATGAAGACTGTTTAATTGTTTCACCACTATGCTCCTTGAGAAGAGATTTAAATGATGGACTTCATAATCATGCATGTCGAAAATTTCACACGTTGATGGTAGATACTGACACAACCATTCCTTCTTATCACAACACTTTAAAAAAGATCTGCTCTTGACAAATGAGCGTTTATGATTATAGCTAGTAAGCGATGAGGTATTCCTTTTCCTTCCTACTGCACACCTAACTTTTTCTGTCCCTTGTGTCTGCTTCCTGTCTTTATCTCTTTTCAAACAGTAAGGGAAAGGTGGGATAAATACTAAACTGACGAGTTTTGGCGCTCACAACACAGTGCAATCCAACACAGCTACCTCTTTGAACACAAATTTGTTGCAGTTTACTTTAAAGTCTTGTACTTCAACTATTAATATTCTTATCATGATGGAATAAAGCCCTCTAGTCTTTATCAGAGAATCTTCAAGACTAAAGGAAATATCCACACTTATAGCATAAATAAAGGGTTGAGTTTACTAGAGAGTGACCTTGATAACGAACAAGTCTAAACATGCACCGCCATGTCGACGTGATCACTGCATGTTCAACAGTGTGATCTCGGTATAGCACATGCTCAGTCCTGCTATTATAGAACTACACATAAAGTATGTACAATGCGTTTTATTCATAGCTCTATTACGAAATTTGAAAAGTGGTATAAGCCCTGGAACGAAGTCAACTCTAGCACAGGTGCTCAACTAAGTAGGGATTCGTTTTAGGAGGAGGAGCAGGTGGAGGAGGAGGAGGAGGACGAGGAGGAGTAGTGTTGATGGTTATTTGCCCGTCGGATGGAGACGTAAAGCCTCCCGGGTAGGGCGGGGTACTGCAGATCTTACGATGATAAAAATAATACTGCTTCCCATGCGCAACAATGGCGAAATGTGACACTCCTGGCATCCCTCCTTCTTTGTGGGCTAAGCATGGACATTCCATCTTCAGACTCTTGAGACTCTGCGTTTTCGTCGCTTGTTTGAAAATTGTGTCAAATAAAATAACAGGTATAGTTATCACAATTTTAGATTCTTAATGACTGTCCCCCTCCATCTCCTGCACCCATTCTATTGTAAATAAAGATTTTCATTCACATCTTTGGGCCATTCCATTGTTATAGAGAAAAGTATTCTAAGCAAGACTTGTTAATTTATGCTCTTTCATTTTCATTCATGCTTTGATTATGAATTAATTGATGTACTTATGTTTATTTACTTATATGTTTTGTTGTTTATCCCAAGTATGTACTGAATACTGAAAAATGTGGTGCTGGTGCTTGGGGAAAGAACGCATGATACAAGCGTGTTGACTTCCGCTCTACGTTCTACGATACCGCTTTTGAATTATATGAGGCCAACTACAAGGCTTTAGCCGTCGCTCGACAATGTCCTATTCCAGCGGCGAGTATACGTTTAGTACATAGATATCTCCTCTAGATGTATATATGGTAGTAGCTGGGTATGCCGCCGGTTTGCGATATGGCTGAATGCTGTGCCGGGTTAATTATTTACGTAGTAGTAATTCTATAAACTACTTTACAGTAATGTTTCCCAACAAATTGTTCCAAAAATTACTTGAAAGATTACCTTATTATGAAGGTGCAGCGTGCCCAATAAGTAAACGTGCAGTACTGTGTAGATGAAATTACGAATGAAATGCCAGTTTCACGTGTCCGGATACATTGTCAGTCAGAACACTCACTGGCAACGTTCACGAGTGGAAGATCAGAAGATAGGGTTATGGTGTGTCTGAAGTCAGTATTATGTTATTGGAGGAATTTTCTTCTGCGACACCATCGACGAAGAACTTTACCATACTGAAATTCTGGAGCCTTTCGTGGCCGAAATCGCTGCGTGTACGTAGAAGAACGCTGATCTGAGCGAGACAGGGCATCTGAATTCATAAGTTGTAGGTTTCATAAGGGTAGTACCAATACTGCAAGTTCCGCCTTCGTTGTAAGTACCATGTACTTCTTCAAAAGTCTGTGATATTGTTTCCTGAGTGCACTCGAGTGTAACGATCTTACGATATCATGACATGAATTTCGTAGTAATTCTTGAAGTGGACAGATCCCAAGAACCTCCATAAGGGTTTCGAACTCCCCGTTGCAATGCCTACGGAGGGTAATATTCTGAGACCTGCCTGGTATAATACGGACTGTCGATAGATTGCTATAAGTTAGGCCGTTGTGATATTTAATTTTTTTGTTGAATGGGATGAACTGTTTATATTATTATTATTTTTCTCGTTCCGTTTTCTAAATTCACGATTATATCTATTATTATAGCCAGTAGAGAAATATATGTTAAGACAACAAATGTGAAATTTTATTTTCTACAACTTTGGATGTCGTGTTTTTCGATTGAACTGTTAATAACGTGATTATACGAAGATTAGAAAATTAGACATCAGGTAGCACGAATAAAATATTTTTCATGAACGTGTTATATTTTTATTCTTAACCTTTACATTCCAATTTTTGTTTTATTATGTTCTATCGTTTCCTCACAATTCTTTGAAAGTGTAATTTCACGATTATATCTCTTATTTTACTTTCTACAACTTTCTATATATTTCGATAGACAAACTGATAACGTGATCATATGTAAATAAAATTGTATACTTCCCCTAAACTACAATTTCTATTACCATAAATAAAAAACATTACAATAGTCTGCGAAGAACTTGCTGCATCCGAAGTTTGATTGTTTTTGGGGTATTTTAGCATGCTGAATTCTAATTCAAAGCCACAAAGTTCCTATCAGGTACCATTTATTTTTTAATTTCATTTTATTTCCCTTATAGCTTAATTTTCTTATGCCCAAAGAGTAATTATGTAAACTGAAATTCTTTAACAGACACATTCTTATCTTTTCTTCGTGAAAACTTACACATCCTGTTTTAGTTTCACATTGCATTAGTGTGTGCCATCTGGAAAATGTATCAGTTTCAAGCTGTTTTGTGGAGTAGAAAGTTGTGAGTTTGTAGTTCAGTACGAAAGTATATTTAACATGTCGCATCGCTCATGTATAAATGATCCAGACCACATTTGTTATATATGTGGGAAATACACATTGCTTAAGCAACGGCAAAATAATACAGATTTTGTAAAATAATCATATCTTACCTATTTTGGAATCATACATGGAGACCAAAATAAACCTTGGCTACCCACAAAGCATGCAGAGCATGCATTGAAGATCTTAACGATTGGGTCAATGGCAAATGGCCTTCGCTATCTTTTGGAATAACTATGGTTTGGAGAGAGCAGTCAAACCAGAGTAATGACTGCTACTTTTGTTCGTGTGATGTGATGGGATACATTTCTAAAAACAAAAAGAAAATTTTGCATCCAGTTGTTTGGTCAGCTATTTTACCTGTCCCCCATGGGCCTGATGTACCAATCCCTGTGCGAACAGAAATCTTGAACAGTTTTCATCCGAGTCAGATGTATAAGTGACGGAAAATGATACGAGTGACAGTGAGTACCTTCCATGCAGAACGTGGGTGTTTTAACCAGAGTGAATTAAATGACTTGATGAGGGAACTTGCACTCTCTAAAGAGTTAGCTGAGTTGATGGGTTCTAGACTCCAAGAAAAAATCTGCTTAGTCCAAACACATCATTCTACGCAAAATAGCATTCAAACCCTTTCTCTCGGAGGATGGCTACCGTGCATATTGCAATGATGTGAAAGAACTTAATGCTAAAACGTGGATTTCCAAACTATGATTCAAGTGAATGGAGACTGTTAATTGATGCTTCGAAGCGAAGATTGAAGGGAAATATCCTTCATAATGGAAACATTTCTGGTTCAGTGCCTGTTGCCTATGCGGTGTTCCTCAAAAAATTATACGCAAAATTGCAACTGATGTTATTGCGAGTGAACTACAGTGAACACAACTGGCAAGTTTGCGGTGACTTTAAAGTTCATACAATGCTGCTGGGTCAAAAATCTGGTTTTACCAAATTTCCATGCTTTCTTTGCCTGTGGGATAGCAGGGAACGAGTTGATCACTGGATTAAGAAAGGCTGGCCTCCTCGAGAAATTGCAAGTCGGTTCTAAGAAGGTTTTGGTGCCACATCTCCACATTAAGCTTGGCTTAATGAAACAATTCGTAAAGGCTTAGAATAAGGAAGGATACTATTTCAAGTACATATGTGCGAGATTTCCAATTCTATACGAAGCAAAATTAAAAGAAGGTATATTTAATGGTCCTGATATTAGAAAATTGATGTAAGATGCAGCATTTAAGAGCACTATGGATGAAAGGGAGAAATCAGCATGGATTTCTCTGAAGTTATTTAAACATTTCTAGATAACAACAAGGATCCCAGTTACCAAAATAGTGTGGCTAACATGCTTAAAGCGTACATGGAACTTGGTTGTAATATGAGTATGAAAATTGATTTCCTGTTTTCTCACCTAGATTACTTCTCTGAAAATCTAGGATCTTTGAGCGAAGAACAAAGCAAACGATTTCACAAGGATGTGCTGGAGTTCGAAGGGAGATACCAGGGACTCTGGAGCATCAGTATGCTTTCAGACTATTGTTGGATATTAAAGTGTGAAATACCTGAAGACAAACATAAAAGAAAAAGGGACAAGAGGACTTTCTGAAGTAAGAAGCAATGTCAAATTTGTGTGAGACTTTCCAACAGTGAAGTTAACAACACAAAATAAAGCAAACATGCTCTAGTGACATGTACTAACAACCAGACACATTCATTTCAGCAAGTTGTATTTGTTAAATATTGCTTTTTCTTTAAAGTTAAAAAGTATTATGAAAACGTTTGTGCTGAAATTCGCGTAATTCATACAAGACATGTAAAGTGATTTGGCAAGAAAACATTAGGTGTTAGAAGCAAACGGATTCAGCACATCGGCATTATATAAAATCACATTTTTTACTTTAGTCAACAAACAAAACTTTCAAATTCGCAGGCTAGTGTTATTATCTACGGAACACAAATTCCTCCTAACCTTTATACTCCAAGTTTTATTACATTCCGTTCAACCATTTTCTCGCAACTGAGAAAAAGCCTAAATTCACGATTATCTCTGTTATAGCCTGATTAGAAAAATGTGAAGATAGAAATAATTTACATGTTATTTTCTCTATTATCTTTGTTAATATAGACTGTACGGAAAAACATATTTAGTCTAAATAAATATAAAAGCATGTGTCAAGCATCATAAACCGAGGTTAGAGATCAAATGACTTAGATTCTAATTTGTAAATACACAGATATTGAGCAGAAACGTTAAGCTAATATGTGAGGTAGGTAAAATTAAACATTGTAAGTTAGAAATTAGAGTTCTAGGCGATTGTTAAGGAAATAATGAATTTTCAAGTGGAAGAAGGTTTCCACCCAAACGTATCATTTAATATAAACGTCATTTAAAGTATTATCCGAGACTTTTTAACACTAAAGTTATTTATGCCGCGAAATTTTGAAAAGATTGTAATAATTTGATGACTACTGATAAATAAAATCATGAATAAAATATGTAAATAAATAACATTACTCAAAAATATAATGAAATACTTGAATTAAATTAATCGAAATGTCCGTAGTATGGGCGCCAGAGATCACCAGAACGGATCCCTCGAATTTAGATAGAGCATGATAAATCTTTATCTCCCAAGGCGTGTACATAATGCTGCGTACTGGTACATCTGCTTCAGGCCTTACCTAACCTTCTGAAAACGCCTAAATAGGTAGGAACTGCACCTAGGTTCGTCAATAACTCCACTGATTCTAAAATATCTGACTATATTCTTAATAAAATCCTTGCATGAGCACCTCATCAACACACCAAAATACACTTATAATACAGAAACAAAAGATTGCTGGAAGACTCCATATTTACAACAACAACAATGAAAACAGTGGGAAAACGAAAGCGAGAACTATGCCACCATTTGCAGGTAGTCCGTTGAACAATACACATATATGTAGATAAATACCCTTCACTGTCTCTGTATCAACACGACTTGCCGATTCTCATAATCAGCACTTATAAAATCACACAGATACTGTACTCGTGATGCTGTGTTCACAGACTTTAACACTTGTTGTAAAGATATATACCTTTGAGCAACACATGCTTGTCGATCCTGAACATAAATTATGGAAAGTCTGAAATAGTTTTCACCAACATAATGCCAGGCCGCCACAAGTGCTACAATACCTAATGCGTAAGCACTGCTCAATTTGTCGATCATCCACTTTCCAAGAACATAACAAGATTACGTTCAACGAACGTTTGAAGTCTCACTCCAGTACTGTGTAAAAGCACTACTTCATTCCCGTACCATGTGTCCGCACTACTTCCTTCTCGTACAGTGTGTCAATTGTCGTCCCTTCCGCTGTGATGTCAAACTATATAGAGACCTCAGCATTCCCCTTCCTCTGACATGATACGTCTGGATTGGTCCTTGCCAGCCAATCATGAGTGATCCTCTTGTCAAGAGCATGTCTGAACTACTTCTTGGTCGCAAGACATAAACAAACTCTCTGGGGTGTTTCACATGAGTCATAGAACTTTCCTACTACAACATCAACAAGCTCATGTAATTCTGGGCTATTCACATGATTCATCGAATTTACCGACAACAACAAGTACATCTCATAAGACACTGGGATGCCCGCATGAGTCATACAAATTACCAGAGTCCAATACAGCAATGTTTTCCCACTCGTTCAAAACAAATTACTCATACTACATATATGGAGATCTCCGAGCTTACAAATATAAATGAAAATATATACAAATAAAATCCTGATAATAATAATAATAATAATCGAATACTGACAGTGACATCTCTCACTTCTACATATAGTGCGAGGATGTGATATATGTACTATCACAAGATACATTCGGGGAAAACTTGATAGAGGATCAATTTTTATACATTTCCAGGTAGAATCAGTTTCCTGCAACGCACGGTTCAGAAGATACTGTTTTTAAATTAAGGGTTGTTTTTATCTCCAGCTACGTTTTACTCTTAAAGCCATTTAAAGTATCCTCTGAAACTATTTTACGTTAAAAGTAATTTTTAGCTGAAAACTTTGAAAAGAGACGGTTTGGGGTAAGTTGATATACATCACTTGTTAGAGGATAATTTTTAATAAATTTTAAGCTAAAAGTCAGTTTTCTTAAACAAAAAGCTGAGGAAATATAGAAAATTTTAATTTAATGGTTGTTTTTGTCCATGACCTATTTTTTACCCTAAAAGTCGTTTAGAGTACAATACAAAACTTTTTTAACGTTAAAAGTCACATTAACACCGAAACTATGAAAATAAACAATTAGAAGTGAGTTATTATATATTACCTGTTAGAGGACGAATGTTGATAAATTTTAAGATATTAATCACCTTTCTTCAGGCTAACGGTTGAGAAGATATTGATTTTTTTAATGTTAAGTGTTGTTTTCACTTCCCTCCCTAACACGAGTACATGTTTTCACACTACTGCAGTAGCACAGGTTATCAAACACATTTTACGTTACAACGTTCTAACAACATAAAAGAAAGGTTCGCTGAAGAAGGAGCATAAAACCTTCCATACAAGTAATATATAGTAGCCATCTTGCATAGTAACCCGAGCCTACGAGCTGGTGTAGGGAAGTGCAGCCAGTTAGGTAAGGTAAACGCGTGGTCAGAGTCTCGTTAGGCCTGCATACTTAGCCAGCGTGTATACGTAGTCAAAGCTCCTCGCCGAAGTAGGCCCTGGGTCTGAAGCCTACAAACTGGTGTAGGGAAGGGCAGCCTGGTAACGATAAGGAGGCTCCAGTAAGCTTGGCGTCGAATCCGAGTCTGTACAAGCCTGCACACGTAGGCAGCTACCCAAATTTCAAATAGGTTTATTACCCACATTGCTTCAATACTGAGATTGATCTCGATACTCTATAGCTGCCAGTTGGCTAATTAGGTTTGATCCCGGGCCTGTACGAGCCTGCACACGTATCCAGCCACTCACATTTTAAATTTCCCGGACTTGATCTAATACCCGCATAGCCTTCCTACTCAAATTGATCTATTAACCGCCTGAGGGTTCTACTCTGTATGTTATTATTATTATTATTATTATTATTATTATTATTATTATTATTATTATTATTAAGGTAGTAATGAGGTTAGCTGCTAGCTTCTCACTCACAAAAGCTGAATTCGATTTACTGTTGATCCTGGGTTGAGATTATAACACTAGAATCATGTAGTGTAAAGAATGGCATCCGGGCTTAAGGTTTGAGGTAGCGCCTCCGCTACTCTAGTTTTTCTCTGGACACTCCGGTTTTCTCTGTAATCTGTCATTCTACTCTACAATTCCATCTATCAGTCATTAATCATTTCCACAGAACAGTGCAACAGACGTCGGTAGCCAGCAAAATTCCTAACTTCTCTGCTAGATTCATTGCTGCTTCATTCACTCTATTCTTGGCCCGGTCGAGTAACTAGAAACCCGCCATGGATCTCCATTTTCTATTCTAACATATAAATGAGTTTATTTGCGGCTGAAGCATGGGTTGAGATTTTTATCACTAAACGCATGTAGTATCAGGTTATACTGACTCTATATGTACAGTGTGGCGAAGTCCAGTCCAGCCGCCATGTTTTAGCCAAGTACTCAATCAGCTGATAGATGAAGGGGAGTGATATTATTATTGTTTCAATAAAGAATAGGCTAGTTAGATGTTTTAAGACGTTATTTATTTTGCTTATGCTGTGTGTACATAGGCCTATGAGTATTTGTTATATTTAGAGTCTGACTACCTGTAATAAAACTTTAAAATTTAGATTTATACGTGGTACTGGCCTACAGGTCACAATAATTTATTGAAGAGGTTAAAAATTCTGATTAGGTAGCTAGTCCTATAATAACATTTATTGCGGCTGATGACCTTAGACGTTAGGCTAGGATAATCATTGCCTTGAATAATATATGTGATGACTTTAAAGTTAGCCTATATTTAAATTTTTAAAATTAACATTACCATATTCCAGGTTACATGGTTTTACATATCGGAATATACAATGCAGTGTCATCAAGCTATACATAGAAATGTACTTTTTTATAAACGACTTATAAACTTAACACACGCAGAAGGTAGAAAATGATATGATTATTTAACCGATGGGTAGATAAAATTGTATTACCTAACTCTATATTTCTGCTAACATAATATACCAGGGGTGGCCACTAACCTTAGTTTTGGGAGCCGCAAATTTTGGAGACAAGATTGGGAGCATGTTTAGAAAATGGTTTATAAAATAATGACACGTTTTTCCTTTTATAACAAATGAAGGGAGATTTATTTTCTTCGCTATATAGAACATTATTGTTCAGGTTCACACCAAGGAATGAGATTTTACTTTTGAGAAGTGTTCTTTTGTGTGTTCATTTCTGCTGTTACTTTTTTGAAATCTGGCTGACAATTGGTAAGCGTAGGTCGCACAAGTTCACTTAAATGTTCATCAGTTAGGTCAGATCGATATTTAGATTTAATGAATTTAAGCATTGAGTGCAGTGATTCATACACATCAGTAGTCCCAAAGATTGAGATAAGTCTCTTAGCACAATCTTTTGTTAGTGGGTATTTTTCTTTTGGAATATTCTTCCAAAATTCTATGGTGGAAGCACCACTTCGTTTGAGTCCTCTTAGTCCTTCGTCCTCTTGGATCTCTAGTAACTCCAACTCTGCAACTGCTCTATCCTTTGTTTGGAGACAAGATTGGGAGCATGTTTAGAAAATGGTTTATAAAATAAAGACACGTTTTTCATTTTATAACAAATGAAGGAAGATTTATTTTCTACGCTATATAGAACATTATTGTTCAGGTACACACCAAGGAATGAGATTTTACTTTTGAGAAGTGTCGCCCACATCAACAGCAAAATGATTTTCCAGGAATGAAAATGATTTAAGTGATCTCAAATCATTCTGCAGCCAGGCCAGATATTTTACTCATGGAATCATTAGTTTCCACCAGAACGTCCGGAAGGCTTTCAGTAACTTTCTTCAAACATTTGAAGTGAACAAATATTTTATTCTGAAGGTTTTTCCCCAAAAGCTTTAATTTTCTATGAAAGCTAAATACAGTCTGGGCCAAATTAGAAATAAGTTTTTTCCTTCCTTGTAGAGATATGTTTAGTGTTCTTGAATGCTGGACTACACTTGTACCAAAACAAAGCCAAATCTAACAACCGCTGGGGGTCGTTAAGTTCAGGGAATGATTTTCATTTTTCTTCCATAAACAGTTTGATTGGATCAAGTAATTAAAAAATCTGCCAAGAACATTTCTTACTGATAGGCATCTTACTAAGCAGTACCAAGATACATAATCAGGAAGCTCTTTATTGTTCATATCTTCTATAAAAATGTGAACTGTCGGTGTGTTTTGGCACATGAGCGAATGCAGATCACAATTTTTAGAACTACCTTCATAATATGCGGGTACTGAAAATATTTCGCTGCTAAATGTTCTCTGCGAATAATACATTGTACAGGTAGGAAATAAAGAAATGATGTGTCAGCATTTAAAATCCCAATATGACCTTGTTTCGTGCCAGTCATAGATGGTGCACCATCGGTAGCAATGCTGACAATATTACCGATAGGCACTGAGTTTTTCTCTAACACACCATCCAGGCCTTCTTTAATGTCACAACCACGAGTGGTATCCTTCAAGGTAACCAGGTCTAAAAGTTCTTCCACCAGCTGCAAGTCCTTTGACACATACCTCACAAATATGGCTAGTTGTGGTTTACCTTTGATGTCAGTAGAATCGTCCAGAGCCAGACTTACTGCTGAGCGCTAGCTTACAATATTTTTTGTAAATTATTTAATATATCCACACCAATAACAGGAATTCGCCTCTCTATTTTGTACCTAGCAGCGGGCATTTCGTTGATCAGTTTCCGCAGTTTCTTATTATCGGGTTCTAAAACATAAATAACTTGTGCCATGTTCTTAATAAACCCCCACTCTTTATAAGGCTTTTTTATTTGCCTTTTCAATATTAAAAGCCAGTATGAAGCCAGCCTCGGTTGTCAAATCTGCTTCCTTGGTAAAAATTGACATAACCCTACTCTGAACATGAAGTTTTTCCTTTAGTGATTTCAGTTTTGTTTTCCTTAACTGAGAGCCAACAAGGAAATCTTTATTGAAACCGCTGTGATTAGTGTCATGATGGCGTTTTTGATTACTGGCCTTGAACTGTGACAAAGTTATTTGACACAAAAGACACATTGGCTTACCGTTTCTTTCTACAAAAACGAGTTCTTCCTCCCAGTCGGTATTAAAAGCTCGACTCTCCTTCATATTTACGCTTTTTAGACAGCATCATAACTGTTCGGACACCAGGCCACAATTGCACTCAAACAGCACACAAGAACTGCACACAGAAATGTGTCGGTACTCGCTACCGCCTACACGTGAACGCGACTGGCTTCGCTTCACGACACTGACATACTCTCGTGCTCAAAGCACTATCTAACCGAAGGCCTCGGAACTATCTTCACATCCCATCTCTCACCACCGTCCTACAGCACTATTCACGTTAAACCGCACATCGCTGCTACTGACTGCTGCCGGCCGCCAGATGTTTTCAGTTTGCATCTATATATATAAAATAAGAGTTTTGTCTGTACATTGCTCAGAATTTGAAAATAATGGTATTTCTGTATCGTTCATGTCCATAGTAACAAGAAAATGCACTTTTTACTTTTCCGTAATTTCTGTCTGTCTGTCTGTCTGTCTGTCTGTCTGTCTGTCTGTCTGTCTGTCTGTCTGTCTGTCTGTCTGTCTGTCTGTCTGTCTGTCTGTCTGTCTGTCTGTCTGTCTGTCTGTCTGTCTGTCTGTCTGTCTGTATGTACACGCATCACGAGAAAACGGTTGAAGAGAATTTAATGAAAATCGGTATTTAAAGTCAGGGGATGAGCCTCTACAATCTAGGCTATACATTATTTTACTCCCGCTGAGTGAAATGGTAGTTTAGGGGAAGGCCTAAAATTGAATTCTCAACTATTTATGTTATTAGTGGTCTAATGAAAATCGGTATGTGAAGTCGGGGGATGAGCCTCTACAATCTAGGCTATAAATCATTTTACTCACGCTTAGTGAAATGGTAGTTTAGGGGAAGGCCTAAAATTGAATTCTCAGCTATTTGTTATTAGTGGTCGTATTTTAAAGAAAATGGGTATGCAAAGTTGGGGAATAAGTTGCTACAATCTAGGCTATCAATAATTGTTTTCACGCTGAGAAAAATGGTAGTTTAGGGGAAGGCCTAAAATATAATTCTCAAATATTGTTGTTATTAGTAGTCCTATCTTGATCAAAATCGGTATGCAAAGTCAAGAAATAAGTCGCTATAGTCTAGGCTGTAAATTATTTTATTCACGCTGAGTGAAATGGTAGTTTAGGGGAATGCCTAAAATGTAATTCTTAAATATTTCTTATTAAGAGGTGTAATCGATGAATGCTACATAACTAGGGTTATATAGTATTAAATTTCATATTATTCATGTCTTATACATTGTTACCGTACTGGCTATGATCACAAAGATATTCATGACCATGGATTGTTGTTACTAAGTCCATATCAGCGCCGAGTAACCACAAATGGGTAAACAGTATTTAATGAAAATCGGTATGTAAAGCCGGAGAATAAGAAACTACAGTTTATGGTATAAAATATTTTACAAATCACAGAGTCGAAAGAAAACTAAATGTGAAGGTCTACAATATAGAAAGCTCATAACATTGATCAACAATAACATTACATTGACCATTGTTTGTCGTGATGTGCTTTGTGTCATCTGTTGCCCTTCATCTCCGGTAGATAGGATTACTGCTGCGTACAGAGTACTTTTTATTTCATTTACGTCGCACCGACATAGATAGGTTTTATGGCGACGATGGGATGGGAAAGGGCTAGGAGTGCCTTAGGCCTTAATTAAGGTACAGGCCCAGCATTTGACTGGTGTGAAAGTGGGAAACCATGGAATACCATCATCAGCGCTGCCGACAATGGGGTTCGAATCCACTATCTCTCGGATGCAAGCTCACAGCTGCGCACCGCTAACCACACGGTCAACTCGCCCAGTCGTACAGAGTGTAACAGGCTGCCTGAATATTGATGGGAAGTAACTGGGGAGTTAGATAACTTTCTTCTTTAGCATGCCATTCCCCTGGTTTATAAATTTTCTGATACTACTGGTACGTAACACACTAGATCATCATAGCATTCGGGCTATTCAATCCCTACTCTGAGGCACTGATTGGAATGAACAGTGTGCATATTTAGCGGAATAATGGCAGATGAGTGATCATGGCAATCTGAGGCCTGGTCATCCCAGCTCTGGAACTTTGGACTATTAGATTGGCACCTCAATCTAACCGCAGCACTGTTCGTTAAAAGTGATAAACGTGCGGCTTTCCATTTGATCGAGTATTTTATATGATAGCATTGCTTTTAATCGCTACTTCATACTTACTTTTTTGTAATGACCTATGTTGATTTCAGGTTAAGAAAACCACAAAGTCAGTCTTTCTGAGAATCCCGTAGCGAAGTACGGGTACATCAGCTAGTTAATTATAAAATTATTTTTACTCTATACTTGATGTCAAGAGCCGCCTGCAGCTCGCGATCCTCGCTGTGGCCAACTTGATACTAGAATATATCAGTTCAAGAATATACAATCATGATATCTCCTACGGTGAAAATGCGTAAGACTTTCAGTAAATGATCGAGATTGACCTTTCCTGTAACTTTTGTTATGTACAGGTTTCAGATAAAACAGATGTTTTCGGGGATATTTGGAAATTTGTGAAAAATAATACAATCATAAAAATCTCTTATTTTTTCTTACATGGTAAAGTCGCACGAAACGCAAAAATCGGAAAATATATTCTTGACAATTTTCGTTATGTAAAGTTTTTCGATACGGCGAATATTACCGGAGAAATCTGACATTTACTGGCTTGGCCGCCATAAAATTACTAAGCCATTTTGTTATTACTGTTATCATTATAATGCTTGAGACAACTCTACTTGTTGCTGGGAGCTACTTTCAGAGCTAAGAACAAGCCTGTAGCATCAGGTAGAGCATCCGTTCTGAAACACCTCCAGGTAAAACAAAAAATTAGCTTGGGTAGCTCCAGCGACCTGTGTGTTATTATTATCATCGGCTGCAGTACTAGTATGCAGAGAGTAGCCAGGCAGGGGACTTATTCCCGAGATGGAGATCACTTGCTCACTGCTAGGAATATGTCTACAAGCGCAATATGAATACACCACTTTCGTAGTTGTTTTGTGCATATCATATTCACTGCGTGCCGTTGTCGTGTGTAACGTAATAGGTATACAAAAGATAATTATATAGAGTCAGATGTGTGCGTGTGCTAATATTCTGTCCTCATCATCTCCACCAATATCCGTTATAGGTGACCTAGCGTACTAGTGCGGTAGTTTAAAGTTGTTTTCCTCTCTGAGCCAGAATATATAATGTGTAGTGCTCACTTTGAGTATTTCGTTCCTAACTCGGAAAGCAAGTGTATTTGTTTTCTACAAACTGAAGCAATTTCCCTCTCAAATTTAGTTATATTTCCTTTTACTTTTTACTTCCTTCCTGTGTGTATGTTCAGTCCGAACGCTGGTTGGACCCTCAAAAGCGCTACCGTTAGCTGTTGCATCTCTTAAGTGCTACAACGTATTCCGATGGTGTAGCTGTTAGCATGTCTGACGTCAGGTAAGCAGTACAAGGCTCTATAAGATGGGTATGCTTAGCCGCCATTTTGGTTCATGCATGCACAATGGGCCAAGTTTCTCTTACCAGCGCTCGTTTCGTCACGTTCAATGTATTGCTTTAATTACAGAATATTTGTGCGGATATTTATTACATAATGGTGGATTATTCTGCACCTAATTGTAGTAATGTTTCTACTGCGGGATACAGATTGTTGGACAGAACAGTGATATATTTGTGTGGATATTTATTATATAAGGGTGGGTTGTTTTGCGCCTAATTGTAGTAATGTCTCTACTGCGGAATACAGGTTGTTTAGATTCCCTTCTGATCTCCATTATGCCTCCACTGCCTCTGCTACACCTTCTACTTCAACTGCTGACTTAAACCTGTACCCAGCTCTCACTGACATTACTACATCCCTTACTTGAGACACATTGATCTTTCAATACAGTGTCCAGTTCTGCCCTCAAAGCCCGGCAACAGGAGTAAACATCCAAACACCACAGTTACAATATTTGTCAAAACTAACTTCATATGACAGACAATTTGTTAAACATTGGCGTTAGTACAGCAAATGCATTATTGAAAACCAAGACACGTGGTAGGCCTATATGCAAACAAGTTTTAAACTATGAGCTTTGTGACTCAAGCTCTGAAACATTCGTACTTTTTTTAAAAAAATACGGTGGTCTAAAGAAACCAAATTGTGAAGTTATGAAATTCATTTGTAACTGTGTGGTCTTCTATAGGTTTTTTTTTTTTTTTTTTTTTTTTTTTTTTTTTTTTTTTTTTTTTCTTTACGTCGTTCCGACACACATATGTCTTATGGCGACGATGGAATAGGAAAGGCCTAGGAATTGGAAGGAAGCGGCCGTGGCCTTAATTAAGGTACAGCCCCGGCATTTGCCTGGTGTGAAAATGGGAAACCACGGAAAACCATATTCAGGTCTGCCGACAGTGGGGCTCGAACCTACTATCTCCCGATTACTGGATACTGGCCGCACTTAAGCGAGTGCAGCTATCGAGCTCGGTGTCTTCTATAGGGACTCTAAGCATTATATAATGCAAAATGGTGCAAATCTTGTAATGGAGAAAATTTTTAATGATAAATGTCCCAGTACATGTTCTCCAACATGCTGCAATTAAAAAAAAAGTTTTTAGACACTTCTTCAAAAATCGATCCTATGCTGTTGTGGACTTTCAAGAATGTACGGAAACGAGATAAGATACATGGGCCTGCTTCAGAAAATAAGAGAAAAAATTTAAACAAAGAATGAAATGTTACTGTTTTAAAAATACTGTAATAAAAGGAGACAGTAAATTTGTAAAATATTACTTAAATATAGTATTTTTTAATGTGCTGCCTGAGCAAGTTAACCATTGTTGCAACCGTTTGAAGTTTAATAAGGTGAGTCGTGTTGAAAAATCACACTACTTCTCCTCAAACTACAGGAATCTCTGTAAAAAAAAAAGTACTATTGACTTTGCCAAAGTCAAAAATTTTCAAAATTATCTACAGCTTGTGGGTCACTCCCCATTGAAGTCACAGGTAACTGATTATCAGTGGATTACTTCAGGTTGGGAGAGAAGATTCAGCTATGGAAGTAATTACTCTATTCCTATTTTCTTCCTGAATGTAATTTATAATAACATAACATTTGTTTCATGAATCTTCGGCTGAATAAACTAAATCCATCTCTTCATTACAACTGCATAAGCTGATGAGATGCCTTTGCTGGCAGGACCTAATGTTTACAGTGCACTATGTATTCTGGTATTAGCTAGAGCAATTTTGTTACTTTCATCGATCTGTCCCTGTCTTATCCTTGGCTTTGACAATATGAAAGTGACTGAGGTATGAGCAATGCTAGGAATGCCATTCCTTCTGCAGCCTGTCCCTGCTATGAATGGTGTGAAAATGTTGCTCATAGGATCGGTTGGTGCATGCATTTCAGTGGGCTTGTCAGACTGATATGTAATAGTAACTTCCGGCTTGGTGAGGAAAGCAATGGGAAACTACCTAACTCTGCATTTCCCTTGTACACCTAGGCCATCTATGACAGCTGATGGCAGAGCTGTTGAGGATCCAACCAGCCTTAGGGCTGATGAGATTCATAACACTCACCAAAAATTTTTTTTTCACATAAAAAATATTTTTTTAAATACTAGTAATTAAGAAAAGGGTCTACATTTTAGAAGAAAGAAATAAACTTAAAGAATCCCAGTTACTTGGCTATGTTCGTCTTCGTACATCACATTTTGAGCGTTATTTTTGTTCAATGAATATTTTTCTTGTTATTTCAACGTTGAAAATAGCGCTGAATCAATTTCACCCAAGTATGAAATACCGACTGAGATCATGTGATATCAAAATCTTCTATCACAATTTATATATCTTCGACACTGACCGATCACCACGTCAAATTCCGCAATTTAAGAATGACAGTAGCCTATATCAATACCACGGTGTCCCTCATTTCATTTGACGTTACCGCGGAGCATAACTTAAGAACAACCTATTCTATTTATCAATAATATAATAATAAAGAACCGATTTATTAGTAAGCTATTTTTTCTAATATTTCTCAAGTGAGAGTAAATGCCTACTTTGTTTGTTAAAAGGCAACTTATCAACAACCTTGCTTTTACAGTCACCATCTCGAGTAAAAATTACACAATGATGTACGAAATATAGCCTACTAATATTTATGTTGAGTAACCGTTTGAGTAATACTGAGAATGAGTATTTTTACAGTATGTTAGTTTAGCATCATTTTCTACCTTAGAGAATAGTAAAAAAGAGGGATATACAAGGCTGGGGCGGTCAACTGCCTTACCAACGCAGTGCAGGAATGAACCAAAATGGCGGGCGAGCATACCTAGTCTTTAGAGATCCCTAGTGTTCTTACCTATCTGAATTATTCTATGATCATGTAGCGAAAGATCTAACGACTCGCAAAAAGAGCTCTCTCGGCAAGAGGCGATATCTACGTAACCTGCATATCAATTACAACATTTCAGGCTCAAGATCGATACTCGCCTAGTTCATGGTGACCACGAATATTCTTATCTCTTCCTCTTCTGAGTATGATAGAGCTAGCTAATTTGTTGAGGAGGAAGCCATACTTTCGACTGTCGACTTAGTTACATGTAACATAAATTCTTTCCAGACTGTCAAAACACGCAATTTCAATATAAATTATAACACTATGACATTCTTTAAAAAAGAAACGCAGTGTCATACAAAGAATGACACGTTTCGTTCTACATGAACATCCTCAGATTGTATTAAATAACTTAAATCATACGTTTAGGTCTATAAGTTCAGCATAGCTTACGTTGCGTGAACTTGTCAGTGACGGAGAGTTTGGTGGTGATGTGAACGAGTATTAACAAACATTGATTGATTGTACTAGTATTCAACCGTCACCGTGTTAACTAAATGAAATACTCCTGTACTTAACTGATCTGCGGAAGCGTAGTCCGTTGTCTCCAAAGACTATTTTAGAACTGTGGTCATGGAGAGGCAAATTGAAAGTTTTCTGGGTGAAGCATACTGCTACGCGGAAAGAGTAGGAGAAGCAACGGAGGATGGAGGGGAGCGTTGTGAATCCTTCCAACTGGAGACGGGAGACGAAGTTAGCGTTTATAGGCAAGGATAACACACGTGTTCCTCTGGTAGAAAGAGTGCTATCTCTCACCCTTCCCCTTTTTTGTAGAGGCTGGGAGGTACCCCCCAGGACTCTCCCCACCCTCCCGTAAGACAAAAACCTCGGTCCCTAATCTAACCCAATGAAGTTAGGATAGCGTCCGTGGTTGCACGTTAGGTAACATCATAACCTGCTCACGTAGTTAAAGTTTGCGGTCATAATGACGTCAATAACCTTACCTAGTTGTGGTCAGGCCTGCTCACGTAGTTTGCGGTCATAATGACGTCAATAACCTTGCCCGCACAAAAGAAATTGCTGACTCAGCAAAAATTCAAATTTTCCGCCAAAAGCGTGTGAAAATGCTCACTATGCACCCGTTATTTTTATAACATGCACAGCTCATGACGAACAAGTGTGTTGGATATCGTCGTTATGAAAGAAGACGTTCAAATGCCATGATGCAGATAATTTGACGCCTTCTCGTAGTTCGTTATAGTGTCTTTCTTCCGTGAGGTTTGGATATTTACCTAAATAATATTTGACACCTTACTGCTTCCCTCTGCGGCTGGCCGGAAGTGAATTCGGAGAAGGTAATATGAACCAGTGAACTGGTGTGAAATGGGCGGGTCAAAACTAGCTTTCTATAACGTGACAGGAGCAGATAAAGGGAGATGGGCTAGAGCGGTGACATCCTCTCTCAGGCCAGAGAATTTATGGTGAAGGTAAGAGGGTTGGCAGTCGCGACTTTTACGGGCACTGTCCCGGCATTCCCTTAGAGCAGCAAAATAGAAAACCACGGAAAATCACTCTCAAGAGAGCCGATGGGGGGAACAACCCCTCTCCCTCTACAGATTGCAGAGGCGTAATGCCACTGGCCAGTCATGCCCACCCCATCACCGGGGTTGGTTCATTCCTTCCCTCCACTTGGGAACCATCAGCCTAATTAAGCAGCTCTTTAGCCCATGAAACGTAGTTTACATTTTGAATTTCGAAGTGTCGGTCATATTGCTTTAAGTACTGTATGAGAGAGGCACTTCGTGCTTTGACTTGACTCAGCTAATATATGTGAATCATAAATAAACACACCGTGCACAAACAGAGACACACAACCACAACCATCCTTTCATTCAAGGGCACGTCATTGTGAACTAGCCTCAGGTCATGACGTCTATGTCTTGCTTATTGTTTCAGGGTGTCTACGACATTGAGAGTGGTATGCAGCTTACCTTCAAGAACTTCAAGAAATTTCCTTTTCTACCATACGGCCGATACCGAGCAGAAGTTAAACTTTACACTGGAGATGGACTCGTTGGTTTTATAGTAATAGTAGCAAGAATAGAGGAGGTCGCAACCAACCGCTAGGCTGGTGAAGATGATAGATGTCTGTCAAAAATTACTCTGAAATAAATAAAACACTAACGGCAGTCTGTGCGCCACTTCACTTGTTCCTTCTCCATTTCCTTCAGGTGTTGTCCCATAGAAGGTGGGAGACCATCACGCGCTTCCTCTCGGTCCACGTACATGTTTCAGTTTGGTTGTGCTGTCTATTATGTGACCGAAATAGGCTGCTTATCCATGTCTTTGTAGCGGTATACTTATACGAGGAATATTATTATCATTATTATAACTGAGAGTGATAATCCCCTCATAAATTTGAAAGATACAATTTAACAATGCATTATTGAACTTTAAACAGCTATTGGACATTATTCATAAATTACAGTCTACAATTATCTTGCCATTGGACATTTAAAGACATTCCTCTTTACCGCAATGTAGTGATTGCTTACCATGTCCAGCCTTCAACTGCCTGACCGTGTTCCCAAGTGGCACTCAGTACAAGTGGCTAATTTCTGAAGAGGGTTTTTATTTTGTTGCGTACCTCTCAAGCATGGCGAACGTGTATTTGTCTCTCTTGCTCCTAGCATTTATGGTTGGGAAGGATGTGTTCAAACCGCCATAATATGAAGTGATTATGTGCTTCAAGCCTATGGTGGTCTTGATCATCAGCACTACGGTTAATTGCAGAGTTCGAATGTCATTATCGCTACAATTTATAGCTGAGACGGGCATCGCATACCCACCGGCATGCAACCAGTTCGGCAAACCTTTAATCTCCCGGCCACTCGCTTGCTCAGCAAGAGATAATGCATGACGGTAGTTGACTTTAAAACGGAAGTTCTCATTCTCCAACAGAAATACTTACAGCTCTGTTGCCAATGCACCTCTCATTAAATAGAGTCAGTCTCTTTTCTCAGCACAGATAATTTGTTCACTGTTTGAATGTCTTGCAATATTTGCCTCATTAATTAATATTTGTGAAGTGTATTACTTTTCACTTGCCGTAGTAAACAAATTCGAAATAAACGCACCTGAAGGTCCTTTGAATCAGTGTCTAATCCATACTACCGAGTAATTTTAAAAAGCCGAAAGAAAGAGGGGGAAATTTTTATAAAAACATTGAGTCACCCGAAACTCAATTTGAATGGAGGGGAATGAGGTTACCGCACTCGTGATTCCGAGCAATGTTAACATCCCATCAGGGTATAATTCAAAGAGCTACTTAAGTTAAAAAGTAGTACGTGGAAGACCTAACCCTCCAGAATAAACATCGAACACACAATGTTATATTAAAATTGCTAGCGGTCTTCTTCATAAGTTTAAGTCCGACGACATCTTATCAAAGTTTCAGTTCACAGACACCTTCCCCAAAGTTAAAATCCAAAATAGCAGGTGCCATCTCTCTCTCTCTCTCTCCCTCTCTCTCTCTCTATACATTTCATGTTATCAGATCTACTCAGCGTCGATCCTGGAATGCAGCCCCATGTCGCCGAGTCTCGTCACTTGTGACGTACTCTCCACAAGCCACACTGCCTTCAAACACAAAATAACCCACTCAACCAAAATACCTCCCCTTATAAAGACCATTGAGGGAAAGTTCGAGAATAAGATGACATTATCCTAAAGGCTGATTGGTTACTTCCTTATAAGGAAAGGGGTGACAACATGATGCCACTTCTGACAGTCTCGCCAATCTACACTCATGGAATTATTTTTTGTTGGGGGTGAGTAAATGGAGAGTCCCAGTGCGAAAATAAGCCCTTCTACTCATCTGTGTCGTAGGACTACCTGATGTGTAAAAAATTCTCTGTTTTCTTCTTCTTCTTGCTAGTTGCTTTAAGTCGCACCGACACATATAGGTCTTATGGCGACGATGGGATAGGAAAGGCCTAGGAATTGGAAGGAAGCGGCCGTGGCTTTAATTAAGGTACAGCTCCAGCATTTGCCTGGTGTGAAAATGGGAAACCAAGGAAAACCATCTTCAGGGCTGCCGACAGTGGGATTCGAATCCACTATCTCCCGGATGCAAGCTCACAGCCGCGTGCTCCTGACCGCACTGCCAACTCGCCCGGTATCTCTGTTTTCCTGCACTGTCGGAGGAGAAAACAATCTTACATGGAGGCGGTATTTACCTCCAGCCAGAGCTGAAACACTCTCTTAGCGACAAATTTGAAACAATTATAAAGTTAAAATCACAGGATAATTATAATTATAAAGTTATTTAGTGAGGGTGAGGGGCGCCCAAGCTTCTTAACAAACAGTCCTTTTGAGGGTCAAATTTTGATCTAATTTAGTGAGAGATTTGGAATAGTCCGAAGGATAACTCAGACCAGTCATAAGTTTGCCAAGGGCCGGGGTGTTCGGCTTCTTGGTTCTTATGACCTGTTTGAGAAGTGAGATACCAACCTTGCAGCTTTCTACACTTGGTCATCTTCTTAACCTGACTTCTAATACGAAGATCGGATCGTATCCTTTAGTTAGATCTCAGGAGAGGCGCTCTGCTCATTTTCCTCAATAGTTTATTTTGGAAAATTTCTAATTTAGAAACGGGAATTTTAGGAATATGGCACCAGGCTTCGCTCCCATACGGCAGCATGGGCCTAATATATGCTTGATACATTTTTCTCTTAATGGAGGTTTGAGGTGTAAAGCAAAGGTCTTAGGGCGACCATGCAAGCTGATGCTTGTTGCAGGGCCTATTCAATATTTCTCCATGTGAGATATGAGTCCATTCATAAGCCAGTCAACGCGTACAGTAGAGACAATAAAAAAGCAGCCGGTTTGAGGGCAACTGATGAGTATAGAATGAAGCATTAGCCTCTTCGAATTATTTTTTCGTAAGGTGATAATCACCAATGTGTCTGCATTCAATTTAAGAGCATCTCGTGGGTTGATGACCCTGATTTCACCAGTGAATTTGCTCGCTAAATATTTACACGGTCGCTGGTACTGAGATTTGACTTGATTGGTGCAGGACAGTAGGGCAGGAGTGGGGGCGGTTTTGACATAGTTTGCAAGTAAGTGTTTTCAGAGGATGGGTTAGTCTTTCCGCAGAAGTCAGAACTCTGTGAAGTGGCTTGAGTATGAGAATCTATTGTAGTGGGAGTGGCTTGGATGGAGATATGATCAGTTGTACAGTTCGTTGGCTGGAATGTGGGAGGGAGGGGTGGGGTTTGGTTTTGTTGGTTCGCGGTTTTGGGTTCGATTTGTACATACTGGTTGGAGGTGTTGTTCTGTGAATTAATTATAATTGGTGTAGGGATTTTTGTTGATTTTAGAGATTCTGGAATATTGTGGATTGATGAATTCTGCGGAGAATGACCATAAGGAGGTTGTTATGTGATTCTGCTATGACGGCTAAATGTTGGTTGAAAATAGGCATTAGGGCAATGATAATTTTTTTTCTGGTTTCGCGGGACTGGGTCTTGATTGTTGAGTGGGAAGATTAGGAATTTACATTTTGGGGAGACTGAGAAGGATGTATTGTTCCTGACACAGAAAAGGGGGGCGGTATAGTCGATCTCTTCTTGTTGTTGTTCTTCTTCCTCTTCTTCATCTTGGTATTCTTGGTGTGGACACTGAGGGGACCTAGTTTGAGGCGAGAGTTTGTGGGTTTCATTAGATGGCGGAGAGACGGTAGGAGACGAGAGGCACCCATAATTTTAGGGCCGGCTCCCGTTCTCAGCGCGGTCCGCACATTTGTGCAATCTCTCGCATCGAAATTATTATTATTGTTATTTGTTATTAATACGGGAGTTATGACGTATCGCATTCCCGCCATGTTGTGTGGGCGTACGAAAATCATTGTTGCGTCTATCATCCGAATTGGAATTTTTGACAGCATTTGAAATGTATCTACGGGCATTTTGTATCTTATTGGAAAGATGCACAATGGCCGACCAATATCATCTCTGCTGTGGACCTGAAATATTTTTGGGTTTTTGTTGACATGCCACGAGAACCTGTCATAATTTAGAGAAGAGTTCAACAATGAAAAAGATGGCTCAGATAATCTAACCCATGTAAGACTGGAAATAATGGGGTCGTGATCAGAATTTAGTTCCCTAGGGACTGTGAATTGCATATCATGCTATAAAAGTTTGTTACTCCACATCAGTGACATCAGAAGTACCACTGGAACGAACACACCAACCTCATTGTCCCTCATATATATTTGTAACATTCTTCCCTTAGGATTTGTCACCCGTGAATTCCAAACTGGATGCTTGCAACTTAAGTCACCACAGATAATAGAAGGAACATGGAGAGGGTTGTTTAATAGAGTGTCGAATTCCGCTTAATATAGCGGGGCTTTGGGGGGGAAGGCAGGCCGCAAAAATGCGGTAACTATAATTGTTATGTCTAGCCTCGATACCGAGGATAACGTGGTGAGTCAGTTTAGATTTGATCAGCACAGTTACGCCTCCGTGCTCACCGTGTATTCTATCTTTACGATACATCGCATAGTTTTTAATTTTGAAGGGCATATTAGATTTCAGCCATGTTTCTCTTAGTAACATGATATCCATACTGAGGGTCAGAGATAAAAGCCTCAAGGTCATATTTCTGACCAACAATACTCTGGCAATTCCAAGCACAGATTGTCAGATCAATGTCAGAATAAAATGCACCTTAAATTATTGCTCTGTGAAGTACAGCATAGCTGGATTCAGCAGAACCATAATTTTATCCATTGTTGTCTGACAATCTTTTAACTTTGTCAAGGTGTCTTTTAGTATAGGCATAAGCCTGGTAAAATTAATCTGCCTACAGAAGTCTAAGATGTCGTGCATGCATGACAGATCGGAGATGGATGACGCCTGAGCCGAAGGAACAGGTTTCGAAGTTGTTGTGGGGGCGGGAGAACCTTCCATGACCTGGACAAATGAGATGTTGGGGTCTACCTGTCTGGAAGGTGGAATCGCACACTCTTTAAGTACTCATTTACCTGTTTCTGTTCCATGATATTATGAAACAGGATGCACCCTCTCCAGAAGGCGGGATGCTCCTAGCAGCCGCCTGCTGAGCAAGGGGGCAGGCACTCCCCGCACTTGACACATCTAAGGGGCATAGAGAAGTAGTTAGCGGTAGCCACCGATAACACTGAGCAGGCCTCTCACGGCCTCGGTATGTCTCAATTTTAACCTTAGCCCCGCAAAGATATCGCAGGGAAAAGATGGTCTCTCTAAATTTTGTGTTCGGGAGCCTAACAGTCATGACACAAAGCAGAATCACCTTATTGGCCTTGGCAACCAATTTGGTAAATTGATGAAAGTCCCTTGGTTCATAGCCTAGTTTCACGTGCTCCCCACGGACCCAGTCAACGCGAACAGTAGAGACAATGTTAAGCAGCCGGTGTGAGGGCAACAGTAAGAGCATCTCGTGGGTTGATGACCCTGATTTCACTAGTGAATTTGGCTCGCTAAACATTTATACGGTCGCTGGTATTGAGATTTGTCAGCTACCACTATGGGGGAAAAAGAGACTTTCTTAATAGGGGTCACATCCATTGCCTAGCCCCCGTTACCAGCGGGTACCGAGCTGCTCTCTGCTTGTGCAGGTGCAGTCTGGAAAGAGCTCATGGAAGCCTCATAAACCACATTTGTGCGTTGAGCCACAGTCTTTTCCGAGGTAACCGACTGGGTCGGACTGCAAGCTTCAAGGTTATTTACCCCGCTGGTGGGGAGAGACGCTAGTACCAGTTGCAATGTAAGGGTGGAAGCTTTAGCTGTAGCCTTAAGTTTCATTTTAGTAATTTGCTTTCGCTTCCCTTTCAGCATAGGGTGCCATGGTGGAAGATAGGCAAGGAGAACCGAGACATGAGCGTAATAAACGTTTTAGGATCAATCTCAGGCAGAATATTAATGGTGCTATCACTGTTATAAACACAACCAACGGAAAAGTCAGCTAAGGTTCCAGATGGACAGCTATTGGTATCATGAGTGGGGGAGGGGGAAGCCTTGCCGAATACAACTACAGTTACCGCTCACAGGAACACACAGACTACGTACTACCAGGTAATTAGGTAATTAATTACACAGGTGATAGCAGGCCGCTTACCACAGCCAGTCACACAGAACACAGAATGTACGTTAGTAAATTACACACAAAATCCCGCCACACCACAACAATCAACACAGATAAGGGACCAGGAAGCCAATCTGTGCCAACATAAGATAGGGAATGTCATGGACGACTTTGCCCGCTGTGGCGAGTAGACCCGCGCTGGAGCTTCATTACGAACGAGCAAGAGCTAGTAAACAATGTGTTGAGTGTCGTTTCTTTACGTAGTTTATTGAGATTGTGTTCAGTTGTGGTATGGAAGATTTATTTTATCAAAAGAGGGTATGAAATGGCAGTAATTACAAGACATGCTTAAATCTCGCGCACCGTTCGAGTTTCAAAAATACTTTCCATCTAATTTTCTACTTCACGGAAGGTTATCGTTAGTGCTTATGATGATGCCTGACAGGTTGCTGCACAAGCCAGAGAGGAGTATAATTTCAGGTGAACAATGGCTTGCAGCAATATCAAGAGCAGACTTCAGACCCAGATGGTCTGTGGTATGTAGTCTTCATTTTCCTGAGTCCGACTATCGGTCTGGATTGAAAATTAAGAAACTGCAAGATGCTGCTGTTTCCTCTGTTTTCACTTCTTATCCATCTTTTAAAGTCCAACAAATCAAACCAGAACGTAGACCTATTATAAAACCTTCATTCAGTGCCACAGGTAAGAAACATAAGTATGAATCAACTGAGCCAAGCTGTGAAGAAAGCAATATCTCACGAGTATGCCGGAAATGACAATTGCCATCTTTCCCTTGATATCCAGTGCAGCATTTTAGACGAGAAGCTGCTCAAAATATAAAAAAAGAATATTGCGACTAAAATTGCTAAGAGCGCGGGGTGAACTTTCACGTTTTGAGAACGAACTCAGTAAAACTATTCAGGAGTTGGAGACTTATAACAATAATTATCTTAAAGCCTTGCCATGAATTATTAAAACTGTCGTGACCTACCTCTCCTGTGAGTCGTTCTTGTGATTGATCACCGACCGTTATAAGTTGAAGTACTGTCCTTCCTGCCGAGCGGTCCGGCAGGGAGGTAATTATGCAAGTACTTTTCCCAGAAACTCCAAAAATAACAACATGAAGTACAATAATGTTGCCCTTGATTATAGAAGAACGATGACAACTTGGCTATATAAAATATATACAAATGATCACTATATTGTCCTGACGGGAGCTTGTCCACTAACCTCTAACCCTCCGCGAATTTCAAACCCTGCCTTGCGGCGCCTAACGCACAACTGTATGCAAGTCCACTATCAAGAATCCCCTCTGCGTCTTGATTTCGTGTTTATCCACCCACAGTAAAGCAAACGTCAGTCCCATCCCACTTATTTAAGGACTGCATTCTGTGCGTTTCCGAGCCATTTACCCTGCTAAGTGCTCCGCTCTGATGGTCCTCAGGACACTAATGTCTCCATGTTTTACTCTGCACACTTACTTCTCTGTCTTGGCTGGAAAATCCCTGCACTGAGAATACTGGCTCTGATCTCTTCGTCGGCCGAAGCCGCGTACTCCTGTACGGCCTACTTAAACATTGGTTTGTCAATAACAGACATCCGTGCTCATAAACATGTTGAGCAAGCTTGCCGCCCGGCTGAGACGATTTCTTACTCTGGTTTACTGGAATAATTTCCTTCATTAGAGAATTCATAAAATATAATAGCATTAAATATAATTACAAGTCAGTACAAGGTAAACCTTATCACAAATTGATATTCCTGTACTACGTTGTTCCTTTCCCGATATTCTGGGATAGAGTCCCGGCTTCCACTCATCTGATAGTCCGCCGGTTCAATCCTTGGAAGGTCTGTATAAACGACAAAACAGCCGAGCAAGATCTCTCAAATGGCAAGTCTTCATTCCTTCTTGAGCAAATAGCGAATTTCGAGAAATGCTCACCCAGATAGACAAAATCCACTGTAAAACAGAGTATAGTGTGGGAATGCATATCATCTAAAGTTTACAGGTATGAGAGGAAAAATATACTAAAGTTGCCTTCTAACTGCACAGTGCCCAGGCATTTGGGTGATTCTTCATGCGACAGTGGAGTTACGAACCTTGGGAAATAGAGATTAACCCTAGAATATGAACTTTTTAATGAGGCTGAAAGAATATGTTCTTTGATTGTGGATGGAATGGCTATAAAACAACAATTGCCATATGACAAAAGGTAGATCATTTCTTTCCTTACAAAACCACATCTATTCCACAAAATTAAATATCCGAAAATAAGAACGCCAAGAATATGAGCGAATCTGAAATTTTCGCCATAAATTTGCTTTGTTTTATGATAGCGGTGTTATGCAGTATGTACAGACTTTCCAGCCGCGTACTTCTTTACCAAACGAATCTCAGGCAAGGAACTGTGTAATCTGACACTCTAAACAGAGAGATTGAGGCTTTTGGATTTCTAGTAGTACGTCTAGTTTTCGATAATCATAAGACCATCTTTAACATGATGAGACGACGTTCCAATATCAAGATTATATATCCGAAAATTACTCACCCAAATGACTCAAACCGACCCATATTTCTTTCATTTGACGAATGTCATATTTTAAGGAACGTAAGAAAACTGTTTTTAGAGAAGACCACGTTTAACGGAGAGGACACAATAAGTGGTTTTCACGTGAAGAATTTATATGAATTGTAAGCAAATGAAGTGGTAAAACGTGTTCGGTTTCTGACTCGAAATCACGTAAGCCCAAACAACATAGAAAATAATAATGTGAAACGAGCGAAGTACGTATTTCTACACCTGTAATAACAGCTCTGGAATATCTCTATAACATTCTGGACATCCAAAAGCCCACTCGTTCCAAGACTGCACAGCGACCGTATACTTCATTAAAATGATTCAGAAATGGTTCAATATCCATGCAGATACAACACCGCTAAGTTTTGCACTGACAAGGTCCACTTTTCAACACAGATGATGACAGGCTTTACAGGCTGGGGAGTGAGTGCCTGGTATATCTTGAGGATGTAAAGGAAACATGCCATGAGCAAGCAGGGAGTTTTCTCAGCAATGAAACTTACGCAGCTATCTGGCTGACTACGTGTTCTACAGTTCTTATTGTCTTCGGGCTTTCATTTCGTGCTAACTAGAGTATTTAACAGATATGCTCTTTCGCATTTTGAGGAGAACTTCAGGCAACAATGACATGCTGAATTCAAGGGCTGTAGTACTTGACCTTAACAGAATTTTGAAGATAAGAATTCCTTTTAAACGGCAAAATTAACATACTTGTGAGATGAATGTTATTTGCTGAGTCAAATTATCTCAATCAGTCCCATCGGAAGGGATCCCTAAGATTACAGAAACAGTTACAGAAATCCTGCAAAATCTTCACAGGCCCCAGTGTACGTATAGGCACTTCACAAAATTTATTTGCTATTTGTTATAAGATAATAGTATTATAAATAACAGCCATACTGTTATTATGGAGTAAACCTACTACCCTATTTCTTTTACAGGTCTGGAGGTAGTGTCTATTAAACTTGCATCGCTTGCTTTCCTCAGTTGTTTCGTTGTGAAGGAAAAAAGGAAATAAGTAACTTGTGAATCATTCCATAGCCTAATTCAAGAAGAAGAATGCAGTTCTCCACTAATGGACGTTATTTATAAGCAATGCCTTCTTCTAACCATCAAGATTGTTGGTGTGTGTTATAAACATTGTAAATTATTTCTTGTGCGAAGCTGCCAAATTCGTTAATACAGGAGCGTGTACGACTATCCCGAGGTTTCAAAGTGCGACTCAAATGACAGTTCAAATCATGCTGAGGAACTAGGTCAGGTAATCTGCAAAACTCTTATCCCGATCATCTTTAAAGAAAACCCATTGGAATTGAAGTGACTGAGAGAGGGTGCAATAATTGAACAGCAAGCCGATCAAGAGGAAAATCATCAGAATGTAACAGCTCTGGTAACTGCGTACCGCTCGTTCTGAATACTGCACTCATAGTAGCGTTCTTCTTGATGTTCGCACCGCATGCGCATTTTATTCAAGTTACGCTACTGTCGGATTTTTTATTATGGACACTCGACTTTAGATTTTAATTACTAACGAACCTATAGGCCTATTGCAAAGTGAGTTACATCGATATTTTCCTTGTTTGATTTTGCATTAGACACTTAAAAATATATGCATGGAAAACTACCTGTCTGATGATAATGAATATTTTTATATATTATAGCCATATGTATTCGCAGTGTAAAACTGAAGTTACAATTGTTTCAACCAACCCAAAAGGAGTTCTTGTCATTTTCTAAAGAAATCTTTTCTCAGCCCAGGATAAAACAGAAACCTTGAGCTTGGTTTGAAGCACTCAGTCGTGGTTATCTGATTCTACAACCACTGTACTATGTGAAACTGAATTGATGAACAGTGATATTAATAGGAAGCAGTGTGGGTGCTGGACCGTGCGATTAACAGCGGACGGGGTGGTGAAATCGGGTACAGGGTTGCCGCGTCAGTACCAAACACAGCGCGCAGCGAAGATAGCTTTTTTTTTACTTTCAAGCGTTCAATTTATTTCCTCATAAAAATTCCATTTCCAATCACCTTTTCTCATAAGGACTTCGGGAGTCTGATTGCAAGTTTACAAATGTCACACTACACAATTTTTACAATGGGTATTTCCATTACGATTTACATTATTTTCATATGTTTACAATATTTAATTCTGTCAATCTTCTTCGTGTGAAAAATCACTATGTTCCTGAACTGTTGTCATTCATGTTGATTATGACTGGCTCGAAATGAGGGGCATTTTCCGACAGTCCATTTTTCTCCAAGTGCTAGCCTTCCATTTTCTTAGCGTTTTAATTTAATTTAATTTTTATGGTTCATGTTTGTGGGTTACTGTAGCCACGTCCTAGTTCGTGAACCATGGGCAATGGCTGAGTGGCCTAGTAAGTGGTCCTGAGAGTCGGGATACCAGTTGCTATGGAATGGGAGTGGACATCTCGGACATATTCTGAGTCGTGGCCCTCCTTGTGCTCAGGCGGCTAGGACTATACAATTCACCGGTGGTCCATAACCCGTTAGAGGAGAGATCCTCACTTGGACTATGTGCAAGTAGGGCAGCATCCTGCTTCATGAATTTACCGAGCTCAGAACACTTTCAGCAAGCCTCGGAACTATGGGAGTAATGGAGTCCCACTCCCATTTGACAGGCGAGGGACTCCTTGGAAACAACTTGGCGAACGAAATGGAATTCGATGGGGAGGTATCAATATTAATGGGGCCTATGGAAGAAGGAAGGTAGAACTGGCTAAGTCAGCAAAGAGGATGCATCTGGATGTGCAAGGAGTAAGTGATATTCGGGTAAGGGGAGATAATAAGGAAAAAAATAGGAGATTATAAAGTGTAATTGACGGTGGTTAGAAAGGGAAGGGCAGAGTCTGGGGTAGGGCTCTTTATCAGGAATACCATTGCACGCAACATAGTTTCTGTTAGGCACGTAAATGAACGAATGATGTGGGTAGATTTGTCAGTTGGAGGAATTAGGACAAGAATTGTGTCCGTGTATTCACCATGTGAGGGTGCAGATGAGCATGAAGTTGACAAGTTTTATGGAGCATTGAGTGACATCGTGGTTAGGGTCAACAGCAAGGATAGAATAGTGCTAATGGGCGATTTCAATGCGAGAGTTGGGAATAGAACTGAAGGATACGAAAGGGTGATTGGTAAATGTGGGGAAGATATGGAAGCTAATGGGAATGGGAAGCGTTTGCTGGACTTCTGCGCTAGTATGGGTTTAGCTTTTACGAATACATTCTTCAAGCATAAGGCTATCCACCGCTACACATGGGAGGCTAGGGGTACCAGATACATAATAGACTATACGTTAACAGACTTTGAATTCAGGAAATCTGTTAGGACTGTACGAGTTTTTCGCGGATTTTTCGATGATACAGACCACTACCTGATCTGTAGTGAACTAAGTATCTCTAGGCCTAGGGTAGAGAATGTGAAATCTGTCCGCAAACGAATAAGGGTAGAAAATCTCCAGGACGCGGGAATTAGACAGAAGTACATGGATATGATTAGTGAGAAGTTTCGAACAGTAGACAGTAAGCAGGTTCAGGATATAGAAAGTGAATGGGTGGCATACAGGGATGCTGTAGTAGAAACAGCAAGGGAATGCCTAGGAACAACTGTGTGTAAAGATGGGAAAAGGCGAACATCTTGGTGGAATGATGAAGTGAGAGCAGCCTGTAAACGTAAAAAGAAGGCTTATCAGAAATGGCTCCAAACAAGGGCCGAGGCAGACAGGGGTTTGTACGTAGATGAAAGAAACAGAGCGAAACAAATAGTTGTTGAATCCAAAAAGCAGTCATTGGAAGATTTTGGTAAAAGCCTGGAAAGGCTAGATCAAGCAGCAGGGAAACCTTTCTGGACAGTAATAAAGAATCTTAGGAAGGGAGGGAAAAAGGAAATGAACAGTGTTTTGAGTAATTCAGGTGAACTCATAATAGATCCCAGGGAATCACTGGAGAGGTGGAGGGAATATTTTGAACATCTTCTCAATTAAATTAGAATCTAGCGGGTTCCACCTTTACAATACAAAATACAATGTTGTTGGATGGTATTTACAACATTATTTATTACAGAACATGTTTCGGTGTTCAATTTTTGACACCATTATCAGCTGCTCAGAAAGTGCGAAAAAACTTGGCAATCTAAACATTAAACAACATATTGTCATACGTAACTCCTTAGTATACATATATACAAACAATAGAATATTGCACCAGTTAAATCCTAAAACATCTACAGTAAATTATGCTGTATTAAAACTCTAATATGTAACAAGAGAATACTTGTAAGCCATAAATATAAAATTTCTCGTCTGTTTGATGAGTTGTCTCCACATTCCTTAATGTCTGTAATTTTGTACTATCGTACTATCGAATTCAAATGCGAACTTAAGCTTGAGGATTTAAAATTGTGTGCAGTCCATTTGATGTTAAAATGTTCATTTCATGTTTATAACAAACACTTAGATGTATTAAAAGCTCGTTATATACAATATGATTGTTAAAACTGGGCCGTCTTCTTAAATTTATTAAGTACAAAAACTTCGTATTTTTAATGCTGTATGCGTGGTTGGAACTGTAATTTCATTTGTCCTACAGTTGTTAGGCGGACATGTCTTCTCAGTTCAATAGAACCCTGCAATAATGAAACCCAATGTTAAGAGAAAAGCGAGAATATTGATAAAGAAAACTTATTGAATCTAACTGTTGATACGGCTGACTCACCTCTAAATCTGTGTAATTCGCGTGACGGCTGCGGCGAGATGAGTGTGTCTGCTAGTATCTTGTGCTCTGTGATGAAGCGCAGGGAAGGAGAAGTAGGGGCGGCAAAGGGGAAGTTTCTAGAAAGTCGAACTTTTTGGGAGAGAGTCCGGGGGGGCGTTGTGGACGAAGACAGTAGTAAGCAAAGTTGTTATGTAGAGTTCGGAATACGCTCGAATTTTCTGGAATTTTTAACTTGTTAAGTAATAGAATCAAACAATCAAATAAAATCTTGGGTTTTTCCGAGATTTCATTTCAGTTCAGGTTAGCGTTATAGTATTGGTCTAGATGTATTAGACATGCCTCCGTAATGTCAAGCTTCTGTCCCTTAGACAGTGTTTCCATGATCTCGAGGTCTTTATCTATGTCTGTGAATTTATGTTTGTACTCATGGATATGCTAGCCTACCGCTGAGAATCTGTGATATTTTACAGCGTTAAGGTGTTCCTGATACTTGACATTAAAGCTACGCCCAGTTTGCCCTATGTATCCGCTTCCACAGTCCCTACATTCGAACCTATATACCCCTGATTTAGAATATGGATTGACTTTGTTGACAACCGAAACATTAGGTAAAACTGTTGTACTTCTATTATCTGTCTTGAATGCGATCCTAATGTTACGTTTCCTGAAAATATTTGTAATTCTGTATACATCTTTATTAAACGTGAAGGTTGCAAGTTCCTTTGCTTCTATTTTATTTTTCATCAGACTCGTGTGAGGGCGATATTTGAATTTGCTTATTATTCGTTCTATAAAATTCTCTTTAAAACCATTAACTTTAGCCATAGCTCGAATGATGTTCAGTTCCTTGTCCAAGTTTTGTTTGGACATTGGGATACTAAAAGCGCGATTCACCAAGCTGCTATAGGTCGCGCATTTATGAGCTAAGGGGTGTATCGAATCATTACGTATTGTAACTGCAGTTTGTGTGGGTTTTCTGTAAATACTAAAATTAAATGAAGAAGCGTGTCTATTGATCTTTAGGTCTAGATAATTAATGGATTTTTCTATTTCGGATTCTAAACTAAATTTTATATCCGTATCTATTGTGTTAAGATTATTAAGAGTCTTAGAGGCGTTGGTTATGCGTTCATCCAAGATAACAAACGCATCGTCTACATACCTAGATCAAAATAGAACATTCTTGAATTTTTCATTATTAATTATTTGTGTGTCCTCTAGAAAATCTAAATAAATTTCTTCCAAAATTCCTGAGGCCGGAGACCCCATTGCAATGCCGTTTTGTTTATAAATGATCTGGTCGAAAGTGAAATAGTTGTTATTGATCAGCAATTTTAAAACCGTCATGAATTCATCAATTTCAAGCTTGCTTAAGTGACTGTATTTTTTCAAATTTTTGGCAATAATGGGGAGCAATTTATTAGTTTTGATATTAGGAAACATATTTACTATATCAAAAGAATGTATTGTGTGGTGATCCTGTAATCGAAATTTAATTAATTCTTTAGTGAATTCTACGGCATTCTTTACGGATTTATTTGCAGTAAATCTGTAATGTTGTTTTAAGATTTTTTGAATATACTGCGCTAATTTATAAAGGGGGCTAGGTCTGTAATTAATAATTGGCCTAATGGGGACTCCGGCCTTGTGGATTTTTGGCAGCGCTTTAGCGATAGGAAGGCCGGGGTTCATGTTAATTAATTTCTGACTCTCATGTTCATTAAAGAGGAAAGAAGATGTCTTCAATGTTTGTTTCAATTGCTTCTGCAATGACTGAGTCGGGTCCTTCTTAATAATAGAAAAAGAGTCATCATTAAAAAAGTTTTTTTGTTTTTTGGATGTAATCAGCTTTATGCATGATAACGGTTACGTTGGCTTTATCTGCTTTAGTGACTATAAGCTCTTCGTTTTTTATTTTCTTTTTAAGTTCAAATATTTGTTTCCTGTCCTTGAAAGAATCTTTAGGGATGACAAACTTATTATTATTATTATCATTATTATTATTATTATTATTATTATTATTATTACTATTATTATTAACCGTTTTGTTCAGCTGTTTTTTTACTTCTACTCTGATTTCATCCTGTAAGTCGAGTGGCAAGTTTCCGAGTGCGATTTCTGTTTCTCGGAAAACAGAAACAGAAATCGCACTCGGAAACTTGCCACTCGACTTACAGGATGAAGTCATAGTAGAAGTAAAAAAACAGCTGAACAAAACGGTTAATAATAATAGTAATAATGCTAATAATAATTGTTACCGTGTTTTAGCGGTAGGTAGAGGCGTAAGAAGGTGCGGGCGTGAATGGGTTTCAAACTACGGAATCAAAGTTAATGAAAAGTAATTTAAAATTTAACTAGGTTATATTTTCTTTTCAAAAACCAAGCAATAACAGACATGGCAGGTACAATGTAGCAAAACAAGGGGAGATACAATATTTACAGGTTTTGGGCTTCACGCCCTGACTTCAGCGATCAGCTCAGTTTTACCACAAACACAAGTTTTAACAGAGGGGCAGAAAACCCCATTCATCCCTAGGAGCCCCTGGCTCCGAATTACACAGAAAAGCCTCCACGAGGCATATGACACTCCATTTTCAAAAGAGCGATCCGCTCTTAAAATTTAAGCCTCTCAAAGGCCACACCAAACTCTACCTTCAAGCTGTCCTCTAAGGACGTATTCACAGGGGTAAAATACCCAACCTACAGAGGTCTATTACATGAAAAGAAGGTTGATTACATGACCTCTAAAATAACAATTTGAGAGGAGGCGATCTTGCACTCCTAATACACTTTGTTTTTTTTTAAAACCTAATCTGGCTTTGGGCCGCTAACGCAAGGGCTAATCCCATACTACAGAGGTGACTTAGAGAAGAACACTTTACATTACATAAACGAAGAAAGGTTTGAGAAAATAAGTTCACCTCAAAACAAATGTGAGTGGGAGCTCGAGAGGGTTAGCACTCTCTATCCCAATATGTAGCTTTACAAGAAAAAGATGAAAAGAGTAATTACATTTTAGGAAAAGGTTACATGATGGAAATGCTTCGAACCCGCCGCGAGTGTCAAACTGCCGACCTAGCAAGAAAAGAAGTTATTAAAAGGCCATTACCTGGTGTTGAACGGCAGAAGAAGAAAGAGGCGCTTCCCGCCTCCTGCTATGTACTTAATACACTGAAAGATGGAACAGAAGTGGCCTGGAGACCCCAAAATCAGCAGTTTATATCCTCTCGCGGAAGATTCTAGGCGTTAGGGGAAATAAAACACCCTCCCTCAAAGTTTTTATTGGTTCGGGAAAAGAAACCCCTACATAGAGGAAAAAGAAACACATTATTGGTGGAACATTAATTAAAGAAATTCGGGATTGGCTAGATCCAAACTAAGGGGAAAAAGAGGGGTATACAGCCAACTTAAACAATGACAGAAGGAAATTTAACAAAGAACAAACTCTTGAAATAAAAATTTCTCCAACAAAATAGTTCTTTGATTTCGCACTAGGTTGCACTATTGTAATTCTTCAGTAGTGTCCTCTAGAAGAGAAAGTTCACACTTCTTACTTCAAGCGAAACAAAAACACATCAAAAATGACACAGTTCACAAACTCAAAAATTTCCAGGTAGTGACATCTTCTGAGAAATTAGTAGATTAATAGTGTAGATAAAGTTCAGACTTCCTCCAGAAGAGGAGTTTCAACTGGCGCAACTTTTAAATAAACAGAGTAGAGGTGTACCGCCCGGTACAGACCTCCCCCCCGAAAAGTTCCTCCAGGGGTGACACATGAAATCAGTTTGAAACAAAGTCCAAGTAATGATGTTGATACGAAGATAGATAGCAGAAGCATTTACAAGATTTCTTAATTCAGTTTCAAAATGTTGTTGTTGCAGGTGAATGAAAGTCTTTATGATTGTAGAATTTGAATTTCTGAAGATAAACTTTTAATACTTAAAGGTGAAGAAAAATTTTGCAATGTCCACCAAATATTGTAGTTGAATGCCCAAGTGTAGTTATTGCTTATGGTGACTGTCCATATAGTTGATGTAGATTGAGTCGAATGGCCGGACCGGCCGTTGCAGCTTGCGTCCAACGGAGGCCGCTCGGACCCCTCAAGTACCCTGAGATACCGCTCGCCCGCACTATGAGGGGAGCAGAGGTGTTGAAGTACGCCGCGCCCGCGGTGAACAGATACAGGCTGCGGGCATGTAGTAGGTCGTGCGCCGCACATCAGCCTTGGCCGGGAGGAGAGCTCCGGCTCGCCGTGCACATGTCGTCCTCGCTGGAGAGGAGGGGGCCCATCCCCCTCCCCAGTCGCTGCACGGTGCTGCGCGGCTGCGGGGGCGCTGAAACATTAAAGCTAGGCGGCAGAATTGTGTTGGACAATCATTTTCTTTGAGGGCACAGGCTTGTAGAGAGAGTGAGGGGCCAGCGGCGTGCAGATATTCATGGTATTCATTAAGCCACTGTGTAGAGTGGAGCAGGAGACGGGAGCGTGGTAATGGCCGTGGCAAAGACAGGATGGCAGTTTAATGGGTCGGGGCAGGTTTCACAAACATGCTTACATAAGAAACAAAATCCTATAGAAGGGGCAGAATGCCTTAAAAGTGAAACTCAAAAAAAAATATAACCTTCATATCCTTTCAAAATAATATGGAGCAAGTTAACACAGAAATTACACCGGTTTCACCTGGGACAGGTGAACTCTAAATATCCGCTCGGTGGCTGGATTACTTAGCAATAAGGTAACCGGCGTAAGAAAATCGAGAATGATACAAGGCCCATGAAATCTGGGGGCAAGCTTGCCCGCGGGAACAAAATTTTTGACCATAACCTGGTCACCTACCTTCAAAGTGGTGGGTCTCCGTCCACGATCATACCTTTCCCTAACCTTTTCATGAGACACTTTAAGATTGGCTTTAGCCTTCTTCCAAAGATCTTTAATGATGTCCGGATCTATTGTCTCGGGCAGAATGTCATTCAGAGACCAGAGGTTAGAGAGCGGCGTGTTGGGAACGAACTTAAACATCAAAGAAGCTGGAGTAAATTTGTGAGATTCATGAACCGCCGAATTCAAAGCAAAAGCTAACCAATGCAGGGACGTGTCCCACCTAGAATGATCTTCATGATGATAGGCAATAAGTGCGGACCTGAGATTACGGTTAACCCGTTCAGCCAGAGATGGTTGAGGGTAATAAGCAGATGTAGTTACATGAGAGATGGACAAGTCAAAACAGAATTTACGAAACAGATTAGATGTAAAAGCCTTAGCATTATCAGATACAATATATTGGCACGGACCAAAAGAAGCGAAAATAGAATTTAGGCAAGTAATGGTGGACTGAGCGGTAGCCAGCTTAGTCGGAAATAACCAGGAAAATCTTGTAAAACCATCTACACACACAAAGATGAACTTGTTAGCATTGCCCTTTGACTGGGGGAAGGGTCCCACATAATCAATATACAGGCGTTCCATGGGGCGCGACGCTTGATGAGAAGACAAAAGGCCTACTTTAGTGGACATGGTGGGTTTACTGATCAAGCAAGATTTACAAGCTTTTACAAGTTCCCGAATTTCACCGTCCATACCTTTCCAGATGAACATTTCACGAATCTTTTCACGAGTTTTAAAGATACCCAGGTGCCCCCCCAATGGGGTCTCATGATAGTATTTGAAGATCATAGGTACAAGAACCGCTGGAACAACAACTTTCATCAACTTATCATGCCTCGAAGGGCAACATAGAACACCATTCCTCAGAACATAAGGGACAGCATGTTCCCCAGAAGAAAGGGTTTCCATTATAGGAGCCAGCGTCGGATCTTCACGTTGGTATTTCTCAATATCCCTAAAAAGCATGGGAGCATCTGTTAAGATGGCATTAACACCAGATAGTATGGACTCGGAAGGTGATGAACTGTCGACCGGTTCGTGGGTCTCTACGTCGTTATGAAACATACGGCTGAGTCCATCGGCGACAACATTTTCAGTACCGTACCTCTGATATGCCGTACATCGAATTGGAAAGCAGAAATACGGATGGCCCAACGGGCTATACGACCAGTACGACGCGGCCTACCTAAGACCCAGCTTAAGGCTTGATTATCTGTCTCCAGGTCGAATTTGACATGTTCCAGATAGAGACGGAACTTTTCTAAGGCGAATAAGACTGCCAACCCTTCGAGCTCATAGATGGAATACTTGGCTTCTTGAACCGATAGAGTCCTAGATGCATAGGCGATGGGACGCCTCCCTAGTTCAGTCTCTTGAAGAAGGACTGCAGCTACAGCTGACGACGACGCGTCCGTTTGGACGATGAATTTCTTCGAGAAATCAGGCATAGCAAGTACAGGGGCATTACAGAGAGCTAATTTAAGATCTTCGAAAGCGGCTTGTTGAGAAGGTCCCCACTCGAATTTGATGCCTTTCCTACGAAGAAGGTTTAAGGGCGCCGCTCTATTAGCGAAGTTAGGAATAAACTTCCTGAAGAAATTCACCATACCAATGAATCTAGCGATACCTTTGATGTCCTTAGGAGGTTTAAAATCACGGATGGCCTGTGTTCTAGAATGATCGACAGCTACCCCATCGGGTGACACAATATGCCCTAGGAATGACATAGAGGGCTTAGCAAAGGCAACCTTGGACAACTTGACAGTTAACCCAGCCTTACGAAGGCGATTCAGAACTTCTCGCAGATGATCTAGATGTTCTTCAGAAGTCTCGGAAAATACGACGACATCATCCAAGTAGTGATATAAGTACTCAAATTTGATGTCGGAGAAGACCCTATCTAGTAGCCTAGTGAGCACAGCTGCCCCCGTGGGGAGCCCGAAAGGCACGCGGTTGTATTCGTATAAGTTCCAGTCCGTGGCAAACGCTGTAAGATGTTTAGACTCCTCGGCAAGGGGAATTTGATTATAGGCCTGATTCAAGTCCAAGATAGTGAAGAACTTGGCCTTTCGAAACCATGAAAAGCAAGAATGAAGGTCGGGAAGGGGCACAGATTGCAACACCACCTTCCGATTGAGAGCCCTGTAATCAATGACAGGCCTGAAGCCTCCTTGGGGTTTCGGGACTAGAAAAATAGGGGAAGAATACGCTGACTTAGAGGGCCTAATAATACCATCCTTCAACATCTGATCGATGATTTCTTTCAGAGCCTTCATTTTAGGTGGAGATAGCCTATACGGTGGAAAACGGACAGGAATCGAATCCGTAACCTCAATTTTGTATTCAATAAGGTCAGTAACACCAAGAGTATCAGAGAACACCTCGGGAAACGACTGACACAGTTTGCGAATACTATCAGCCTGCTCCTCAGGTAGATGTCTAAGGTCTAACAACATCTCATCCTGGGTAGGCGAAATAGACGAACATGATACAGGATTACACTTTAACAAGGGAATTCTACAATTGGACGCAAATTTGAATGTGCACGACCTACTCTGGAGATCGAGCACAAGACCAGTGTGAGAAATGAAGTCCGCTCCCAATATGATGGGGCAAGACAAACGCTTGGCCACAAACAATTTGATCTTCCATGTAAATTTAAAAACCCGAATTTTGACATGTAAGGAACCTAGAATTTCTAATGGAGATGAATTAGCCGAAACATATTTAACAGGAGATGAGTCATAGTCAGGGAGTTTACAAACAGATTTCAATTTAGAATACCAATCAGCCGAAATAATGGAACAAACACTGCCTGAATCTAAGAGAGCTGTTATAGGCTCGTTATTTAACTCAATCTTAAGAAAAGGAACAGGTGCGGGGGTATCCGCCGCAATCCTAAGACACTCTCTGGGGCATTCAAAAAATGAATTTGAAGGCTGTTCGTTCTCTGCATTTACAACCTGTTTACTAGGGGCTAAGTCTCGGGAAGATGGATTAGTCGGCTCAGCCGACGCCACTAGTCACTTTTTATTATTGGAATAGCTGGAATTTGCACCAGAAGTTGAGCAGGAGGGGGTGCTATTTGAGTTTGGGCAATTCTTGGCGATATGTGAGAAGGCCCCACACTTAAAACAGCCTTGTGATGACCCTGCTCCATTCCTTGTCCCACTTGACTTGATCAGAGGACACTTATTCCGCAGATGTTCAGGCGACCCGCAAGCATAACATTTACGGGGATTGACTGGTCGGCGAGGTGGAGGCCGAGTGTTACTAAAGGAAGGCGGGGGTTCTTTCGCGACACGCAAAGAATCGGCGTATCTAACTCCTTCCGCTGAGACGGCCAATGCTTCAAGTTCAGAGAAGGTTTGCGGACACGCCGCGAAACACAAATATGACCTGTAGGATGGCGAAATACCTTCTACAATAGCCTGCACAATCTGATCTTCAGGAAAGTGCAGAGCAAACACCCTAGTGTAGAATTTGATATCTTGAATGAAATCAGCCAAGTTTTCATCCAAGCGCTGTACACGGTAATAGTACTTCTGAATCAGGGAGGACCTGGCCCTAGCCGGGATGAAGTTAGCTAGCAAATGGGCATGGAAATCCTCAATAGATGATTGCTCGGCAATGGCTCTTACGATTTTATCAGAGAGAATACCAATAGCAAACGGGTAGATAATTTGCAAAATTTGACATGGCGAAAGAGAAAAAACCAGAGCATGATCCTGAAATTCTACTAGAAATCTTAAAAATGAAATTACATCACTGGTGGTGTTGACGGAAAACTTAGAGATACCTCTAAGCAACATTGCCAATGGATGAGGCAAGCTACTGAACCCAGGTGACATAGTCGTTAAAGGTTTCAATGGCAAAGAAGTTAATTCAGAGCGGATGTTACCCAATGACGCACGGCGTTCAGATTCGTTGTTCGATGGGGCAGAAATAGTTTGAGCAGCAACGGTTATCCTATTGACTTCTCCCTGAGGAGGCTCTTCCTCGTTACCTACATTCACCGTGGCGGGTTGATCAGTTTTGGGAGGAACTTCGCCGGTTAGCAATTGAGTGACCTTATTAGACAATTCAGAAATAGTTTCAAGGAGCGTATTAGCGTCCTTCCTCTGAACGTCATTCACCTTTAGAGACAACAGATCATTAACTCTATTTGCAAAGTGATACAGCCTGCCTTGCACACGCTTAATTTGATTAGGAGATGGATCGTTTTCATCAAAAAAGCTGACTACCGATGCTAGCCCAGTAATATTCTCGACAATCGTGGAAAGAGAGTCATCAATTTCTTTCTCTCCCAAATTGGGGATGGAAATGGGCAAATCAAGGGACTCTCTAAGCTTGTTAGTATCTATTGCAACCGTGCCTCCAGATTGAACGTTTCTGATAGTTAACTCATATATCAACTCCTCTTTACGCAAGTAGTTAAGAAGGAGAACATCGCGAGGGCCGGGCATGATGACAGAACAATTTTGAAAAACTCAAAAAATTCCAGCAACTGAGAAAATTGTTAGAGTTCGAATCAAAGCAATGTTTAGCCGTCAAAAGGGGCTAAATTGAGACCCATTCAACCACGCTCTGCTACCACTTGTTACCGTGTTTTAGCGGTAGGTAGAGGCGTAAGAAGGTGCGGGCGTGAATGGGTTTCAAACTACGAAATCAAAGTTAATGAAAAGTAATTTAAAATTTAACTAGGTTATATTTTCTTTTCAAAAACCAAGCAATAACAGACATGGCAGGTACAATGTAGCAAAACAAGGGGAGATACAATATTTACAGGTTTTGGGCTTCACGCCCTGACTTCAGCGATCAGCTCAGTTTTACCACAAACACAAGTTTTAACAGAGGGGCAGAAAACCCCATTCATCCCTAGGAGCCCCTGGCTCCGAATTACACAGAAAAGCCTCCACGAGGCATATGACACTCCATTTTCAAAAGAGCGATCCGCTCTTAAAATTTAAGCCTCTCAAAGGCCACACCAAACTCTACCTTCAAGCTGTCCTCTAAGGACGTATTCACAGGGGTAAAATACCCAACCTACAGAGGTCTATTACATGAAAAGAAGGTTGATTACATGACCTCTAAAATAACAATTTGAGAGGAGGCGATCTTGCACTCCTAATACATTTTGTTTTTTTTTAAAACCTAATCTGGCTTTGGGCCGCTAACGCAAGGGCTAATCCCATACTACAGAGGTGACTTAGAGAAGAACACTTTACATTACATAAACGAAGAAAGGTTTGAGAAAATAAGTTCACCTCAAAACAAATGTGAGTGGGAGCTCGAGAGGGTTAGCACTCTCTATCCCAATATGTAGCTTTACAAGAAAAAGATGAAAAGAGTAATTACATTTTAGGAAAAGGTTACATGATGGAAATGCTTCGAACCCGCCGCGAGTGTCAAACTGCCGACCTAGCAAAAAAAGAAGTTATTAAAAGGCCATTACCTGGTGTTGAACGGCAGAAGAAGAAAGAGGCGCTTCCCGCCTCCTGCTATGTACTTAATACACTGAAAGATGGAACAGAAGTGGCCTGGAGACCCCAAAATCAGCAGTTTATATCCTCTCGCGGAAGATTCTAGGCGTTAGGGGAAATAAAACACCCTCCCTCAAAGTTTTTATTGGTTCGGGAAAAGAAACCCCTACATAGAGGAAAAAGAAACACATTATTGGTGGAACATTAATTAAAGAAATTCGGGATTGGCTAGATCCAAACTAAGGGGAAAAAGAGGGGTATACAGCCAACTTAAACAATGACAGAAGGAAATTTAACAAAGAACAAACTCTTGAAATAAAAATTTCTCCAACAAAATAGTTCTTTGATTTCGCACTAGGTTGCACTATTGTAATTCTTCAGTAGTGTCCTCTAGAAGAGAAAGTTCACACTTCTTACTTCAAGCGAAACAAAAACACATCAAAAATGACACAGTTCACAAACTCAAAAATTTCCAGGTAGTGACATCTTCTGAGAAATTAGTAGATTAATAGTGTAGATAAAGTTCAGACTTCCTCCAGAAGAGGAGTTTCAACTGGCGCAACTTTTAAATAAACAGAGTAGAGGTGTACCGCCCGGTACAATAATAATAATAATAATAATAATAATAATAATAATAATAATAATAATAATAATTGTACCGGGCGGTACACCTCTACACTGTTTATTTAAAAGTTGCGCCAGTTGAAACTCCTCTTCTGGAGGAAGGTTGAACTTTATCTACTCTATTAATTCTCTACTTTCTCAGAAGATGTCACCACGTGGAAAATTTTGAGTTTTTGAACTGTGTCACTTTTGATGTGTTTTTGTTTAGCTTGAAGTAAGAAGTGTGAACTTTCTCTTCTAGAGGACACTACTGAAGATCAACAATAGTGCAACCTAGTGCGGAGTCAAAGAACTATTTTGTTGAAGAAATTTTTATTTCAAATGTTTGTTCTTTGCTAAATTTCTTTCTGTTATTGTTTAGGTTGGCTGTATACCCCTCTCTTTCCCCTTGTTTTGCATGTAGCCAATCCCGAATTTCTTAAATTAATTTCTATCCAATCAGATGTATCTTCCCCCAACTTGAATCGATTGCGGGGTCCTAGCCAATAAAATATTGTGGGCGGGTGTTTTCATTCCCCTAACGCCTAGAACCTTCCACGAGAGGTTATAAACTGCTGATTTTTGGGTCTCCGTGCCACTTCTGTTCCATCTTTCAGTGTATTAAGTACATCGCAGGAGGCGGGTAGCGCCTCTTTCTTCTGCAGCGGTCAACAATAAGGTAATGGCCGATTAATAAATTCTTTCTTTTCTTGCTCAGCAGTTTAACTCTCGGGGCGGGTGCGAAGCGTTCTACCATGTAACCTTTTCCTAAAATGTAACTACTCTTTTCTTCGATTCTCTTGTAAAGCTACATTCTGGGATAGAGAGTGCTAACCCTCTCGAGCTCCCTCTCATATTGTTTTGAGGTGAACTTATTTTTCTCAACCTATTCTTCGATAATGTAAAACAAATTGTTCTCTTCTTAAGTCACCTCTTTAGTATGGGATTAGCCCTTGTATTAACGGCCTAGCGCCAAGTAGGTCTTAATCAAAGTGTATTAGGAGTGCAAGTTCGCCTCCTCTCAAATTGTTTTAGAGGTCATTTAATTAACCTTCTTGTCATTTAATAGACCTCAGTAGGTTGGGTATTTTACCCCTGTGTATATGTCCTTTGAGGACATATTAAAGGTGGAGTTTGGTGTGGCCTGGGAAAGGCTTAAATGAAAGAGCGAGTGGCTCTTTTGAAAATGGTATATTGTATGCCTCGAGGAGGCTTTTCAGTGTAATTTGGAGCAAGGGCTCCTAGGTATGAATGGGGTTTTCTGCCCCTCTGTTAAAATTGTGTTTGGGGTAAAACTGAGCTGATTGCCCAAGAATTAGGTTTCTGACTTTTGAAGCCCCAAATGGGGCACCTATGTAAATGTATTTTTCAATTGTGTTTCGGCTACTAAGTACCTGTTCTATTTGTTGTTACCTAATTTTGAAAAGAAAATATAACCTCGTTAAATTTTACATTAACTTTGATTCCGTAGTTTGAGACCCATTCACGCCCGCACCTTCTTACACCTCTACCTACCATCAAAACGCGGTAACAAGTGGTAGCAGAGCGTGGTTGAATGGGTCTCAATTTAGCCCCTTTTGACGGCTAAACACTGTTTTGATCCGAACTCTAACCATTTTCTCAGTTGCTGGAAATTTTCTGAGGTTGTTCTAAATTTTTCCGTCATCATGCCCGGCCCTCGCGATGTTCTCCTCCTTAACTATTTGCGCAAAGAGGAGTTGATCTACGAATTAACTATTAGAAACGTACAATCTGGAGGCACGGTTGCTATCGACACTAACAAACTTAGAGAGTCCCTTGATTTGCCCATTTCCATCCCCAATTTGGGAGAGAAAGAAATTGATGACTCTCTTTCCACGATCGTCGAGAATATTTCTGGGCTAGCATCTGTAGTTAGTTTTTTTGATGAAAATGATCCGTCTCCTAATCAAATTAAGCGTGTGCAAGGCAGACTATATCACTTTTCAAATAGAGTTAATGATCTGTTGTCTCTAAAGGTGAATGACGTTCAGAGGAAGGAAGCTAATACGCTCCTTGAAACTATTTCTGAATTGTCTAGTAAAGTCACTCAATTGTTAACTGGGGAAGTTCCTCCCAAATCTGATCAGCCCACCATAGTGAATGCAGGTAGTGAGGAAGCGCCTCCCAAGGGAGAAGTCAATAGGATAACCGTTGCTGCTCAAACTATCCCGGCCCCATTGGACACCGAATCTGAACGCCGTGCATCGTTGAGTAACATCCGTTCTGAATTAACTTCCTTACCATTGAAACCTTTACCTACTATGTCACCCGGGTTTAGCAGCTTGCCTCATCCATTGGCAATGTTGCTCAGAGGTATTTCTAAGTTTTCTGTTAACACCACCAGTGATGTAATTTCATTTTTAAGATTTCTAGTTGAATTTCAGGATCACGCCCTTGTGTTTTCTCTTTCCCCTTGTCAAATTTTGCAAATTATCTATCCTTATGCTATTGGTGTTCTCTCAGATAAAATAGTAAGAGCTATTGCTGAACAGTCATCTATTGAAGATTTTCATGCACACTTGCTTGCAAATTTCATTCCTGCCCGCGCGAGGTCATCTCTGATTCAGAAATACTATTATCGGGTACAGCGCTTGGATGAAAACTTGGCTGATTTCATACAGGACATTAAGTTTTATACTAGGGTGTTTGCTCTCCACTTCCCTGAGGATCAGATCGTGCAAGCTATTGTTGAAGGGATCTCCCCACCCTACAGGTCATATTTGTGTTTCGCGGCATGCCCGCAAACTTTCTCGGAACTTGAAGCATTGGCCGTCTCAGCGGAAGGAGTTAGATACGCCGATTCCTTGCGTGTTGCGAAAGAACCCCCGCCTTCCTTTAGTAACACTCGGCCTCCACCTCGCCGATCAGTCACCCCTCGTAAATGTTATGCTTGCGGGTCGCCTGACCATCTGCGCAATAAGTGTCCTCTGATCAAGTCTAGTAGGGCAAATAATGGAGCTGGTTCATCACAGGGCTGTTTTAAATGTGGGGCTTTCTCACATATCGACAAGAATTGTCCCAATTCGAATAGTACCCCCTCCTGCTCAACTTCTGGGGTAACTTCCAACAACAGTCAAAAGTGACTAGTGGCTTCGGCTGAGTCAACTAATCCATCTTCCCAAGGCTCAGCCCCTGGCAAAAAGGTCGAGAATTCAGGGAACGATAAGTCTTCGAATACATCTTTTGAATGCCCCAAAGAGTGTCTTAGGATTGCGGCGGATATCCCCGCACCTGTTCCTTTTCTTAAGATTGAGATAAATAACGAACCTATAACAGCTCTATTAGATTCAGGCAGTGTTTGTTCCATTATTTCGGCTGAATGGTACTCCAAATTGAAATCTGTTTGTAAACTACCTGTCTATGACTCTTCTCCTGTTAAATATGTTTCGGCTAATACATCTCCATTAGAAATTCTAGGTTCTTTACTGGTCAAAATTCGTATTTTTAAGTTTACATGGAAAATCAAACTGTTTGTGGCTAAGCACTTGTCTTGCCCCATCATACTGGGAGCGGACTTTATTTCTCACACTGGTCTTGTGCTCGATCTCCAGTCTAGGTCGTGCACATTCAAATTTGCTTCTAGTTGTAAAATCCCACTATTAACGTGTAATTCTGTGTCATGTTTCTCTATTTCGCCTACCCAGGATGAGATGTTGTTAGACCTTAGACATCTACCTGAGGAGCAGGCTAATAGTATTCGTAAATTATGTCAGTCATTTCCAGAGGTATTCACTGATACTCTTGGTGTTACTGATCTTATTGAATACAAAATTGAGGTCACGGATTCGATTCCTGTCCGTTTTCCACCTTATAGGCTATCTCCACCTAAAATGAAGGCTCTGAAAGAAATCATCGATCAGATGTTGAAGGATGGTATTATTAGGCCCTCTAAGTCGGCGTATTCATCGCCTATTTTTCTAGTCCCGAAACCCCAAGGAGGCTTCAGGCCTGTCATTGATTACAGGGCTCTCAATCGGAAGGTGGTGTTGCAATCTGTGCCCCTTCCTGACCTTCATTCTTGTTTTTCATGGTTTCGTAAGGCCAAGTTCTTCACTATCTTGGACTTGAATCAGGCCTATAATCAAATTCCCCTTGCCGAAGAGTCTAAACACCTTACAGCGTTTGCCACGGACTGGAATTTATACGAATACAACCGCGTGCCTTTCGGGCTCCCCACGGGGGCAGCTGTGCTCACTAGGCTACTAGATAGGGTCTTCTCCGACATCAAATTTGAATACTTATATCACTACTTGGATGATGTCGTCGTGTTTTCGGAGACCTTCGAAGAACATCTAGATCATCTGCGAGAAGTTCTGAATCGCCTTCGTAAGGCTGGGTTAACTGTTAAGTTGTCCAAGGTTGCCTTTGCTAAGCCCTCTATGTCTTTCCTAGGGCATATTGTGTCACCTGATGGTGTAGCAGTCGATCATTCTAGAACACAGGCCATCCGTGATTTTAAACCTCCCAAGGACATTAAAGGCATCGCCAGGTTTATTGGTATGGTGAATTTCTTCAGAAAGTTCATTCCTAACTTTGCTAATAGAGCGGCGCCCTTAAACCTTCTTCGTAGGAAAGGCATCAAATTCGAGTGGGGACCTTCTCAACAAGCCGCTTTTGAAGATCTGAAATTAGCTCTCTGTAATGCCCCTGTCCTTGCTATGCCTGATTTCTCAAAGAAATTCATCGTCCAAACGGACGCGTCGTCGTCAGCTGTAGCTGCAGTCCTTCTTCAAGAGACTGAACTAGGGAGGCGACCCATCGCCTATGCATCTAGGACTTTGTCGGCTCAAGAAGCCAAGTATTCCATCTATGAGCTCGAAGGTTTGGCAGTCTTATTCGCCTTAGAGAATTTCCGTCTCTATCTGGAACATGTCAAATTCGACCTGGAAACAGATAATCAAGCCTTAAGCTGGGTCTTAGGTAGGCCGCGTCGTACTGGTCGTATAGCCCGTTGGGCCATTCGTATTTCTGCCTTCCAATTCGATGTCAGGCATATCAGAGGTACTGAAAATGTTGTTGCTGATGGACTCAGCCGTATGTTTTCAAACGAGGTCGAGACCCACGAACCAGTCGACAGTTCATCACCTTCCGAGTCCATACTATCCGAGGTTAATGCCATCCTAACAGATGCTCCCATGCTTTTTAGAGATATTGAGAAATACCAACGTGAAGATCCGACGCTGGCTCCGATAATGGAAACCCTTTCTTCTGGGGAACAGGTTGTCCCTTATGTTCTGAGGAATGGTGTTCTATGTTGCCCATCGAGGCATGATAAGATGATGAAAGTTGTCGTTCCAGCCGTTCTGGTACCTATGATCTTCAAGTATTATCATGAGACCCCATTAGGAGGGCATCTTGGAATCTTTAAAACCCGTGAAAAGATTCGTGAAATGTTCATCTGGAAAGGTATGGACGGTGAAATCCGTGAACTTGTAAAAGCTTGTAAATCATGTTTGCTGAGTAAACCCACCATGTCCACCAAGGTAGGCCTTTTGTCTTCGCATCAAGCGTCGCGCCCCATGGAACGCCTGTATATTGATTATGTAGGACCCTTCCCCCAGTCAAAGGGTAATGCCAACAAGTTCATCTTTGTATGTGTAGATGGTTTTACCAGATTTTCTTGGTTATTTCCGACTAAGCTGGCTACCGCTCAGTCCACCATTACCTGTCTAAATTCCATTTTTGCTTCTTTTGGTCCGTGAAAATATATTGTATCTGATAATGCTAAGGCATTCACATCAAATCTTTTTCGTAAATTCTGTTTTGACTTGTCCATCTCTCATGTAACTACTTCTGCTTATTACCCTCAACCATCTCTGGCTGAACGGGTTAACCGTAATCTCAGGTCTGCACTTATTGCCTATCATCATGAAGATCATTCCAGGTGGGACACGTCCCTGCATTGGATAGCTTTTGCTTTGAATTCGGCGGTTCATGAATCTCACAAGTTTACTCCAGCTTCTTTGATGTTCAAGTTTGTTCCCAACTCGCCGCTCTCTAACCTCTGGTCTCTGAATGACATTCTACCCGAGACAATAGATCCGGATAACATTAAAGATCTTTGGAAGAAGGCTAAAGCCAATCTTAAAGTGTCTCATGAAAAGGTTAGGGAAAGGTATGATCGTGGACGGAGATCCACCCCTTTGAAGGTAGGTGACCAGGTTATGGTCAAAAATTTTGTTCCCGCGGGCAAGCTTGCCCCCAGATTCCATGGGCCATGCATCATTCTCGATTTTCTCACACCGGTTACATTGTTAGTAAGCAATCCAGCCACCGAGAGGATATTTAGGGTTCACCTGTCCCAGGTGAAACCGGTGTAAATTTTGTGTCAACTTGCTTCATATAATTTGATAGGAATATGATGGTTATATTTTTTTTTGAGTTCCACTTTTAAGGCATTCTGCTCCTTCTATTTTATTTTATATGTAAGTATTTCTTGTAAACCTCCCCCGATTGTTAAACTGCCATCCTGTCCTTGTCACGGCCATTACCACGCTCCCGTCTCCTGCTCCACTAAATACAGTGGCTGGCTTAGATGAAATGCCATGAATATCGCCACGCCGCTGGCCCCTCAATCTACATGCCTGTGCCCTCAAAAAAAAAGATGATGGTCCAACACCATTTTGCCGCCGAGCTTTTATGTTTCAGTGCCCCCGCAGCCGCGCAGCGCCGTGCAGCAACTGGGGAGGGGGATGGGCCCCCTCCTCTCCAGCGAGGACGACATGTGTACGGCGAGCCGGAGCTCTCCTCCCGGCCAAGGCTGATGTGCGGCGCACGACCTGCTACTGGCCCGCAGCTTGTATATGTTCACCGCGGGCGCGGCGTATTTCAACACCTCTGCTCCCCTCATAGTGCGGGCGAGCGGTATCTCAGGGTACTTGAGGGGTCCGAGCGGCCTCCTTTGGACGCAAGCTGCAACGGCCGGTCTGGCCATCCAACTTAATCTACAACAACTACATGGACAGTCACCATAAGCAATAATTACACTTGGGAATTCAACATCAATATTTGGTGGACATTGCAAAATTTTCTTCACTTTTAAGTAGTAAAAGTTTATCTTCAGAAATTCAAATTCTACAAACATAAAGACTTTCATTCACCTGCAACAACAACATTTTGAAACTGAATTAAGAAATCTTGTAAATGCTCCTGCTATCTATCTTCATATCAACATCATTACTTGGACTTTGTTTCAAACTGATCTCATGCCTCACCCCTGGAGGAACTTTTGGGGGGGGAGGTCTGTACCGGGCGGTACACCTCTACACTGTTTATTTAAAAGTTGCGCCAGTTGAAACTCCTCTTCTGGAGGAAGGTTGAACTTTATCTACTCTATTAATTCTCTACTTTCTCAGAAGATGTCACCACGTGGAAAATTTTGAGTTTTTGAACTGTGTCACTTTTGATGTGTTTTTGTTTAGCTTGAAGTAAGAAGTGTGAACTTTCTCTTCTAGAGGACACTACTGAAGATCAACAATAGTGCAACCTAGTGCGCAGTCAAAGAACTATTTTGTTGAAGAAATTTTTATTTCAAATGTTTGTTCTTTGCTAAATTTCTTTCTGTTATTGTTTAGGTTGGCTGTATACCCCTCTCTTTCCCCTTGTTTTGCATGTAGCCAATCCCGAATTTCTTAAATTAATTTCTATCCAATCAGATGTATCTTCCCCCAACTTGAATCGATTGCGGGGTCCTAGCCAATAAAATAGTGTGGGCGGGTGTTTTCATTCACCTAACGCCTAGAACCTTCCACGAGAGGTTATAAACTGCTGATTTTTGGGTCTCCGTGCCACTTCTGTTCCATCTTTCAGTGTATTAAGTACATCGCAGGAGGCGGGTAGCGCCTCTTTCTTCTGCAGCGGTCAACAATAAGGTAATGGCCGATTAATAAATTCTTTCTTTTCTTGCTCAGCAGTTTAACTCTCGGGGCGGGTGCGAAGCGTTCTACCATGTAACCTTTTCCTAAAATGTAACTACTCTTTTCTTCGATTCTCTTGTAAAGCTACATTCTGGGATAGAGAGTGCTAACCCTCTCGAGCTCCCTCTCATATTGTTTGGAGGTGAACTTATTTTTCTTAACCTATTCTTCGATAATGTAAAACAAATTGTTCTCTTCTTAAGTCACCTCTTTAGTATGGGATTAGCCCTTGTATTAACGGCCTAGCGCCAAGTAGGTCTTAATCAAAGTGTATTAGGAGTGCAAGATCGCCTCCTCTCAAATTGTTTTAGAGGTCATTTAATTAACCTTCTTGTCATTTAATAGACCTCAGTAGGTTGGGTATTTTACCCCTGTGTATATGTCCTTTGAGGACATATTAAAGGTGGAGTTTGGTGTGGCCAGGGAAAGGCTTAAATGAAAGAGCGAGTGGCTCTTTTGAAAATGGTATATTGTATGCCTCGAGGAGGCTTTTCAGTGTAATTTGGAGCAAGGGCTCCTAGGTATGAATGGGGTTTTCTGCCCCTCTGTTAAAATTGTGTTTGGGGTAAAACTGAGCTGATTGCCCAAGAATTAGGTTTCTGACTTTTGAAGCCCCAAATGGGGCACCTATGTAAATGTATTTTTCAATTGTGTTTCGGCTACTAAGTACCTGTTCTATTTGTTGTTACCTAATTTTGAAAAGAAAATATAACCTCGTTAAATTTTACATTAACTTTGATTCCGTAGTTTGAGACCCATTCACGCCCGCACCTTCTTACACCTCTACCTACCATCAAAACGCGGTAACAATAATAATAATAATAATAATAATAATAATAATAATAATAATAATAATAATAAGTTTGTCATCCCTAAAGATTCTTTCAAGGACAGGAAACAAATATTTTAACTTAAAAAGAAAATAAAAAACGAAGAGCTTATAGTCACTAAAGCAGATAAAGCCAACGTAACCGTTATCATGCATAAAGCTGATTACAACCAAAAAACAAAAAACTTTTTTAATGATGACTCTTTTTCTATTATTAAGAAGGACCCGACTCAGTCATTGCAGAAGCAATTGAAACAAACATTGAAGACATCTTCTTTCCTCTTTAATGAATATGAGAATCAGAAATTAATTAACATGAACCCCGGCCTTCCTATCACTAAAGCGCTGCCAAAAATCCACAAGGCCGGAGTCCCCATTAGGCCAATTATTAATTACAGACCTAGCCCCCTTTATAAATTAGCGCAGTATATTCAAAAAATCTTAAAACAACATTACAGATTTACTGCAAATAAATCCGTAAAGAATGCCGTAGAATTCACTAAAGAATTAATTAAATTTCGATTACAGGATCACCACACAATACATTCTTTTGATATAGTAAATATGTTTCCTAATATCAAAACTAATAAATTGCTCCCCATTATTGCCAAAAATTTGAAAAAATACAGTCACTTAAGCAAGCTTGAAATTGATGAATTCATGACGGTTTTAAAATTGCTGATCAATAACAACTATTTCACTTTCGACCAGATCATTTATAAACAAAACGGCATTGCAATGGGGTCTCCGGCCTCAGGAATTTTGGAAGAAATTTATTTAGATTTTCTAGAGGACACACAAATAATTAATAATGAAAAATTCAAGAATGTTCTATTTTGATCTAGGTATGTAGACGATGCGTTTGTTATCTTGGATGAACGCATAACCAACGCCTCTAAGACTCTTAATAATCTTAACACAATAGATACGGATATAAAATTTAGTTTAGAATCCGAAATAGAAAAATCCATTAATTATCTAGACCTAAAGATCAATAGACACGCTTCTTCATTTAATTTTAGTATTTACAGAAAACCCACACAAACTGCAGTTACAATACGTAATGATTCGATACACCCCTTAGCTCATAAATGCGCGACCTATAGCAGCTTGGTGAATCGCGCTTTTAGTATCCCAATGTCCAAACAAAACTTGGACAAGGAACTGAACATCATTCGAGCTATGGCTAAAGTTAATGGTTTTAAAGAGAATTTTATAGAACGAATAATAAGCAAATTCAAATATCGCCCTCACACGAGTCTGATGAAAAATAAAATAGAAGCAAAGGAACTTGCAACCTTCACGTTTAATAAAGATGTATACAGAATTACAAATATTTTCAGGAAACGTAACATTAGGATCGCATTCAAGACAGATAATAGAAGTACAACAGTTTTACCTAATGTTTCGGTTGTCAACAAAGTCAATCCATATTCTAAATCAGGGGTATATAGGTTCGAATGTAGGGACTGTGGAAGCGGATACATAGGGCAAACTGGGCGTAGCTTTAATGTCAAGTATCAGGAACACCTTAACGCTGTAAAATATCACAGATTCTCAGCGGTAGGCTAGCATATCCATGAGTACAAACATAAATTCACAGACATAGATAAAGACCTCGAGATCATGGAAACACTGTCTAAGGGACAGAAGCTTGACATTACGGAGGCATGTCTAATACATCTAGACCAATACTATAACGCTAACCTGAACTGAAATGAAATCTCGGAAAAACCCAAGATTTTATTTGATTGTTTGATTCTATTACTTAACAAGTTAAAAATTCCAGAAAATTCGAGCGTATTCCGAACTCTACATAACAACTTTGCTTACTACTGTCTTCGTCCACAACGCCCCCCCGGACTCTCTCCCAAAAAGTTCGACTTTCTAGAAACTTCCCCTTTGCCGCCCCTACTTCTCCTTCCCTGCGCTTCATCACAGAGCACAAGATACTAGCAGACACACTCATCTCGCCGCAGCCGTCACGCGAATTACACAGATTTAGAGGTGAGTCAGCCGTATCAACAGTTAGATTCAATAAGTTTTCTTTATCAATATTCTCGCTTTTCTCTTAAGATTGGGTTTCATTATTGCAGGGTTCTATTGAACTGAGAAGACATGTCCGCCTAACAACTGTAGGACAAATGAAATTACAGTTCCAACCACGCATACAGCATTAAAAATACGAAGTTTTTGTACTTAATAAATTTAAGAAGACGGCCCAGTTTTAACAATCATATTGTATATAACGAGCTTTTGATACATCTAAGTGTTTGTTATAAACATGAAATGAACATTTTAACATCAAATGGACTGCACACAATTTTAAATCCTCAAGCTTAAGTTCGCATTTGAATTCGATAGTACGATAGTACAAAATTACAGACATTAAGGAATGTGGAGACAACTCATCAAACAGACGAGAAATTTTATATTTATGGCTTACAAGTATTCTCTTGTTACATATTAGAGTTTTAATACAGCATAATTTACTGTAGATGTTTTAGGATTTAACTGGTGCAATATTCTATTGTTTGTATATATGTATACTAAGGAGTTACGTATGACAATATGTTGTTTAATGTTTAGATTGCCAAGTTTTTTCGCACTTTCTGAGCAGCTGATAATGGTGTCAAAAATTGAACACCGAAACATGTTCTGTAATAAATAATGTTGTAAATACCATCCAACAACATTGCATTTTGTATTGAAAAGCTGGAACCCGTAGATTCTAATTTAATTGTGATCTCAGTTCAATACGGACCAAAAGATGAAGTTCCTGACATCTTCTCAATGGAAAAGGAAATCATCCCTGTGGTGTTGCGAACAGCCAAGCTGATGTTGGTGAAATTATGCTAGAGGAAGTGGAAAGGATGGTAAATAAACTACATTGTCATAAAGCAGCAGGAATAGAAGAAATTAGACCTGAAATGCTGAAGTATAGTGGGAAGGCAGGGATGAAATGGCTTCATAGAGTAGTAAAATTTGTAAGGTACCTTCAGATTGGACAAAATAAGTAATAGCACCTATCTATCTATATGCAAGAGAACAGGAAGGATTGCAACAACTAACGAGGTATCTCATTGATTAGTATACAGGGAAAGTATTCACTGGCATCTTGGAAGGGAGGGTGCGATCAGTCGTTGAGAGGAAGTTGGATGAAAACCAGTATGGTTTCAGACCACAGAGAGGCTGTCAGGATCAGATTTTCAGTATGCGCCAGGTAATTGAAAAATGCTACGAGAGGAATAGGCAGTTGTGTTTATGTTTCGTAGATCTAGAGAAAGCATATGACAGGGTACCGAGGGAAAAGATGTTCGCCATACTGGGGGACTATGGAATTCAAGGTAGATTATTAAAATCAATCAAAGGCTTTTCTGTTGACAATTGGGCTTCAGTGAGAATTGATGGTAGAATGAGTTCTTGGTTCAGGGTACTTACAGGAGTTAGAAAAGGCTGTAATCTTTCACCTTTTCTGTTCGTAGTTTCCATGGATCATCTGCTGAAAGGTATAAAATGGCAGGGAGGGATTCAGTTAGGTGGAAATGTGGTAAGCAGTTTGGCCTATGCTGACGACTTGGTCTTAATGGCAGATTGTGCCGAAAGCCTACAGTCTAATATCTTGGAACTAGAAAATAGGTGCAATGAGTATGGTGTGAAAATTAGCCTCTCGAAGACTAAATTGATGTCAGTAGGTAAGAAATTCAACAGAACTGAATGTCAGATAGGTGATACAAAGCTAGAACAAGTCGATAATTTCAAGTATTTAGGTTGTGTGTTCTCCCAGGATGGTAATATAGTAAGTGTGATTGAATCAAGGTGTAGTAAAGCTAATGCAGTGAGCTCGCAGTTGCGAACAACAGTATTCTGTAAGAAGGAAGTCAGCTCGCAGACGAAACTATCTTTACATCGGTCTGTTTTCAGACCAACTTTGCTTTACGGCAGCGAAAGCTGGGTGGATTCAGGATATCTTATTCATAATTTAGAAGTAACAGACATGAAAGTAGCAAGAATGATTGCTGGTAGAAACAGGTGGGAACAATGGCAAGAGGGAACTCGGAATGAGTAGATAAAGGCTAATTTAGGAATGAACTCGATGGATGAAGCTGTACGTATAAACCGTCTTCGGTGGTGGGGTCATGTGAGGCGAATGGAGGAGGATAGGTTTCCTAGGAGAATAATGGACTCTGTTATGGAGGGTAAGAGAAGTAGAGGTAGACCAAGACGACGATGGTTAGACTCGGTTTCTAACGATTTAAAGATAAGAGGTATATAACTAAATGAGGCCACAACACTAGTTGCAAATCGAGGATTGTGGCGACGTTTAGTAAATTCTCAGAGGCTTGCAGACTGAACGCTGAAAGGCATAACGGTCTATAATGATAATGTATGTATGTGTGTTTTAAATTTTTTTCTCGAATTTCAAAACCGTAGAAATTGACATATCAGTAAAATCCCCCATATATTCGAACAGTTTCACTCGGAGATTTTTAATTACGAGGATGTCTTTTTTCATGTAAAAATCGTATATATTACTTTGTGTTGTGGCCCAAATAATATCATCGAGTTGAATTTTCGAACTCCCCGGTCTCAAACACGGCTTCTTTCTTGACCTATATGATATATATCTGCCATTCTCGTTGGAAACGTCTCATACTCTCTTCACTGACGGCAGCGATAATCCGAGGCAATATGCCAATTTCTGGTACAGAGGGAACCTGTGCCCTCTACATTTTCCCCTCACTTTGAAGGAAACAAACAGTGCAAGTTCTCTCTCTGACAACGGTGGTCTCGGAGACATCTTGAAGTGATGTGGCTAACATGCCGAACATGCCGAAAACCCGAGGTCGCGGGCATTCCATTTCACAACTCCCTGGGGCGAGTGTATGGGGCAACCACCCCGTCTCCTGTTAATCGCACGGTCCAGCGCATATACAACTGCCTGGGGCGAGTGTATGGGGCAACCGCCCCGTCTGCTCTTAATCGCACGGTCCAGCGCACATACAACTGCCTGGGGCGAGTGTACGGGGCAACTACCCCGTCTGCTCTTAATCGCACTTTCCAGCGCACATACAACTGCCTGGGGTGAGTGTACGGGGCAACCACCCCGTCTGCTGTTAATCGCACGGTCCAGCGCATATACAACTGCCTGGGGTGAGTGTACGGGGCATCCACCCCGTTTGCTCTTAATCTCACGGTCCAGCGCACATACAATTGCCTGGGGTGAGTGTACGGGGCAACCACCCCGTCTGCTGTTAATCGCACGGTCCAGCGCACATACAACTGCCTGGAACGAGTGTACGGGGCAACCGCCCCGTCTGCTGTTAATCGCACGGTCCAGCGCATATACAACTGCCTGGGGTGAGTGTACGGGGCAACTACCCCGTCTCCTGTTAATCGCACGGTCCAGCGCATATACAACTGCCTGGAGCGAGTGTACGGGGCAACCACCCCGTCTCCTGTTAATCGCATGGTCCAGCGCATATACAACTGCCTGGGGTGAGTGTACGGGGCAACCACCCCGTCTGCTGTTAATCGCACGGTCCAGCGCATATACAACTGCCTGGAGCGAGTGTACGGGGCAACCACCCCGTCTGCTGTTAATCGCACGGTCCAGCGCACATACAACTGCCTGGAGCGAGTGTACGGGGCAACCACCCCGTCTGCTGTTAATCGCACGGTCCAGCCCACATACAACAACTACCTGGAGCGAGTGTACGGGGCAACCGCCCCGTCTGCTGTTAATCGCACGGTCCAGCGCACATACAACTGCCTGGGGTGAGTGTACGGGGCAACCACCCCGTCTGCTGTTAATCGCACGGTCCAGCGCACATACAACTACCTGGAGCGAGTGTACGGGGCAACCGCCCCGTCTGCTGTTAATCGCACGGTCCAGCGCACATACAACTGCCTGGGGTGAGTGTACGGGGCAACCACCCCGTCTGCTGTTAATCGCACGGTCCAGCGCACATACAACTACCTGGAGCGAGTGTACGGGGCAACCGCCCCGTCTGCTGTTAATCGCACGGTCCAGCGCATATACAACTGCCTGGGGTGAGTGTACGGGGCAACTACCCCGTTTGCTGTTAATCGCACGGTCCAGCGCACATACAACTGCCTGGGGCGAGTGTACGGGGCAACTACCCCGTCTCCTGTTAATCGCACGGTCCAGCGCACATACAACTGCCTGGGGTGAGTGTACGGGGCAACCACCCCGTCTGCTGTTAATCGCACGGTCCAGCGCATATACAACTGCCTGGGGTGAGTGTTCGGGGCAACTACCCCGTTTGCTGTTAATCGCACGGTCCAGCGCACATACAACTGCCTGGGGCGAGTGTACGGGGCAACTACCCCGTCTGCTCTTAATCGCACGGTCCAGCGCACATACAACTGCCTGGGGTGAGTGTACGGGGCAACCACCCCGTCTGCTGTTAATCGCACGGTCCAGCGCATATACAACTGCCTGGGGTGAGTGTACGGGGCATCCACCCCGTTTGCTCTTAATCTCACGGTCCAGCGCACATACAACTGCCTGGGGTGAGTGTACGGGGCAACCACCCCGTCTGCTGTTAATCGCACGGTCCAGCGCACATACAACTGCCTGGAACGAGTGTAAGGGGCAACCGCCCCGTCTGCTGTTAATCGCACGGTCCAGCGCATATACAACTGCCTGGGGTGAGTGTACGGGGCAACTACCCCGTCTCCTGTTAATCGCACGGTCCAGCGCATATACAACTGCCTGGAGCGAGTGTACGGGGCAACCACCCCGTCTCCTGTTAATCGCATGGTCCAGCGCATATACAACTGCCTGGGGTGAGTGTACGGGGCAACCACCCCGTCTGCTGTTAATCGCACGGTCCAGCGCATATACAACTGCCTGGAGCGAGTGTACGGGGCAACCACCCCGTCTGCTGTTAATCGCACGGTCCAGCGCACATACAACTGCCTGGAGCGAGTGTACGGGGCAACCACCCCGTCTGCTGTTAATCGCACGGTCCAGCGCACATACAACAACTACCTGGAGCGAGTGTACGGGGCAACCGCCCCGTCTGCTGTTAATCGCACGGTCCAGCGCACATACAACTGCCTGGGGTGAGTGTACGGGGCAACCACCCCGTCTGCTGTTAATCGCACGGTCCAGCGCACATACAACTACCTGGAGCGAGTGTACGGGGCAACCGCCCCGTCTGCTGTTAATCGCACGGTCCAGCGCACATACAACTGCCTGGGGTGAGTGTACGGGGCAACCACCCCGTCTGCTGTTAATCGCACGGTCCAGCGCACATACAACTACCTGGAGCGAGTGTACGGGGCAACCGCCCCGTCTGGTGTTAATCGCACGGTCCAGCGCATATACAACTGCCTGGGGTGAGTGTACGGGGCAACTACCCCGTTTGCTGTTAATCGCACGGTCCAGCGCACATACAACTGCCTGGGGCGAGTGTACGGGGCAACTACCCCGTCTCCTGTTAATCGCACGGTCAGCGCACATACAACTGCCTGGGGTGAGTGTACGGGGCAACCACCCCGTCTGCTGTTAATCGCACGGTCCAGCGCATATACAACTGCCTGGGGTGAGTGTTCGGGGCAACTACCCCGTTTGCTGTTAATCGCACGGTCCAGCGCACATACAACTGCCTGGGGCGAGTGTACGGGGCAACTACCCCGTCTCCTGTTAATCGCACGGTCCAGCGCACATACAACTGCCTGGAGCGAGTGTACGGGGCAACCGCCCCGTCTGCTGTTAATCTCACGGTCCAGCGCACATACAACTGCCTGGGGTGAGTGTACGGGGCAACTACCCCGTCTGCTCTTAATCGCACGGTCCAGCGCACATACAACTGCCTGGGGTGAGTGTAGGGGGCAACTACCCCGTCTCCTGTTAATCGCACGGTCCAGCGCACATACAACTGCCTGGAGCGAGTGTACGGGGCAACCACCCCGTCTGCTGTTAATCGCACGGTCCAGCGCACATACAACTTCCCGTTAATACTCTTCATAAATTCAGTATCACAAAATAGTGATGGCTGGTAAATAACGTAACTAGTATTTTTTACAACTACGCGCTTGTAATGGTTACAGTATCTAACGGTTACAGGAGATATCCAGTTACTGAAATAACTGCAACTCGACAATAGAGAGTTTTCGCACCCAAGCCGTTCGCTGACCGTTTGACGCTATATTGACGTCACTGATGAAAGAGCCAATCGGAGGCATTCATCTTACGTTATTGAAATAAGCGGCCCGGTTATAACCAGTCGATTAACGAAACGTTATCTACCAGATGTTTGAGGCTTGTAAGCCTGCTGGCCAGAAGCTGCGTTGCCTCATACAGACAGACTTGCAAAACTAAGATCAAATACCACGAGCGCTCGGAGAAATGTGTAATTTTTGGGACTTCGAGTGCAAATGACACGGATGGGGACAATTTTGTGAATACAAATAGTATAATGGGAGAGTTCTGCGGCCTCCTCCTCCGCCCGCGGCGCGGGAAATTTGAATTCTGGCGGGAAATTTGACTTTTTGGCGGGAAATTTGAATTTTGGCGGGAGATTTGAATTTGTAAACAAAGCCACGTGCTTTTTGACAGCTGTCATCGACAACAACGCATCGCTAACCTCACTGCCGCCATCTTGACGGGCCTAAACCTCACTAGTGCCAACTTAACCTAACTAGCATGAGGTAGACAAAGCCACGTGTTTTTTGACAGCCACGTGCTTTTTGACAGACAACAACGCATCGCTAACCCCAGTACTGCCATCTTGACGGGTCTAAACCTCAGTAGTGCCAACTTAACCTAACTAGCGCAAGATAAACAAAGCCACGTGTTTTTGACAGCCACGTGCTTTTTGACAGATTTGTAATCAAAGCCACGTGCGTTTTGACAGCTGTCATCGACAACAACGCATCGCTAACCTCAGTACTGCCATCTTGACGGGCCTAAACCTCAGTAGTGCCAACTTAACCTAACTAGCGCGTGAGGTAAACAAATCCACGTGCTTTTTGACAGCCGCATGCTTTTTGACAGACAACAACGCATCGCTAACCTCAGTACTGCCATCTTGACGGGCCTAAACCTCAGTGGTACCAACGTAACCTAACTAGCGTGAGGTAAACAAAGCCACGTGTTTTTTGACAGCCACGTGCTTTTTTGACAGCTGTCATCCGCCATCTTTAAACCACAGAGCGCTGTGCTGCCCTCTTTAGATGTAAAATTCGTCACCTGTCATCGGCAGTGCTGCCATCTTGGCGGGCCTAAACCTTAGTGCTACCAACTTAACCTCACTAGCTCGAGATAAACAAATCCACGTGCTTTTTGACAGCCACGTGCTTTTTTGACAGCTGTCATCCGCCATCTTTAATCCATAGAGCACAGTGCTGCCCTCTTTAGCTACTTACCTTTGAAATGTGGTGGCGGATAATTTGAAAAATGCTTTTTGACAGCAGCCATCTTTGAGCGCCGTGCTGCCCTCTTTAGCTAGTTACCTTTGAAATGTGGTGGCAGGCAATTCCACATGACAGCAGCCATCTTTAATCAAGAGAGCACCGTGCTGCCCTCTCTGTGGTGGCGGCAAATTCTACATGCTCTTGTTTGGAAACAAACTCACGCGCTTTTTGACAGTCGTCATCCGCCATCTTTAATCAACAGAGCACAGTGCTGCACTCTTTAGCTAGATACCTTTGAAATGTGGTGGCGGCAATTTGAAAAATTCTATGTGCTTTTGTTGGGAAACAAAGCCACGTGCTTTTTTGACAGCTGTCATCCGCCATCTTTAATCAATAGAGCACTGTGCTGCTATCATGCAGGCAATTTCGTCAGCTGTCATCCGCCATCTTTAATCCAGAGAGAACAGTGCTGCACTCTATGTGGTGGCGGTAAATTCCACGTGCTTTACAAACCTATGCGCTTTTCTGACAGCTGTCATCCGCCATCTTTAATCCAGAGAGAACAGTGCTGCACTCTATGTGGTGACAGCAAATTCCACGTGCTTTACAAACCTATGCGATTTTCTGACAGCTGTCATCCGCCATCTTTAATCTAGAGAGAACAGTGCTGCACTCTATGTGGTGGCAGCAAATTCCACGTTCTCTTGTTTGGAAACAAATTCTACTCGCTCTTCAGCTGTCATCCACCATCTTTAATCAAGAGAGCACCGTGCTGCCCTCTTTGTGGTGGCGGATAATTTGAAAAAAATCTTTTCGACAAGCAGTCATCTTTAATCCAGAGAGAACAGTGCTACCCTCTTTAGCTACTTACCTTTGAGGCGGTTAATTTGAAAAATTCTTTTCGACAAGCAGCCATCTTTAATCCAGAGAGAACAGTGCCGCCCTCTTTAGCTACTTACCTTTGAGGCGGTTAATTTGAAAAATTATATTTAACAAGCTGCCATCTTTAATGAAAAGAGCATCGTGGTGCTATCTTGCGGGTAATATTTTACGTCACAGCTGTCATCCACCATCTTGCATTGCTAACCTTAGTGCTGCCCTCTTTAGCTACTTACCTTTGAAACAAAAAATATATTTGACAAGCTGTCACCCGCCATCTTGCATCGCAAACCTCAGTGCTGCACTCTATGTGGTGGCGGATAACTTGAAAAAATCTTTTTGACAGGCAGCCATCTTTAATCCAGAGAGAACAGTGCTGCCATCTTTAGCTACTGCCATCTTACATCGCTTACCTTGCTGCTGCACTCTATGTGGTGGCGGTCAATTCGAACAAGTTTAATCACGCATCGGGCAAGCTAGAGTAAGCACGTGCTGTTGTGATGACATCATCATGCATGTTTAGACTTGTCCGTTTTCTTAAGAGTAAGTCGATGTAAAAGAATGTGGTAGCGGTAAATTCGAACAAGTTTAAACATGCATCGGGAAAGCTAGAGTAAGCACGTGCTGTTGTGATGACGTCATTGTGCATGTTTAGACCTGATCGTTTTTCTTAAGAGTAAGTCGGAGTAAAGCAATGCAATAAGTACAACATTTTTGAATGCGATCAAATATTTATTTACAAATGTACTACAACAGTGTTCGTTTTTTGCTGCTGACAAGTTTGGTGTGCTTCTTAACAACGTATGCTTCTGAAATGCCTCCTGCAACATTCAAATTAAACAAAGCATTTAGAAATATATTATACTAAGTATGTTATGCTTTACAGAGAAGATCATATACTTCTTACCTTGCTGTTATTCCTTTTCGGAATCATCATCATCATCATCATGAGGTACTAGAGAAAGTTCATTCATACACTGTGTACAGTGTTCAATCCTCGGATTTGGTCCATCCCAATCATCATCACCATTTTCTCCTCGATGCTTGTAATGTCGTTCACAAGTTCTGCATAAAGCTACTTCGATTGACATCTTACTGTGTAGAGGAAGGATGTCCCAAAAATTATGTACGTAAGAGGCAGCGTACGTATATAAATATCCTGGTGGTAAGTATTGAATAAGATGTTTCGGCTCGACGATCTACGTTTACAGAACATCTTAATAGCCTCACTCACTCGTGAAACATAAATAAGATGTTGCGTATGAGCATGCAAACAGCATGCATATTTACAGTTTTGTTCCATAGCGTACGATGTCGAAGCACACACTAATGAAAATGATAAAGATCTATTCTTATTTATAGTCTCGTGACAATATTTGTTAGCGGATGGTAAGTAACATCACTCATATGAATAATAAGACAATAGGCTGCTGTGTTAGCAGGAATGTTTTCAGATGTTTCAAATTCTAAACGAATATCAACTGGAGATTCTTTTATAGATTCTTCATGATAAGAGCAGTCTATAACTACAATCGGTGCTTTATTTTTAAATTCTTGAGGTGTAAATAGAGGACGATCTTCTTTCTGATAATACGATGATTGAAATTTACAAAACATGTCATAGAGCATCCCAAACTTATTTTTCTCAAAGTTAATGTCGATGTTATCGTAGGGATACGTAATTCCGTTGAGATATAGTCTAACGTGTCTTAATTTGCAGTGATCAAACAGTGAGCTATCTTTTTCGTGATTGAATTTACGATTAGTTTGAAATCCAAAAATAATGTACAAGGGCTTCTCAGTAAAACGTGATGTTTTAACAGCCCAGCTATGCTTGTTTGTAGGTGGTAACACAGGATATTCATGCAGCTCCCAACTTCTAAAACGTATAGGTAATGCTGTATCATTTTCTACAATCTTGAGCAATCGAAGTTTTTCACGATCAGATAAGGTTACATGTGGAATCCGCCACAGTATACGATGCAGTGTTATTTTCGATTCTACAGGTGTTTCTACTGCTTTAAGAGAATTGTAATCACTTCGATCACGGATTAGAATAAGCTCTTGTTTTGCGTTGATTATAATACGTGTAAAGTCTTCTGCGAATCCAAAAATATGTTTCAGTGATAACATACCCGTAAAAGTTCCATCCTCATTAATCATCCAGTTGTTAGTAGCTTTTGGACACCATCCAGCCATCCGCAAAAGATTACTTTCTTCATCACAGAAAGAAGGGTAGAGTTTCATTGCACTTGTAATACCAACATTCTTCGTTCGATCTATTTCAACATTATTTACTTCATATCGCGCTTCAGAAAAGAGAAAAGCTAGAGCATGGTTGTTTAGTTGTGAAGTGCTTGGTCCACTTCCATCAGACTTTTCTAATCGTCCTTCAATATAGAGGTAGCTTTCGTGTGGTAAGGTGTAAACATCTTGTTGATTAATAATAAAATGAATTTCATCATTGTTATTTGATCCAAACGTAAAAGGTTGATATGAATGAAGCTCACTTCGTACTACACCTTCACGACTTTCTACTGTATTCGTAATGTCTAGCATTTCTTCCATTCTGTTGTAGTAGCGTATATCCTAAATCTTGGAGTATCTGCTTATGGGTATCTGTTAACTCGATGAGTCTCTGCACACATGTAGTATGTCTTCGGAATGTACACCGTGTTTTATAGATGGTTTTCATACTGGTTTAAGATGTAGTTTGTAAGCTACGTACGCGTGCTGATCTAAATGAATAAGCTGATTATGTTTATTTACAAGTCTAAGAGTAATGTTGCTAATGTGTTTTACAGACACAGGATGATAAAGAACTACTGCTGGTTTCTCACAAATAGTATATCCACGTTCCTCTGTAACAATAAAGTCGTGCAGGACGTGCGAAGGTTGTAGATTACTATTCAAGTCTGTAATAATATTACAAGTAATGTTCACATTATAAGCATCGAAGAGTTTTATAGGTTGATCAGACTCGTAACGTACGTTCGGTAGGAGCTCCCTCGATGAAAATCCAAGCAGTGGTCCAATCGAATCAGGTTGTGATTTGAAGTCAATCTTAAATGATGATTCAATAACACATTTATGCGTAATGTTGCTTATAGTGATTGAGAACTTGTAATTATGATTACTAAAACTATCTTCCCCAAACTGATCAATTAACGTACTTTCAATATATTCGTGAATATCATCTACTGTATAACTACCTGAGGGTAGTGTTAGCACATACTCATCGTAATAGAACTTGTTTAAACCATCACGCACATTATAGATTTTATTGTAGCTTTCAAACGATACTAATCCAAGACTATGCGGCTGATAGCCAAGTTCGATTGGTGGATTAAAATAGATGGTTGTTTCAGGTCTTTCTCCACGTACAGCAAACGTTCTTTCACTGTTCGTCATCACGTAGACACTAATACACTTTCTCTACTGTCTGGGTTTGATATAAGAACATAAGACATAATCGTCCGCACATGCGTGTATTAAAGTTTTGCACACGGTTTTTATTGTAAACAATGTCTGCACTGCTTCCGAAATAACGTATGAGCTCAAAAGGAGGAGGTAAATCTCCATAGCTATCAAAATACCATACTTTAGATTTACGTTTTACATAAGCAACGAAATGAGTTCCAGCTCCACGACTGTCGTCCAAGTTAATTACGGCAGTTTCACGTTCACGTGGACGTGCTGGTAGTTGATCGCGCATATACACTCCTCGAAAATAATGAATTCCTATTTGTTTAGCAAACGTAAAAACTTCATCATGCGTTAGAGCTCGATATGGCAGTGCATTCAGTAGACGTTTTTTGGAGAAATGTAGATACCAAGCCCTTTCTTGTATGGCGCTAGCTTCATGTTCACACCTTTGCCTCGTAACGCAATTGCCTCCATCGTCTTGTTATGACGTTCACTCTCTTTCAACTGTTGTTTCGCTTCTTCTACAGCTTTGACAGTTCTCGCTACAGCACTAGCACCACCTAGCAATGATCCTAAAGCTGCTAAGCCAGCAAACAGCGCAGGAAGAAGTCCTCCTCGTTTTGGTACAGGAATAATTCGCGCACGTTTACTAAATATTGCTCTGCACTTTGGAGATATTCTCGCTCTTGCTGCGCGTAACGCCTTAGTAATAGCTACACGAGGATTGTATTCCCCTCGAATAGCTTTTTGCGCAGCCTTTATAACATCTTTCCATCCAACAGTTTTTACTTTCTTCTTCTTCTTCATGTCGTTTGGATATCGTTGTTTCACCATGCTGGACACGACTTTACTAGTCAAGAGCAAATCATAAACTAACCGTTGCCTCTTGTTTCGTTTAATATATATATATTACTATTACGTACTTTATGATTCAGTTATCATGAAGATTATAAAGCAGCAAGACACGCTACCTGTTACCGACGTTGTACCACATCTCTTACCTAGTTCTAGTACAACTACAAGAAAACGTCATGGAACGTTGTTTCCTTTTACTGTTCGATGTATTATATCAGGTCCGTCGGGATGCGGTAAAACAAATCTTTTACTCACACTTATTACTTCTGTAAATGGTGTACGCTTCGAGATTATTTACGTTTTCGCAAAGTCACTCTATCAGCCGCTATATACTATTCTACAAACTGTAATGCACGATCTAGTTAAAGATGGAATAAGATATTTTAAATTTAATTCACATGAGCAAGTACCATCACCAGACGATGTGCTTCCTAATTCTCTTATGATTTTTGATGATGTTGCAACAGAACAGCAAAACGTTATTCGTGCATTCTTTAGTATGGGTCGGCATAAATATGTTGATTGCATCTATTTGTGCCAAACCTATTCTCGTGTGCCTAAGCAGTTGATACGCCACAACGCTAATGTTATTGTGCTTTTTCTGCAAGATGAGCGCAACATGCGACATGTGTATAACGATCATGTTAACACTGATATGACATTCGATGATTTTAAACGTATGTGTGCTAAATGTTGGTCATTACACCGTTACAGCTTTTTAGTTATTGATAAAGAAAGTGATGTACAGCATGGACGATATCGCATGTGTTTCGAACATTTTATATGCATTAACACAGAATTGCAGTAACTACTTGATTAAAAACCACCATCATGTTAACATCTAGCAAGGAGATCACAAAACATATCATCCAAGCTCGAAACAATATTCGACGGAAATTTAAAGAGCTTAAACGTATTCAAGCAGACACGGATTTATTTTTAAAAACACAACTAAGTACACCACTCAAAGAAATTTTTAATTCTACTTCATTACCGCAGTCTATTTCAAGTTTTGCTTCTATGCAAACATCATATCATAAAGAGAAGCATGAAGAAGAAAAGCATGAAGAAGATACGGAAGAGAAGAAGCAGGATGTAGATCAAGAAGAGGAAGAGGAAGATAAGGAAGAAGAAGAAGAACTTAATGATACATCACCATCTAAGCGTGTTGAGTTTTTAACTACAGATGTTATTGCTGAAACACCTACTACATCGACGCAAAATCTACCATCTTTGTCTGAGGTTATGATTACACCAGAGTATCGTAATCATTTTAGAACTTTTATTCAAGATACCTATGGATCTCTCTTTGCACCTTATATAGAAAAACTTTTTATAGGACAAACTGACACTACCTACGGTATTCGCTACGAAGATGACTGTTTCCGGATAGGAAATTCAAATGTTAAGATTAATAGCAACAAACTTATTGTAAAAGGTGTTACCTATAAACCTACGAAAGGACTCTTAGAACTTCTTTTCTCACGAATACCTGACAAGGATATAATTTTACAAGATGATCTTAAATAGTATAAAGCAATACTTTTTGCTACTGACGCAACACGACGTAATTACAAGAGAACAGAAGATGTAAATGCGAATAAGAGTTACAAGTATCGTGAAGTATCGTGAGTTTATTTCTAAGCTGTTTCCGACTGCACGTAGTCTAGACGTTATCTACAAGCCTTTGTTGCCGTATGTGGATGTAAGATACTGGAATGACCCAAACTTACTCGTTGAACGATTACAACTTTTAAGAGCATCGCAAGAGGCTGGTCACACTGGTCACGGATCAGAAATTCTAGAAATAGAAAGAGAACTACGTTATGCCGGTATTATTTTGTAATGGCTCGTCAAGAGAAGATCTCACCTGTAAAGGTAAACATCGCACATGAGTTACATAAACCAGCACGTCGCACCTACTGTCGCAGACGCGTTATTACACGAGGAAAAGATGATCTCTGGCAAGCAGACTTAGTAGAAATGATTCCATATGCTTCTAGTAATAAGGGCTATAAGTATCTACTTACTGTTATCGATGTGTACTCAAAGTTTGCTTTTGCACAACCCGTGCGTTCTAAAACAGCAGCTCAAGTTAAAGAAGCATTTAAACATATTGTTGAGGAATCGAAACGCTGCCCAAGGCTTCTTCAAACTGATCAAGGTAAAGAGTTTTACAACAAGGATTTTTCTTCTTACCTCAAGTTACTTGGCATTCAACACTACTCTACGTTCAGCAATCTCAAGGCAAGTGTTGTAGAACGCTTTAATCGTACACTCAAAACACTCAAACCTGGCGAGAATTTACAGCGCAAGGTTCATATCGTTGGATTGATCTGCTACCTAGACTTTTATCTACCTACAACGATACACCTCATCGCACTATCGGAACAAAGCCACGTCTTGTTACAAAGAATACACCTCGTCTAGATGCTATTCATCTTGTAATTAAAACAGCTGATCCACGTCGCCATCGCTTTAAAGAAGGTGATTTCGTTCGCATCAGCAAACACAAGTCCATCGTTGCAAAAGGATACACACCTAACTGGAGCACTGAAATTTTTCAAATCAGAAGTGTTAAGCTTACTAATCCAGTTACGTATTTACTTCGCGATCTCAGAGGACAGCCTACTGAAGGAGAATTCTACATCGAAGAACTGCAGAAAACAAAATATCCTGATCACTATTTAGTTGAACGTGTTATTCGACGTCGTGGCAATAAACTGTATGTTAAATGGCTTGGTTTTAATAACAGCTTTAATTCATGGATTAATAAAGAGGATGTACTTTAAATCTTATGTGTGTTTTCTTTTAATCCTCTACGTTTCCTTTCTTCTAAGTCACTAGGACATGCTGTAGGATTAAACAACACCTGTAATATGTTTTGACAATTCATATTTATTTTAGAATATATACATTTTTATCCTTTGTTTATTTTACGGTCTTTGTCACTCAGTTTTCGTTTTATTACACCAACAACGACAAGTGCTGCTATATTATTCTGAGCAGCTAAAGCACTAGGTAATAACACACACACACAGCATAACTTTACGAAGCAGATTTTAACAGCTACACGATATACTCTATGCAGACAGCATGTAACTACGTGTCAGGCGAACGTGTTCTAGGGCCGTAGAGGAGATGAAGCACGAAGAAAAGAAGATCAATCACTCTATTGATGAGTCCACGCCCAACATGCTTCCTCATCTTTCTCCCAGCACGTTTCTTCACCTTTTCCTTGTTTACTCTCTCCACAGCCATGATAAGTGTTTATAAGCGAAGACAAATCGTTAGTTTTAGGTCCGTGATACAGTTTAATTAGTTGACATGTACGGCACTGTCTCACAGAAGGTCTTCTAGCTAAACTCACGTGTTCATGATGTAAACTACACGTTTGAAGCTCTGACAAAACAGGATCTTGAGTCCACTCACGAGGCACATTTTCCCAAATCTTCTTTACAGCATTCGCAGCTACATTAACCAAAAATGCCTTTGGTAATGCATTTAACTCTTCTTCAGTAAAAGTGTTTAGTTTCTTTTTGCATGCATAAAACTTTACGATCGCCTTTTCAACTGCGTTACACTTAGTATCTGTTAGAAATGACATGATGTCTTTACTCTACAAATGTTTCTTTTACACTAAGGTTATTTCGACACTGCACTTTACATATGTTGTTCACTTCCCGGCATGCACTGCGACACAACCAATCAAAGAGCATGTATACATGTTGTAAAGACAGTTTACTTGTTTCTCTGCTATGCTCTTTCGGAAGAGTTTTAAATGATGGGCACCCCAATTCATGCATGTCGATAACTTCACATGATGATGGTAGAAACTCACGCAACCATTCTTTCTTTTCACAACCCGTTAAAAGAACAAGATCTGCTCTTGGCAAATGTGCATTCATCATTAAAGGTAGAAAACGATAAGGTATTCCTTTTTCTTCCCACTTCAAACCTAAATTGTTTTCAATCCACTGAGTCTGCTTTTTATCTTCATCTGTTTGCAAACAGTAAGGGAACGGTGGACTAAATACTAAACTAACAAGTTTTGGTTCCCACAACACACTGCAATCTAACACAGCCACCTCTTTAAACACAAATTTATTTCCGTTTACTTTAAAGCCTTGCACATCAACTATTAATGTTTTCGTCATGTTTGCACTCCACACTCTATCACTGTTTCTCGAAGACTAAAGCTTTTAGTCAACGAACGGGTTTAAACATGCACAATGACGTCATCACTGCAGCACGTGCTTACTCTAGCTTTCCCGATGCGTGATTAAACTTGTTCGAATTGACCGCCACCACATTTCAACTAAAGAGTGCAGCAGCGATGTAAGCGATGTAAGATGGCGGTAGCTAAAGATGGCAGCACTGTTCTCTCTGGATTAAAGATGGCTGCCTGTCAAAAAGATTTTTTCAAGTTATCCGCCACCACATAGAGTGCAGCACTGAGGTTTGCGATGCAAGATGGCGGGTGACAGCTTGTCAAATAGATTTTTTGTTTCAAAGGTAAGTAGCTAAAGAGGGCAGCACTAAGGTTAGCAATGCAAGATGGTGGATGGCAGCTGTGACGTAAAATATTACCCGCAATATAGCACCACGATGCTCTTTTCATTAAAGATGGCAGCTTGTTAAATATAATTTTTCAAATTAACCGCCTCAAAGGTAAGTAGCTAAAGAGGGCGGCACTGTTCTCTCTGGATTAAAGATGGTCGCTTGTCGAAAATAATTTTTCAAATTAACCGCCTCAAAGGTAAGTAGCTAAAGAGGGCAGCACTGTTCTCTCTGGATTAAAGATGACTGCTTGTCGAAAAGAATTTTTTCAAATTATCCGCCACCACAAAGAGGGCAGCACGGTGCTCTCTTGATTAAAGATGGTGGATGACAGCTGAAGAGCGAGTAGAATTTGTTTCCAAACAAGAGAACGTGGAATTTGCTGCCACCACATAGAGTGCAGCACTGTTCTCTCTAGATTAAAGATGGCGGATGACAGCTGTCAGAAAAGCGCATAGGTTTGTAAAGCACGTGGAATTTGCTGTCACCACATAGAGTGCAGCACTGTTCTCTCTGGATTAAAGATGGCGGATGACAGCTGTCAGAAAAGCGCATAGGTTTGTAAAGCACGTGGAATTTACCGCCACCACATAGAGCGCAGCACTGTTCTCTCTGGATTAAAGATGGCGGATGACAGCTGACGAAATTGCCTGCATGATAGCAGCACAGTGCTCTATTGATTAAAGATGGCGGATGACAGCTGTCAAAAAAGCACGTGGCTTTGTTTCCCAACAAGAGCACATAGAATTTTTCAAATTGCCGCCACCACATTTCAAAGGTATCTAGCTAAAGAGTGCAGCACTGTGCTCTGTTTATTAAAGATGGCGGATGACGGCTGTCAAAAAAGCGCGTGAGTTTGTTTCCAAACAAGAGCATGTAGAATTTGCCGCCACCACATAGAGGGCAGCACGGTGCTCTCTTGATTAAAGATGGCTGCTGTCATGTGGAATTGCCTGCCACCACATTTCAAAGGTAACTAGCTAAAGAGGGCAGCACGGCGCTCAAAGATGGCTGCTGTCAAAAAGCATTTTTCAAATTATCCGCCACCAAATTTCAAAGGTAAGTAGCTAAAGAGGTCAGCACTGTGCTCTATGGATTAAAGATGGCGGATGACAGCTGCCAAAAAAGCACGTGGCTGTCAAAAAACACGTGGCTTTGTTTACCTCACGCTAGTTAGGTTAAGTTGGCACTACTGAGGTTTAGGCCCGTCAAGATGGCAGTACTGGGGTTAACGATGCGTTGTTATCTGTCAAAAAGCACGTGGCTGTCAAAAAACACGTGGCTTTGTTTACCTCATGCTAGTTAGGTTAAGTTGGCACTAGTGAGGTTTAGGCCCGTCAAGATGGCGGTAGTGAGGTTAGCGATGCGTTGTTGTCGATGACAGCTGTCAAAAAGCACGTGGCTTTGTTTACAAATTCAAAAATCCCGCCAAAATTCAAATTTCCCGCCAAAAATTCAAATTTCCCGCCAGAATTCAAATTTCCCGCGCCGCGGGCGGAGGAGGAGGCCGCAGAACTCTCCCATTATACTACTAATACATAGAAATAAAAATGGTATTTTTACTCTGCGTGGTTCGAAGTACATCGTTTGTTAAATAAAATAGCAGTGCCAATGTCTAGGATTATGTACAGATTATTGCCGTCTTGATATTTGTCCAGCAACAAAAATTGGAAACAAACGTAAATGAAATGACTGAAATAATTTCGCGTGGTTTTTCATTTCAATTCCAGGCAAATATGGCGAAGAAATGTACTTCCACGATTATTACCTTTCATATGTTAACACTAATTACCTGGGATTTTCTACCCGTCATTAACATCCCGTTATGTAAAGAATTTCCATCAGATATTACATGTTTTCTAATATAACTGTTTCATTAAACGAAAGGGAAAACAACCATATTTCAGCTCGTCCGGTACCGGTACGAATTTCGAGACACTTTTGCATGATCCTGGAAATTTATTACTGCTATTTTCTTTAACAAACTCTAAAATGCGAACCACTCAGCGTAAATTTATGACTTTTATTTCTATATATTGATCAAAGTATTCCCATCCGTGTCAACTGCACTCGAACTCCCAAAAATACAATATATATCCGAGCCCTCGTGTTAAGTGTCTGTCCGTATGACTCAAAGCAGCTTAGTTCTTTAGCATAGGTAGGCTTTACCTGCATATAATTTGTTCTTCCAGTAGGATTAAAACTTCTTGTTTGTCATTATAGTATGCCTCTATTATGATAAAGATACTGTTATTAGTGATACATTATTTTATTTCAGAGTATCTGCTATCCGAAAAAGAAAGACTGGTTAGATGAGTAAAGAATGCCTCTAACAGCTTTAAAAAAAATAAGCAGATGAGAAAGAGAAAAGCTGAAAATCCAGAGAAGGCAACTAGCATTGAGGAACATAAACTTGAAGTGCAAAAGGAGAGATTGCACAGAATAGAGATGGAGAGGAATCAGCAGGCTCTGATGGAGAGGGTTAATAATCTCCTAGGGAAATAAATAGACTGTATTTTATTTTTGGACATTAAATTATTCACATTTTCACATTTTATTAATATGTTATTTCATTATTAATCAACAGACCCTAATGAGCATGGTAACTGAGCAGTTTTGAAACTAATAAACAAAATTAAGGCCATTTAAAGATAATTATTTACTGTAATACAAAAATTCTGCTAAATACCATACTTATTTCATGTCCCTACTATATAACAGCCCCTAATGGGCAGGGTTAGGCCTACTCACATCTTGAGAACTTAATTAAGCCTACTGAATGTTACAGTTATTCAAATTAAATAAACATATGGTTAATATTCTTATTTTACTGCCTTGGATAATCAACAGACCCTAATGAGCATGGTAAGTGATCTATTTAGGAGTTACTAAACCATTTTTAAGGTTATAATTTTTCACTGCAACACAAAAATTCAAAAGTACTGCTAAATACCAATTCTTGTATCAATCATCACCTTCACTATACTGTTATTATTCACTGTAATTAAAAAATCATATAAACTTGGTATTCACTTTAAAGAACATTTCCTATAAAATAATGGACAATTATTATTTACCATTATAGATTTTTCCATGCATTATTTGTAGCCTATTGTTAGTAGATTGTTATACATATTAAATTAAACATATGGTGAGATATGTTGTATGAAATACTCAAATATTCTGTCAAGGTTGGGGGAGAAATGTCAAAAAATAATCCTGGTTGACTGCCATATAAACATGTATGACAGTTTGTTAAAATAACTGCACTGTGATGCATTTTTTCAAGATCCTGGAGTAACAGTTTTTGATTCTTCTTGAAATCAAGGAATGCAAATTCTCTCACTATTTTACAAAAACCCCATTCCACACTTTGTCTCACATGACTCATGGCACTATTGAATGACATTTGATCAGGAGTAAAGTTTTGGCTTGAATACCAGTAGTATAATTGGATGGTTCGGGCGCCGCCTCCTCCTCCGGGCTCCCAGGGGCCCCTCCGCCTCCCGCGGGAAATTTGAATTTTGGAGGGAAATTTGAATTTGTAAACAAAGCCACGTGCTTTTTGACAGCTGTCATCGACAACAAAGCATCGCTAACCTCACTGCTGCCATCTTGACGGACCTAAACCTCAGTGGTACCTACTTAACCTAACTAGCGCGAGATAAACAAAGCCACGTGTTTTTTGACAGCCACGTGCTTTTTGACAGACAACAACGCATCGCTAACCTCAGTACTGCAATCTTGACGGGCCTAAACCTCAGTGGTACCAACTTAACATAACTAGCGCGAGATAAACAAAGCCACGTGTTTTTTGACAGCCACATGATTTTGACAGACAACAACGCATCGCTAACCTCAGAACTGCCATCTTGACAGGCCTAAACCTCAGTAGTACCAACTTAATCTTACTAGCGCGAGATAAACAAATCCACGTGTTTTTTGATAGCCACGTGCTTTTTGACAGACAAGAAGGAATCGCTAACCTCAGTACTGCCATCTTGACGGACCTAAATCTTAGTGGTATCAACTTAACCTCACTAGCGCGAGATAAACAAATCCACGAGTTTTTTGAGAGCCACGTGCTTTTGACAGCTGTCATCCGCCATCTTTAAACTACAGAGCACCGTGCTGCACTCTTTATCGCAGTAGCTGCAAATTCGACACCTGTGATCGGCAGTGCTGCCATCTTGGCGGGCCTAAACCTTAGTGCTACCAACTAAACCTCACTAGCGCGAGATAAACAAATCCACGTGCTTTTCTGACAGCTGCCATCCGCCATCTTTAATCGATAGAGCACAGTGCTGCCCTCTTTAGCTACTTACCTTTGAAATGTGGTGGCGGATAATTTGAAAAATGCTTTCTGACAGCAGCCATCTTTGACCACCGTGCTGCCCTCTTTAGCTAGATACCTGTGGTGGCATACAATTCCACGTGACAGAAGCAATCTTTGTGCACAGTGCTGCCCTCTTTGTGGTGGCGGGAAATTCCACGTGCTCTACAAACTCACGTGATTTTTTCTGTCAGCTGTCATCCGCCATCTTGCATCACAAACTTCAGTGCTGCACTCTTTAGCTAGATGCCTTTGAAATGTGGTGGCGGCAATTTGAAAAATTCTATGTGCTCCTGTTTAGTAAACAAAGCCACGTGCTTTTTACAGCTCTCATCCACCATCTTCAATCAATAGAGCACTGTGCTGCCATCATGCAGGCAATTTCGTCAGCTGTCATCCACCATCTTTAATCCACAGAGCACCGTGCTGCCCTCTTTATGACATGTAGTAGCGGGCAATTTGAAAAGTTCTGTTAGCTGTCATGCGCCATCTTTAATCAAGAGAGCACCGTGCTGCCATCTTTAGGTAGATACCTTTGATATGTGGTGGCGGCAAATTGAAAAATTCCACGTGCTCTTGTTTAGTAAACAAACTCACGCGCTTTTTGTCAGCTGTCATCCGCCAACTTACATCGCAAACCTCAGTGCTACACTCTTAAGGTACATGATACCTAGGTTTGCAGTATCAGGAACATGATAGCATAAGAAAAACATAGTCTAATGATGAGATCGACTGTTCGATCCCTAATTAGGCACTTTGGCATTGGCAATTATCTAATTCTACAAGATGGCGGCTATACATAGCTTCTTATGAGACAGCTTTAGAGCGCTTGCACAAGATGGCTGCTGCTATTATGAGACTCCCTACGGGTGCTTGCGCAAGGTAGCAGCGACAAAACGGTGACTATACACAGCTCCTTATGATACGGCCTAGAGGTGCTCACACAAGATGGTGGCTGCTCTGATGAAATATCACATGCATCGGGATGGTGGCGGATAATTTAAAAAGAAAAATTCTACAGCAGCCATCTCTCGACGCTAATTGCACAAGATGGTGGCTATACATGACTCCTTAAAGGTGCTTATGCAAGATGGCCGCTATACATAGGTTCTTATGAGACGTTCTTGGGATGCTAGCGCAAGATAGCTGTTATACAAGGCTCCTTATGAGATGCCCTAGAGGTGCTTGCGCAAGATGGCGGTTGCTCTTATGAGGTGGCTTAAGGGTCCTTGCACAAGATGGCTAGAGATGCCCTAAGGATGCTTGCGCAAGATGGCGGACGCAAGATGGCGGCTATACACGACTCCTTATGAGACTCTTTAAGGGTGCTTGTGCAAGATGGCTGCTGCTCTTATGAATAAAGCTAGCTTAGAGGCTAACGTGTCATGCTAGTTCGTTTCATTAAATTTGGGGCTTAAATGCAAAATGTTAAAAATCTCGAACACGGTGCATCGTAGAGCAAAACAGACAAAATTTTTCTGCCCAAAACCTCGGTTCGCAGTACGAGGAACATGATAGCATAAGTAAAACATAGTCTAATGATGAGATCAACGGTTCGGTTCCTACTTAGGCCCTTTGGCATTCGCTCTGTTTTAGCTTGTATTGAAGCAAGTCTTTGTAACATGATCAGGTCTAGCTATGGTAGAGAGTATAACGTGCCGTACAGGTTCGATTCATTAAATTTGGGGCTTAAATGCAAAATGTTAAATATCTCGAAAACGGTGCATCGTAGAGCAAAACGGATAAAATTTGTCTACCTGATACCTAGGTTGGCAGTATCAGGAACGTGATAGCATAAGAAAAACATAGTCTAATGATGAGATCGACGGTTCGATCCCTACTTAGGCAAGTTAGCATTGGCAATTATCTAATTCTACAAGATGGCGGCTATACGTAGCTTATTATGACACAGCTTAAGAGCGCTTGCACAAGATGGCTGCTGCTCTTATGAGACTCCCTAGGGGTGCTTGCGCAAGGTAGCAGCGACAAGACGGTGACTATACACAGCTCCTTATGATACGGCCTAGAGGTGCTCACACAAGATGGTGGCTGCTCTGATGAAGAAAGCTAGCTTTTCATCGTGCAGGTAACTTTACAGCACTAAACCTCATACCTTTGAAATGTGGTGGCGGGCAATTGGAAAAAATCTACGTGCTTTTCTCTTAACAGCAGCTATCTTTAAACAATAGCGGCTATACATAAGCTGTTAAGGCCTCCTCTTATGTCAAGGCATAGCTCTATCGAACAAGTTTAAACCTGCATCAGGATAGCTAGAGTAAGCACGTGCTGCAGTGATAACGTCATTATGCATGTTTAGACTTGCAAATCACTAAAGAATCATAACAAGACTAGAGTCGAACACTGCACTCCATGCCGTTAACTTTATCATGTGATCGGAACATTGATTCACGTGTTTAGAACCTTAAATAAGTGATCAAGACTAAAATAGAACACTGTACTCGATACAACATGTGTTTAGAACATGTCAGGGGATACCTTTGTTCTAAGAAGATTAGGTTACCGCCCATTCCTTGTAGGGCTAATAGGCTAAAGGGCTAATGGGCTAAAGGGCAAAAGGGCTAAAGGGCTAATGGCCTAAAGGGCTAAAGGGCTAGGGTGCCTCTCCTCTCTTTATCCGGGCTTGAGACCGGCTCTACAACTAGAGGCGGAGTTAACACCCTAAGGAAGGAAGAATGTTGGGAAATAATCTATACGAATATAGCTACTCGACCGACTATATACTACAGATGGATGACTTAGGTGAGGGTAAGCGCTTACTTAATAATACCTACACGACGTAATTCATGCTCTATTTCAAAAATATCTTCTTTGTACTGTGTGTAACCAGCATCATGATAGGCTCTTAGCAGTTGTAAACGTTTTACAAGTACGTTGGGGTCTTTACAGTATCTTATATCTACATAGGGTAACAGAGGCTTGTTGTGAACTTTGAGTCTATACGCAGACAGTTGATGTGTAGGGACTTGTTTTGATGTAATACGTGCTTCAGCAGTAACGTTTCTAGGTACAAACTTAACTTGTTTCGATAGCGATGAAGCGTTGATATTTCCTTCTTCTTTACCTTGCATCTCTTCTTGAGATGTTTGCACTGCGACAGAACGTGTAGTAGGCTTAGGAAATGAACTGAAATCATCAAGCTGTAATGGCAATGAAACATTCAGATTTTCTTCTTCTACTTTCCATTTACTACTGTTTTGATCAACATCATTATCCTTATTATCATAATCATGATCTTGCCTCTCTTTATCTTGAAGTTTGTGCTTAGTAACAGAATTCGCAGCAGGTCTAGACAACAAGGGAGAATTAAAAATCTCTCGCAGAGGTGTACTTTTTAATCATAAATCAGTGTTCCCTTGAATATGGTTGAGATCTTTGTATTTTGTTCCCGATGAAGCTACATTACACGAGGCTTCATGACGTTGAGGGTTGTATGAGTTCTTGAACTCTCTTCTACAATGTTTGCATTGAAAAATTGTCCTACTTGATATCTCATGACGTCTCCTGTGATAGCTTCGGGAAAATGCTTTTCCAAACTCTTCGCAAGTATACCTAGAAGTACTTTTTTCCATGATGGACTTTTATCTTCTGCTAACAGATTCTTCTTTAAATCTACTTGACATTTGTTACTCTCTACTTCGATGATGCGAAGAGCTTAGCGATTAACAGTAAACTAACACAAAAGCGTATAACCAAGTTAGCAACAGTAAGGTTTAAGCCCATCACGATGGCAAGAGTGAGGTTAGCGACGTTCTGTTGCTGGATTTTAAATTCCGCGCTATAACATGCATAAGGTGGCAGCCTTGAGGTTTACCGCCGTAATGATGGCAGCAGTGAGGTAAGTAACGCTCAATTGTCCTTTAAAGTGAGGTTAGGGTCCGTCAAGAAGACAGCTGTCAAAAAAGCACGTGGCTTGATTTACTCAACAAGAGCACGTGGCTGTGACGTCACGGTCACGTAATCAATCATTAGCTCTACGTCGTTACAAGCAGCATTAGGATTATCTATGTTTAAAAATCTTGGGAACAGAGCAGCAGTATGAATAGCCATGTTTCAAAGCGTGTACACATCACCTATCGATTTTACACGCATCGACCCTCGTACTAAACTTCTTCCGCTAGATCGTGCTGCTATCTTAGCATAACCTATACGTATGAACTTACAGTACAAAGAATAGCCATGTTTCAAAGCGTGTACACATCACCTATCGATTTTACATGCATCGACCCTCGTACTAAACTTCCTCCGCTAGATCGTGCTGCTATCTTATCATATCCTATACGCATGACTTTAAAGTACAAAGAATAGCCATGTTTCAAAGCGTGTACACATCACCCTTAATTTCTTCCGCTAGATTGCACTGCTATCTTAGCATAACCTATACGCGCGAACTTAAAGCACAACAAATAACGATGTTTAACAGCGTGTACACATCACCTATTGATTTTGCATGCATCGACTATTTTTCCCGCCAGAGTGTACAACGATCGCATATGTGTATTGCTAACGTATGCGTATAAAGCTAAAGCACAAAGAATAGCTATATTACAAAGCGCGTACACATCACCTATCGATTTTGCATACATCGACTCTCGTACTAAACGTCTCCCGCTAGAGTGTACAACGATCGCAATTGTGTGCTGCTACCTATGTGCGTGAATTTAAAGAATAAAGAATAGCGTGTACATATCACGTATTGATGATGCATGCGTCGACTATCGTACTAGGCTTATTCCGCTAGAGCATGTAGCAATCGCTTTTGTGTATCCCTAACCCATGTGCACGAACTTAAAGCACAAGGAAGAGCTATGTTCCATAGCGTGAACACATCACCTGTCAATTTTGCATGCATCGACTATTGTACTAAACTTCTTCCACAACCGCTTGCGATCATCGCTTGTGTGTGCTGCAATCTTAACATAACCTATGTGCACGAAGTTAAAGCACAAAGAATAGCCAAGTTCAAAGCGTGTATACATCACCTATCGATTTTGCATGCATCGACCTTCGTACTAAATTTCTTCCACTAGAGCGTGCGACAACCTTATAAGTATGCTGCTAACTTAGTATAACTTATACGCATGAACTTAAAGCATAAAGAATAGCGATGTATAAAAGTCTTGTGAACATAGCAGCAGCAGTAGAATAGCAATGTTTTAAAAGCGTGTACGCATTGCGTATCGATTATATACGCATCAACTAGAGTACTAAATTTCTCCCGCTAGAGTGTACTGCTATCCTACCATAAACCATGTGCACGAATTTAAAGCACGAAGAATAGTTAAGTTTCAAAGCGTGTACACATCACCTATCGATTTTGCATGAATGTACTAGAATGTACAACGTTCACATGTGTTTATGCTGCTACTTTAGCATGACCTAAGCGAACTTACTTAAAGCACAAAGAATAGCGATGTTTGAAAATCTTGCGAACATAGTAGCAGTAAGAATTGCAAGGTTTAAAAGCGTGTACATATCACCTTTTGATAATGCATACATCAACTATCGGACTAAACAACTTCTACGCGAGCGTGCGACCATCGCTTGTACGTGTGCTGCTATATTAACATAACCTATGTGCACGAACTTAAAGCATAATAAATAGTTATGTGTAAAAATTTTGTGAACATAGCAGAGTGTTTACTACGTTGGTGTAGACACTGAACCGTGCATGCTGAAGCAGCATACTACGTGACCGTGACGTCACAGCCACATGCTCTTGTTTAGTAAACCAAGCCACGTGCTTTTTTGACAGTTGTCTTCTTGACGGACCCTAACCTCACATTGAAGGACAATAGAGCGTCGTTAACCTCACTGCTGCCATCTTTACGGCGGTAAACCTCAAGGCTGCCACCTTGTGCATGTTATAGCGCGGAATTTAAAATCCAACAACAGAGTGTCGCTAACCTCACTCTTGCCATCTTGATGGGCTAAACCTTACTGTTGCTACCTAGGTTATACGCTTTTGTGTTAGTTTACTGTTAATCGCTAAGCTCTTCGCATCATCGAAGTAGAGAGTAACAAATGTCAAGTAGATTTATAGAAGAATCTGTTAGCAGAAGATAAAAGTCCGTCATGGAAAAACCTACTTCTAGGTATATTTGCGAAGAGTTTGGAAAAGCATTTTCCCGAAGCTATCACAGGAGACGTCATGAGATATCATGTAGGACAATTTTTCAATGCAAACATTGTAGAAGAGAGTTCAAGAACGCATACAACGCTCAACGTCATGAAGCCGCGTGTAATGTACCTTCATCGGGAACAAAATACAAAGAGCTCAACCATATTCAAGGGAACACTGATTTATGTTTAAAAAGTACACCTCTGCGAGAGATTATTAATTCTCCCTTTTAGTCTAGACCTGTTGCGAGTTTTGTTACTAAGCACAAACTTCAAGATAAAGAGAGGCAAGATCATGATTAGGATAATAAGGATAATGATGTTGATCAAAACAGTAGTAAATGGAAAGTAGAAGAAGAAAATCTGAATGTTTCATTGCCATTACAGCTTGATGATTTCAGTTCATTTCCTAAGCCTACTACACGTTCTGTCGCAGTGCAAACATCTCAAGAAGAGATGCAAGGTAAAGAAGAAGGAAATTTCAACGCTTCATCGCTATCGAAACAAGTTATGTTTGTACCTAGATACGCTACTGCTGAAGCACGTATTACATCAAAACAAGTCCCTACACATCAACTGTCTGCATATAGACTCAAAGTTCACAACAAGCCTCTGTTACCCTATGTAGATATAAGATATTGTAAAGACCCCAACGTACTCGTAAAGCGTTTACAACTGCTAAGAGCCTATCATGATGCTGGTTACACACAGTACAAAGAATTTATTTTTGAAATAGAGCATGAATTACGGCGTGTAGGTATTATTAAGTAAGCGCTTACCCTCACCTAAGTTATCCATCTGTAGTATATAGTCGATCAAGTAGCTATATTCGTATAGATTATATCCCAGCATACTTCCTTACTTAGGGTGTTAACTCCGCCTCTAGTTGTAGAGCCGGTCTCAAGCCCGGTTAAAGAGAGGAGAGGCACCCTAGCCTTTAACCTCTTTAGCCCATTAGCCCTTTAGCCCATTAGCCCCTTAGCCCGTTTGCCCTTTTGCCCATTAGCCCTTTAGCCTATTAGCCCTACAAGGAATGGGCGGTACCTAATCTTCTTAGAACAAAGGTATCCCCTGACATGTTCTAAACACATGTTGTATCGAGTACAGTGTTCTATTTTAGTCTTGATCACTTATTTAGTGTTCTAAACACTTCAATCAATGTTCCGATCACATGCTAAAGTTAACGGCATAGAGTGCAGTGTTCGATTGTAGTCTTGTTATGATTCTTTAGTGATTTGCAAGTATAAACATGCATAATGACGTCATCACTGCAGCACGTGCTTACTCTAGCTATCCTGATGCAGGTTTAAACTTGTTCGATAGAGCTATGCCTTGACATAAGAGGAGGCCTTAACAGCTTATGTATAGCCGCTATTGTTTAAAGATAGCTGCTGTTAAGAGAAAAGCACGTAGAATTTTTCCAATCACCCGCCACCACATTTCAAAGGTATGAGGTTAAGTGCTATAAAGTTACCTGCACGATGCAAAGCTAGCTTTCTTCATCATAGAAGCCACCATCTTGTGTGAGCACCTCTAGGCCGTATCATAAGGAGCTGTGTATAGTCACCGTCTTGTCGCTGCTACCTTGCGCAAGCACCCCTAGGGTGTCTCATAAGAGCAGCAGCCATATTGTGCAAGCGCTCTTCAGCTGTCTCATAAGAAGCTATGTATAGCCGCCATCTTGTAGAATTAGATAACTGCCAATGCCAAAGGGCCTGTAAGAATCGAACCGTCGATCTCATCATTAGACTATGTTTTTCTTATGCTATCATGTTCCTGATACTGCAAACTTAGGTATCAGGTAGAAAAATTTTATCCGTTTTGCTCTACGATGCACCGTTTTCGAGATATTTAACGTTTTGCATTTAAGCCCCAAATTTAATGAATCGAACTAGCATGACACGTTAGCCTCTAAGCTAGCTGTCTTCATAAGAGCAGCAGCCATCTTGCGCGAGCACCCTTAAGGCGTCTCATAAGGAGTCGTGTATAGCCGACATCTTGCGTCCGCCATCTTGCGCAAGCATCCTTAGGGCGTCTCTAGCCATCTTGTGCAAGAACCCCTAAGCCACCTCATAAGAGCAACCGCCATCTTGTGCAAGCATCTCTAGGGCGTCTCATAAGGAGCCTTGTATAACCGCTATCTTGCGCAAGCATCCCAAGGGAGTCTCATAAGAACCTATGTATAGCGGCCATCTTGCATAAGCATCTTTAAGGAGTCATGTATAGCCACCATCTTGTGCAATTAGCATCGAGAGGTGGCTGCTGTAGAATTTTTCTTTTTAAATTATCCGCCACCATATTTCAAAGGTATGTACCTAAAGAGTGTAGCACTGAGGTTTGCGATGTAAGTTGGCGGATGACAGCTGACGAAAAGCGCGTGAGTTTGTTTACTAAACAAGAGCACGTGGAATTTTTCAATTTGCCGCCACCACATTTCAAAGGTATATAGCTAAAGATGGCAGCACGGTGCTCTCTTGATTAAAGATGGCGGATGACAGGTAGCAGAACTTTTCAAATTGCCCGCTACTACATGTCATAAAGAGGGCAGCACGGTGCTCTGTGGATTAAAGATGGCGGATGACAGCTGACGAAATCGCCCGCATTATAGCAGCACAGTGCTCTATTGATTAAAGATGGTGGATGACAGCTCTCAAAAAGGCACGTGGCTTTGTTTACTAAACAAGAGCACACAGAATTTTTCAAATTGCCGCCATCACATTTCAAAGTTATCTAGCTAAAGATGGCAGCACGGTGCTCCCTTGATTAAAGATGGCGGATGACAGCTATCAGAACTTTTCAAAATGCCCGCTACTACATGTCATAAAGAGTTCAGCACGTTGCACTGTAGATTAAAGGTGGCGGATGACAGCTGACGAAATTGCCCGCATGATAGCAGCACAGTGCTCTATTGATTAAAGATGGTGGATGACAGCTGTCAAAAAAACACGTGGCTTTGTTTACTAAACAAAAGCGCAAAGAATTTTTCAAATTGCCGCCACCACATTTCAAAGGCATCTAGCTAAAGGGTGCAGCACTGAAGTTTGTGATGCAAGATGGCGGATGACAGCTGTCAGAAAAAAGCACGTGTGTTTGTAGAGCACGTGGAATTTCCCGCCACCACAAAGAGGGCAGCACTGTGCTCAAAGATGGCTGCTGTCACGTGGAATTGTCTGCCACCACAGGCATCTAGCTAAAGAGGGCAGCACGGTGGTCAAAGATGGCTGCTGTTAAAAAGCATTTTTCAAATTATCCGCCACAACATTTCAAAGGTAAGTAGCTAAAGAGGGCAGCACTGTGCTCTATCGATTAAGGATGGCGGATGGCAGCTGTCAGAAAAGCACGTGGAATTGTTTATCTCGCGCTAGTGAGGTTAAGTTGGTAGCACCAAGGTTTTGGCCCGCCAAGGTGGCAGCACTGCCGATCACAGGTGACGAATTTGCAGCTACTGCGATAAAGTGTGCAGCACGGTGCTCTGTAGTTTAAAGATGGCGGATGACAGCTGTCAAAAAACATGTGGCTGTCAAAAAACCCGTGGATTTGTTTATCTCGCGCTAGTGAGGTTACGTTGGTACCACTAAGGTTTAGGTCCGTCAAGATGGCAGTACTGAGTTTAGCGATGCGTTGTTGTCTGTCAAAAAGCACGTGGCTGTCAAAAACACGTGGCTGTCAAAAACACGTGGCTTTGTTTATCTCGCGCTAGTAAGGTTAAGTTGGTACTACTGAGGTTTAGGCCTGTCAAGATGGCAGTACTGAGGTTAGCGATGCGTTGTTGTTTGTCAAAAAGCACGTGGCTGTCAAAAAACACGTGGCTTTGTTTATCTCGCGCTAGTTATGTTAAGTTGGTACCGCTGAGGTTTAGGCCCGTCAAGATGGCAGTACTGAGGTTAGCGATGCGTTGTTGTCTGTCAAAAAGCACGTGGCTGTCCAAAAACACGTGGATTTGTTTACCTATTCAAATCTCGCGCTAGTTAGGTTAAGTTGGTACCAGTGAGGTTTAGGCCCGTCAAGATGGCAGCAGTGAGGTTAGCGATGCGTTGTTGTTGATGACAGCTGTCAAAAAGCACGTGGCTATGTTTACAAATTCAAATCTCGCTCCAAAATTCTAATTTCCCGCCAAAATTGAAATTTCCCGCTTGAGGCGGAGAGGCCCCTGGGAGCCCGGAGGATGAGTCGGCACCCGAACCATCCAATTATACTACTAATACGGTCTAAGGGTCAACTCCTAAAGTGGATATCCAGAATCTCCATACAACACAAATATCTCACCATCGGGGAATACTGCACTCTGTTCAAATTCATTGTAGAAGTTACAATCACGTAATATTCCAGCATCATGCATCCTTCCTGGAAATGGCATTTTTAAACTAACAACAAAACCATCAGGACACAAGACAGATTGATATTTATTACAATGTACGCCCTTGTGTCCAGAAAAGTAGTTTCCTTGATTTCTAACTGGCCTACATATTGCCCTTGCTCTTCCATCAGTAAATCCCCAACAATTGTTAACTGGAACATTTTTTGATGCAACAGCAGCAGAATAGTTACTTAATTTCTCCTTGTTTAACCACTTCAGGTTATGCAAGTTGGTAAGTAGAGGTCCCCAATGCTGGTGAATAAAATTCATTACATAACTGCAAATCATTGAAATATATGATGCAGACATTCCAAATATTCTTTCCAAATCACTTAACCTATTTGGGTAGGCTAGGCGTCGTAGATACATGCAGAGGGCTTCAAAACCTGAAAAGTAATGACATTCATTAGATCTAAATACAGTATATGAAGACATGTGACATGCTAATTCAGTAGATTCAGAGTTAGTAAACGTACCTGTTACAGTTCGGTTCTCTACTGTAGTGCTTCTTGGTATATTCAAAGCATCCAACAGTTTAACGCAGCCATCTGTATCAAATCTAAAATTAAGTAAGCTATCCTCGGGAGAAACGTTGTCTATATTAAAACATGGAAATTCCATTGTGTTATCCTTCGCTTTCCTGCTCTCCCCGATAGAGATTTTAACATCAAAATAGGAACATCATCTTCCAGATCCCCAAGTAATGCAAGCTGTATTATTTCCTCCATGTTAATACAGCTGTTCGACTGCCGTTCGTGAAGTGACCTTCGGCAAGCGGAGAGTTAACGATTTCTTCCGATTCTTCCCCGAAGTTTAGCGGACGGTCAGAAGGTGCGCGAAAGGTGTTTACGTTACGCTACAAGTTAGGGAACATACGTCAGAAACACGTCATAACTGACGTGTTATAACGTTAAGCGCTTAACGAACGAGTGCAGAGCGAAAACTCTCTAATACTCGGGGGAACTCGGTTAACACCGGCAACGCGTGGCCACAGTCGCTAGCAACCGCCTCTATTAACGAGTATTTTACTCTTAACGTGGAATTGAGTTGGTACCGTGCATTTATATCGTCAACGTTACGAAGAGGGTGAAGGCGAGCTGAGTTCGCGAAATGTTCTATGTACGGGAAGAAGTGCTCTTTTTCCACATCAAATTTAAAAACCACGTGGAAAGGATTCAACCAACAATTAATTTAAAGTGGCAACCCCAGCAGTGGAGATAAGTATTTTTATGTAAATCATGTTTGTGTTCATACTCTTAAATGTAAGCAAGCAAGGTAAAAGGGGGCAGAGCTTAATGGTGAAATTGTAACCTACATAGTGTACTGTATATTTAATTTGTGACTGTGTGTTTTTTTTATTTTTAATGTCATACGCTAAATAATAATAAAAAAGGGGGCAAGTGCATAAGTGTTCTATGGGTTTTGTATCTCTCTCCCACTCTTTGCTCAGTGTTACGGAATCCAATTTAAGAGACTCATAACAGTAAATTAAAGAAGAAAAGAACCTCTTTTCAGGAAGAAATATCGCCACCCCGGTGTCTCTCAAAAACCTATATCAGTTGAAGAAAGATTAGAACATATTATTATTACTGGACTTGGTTTACGTCGCACCGACACAGACAGGTGTTATGGCGACAATGTAATAGGGCAGGGCTAGGACTGCGAAGGAAGTGACTTTGGCCTTAATTTGTCTGGTGGAAAAGGGAAAGCACAAAAAACCCGTTTCAGAAATGTCGACAGTGGGATTCGAACTTTCAGCCTGCCGATTACGTGCCCTATACCACGTAGCCAACTCGCTCGATATATTATTATTATTATTATTATTAATGTTGGTCCAGTATTCCTTCATTCGTAGACCGTGTCGCTCCTTTCGCTCTTTCATCCATGCCTTTCCAGTTTTCAGCTTCGGATTTGGTTGGAAACTCTGATGTTCTTGGAGATTTTTTCCTAAGTGAGGCACGCTCCTGGATATCTTCTAATGAGATCCCAATCTCTTGCAGATCTTTCTGTACCTCACAGAAGCATGCCCCCTTTGTCTTTTTCTCTTGGAGGAAAGTGAAAATAATGCGGTTGGTTAACCGTGTTGACTTCATTCGGGCCATGTGTCCATAAAAAGTAATCCTCCTTTTTCGCATCACATCAGTTATTTTCTCCACATGCGAGTACAACTCCTGGTTGTGCCATACCCTAAACTCGCCGTTGTTTTTGACTGGACGTAAGATTTTCCTCAAAATCTTCCTTTCCTTGGCCTCCAAAATTTCCATCGTGCCTTTTTTTTTTTTTTGTTCATGGCGAGACATTGCGCTGCATATAGAGCCTCTGGCCGGATGACAGTGCAACAGTGTTTGGTTTTTGCATTCTAGTCAGATGGTAAGCCATTTCAATAGTATTCATGCGTGGGGCAAAGGCTCCTTTTTCGGACATTTTAGGTTCTATCCATTCACCAAGGTACTTGCATTTTTCAACCCGCTTGAATTTTCCGTGAGTCCCTTCCAGCTCACTCGGCACCAGTTCGATGTTTGTAATGAATTTTGTTTTCTCAAAGGAGAGTTGGTTGCCGGCCATTGCAGCTTGTGTTTGAAGCTGGTTGATCTGCTTCGTGGCCACATCCAAAGAATGAGCTAAAACCGCAAGATCATCTGCAAATGCTAGACAGCCAATTGAAAGGTTCTTGTTCTTGTTCTTGTGGCCGAGTCTGACTCCGCTTTCGACTCCTTCATGACACATTTGTCTGCGCTATTCACGTTTCACTTTCTCAAGAACACAGTTGAACAACAGAGGTGAGAGACCATTTCCCTGCCTAACTCCTGTCCGTATTTCAAAGGCATCTGAAGTCTCTCCTCTGAACTTCACTTTTGAGATTGTGTTTGTGAGATTCTTTTAGATTATCGCTCTTGTTTTACCGTCCAGGCCAAATTCCTTTAAGATCAGAATTAAGGTAGTTCTGTCAATTGAATTACAGGCCTTCTCAAAGTTAAAGAACGTTACTACGAATGGTTTGTTCCTTGGTTTAAGATATGAAAGGACAGATTTCAGATTCATAATCTGCTGCACACATGACCGTCATTTCCTGAAACCTCCTTGGTAATCACCCAGCTCTGGATCTATCTGTTATTCTGGCATGATTTGAAGAGCTTTTGAGAGAATTTTGTAGGTTATAAGTAGGAGGGAGATGCCGCGATAGTTGTTAACATCCGACTTGTCGCCTTTCTTATGAAGTGGGTGGATTAGGGCAGATGTCCTGTCACTTGGAAGTCTTTCGGTGTTCCAGATTTCATGTATGATGTCCGTTAATTTCCCCAATGCATTGTCACTAGCAAACTTCCACAATTGAGCTATTATCGAAGGATTAGATAATCTGTCTGATTTCCTGTTTCGTGAATGAAGCTGAATCTGAATGTACTTGTGTTTTATCTTCAAATGCGAATCTGGATATGGGGGGTTCGCAGTTAAGAAGGGATTCAATGTATTTTGCAAGGACCCGGCAGTTTTTCTTGTCGTAATGGGCTAGTTTTCCATTGGAATCTCTGAACTCTAGGCTCGGTGGGTGGTATTTTCTCGGGTTGCTTTTAAATGTTTTATAAAAGTCGCTTGTATTGTTCTTCTTGAAATCCTGCTCAATTTGAGCCACCTGGTGTTTATCAAAAGCACGTTTAATGCTGCGGATGGTTTTTGCTGCACACTTTCTCTCACTCAAGAAGTTTCTCCAGTTGACTTGGTTTTTTAGCGATTTCCATTTCTCCCAGGCAAACTGTCTTTGCCTTATCACTGCATCGCATTCACTGTTCCACCAAGCATACTTCCTGGGCTTAGTAAGCTGAACCGTCTCTTTAGCTGTTTCGACCAGGGCCTCGCGCAGTTTTCCCAGTTCTCTGCATCCACGGATTGTAGTTTCTGCGTGAACTCATTGTTAGATCCTAGTTTTTCTCTATCATATCTTTCAATCTTTTGGCTTGAACTCTCCTTGTGTTTCTCTGGAGCAGTTTGATTTTTATCTTCCCAGAATCTATCAGTTCCCTCCAGATCTGTCATGTTCGCTTGGTTGATCGACGCATGAACGTTCACAATAATATACATTTTGTTTGTGCTTCGAAAAGACAGAGTCGATACACTCTGCTAATCATAGAGGTGGAATTTGTTATTGAGTGATCTGAGTTCAGTTTAGCATTTCTCAGACCTTCCACATTCTGAATTTGTCTTTGAGCCTTCCGTGCTATCGCGACATTATAAATCTGGAATTCACCAAGGTGGGGATTTGGGGATTTCCAGGTCTTTTGTTTCTTGGGCAGGTGTTTGAAAGCAGTAGACTTCATTACGAGGTTATATGCTTTTAGAGCTCTATTAGCCTTTCTCCATTACGATTTGTTCTCTGATGAGCAGGATAGTGTCCAGAAATGTTTCGGAACTACCTATCTTAGTCTACCTGAGAATTGAAATCCGCAAGCTAGATGATTGTATGTTTGTCTGGAATCTTGGATAAAATATCCTCAAGTTCTTCCCAGAATCTATCAGTTCCCTCCAGATCTGTCATGTTCGCTTGGTTGATCGACGCATGAACGTTCACAATAATATACATTTTGTTTGTGCTTCGAAAAGACAGAGTCGATACACTCTGCTAATCATAGAGGTGGAATTTGTTATTGAGTCCAGAATATTTTTGTTGACTACAAATCCTACGCCGAGGTGGGGGACAGTTTGCATGACACGTTTACCAGGTTTACCCATGAAGATCCTGTAATCTTCAGATTCAAAGACCTGTTCGTCTGTAAATGTTGTTTCCTGAATTTCTGGAATCAAAATTTGCTGTACAGATAAGATACCTGTGAACTGTTTCAATTTTCCAATCTTCTGGATAGATTTGGCCTTAAAGGTAGCAAATAAATTCTCGGCTGTATGTCTGATCTTTCGTGGAGTCTCCGATACCTCCAAGCATGTCGGTGCAGGGTCCCCATAATCCGAAGGCCCGCTAACGTCGTACAAGACGACAGTGGATTCGTTACCACCTGGGGTAGTGGCTTTAGCTTAAATTTCCTCCATACTCTTTGCAGTTGAAAAACTGTAGACTAGGGTCGGTGATATTTCGCACCGACCAACGTATTACCAAGGTTGTGAGACTTGGAGTCTCCAGCACTGATCGGTTCACTGACCCAGTTTCCCGCTGGGATTCCGCTAGGTTGCTCGGCTTAACACGGGCACCTCTTGTAGTTTACGTGCGTGAGTTGGAGTGAAAGAGGCTAGTTGGATTCTCTTGGTGAGTCCAATAATTCATTGTTGCAGATGGTCACAACGACGCATTTCACTCCCAGGGCCGTCCTAGGTTGCTGCTGATATTAATTGTAAATAACGAATCTGATATTGTACATCACTGGTTAGATTTTCTGTACCGCTGCACTTGCTCCGGCAGTCTTAACTCATTTAGTGCTGCTCAAATACAATTGGCCATACGGTTAGGGGTGCGCAGCTGTGAGCTTGCATAATTCGAAAGATAGCGGCGGCCCTGAAGATGGTTTTTGGCTGGTTTCCAATTTTCACACCAGGCCAATGCTGTGGCTGTACCTTAATTAAGGCGACGGCCACTTTCTTCCCACTCTCAGCCCTTTCCTATCACATCGTCGCCTTAAGACCTATAAGTGTCGGTGCGACGTAAAACGAAATTGTAAAAAACAAAAAAAAATTAAACCATACCCGACCCGACCCCGCAGAGAAACAGGACAATGGTTGTACAAGTAGTACAGTTATTTAATCTTGCATTTTGCATTAATTTATATAATAATAATTGTTACCGTGTTTTAGCGGTAGTTATGCGTAAAAGAAGGTGCGGGTGTGAATGGGTTTCAAGCTACGAAATTATAGTGCATGTAAAATTAATTTAAAATTTAACAAGGTTATATTTTCTTTTCAAAAACAAAGCAATAACAGACATGGCAGGTACAATGTAGCAAAACAAGGGGAGTTACAATATTTACAGGTTTTGGGCTTCACGCCCTGACTTCAGCGATCAGCTCAGTTTTACCACAAACACAAGTTTTAACAGAGGGGCAGAAAACCCCATTCATCCCTAGGAGCCCCTGGCTCCGAATTACACAGAAAAGCCTCCACGAGGCATATGACACTCCATTTTCAAAAGAGCGACCCGCTCTCAAAATTTAAGCCTCTCAAAGGCCACACCAAACTCTACCTTCAAGCTGTCCTCTAAGGACGTATTCACAGGGGTAAAATACCCAACCTACTGAGGTCTATTACATGAAAAGAAGGTTGATTACATGACCTCTAAAATAACAATTTGAGAGGAGGCTAACCGCACTCCTGATACACTTTGTTTTTAAAACCTAATCTGGCTCTGGGCCGCTAACGCAAGGGCTAATCCCATACTACAGAGGTGACTTAGAGAAGAACACTTTACATTACATAAACGAAGAATAGTTTGAGAAAATAAGTTCACCTCAAAACAAATGTGAGTGGGAGTTCGAGAGGGTTAGCACTCTCTATCCCAATATGTAGCTTTACAAGAAAAAGATGAAAAGAGTAATTACATTTTAGGAAAAGGTTACATGATGGAAATGCTTCGAACCCACCGCGAGTGTTAAACTGCCGACCTAGCAAGAAAAGAAGTTATTAATAGGCCATTACCTGGTGTTGAACGGCTGAAGAAGAAGAAAGAGGCGCTTCCCGCCTCCTGCTATGTACTTAATACACTGAAAGATGGAACAGAAGTGGCCCGGAGACCCCAAAATCAGCAGTTTATATACTCTCGCGGAAGTTTCTAGGCGTTAGGGGAATGAAAACACCCGCCCACAATGTTTTTATTGGCTAGGGAAAAGAAACCCCTACATAGAGGAAAAAGAAACACATTATTGGTGGAAAATTAATTAAAGAAATTCGGGATTGGCTAGATCCAAACTAAGGGGAAAAAGAGGGGTATACAGCCAACTTAAACAATGACAGAAAGAAATTTAACAAAGAACAAACTCTTGAAATAAAAATTTCTCCAACAAAATAGTTCTTTGACTCCGCACTAGGTCGCACTATTGTTGATCTTCAGTAGTGTCCTCTAGAAGAGAAAGTTCACACTTCTTACTTCAAGCGAAACAAAAACACATAAAAAATGACACAGTTTACAAACTCAAAAATTTCCAGGTAGTGACATCTTCTGAGAAATTAGTAGATTAATAGTGTAGATAAAGTTCAGACTTCCTCCAGAAGAGGAGTTTCAACTGGCGCAACTTTTAAATAAACAGAGTAGAGGTGTACCGCCCGGTACAGACCTCCCCCCCCCCAAAAGTTCCTCCAGGGGTGACACATGAAATCAGTTTGAAACAAAGTCCAAGTAATGATGTTGATACGAAGATAGATAGCAGAAGCATTTACAAGATTTCTTAATTCAGTTTCAAAATGTTGTTGTTGCAGGTGAATGAAAGTCTTTATGTTTGTAGAATTTGAATTTCTGAAGATAAACTTTTAATACTTGAAAGTGATGAAAAATTTGGCAATGTCCACCAAATATAGTTGTTGAATTCCCAAGTGTAATCATTACTTATGGTGACTGTCCATGTAGTTGATGTAGATTGAGTCGGATGGCCAGACCGGCCGTTGCAGCTTGCGTCCAACGGAGGCCGCTCGGACCCCTCAAGTACCCTGAGATACCGCTCGCCCGCACTATGAGGGGAGCAGAGGTGTTGAAGTACGCCGCGCCCGCGGTGAACAGATACAGGCTGCGGGCATGTAGCAGGTCGTGCGCCGCACATCAGCCTTGGCCGGGAGGAGAGCTCCGGCTCGCCGTGCACATGTCGTCCTCGCTGGAGAGGAGGGGGCCCATCCCCCTCCCCAGTCGCTGCAAGGCGCTGCGCGGCTGCGGGGGCGCTGAAACATTAAAGCTAGGCGGCAGAATTGTGTTGGACTATCATCTTCTTTGAGGGTACAGGCTTGTGGAGAGGTTGAGGGGCCAGCGGCGTGTAGATATCCATGGCATTTACTATTATGAAGCCACAGTGTAAGGTGGAGCAGGAGACGGGAGCGTGGTAATGGCCGTGGCAAGAACAGGATGGCAGTTTAACGGGTCGGGGCAGGTTTTACACAAGGCTTACATCTAAAACCAAAATATTACAGAAGGGGCAGAATGCCTTAAAAGTGAAACTCAAAAAAAAAAATATAACCTTCATATCCTTTCAAAATAATATGAAGCAAGTTAACACAGAAATTACACCGGTTTCACCTGGGACAGGTGAACTCTAAATATCCTCTCGGTGGCTGGATTACTTAGCAATAAGGTAACCGGCGTAAGAAAATCGAGAATGATACAAGGCCCATGAAATCTGGGGGCAAGCTTGCCCGCGGGAACAAAATTTTTTGACCATAACCTGGTCACCTACCTTCAAAGTGGTGGGTCTCCGTCCACGATCATACCTTTCCCTAACCTTTTCATGAGATACTTTAAGATTAGCTTTAGCCTTCTTCCAAAGATCTTTAATGTTGTCCTGATCTATTGTCTCGGGCAGAATGTCATTCAGAGACCAGAGGTTAGAGAGCGGCGTGTTGGGAACGAACTTAAACATCAAAGAAGCTGGAGTAAATTTGTGTGATTCATGAACCGCCGAATTCAAAGCAAAAGCTAACCAATGCAGGGACGTGTCCCACCTAGAATGATCTTCATGATGATAGGCAATAAGTGCGGACCTGAGATTACGGTTAACCCGTTCAGCCAGAGATGGTTGAGGGTAATAAGCAGATGTAGTTACATGAGAGATGGACAAGTCAAAACAGAATTTACGAAAAAGATTTGATGTGAATGCCTTAGCATTATCAGATACAATGTATTGGCACGGACCAAAAGAAGCAAAAATAGAATTTAGGCAAGTAATGGTGGACTGAGCGGTAGCCAGCTTAGTCGGAAATAACCAAGAAAATCTAGTAAAGCCATCTACGCACACAAAGATGAACTTGTTAGCATTACCCTTTGACTGGGGGAAGGGTCCTACATAATCGATATACAGGCGTTCCATGGGGCGCGACGCTTGATGCGAAGACAAAAGGCCTACCTTGGTGGACATGGTGGGTTTACTAAGCAAACAAGATTTACAAGCTTTTACAAGTTCACGGATTTCACCGTCCATACCTTTCCAAATGAACATTTCACGAATTTTTTCACGGGTTTTAAAGATTCCAAGATGCCCTCCTAATGGGGTCTCATGATAATACTTGAAGATCATAGGCACAAGAACAGCTGGAACGACAACCTTCATCATCTTGTCATGCCTCGAAGGGCAACATAAAACACCATTCCTCAGAACATAAGGGACAGCATGTTCCCCAGAAGAAAGGGTTTCCATTATCGGAGCCAGCGTCGGATCTTCACGTTGGTATTTCTCGATATCCCTAAAGAGCATGGGAGCATCTGTTAGGATGGCATTAACCTCAGATAGTATGGACTCGGAAGGTGATGAACTGTCGACCGGTTCATGGGTCTCGACCTCGTTTGAAAACATACGGCTGAGTCCATCCGCCACAACATTTTCGGTACCTCTGATATGCCGTACATCGAATTGGAAGGCAGAAATACGGATGGCCCAACGGGCTATACGACCAGTACGACGCGGCCTACCTAAGACCCAGCTTAAGGCTTGATTATCTGTCTCCAGATCGAATTTGACGTGTTCCAGATAGAGACGGAACTTTTCTAAGGCGAATAAGACTGCCAAACCTTCGAGCTCATAGATGGAATACTTGGCTTCTTGGGCCGACAATGTCCTAGACGCATAGGCGATGGGTCGCCTCCCTAGTTCAGTCTCTTGAAGAAGGACTGCCGCTACTGCTGACGACGATGCGTCGGTTTGAACAATGAATTTCGTCGAGAAATCAGGCATAGCAAGTACAGGGGCATTACAGAGAGCTAATTTAAGATCTTCGAAAGCGGCTTGTTGAGAAGGTCCCCACTCGAATTTGATGCCTTTCCTACGAAGAAGGTTTAAGGGCGCCGCTCTATTAGCGAAGTTAGGAATAAACTTCCTGAAGAAATTCACCATACCAATGAATCTAGCGATACCTTTGATGTCCTTAGGAGGTTTAAAATCACGGATGGCCTGTGTTCTAGAATGATCGACAGCTACCCCATCGGGTGACACAATATGCCCTAGGAATGACATAGAGGGCTTAGCAAAGGCAACCTTGGACAACTGGACAGTTAACCCAGCCTTACGAAGGCGATTCAGAACTTCTCGCAGATGATCTAGATGTTCTTCAAAAGTCTCGGAAAATACGACGACATCATCCAAGTAGTGATATAAGTACTCAAATTTGATGTCGGAAAAGACCCTATCTAGTAGCCTAGTGAGCACAGCTGCCCCCGTGGGGAGCCCGAACGGCACGCGGTTGTATTCGTATAAGTTCCAGTCCGTGGCAAACGCTGTAAGATGTTTAGACTCTTCGGCAAGGGGAATTTGGTTGTAGACCTGATTCAAATCCAAGATCGTGAAGAACTTGGCCTTACGAAACCATGAAAAACAAGAATGAAGGTCGGGAAGGGGCACAGATTGCAACACCACCTTCCGATTGAGAGCCCTGTAATCAATGACAGGCCTGAAGCCTCCTTGGGGTTTCGGGACTAGAAAAATAGGCGAAGAATACGCTGACTTAGAGGGCCTAATAATACCATCCTTCAACATCTGATCGATGATTTCTTTTAGAGCCTTCATTTTAGGTGGAGATAGCCTATACGGTGGAAAACGGACAGGAATCGAATCCGTGACCTCAATTTTGTATTCAATAAGGTCAGTAACACCAAGAGTATCAGAGAACACCTCGGGAAACGACTGACACAGTTTCCGAATACTATCAGCCTGCTCCTCAGGTAGATGTCTAAGGTCTAACAACATCTCATCCTGGGTAGGCGAAATAGATGAACATGATACAGAATTACACTTTAACAAGGGAATTCTACAATTGGACGCAAATTTGAATGTGCACGACCTACTCTGAAGATCGAGCACAAGACCCGTGTGAGACATGAAGTCCGCTCCCAGTATGATGGGGCAAGACAAATGCTTGGCCACAAACAATTTGATTTTCCATGTAAATTTAAAAACCTGAATTTTGACATGTAAGGAACCTAGAATTTCTAATGGAGATGAATTAGCCGAAACATATTTAACAGGAGATGAGTCATAGTCAGGGAGTTTACAAACAGCTTTCAATTTAGAATACCAATCAGCCGAAATAATGGAACAAACACTGCCTGAATCTAAGAGAGCTGTTATAGGCTCGTTATTTAACTCAATCTTAAGAAAAGGAACAGGTGCGGGGGTATCCGCCGCAATCCTAAGGCACTCTTTAGGGCATTCAAAAGATGAATCTGAAGGCTGGTCGTTCTCTGCATTTACAACCTGTTTACTAGGGGCTGAGTCTCGGGAAGATGGATTAGTCGGCTCAGCCGACGCCACTAGTCACTTTTTATTATTGGCATAGCTGAAATTTGCACCAGAAGTTGAGCAGGAAGGGGTGCTATTTGAGTTTGGGCAATTCTTGGCGATATGTGAGAAGGCCCCACACTTAAAACAGCCTTGTGATGACCCTGCTCCATTCCTTGTCCCACTTGACTTGATCAGAGGACACTTATTCCGCAGATGGTCAGGCGACCCGCAAGCATAACATTTACGGGGATTGACTGGTCGGCGAGGTGGAGGCCGAGTGTTACTAAAGGAAGGCGGGGGTTCTTTCGCGACACGCAAAGAATCGGCGTATCTAACTCCTTCCGCTGAGACTGCCAATGCTTCAAGTTCCGAGAAAGTTTGCGGGCACGCCGCGAAACACAAATATGACCTATAGGGTGGTGAAATCCCTTCGACAATAGCTTGCACGATCTGATCCTCAGGGAAGTGGAGAGCAAACACCCTAGTATAAAACTTAATATCTTGAATGAAGTCTGCCAGGTTTTCATCCAAGCGCTGTACCCGATAATAGTATTTCTGAATAAGAGATGACCTCGCGCGGGCAGGAATAAAATTTGCAAGCAGATGTGCATGGAAATCTTCGATAGATGACTGTTCAGCTATGGCTCTTACTATTTTATCTGAGAGAACCCCAATAGCATAAGGATAGATAATTTGCAAAATTTGACATGGGGAAAGAGAAAACACAAGGGCATGATCCTGAAATTCCACTAGAAATCTTAAAAATGAAATTACGTCACTGGTGGTATTAACGGAAAACTTGGATATACCTCTGAGCAACATTGCCAATGGATGAGGCAAGCTGCTAAACCCGGGCGACATAGTAGGTAAAGGTTTCAATGGCAAGGAAGTTAATTCAGCACGTACATTGTTCAACGATGTGCGGCGTTCAGACTCGTTGTCCAATGGGGCCGAGATAGTTTGAGCAGCAACGGTTATCCTATTGCCTTCTCCCTTAGCAGGTTCTTCCTCACTACTTACATTCACAATGGTGGGCTGATCAGATTTGGGAGGAACTTCCCCAGTTAACAATTGAGTGACTTTACTAGACAATTCAGAGATAGTTTCAAGGAGCGTATTAGCTTGCTTCCTCTGAACGTCATTCACCTTCAGAGACAACAGATCATTAACTCTATTTGAAAAGTGATATAATCTGCCTTGCACACGCTTAATTTGATTAGGAGACGGATCGTTCTCATCAAAAAAGCTGACTACAGATGCTAGCCCAGTAATATTCTCGACAATCGTGGAAAGAGAGTCATCAATTTCTTTCTCTCCTAAGTTGGGGATGGAAATGGGCAAATCAAGGGACTCTCTAAGCTTGTTGGTGTCGATTGCAACCGTGCCTCCAGATTGCACATTTCTGATAGTTAACTCGTATATCAACTCCTCTTTGCGCAAGTAGTTAAGGAGGAGAACATCGCGAGGGCCGGACATGATGAGAGAACAATTAAAAAAAACTCAAAAAATTCCAGCAACTGAGCAAATTGTTAGAGTTCGAATTAAAGCAATGTTTAGCCGTCAAAAGGGGCTAAATTGAGACCCATTCAACCACGCTCTGCTACCACTTGTTACCGTGTTTTAGCGGTAGTTATGCGTAAAAGAAGGTGCGGGTGTGAATGGGTTTCAAGCTACGAAATTATAGTGCATGTAAAATTAATTTAAAATTTAACAAGGTTATATTTTCTTTTCAAAAACAAAGCAATAACAGACATGGCAGGTACAATGTAGCAAAACAAGGGGAGTTACAATATTTACAGGTTTTGGGCTTCACGCCCTGACTTCAGCGATCAGCTCAGTTTTACCACAAACACAAGTTTTAACAGAGGGGCAGAAAACCCCATTCATCCCTAGGAGCCCCTGGCTCCGAATTACACAGAAAAGCCTCCACGAGGCATATGACACTCCATTTTCAAAAGAGCGACCCGCTCTCAAAATTTAAGCCTCTCAAAGGCCACACCAAACTCTACCTTCAAGCTGTCCTCTAAGGACGTATTCACAGGGGTAAAATACCCAACCTACTGAGGTCTATTACATGAAAAGAAGGTTGATTACATGACCTCTAAAATAACAATTTGAGAGGAGGCTAACCGCACTCCTGATACACTTTGTTTTTAAAACCTAATCTGGCTCTGGGCCGCTAACGCAAGGGCTAATCCCATACTACAGAGGTGACTTAGAGAAGAACACTTTACATTACATAAACGAAGAATAGTTTGAGAAAATAAGTTCACCTCAAAACAAATGTGAGTGGGAGTTCGAGAGGGTTAGCACTCTCTATCCCAATATGTAGCTTTACAAGAAAAAGAAGAAAAGAGTAATTACATTTTAGGAAAAGGTTACATGATGGAAATGCTTCGAACCCGCCGCGAGTGTTAAACTGCCGACCTAGCAAGAAAAGAAGTTATTAATAGGCCATTACCTGGTGTTGAACGGCTGAAGAAGAAGAAAGAGGCGCTTCCCGCCTCCTGCTATGTACTTAATACACTGAAAGATGGAACAGAAGTGGCCCGGAGACCCCAAAATCAGCAGTTTATATACTCTCGCGGAAGTTTCTAGGCGTTAGGGGAATGAAAACACCCGCCCACAATGTTTTTATTGGCTAGGGAAAAGAAACCCCTACATAGAGGAAAAAGAAACACATTATTGGTGGAAAATTAATTAAAGAAATTCGGGATTGGCTAGATCCAAACTAAGGGGAAAAAGAGGGGTATACAGCCAACTTAAACAATGACAGAAAGAAATTTAACAAAGAACAAACTCTTGAAATAAAAATTTCTCCAACAAAATAGTTCTTTGACTCCGCACTAGGTCGCACTATTGTTGATCTTCAGTAGTGTCCTCTAGAAGAGAAAGTTCACACTTCTTACTTCAAGCGAAACAAAAACACATCAAAAATGACACAGTTTACAAACTCAAAAATTTCCAGGTAGTGACATCTTCTGAGAAATTAGTAGATTAATAGTGTAGATAAAGTTCAGACTTCCTCCAGAAGAGGAGTTTCAACTGGCGCAACTTTTAAATAAACAGAGTAGAGGTGTACCGCCCGGTACAATAATAATAATAATAATTGTACCGGGCGGTACACCTCCACGCCGCTAGTTCAAAAGGTGCGCCAGTTGAAACTCCTCTGCTGGAGGAAGTCTGAACTTTATTGACGGTATTAATTTTCAACTTTCTCAGAAGATGTCACTACCTGTAAATTTTGGAATTTTAGAAATGGGTCATTTTTGATGTGTTTTTGTTTTGCTTGAAGTAAGAAGTGTGAACTTTCTCTTCTAGAGGACACTACTGAAGAACTACAATAGTGCACCCTAGTGCGAAGAAAAAGAACTGTTCTTTGGAGAAAATTTAATTTCAAAAGTTTGTTCCTTGTTAAATTTCTTTCAGTCATTGTTTAAGTTGGCAATATTACCCCTTTCTTTCCCCTTGTTTTAAATCTAGCCAATCCCGAATTTCTTAACTTAATTTTCCACCAATAATGTGTTTCTTCTTCATCTTGTGTAGGGGTTTCTCTTTATTCTCCAATAAAGTGATTGTGGGCGGGTGTTCTCATTCCCCTAACGCCTAGAACCTTCCGCGAGAGTATATAAACTGCTGATTTTAGGGTCTCCGGGCCACTTCTGTTCCATCTTTCAGTGTGTAAAGTACATAGCAGGGGGCGGGAAGCGCCTCTTTCTCCGGCAGCGGTCAACTACCAGGTAATGGCCGTTTAATTACTTCTTTTCTTGCTTGCTCAGCAGTTTAACTCTCGGGGCGGGTCCGGAGCTTTTTCCATTATGTAACCTTCCTTAAAATGTAAAGAAACTGGTATCTATTCTATCTTTAAACTACGTATTGGGATAGAGAGTGCTTAACCCTCTCGAGCTCCCACTCATATTGTTTTGAGGTGAACTTATTTTCTCAACCTATTCTTCCTTAACATTATGTAAATTTGTTTCTTTTCTAAAGTCACCTCCGTAGTATGGGATTAGCCCTTGCATCAGTGGCCTAGAGCCAAATTAGGTTTTAAAAACAAAGTGTATTAGGAGTGCAGATCGCCTCCACTCAAATTGTTATTTTGGAGGTCATGTAATTACCCCTTTTCATTTAATGGACCTCAGTAGGTTGTGTATTTTACCCCTGTGTCTATGTCCAGTGAGGACAACTTGAAGGTGGAGTTTGGTGTGGCCTTTGAGAGGCTTAGAGTTGAGAGCGAGTGGCTCTTTTTTTTGAAAATTGAGTGTTGTATGCCTCGTGGAGGCTTTTCAGTGTAATTTGGAGCAAATGTTCCTGAACATGAATGGGGTTTTCTGCCTCTCTGGTAAAACTTATTTTGAAGTAAGGTTGGGCTGATTGCCCACGAATGGTGAAGCAAGGGCGCTGAGCCCAAATTCTGTAAATATTGTAACTACCCTTTTGACTTGCTACTCTGTACCTGCCATTCTTGTTATTTCTTTATTTTAAAAAGAAAATATAACCTTGTTAAATTTTACATTAACTTTAATTCCGTAGTTGGAGACCTATTCACACCCGCACCTTCTTTCACCTCTACCTACCACGGAAATCTCCGTAACAAGTGGTAGCAGAGCGTGGTTGAATGGGTCTCATTTTAGCCCCTTTTGACGGCTAAATATTGTTCTGTTCCGAACTCTAACCATTTTCTCAGTTGCTGGAATTTTTGAGGTTTTCAAAATTGTTCGGTCACCATGCCTGGCCCTCGCGATGTTCTTCATCTTAACTATTTGCGCAAGGAGGAGTTGATCTATGAGTTAACTATCAGAAATGTACAATCTGGAGGCACGGTTGCAGTAGACACAAACAAGCTTAGAGAGTCCCTAGATTTGCCCATTTCCATCCCCAATTTGGGAGAGAAAGAAACTGACGACTCTCTTTCCACGATCACGGAGAATATTACTGGGCTAGCTTCTGTAGTTAGTTTTTTTGATGAAAATGATCCTTCTCCTAATCAAATTAAGCGTGTGCAAGCTAGGCTATATCATTTTTCAAATAGGGTTAACGATCTGTTGTCTCTAAAGTTGAATGACGTTCAGAAGAAGGAAGCTAGTACGCTGCTTGAAAATATGTCTGAATTATCTAGCAAGGTCACTCAATTGTTAACTGGGGAAGTTCCTCCCAAAACTGATCAACCCGCCACGATGAATGCTGGGAGCGAGGAAGAGCCTCCTAAGGGAGAAGTCAATAGGATAACCGTTGCTGCTCAAACTATCTCTGCCCCATTAGACAACGAGTCTGAACGTCGTAACTCATTGACTAATGTACGTTCTGAATTAACTTCTTTGCCACTTAAACCTTTACCGACTATGTCACCCGGGTTTAGCAGCTTGCCTCATCCATTGGCAATGTTGCTCAGAGGTATCTCTAAGTTTTCCGTTAATACCACCAGTGAAGTAATTTCATTTTTAAGATTTCTAGTTGAATTTCAGGATCATGCCCTTGTGTTTTCTCTTTCTCCATGTCAAATTTTGCAAATTATCTATCCTTATGCAATTGGTATTCTCTCTGACAAAATAGTAAGAGCCATAGCCGAACAGTCATCTATTGAAGATTTTCATGCACACCTGCTTGCAAATTTTATTCCCGCCCGCGCGAGGTCATCTCTGATTCAGAAGTACTATTATCGTGTACAGCGTTTGGATGAAAACTTGGCTGATTTCATACAGGATATTAAGTTTTATACTAGGGTGTTTGCTCTTCACTTCCCTGAGGATCAGATTGTACAAGCCATTGTGGAAGGTATTTCACCATCTTATAGATCATATTTGTGTTTCGCGGCGTGCCCGCAAACCTTCTCTGAACTTGAAGCATTGGCCGTTTCAGCGGAAGGAGTTAGATACGCCGATTCATTGCGTGTAGCGAAAGAACCCCCGCCTTCTTTTAGTAATACTCGGCCTCCACCTCGCCGACCAGTCACACCCCGTAAATGCTATGCTTGCGGGTCGCCCGACCACCTTCGGAACAAGTGCCCATTGCTCAAATCTAGTGTGACAAGGAATGGAGTTGGTTCATCACAAGGCTGTTTTAAATGTGGGGCTTTCTCACATATTGCCAAGAATTGTCCCAATTCGAATAGCACCCACTCCTGCTCAACTTCTGGTGCAACTTCCAACAACAATATAAAGTGACTAGTGCCTTCGGCTGAGTCGTTTAATCCATCTTCCCGAGACTCAGCCCCGGGTAAAGAGATCGAAAACTCAGGGAAATTGCAATCTTCAAATCCATCCCTTGAATGCCCCAAGGAGTGTCTTAGGATTGCGGCAGATACCCCAGCACCGGTTCCTTTTCTTAAGATTGAGTTAAATAATGAATCTGTAACAGCTCTCTTAGATGCAGGCAGTGTTTGTTCGATTATTTCGGCTGAATGGTATTCTAAATTGAAATCTGTTTGTAAACTACCTGACTATGTCTCATCTCCTGTTCAATATGTTTCGGCTAATTCATCTCCATTAGAAATTCTAGGTTCCGTACTGGTCAAAATTCGTATTTTTAAATTCACATGGAAAACCAAACTGTTTGTGGCTAAGCATTTGTCTTGCCCCATCATTCTGGGAGCGGACTTTATTTCTCACACTGGTCTTGTGCTCGATCTTCAGAGTAAGTCGTGCACATTCAAATTTGCGTTCAATTGTAAAATTCCCTTGTTAAAGTGTAATTCTGCATCATGCTCATCTATTTCGCCTACCCAGGATGAGATGTTGTTAGACCTTAGACATCTACCTGAGGAGCAGGCTGATAGTATTCGTAAATTATGTCAGTCATTTCCAGAGGTGTTCTCTGATACTCTTGGTGTTACTGACCTTATTGAATACAAAATCGAGGTCACGGATTCGATTCCTGTCCGTTTTCCACCTTATAGGCTATCTCCACCTAAAATGAAGGCTCTGAAAGAAATTATCGATCAGATGTTGAAGGAGGGTATTATTAGGCCCTCTAAGTCAGCGTATTCTTCGCCTATTTTTCTAGTCCCGAAACCCCAAGGAGGCTTCAGGCCTGTTATTGATTATAGGGCTCTCAATCGGAAGGTGGTGTTGCAATCTGTGCCCCTTCCTGACCTTCATTCTAGTTTTTCATGGTTTCGTAAGGCCAAGTTCTTTACTATCTTGGACTTGAATCAGGCCTATAATCAAATTCCCCTTGCCGAAGAGTCTAAACATCTTACAGCGTTTGCCACGGATTGGAATTTGTATGAATACAACCGCTTGCCTTTCGGGCTCCCCACGGGAGCAGCTGTACTCACTAGGCTACTAGATAGGGTCTTCTCCGACATCAAATTTGAGTACTTATATCACTACTTGGATGATGTCGTCGTATTTTCAGAAACTTTTGAAGAACATCTAGATCATCTGCGAGAAGTTCTCGATCGCCTTCGTAAGGCTGGGTTAACTGTCAAGTTGTCCAAGGTTGCCTTTGCTAAGCCCTCTATGTCATTCCTAGGGCATATCGTGTCACCTGATGGTGTAGCAATCGATCATTCTAGAACACAGGCCATCCGTGATTTTAAACCTCACAAGGACATTAAAGGTATCGCCAGGTTCATTGGTATGGTGAATTTCTTCAGGAAGTTTATTCCTAACTTCGCTAATAGAGCGGCGCCCTTAAACCTTCTTCGTAGGAAAGGCATCAAATTCGAGTGGGGACCTTCTCAACAAGCCGCTTTTGAAGATCTTAAATTAGCTCTCTGTAATGCCCCTGTACTTGCTATGCCTGATTTCTCGAAGAAATTCATCGTCCAAACCGACGCGTCGTCGTCAGCAGTAGCTGCAGTCCTTCTTCAAGAGACTGAACTAGGGAGGCGACCCATCGCCTATGAATCTAGGACCTTGTCGGCTCAAGAAGCTAAGTATTCTATCTATGAGCTCGAAGGGTTGGCAGTCTTATTTGCCTTAGAGAAGTTCCGTCTCTATCTGGAACACGTCAAATTCGACCTGGAGACAGATAATCAAGCCTTAAGCTGGGTCTTAGGTAGGCCGCGTCGTACTGGTCGTATAGCCCGCTGGGCCATCCGTATTTCTGCCTTCCAATTCGATGTCAGGCATATCAGAGGTACTGAAAATGTTGTTGCTGATGGACTCAGCCGTATGTTTTCTAACGACGTCGAGACCCATAAACCGGTCGGTAGTTCATCACCGTCCGAGTCCATACTATCTGATGTTAATGCCATCTTAACAGATGCTCCCATGCTCTTCAGGGATATCGAGAAATACCAACGTGAAGATCCGACGCTGGCTCCGATAATGGAAACCCTTTCTTCGGGGGAACATGTCGTCCCTTATGTTCTGAGGAATGGTGTTCTATGTTGCCCTTCGAGGCATGATAAGATGATGAAAGTTGTCGTTCCAGCTGTTCTTGTACCTATGATCTTCAAGTATTATCATGAGACCCCATTAGGAGGGCATCTTGGTATCTTCAAAACTCGTGAAAAGATTCGTGAAATGTTCATCTGGAAAGGTATGGACGGTGAAATCCGTGAACTAGTAAAAGCTTGTAAATCCTGTTTGCTCAGTAAACCCACCATGTCCACCAAGGTAGGCCTTCTGTCTTCGCATCAAGCGTCGCGCCCCATGGAACGCCTGTATATTGATTATGTAGGACCCTTCCCCCAGTCAAAGGGAAATGCCAACAAGTTCATCTTTGTGTGCGTAGATGGTTTTACCAGATTTTCCTGGTTATTTCCGACTAAGCTGGCTACCGCTCAGTCCACCATTACTTGCCTAAATTCTATTTTTGCTTCTTTTGGTCCGTGCCAATATGTTGTGCCTGATAATGCTAAGGCGTTCACATCAAACCTTTTTCGTAAATTCTGTTTTGACTTGTCTATCTCTCATGTAACTACTTCTGCTTATTACCCTCAACCATCGCTGGCTGAACGGGTTAACCGTAATCTCAGGTCCGCGCTTATTGCCTATCATCATGAAGATCATTCCAGGTGGGACACGTCCTTGCATTGGTTAGCTTTTGCTTTGAATTCGGCGGTTCATGAATCACATAAGTTTACTCCAGCCTCTTTGATGTTCAAGTTTGTTCCCAACACGCCGCTCTCTAACCTCTGGTCTCTGAGTGACATTCTACCCGAGACAATAGATCCGGACAACATCAAAGATCTTTGGAAGAAGGCTAAAGCCAATCTTAAAGTCTCTCATGAAAAGGTTAGGGAAAGGTATGATCGTGGACGGAGACCCACCCCTTTGAAGGTAGGTGACCAAGTTATGGTCAAAAATTTTGTTCCCGCGGGCAAGCTTGCCCCCAGATTTCATGGGCCATGTGTCATTCTCGATTTCCTGACGCCGGTTACGTTATTATTAAGTAATCCAGCCACCGAGAGGATATTTAGGGTTCACCTGTCACAGGTGAAACCAGTGTAAATGTTGTGTCAACTTGCTTCATATAATTTGAAAGGAATATGAAGGTTATATTTTTTTTGAGTTTCACTTTTAAGGCTTTCTGCCCCTTCTATAAAATTTAGTCCATATGTAAGTATTTGTGTAAAACCCTCCCCGCACCGTTAAACTGCCATTCTGTCCTTACCACGGCCATTACCACGCTCCCGTCTCCTGCTATACACACTGTGGCTTGCTTATGTTAAATGCCATGGATATCTGCACGCCGCTGGCCCCTCAACCTCTCCACCAAGCCTGTGCCCTCAAAAAATGATGATGGTCCAACAATTCTGCCGTCTAGTTTTAATGTTTCAGTGCCCCCGCAGCCGCGTGGCGCCGTGCCGCGACTGGGCTTGAGGAAGGGCCCCCTCGACCCCAGCGAGGACGACATGTGCACGGCGAGCCGGAGCTCTCCTCCCGGCCAAGGCTGATGTGCGGCGCACGACCTGCTACTTGCCCGCAGCCTGTATATGTTCACCGCGGGCGCGGCGTGTTTCAACTCCACTGCTCCCCTCATAGTGCGGGCGAGCGGTATCTCAGGGTACTTGAGGGGTCCGAGCGGCCTCTCCTGGACGCAAGCGGCAACGGCCGATCTGGCCATTCAACTTAGTCTACATCAACTTCATGGACATTCCAGTTCGACATTATTACCTTCTCTTGGAATTCTCTGCAATTCCTGGTGGACTTAGAAATTTTTTTCTCAACTTTAAAAACTAAAGTTTATCTTCTGAATTAAACTTCTACAAGCATAAAGACTTTACTTCACCTGCAACAACAAAAATTTGAAACTGAATCAAGCCATATTAAGAAAATCTTAAAAATACTTCTGCAATTTATCTCCACACCTACATCAAAACTTGGACCTAGTTTTCAAACAAATTTCATGTGTCACCCCTGGCGGAACATTTGTGGGGGGGGGGGAGGTCTGTACCGGGCGGTACACCTCCACGCCGCTAATTCAAAAGGTGCGCCAGTTGAAACTCCTCTGCTGGAGGAAGTCTGAACTTTATTGACGGTATTAATTTTCAACTTTCTCAGAAGATGTCACTACCTGTAAATTTTGGAATTTTAGAACTGGGTCATTTTTGATGTGTTTTTGTTTTGCTTGAAGTAAGAAGTGTGAACTTTCTCTTCTAGAGGACACTACTGAAGAACTACAATAGTGCACCCTAGTGCGAAGAAAAAGAACTGTTCTTTGGAGAAAATTTAATTTCAAAAGTTTGTTCCTTGTTAAATTTCTTTCAGTCATTGTTTAAGTTGGCAATATTACCCCTTTCTTTCCCCTTGTTTTAAATCTAGCCAATCCCGAATTTCTTAACTTAATTTTCCACCAATAATGTGTTTCTTCTTCATCTTGTGTAGGGGTTTCTCTTTATTCTCCAATAAAGTGATTGTGGGCGGGTGTTCTCATTCCCCTAACGCCTAGAACCTTCCGCGAGAGTATATAAACTGCTGATTTTAGGGTCTCCGGGCCACTTCTGTTCCATCTTTCAGTGTGTAAAGTACATAGCAGGGGGCGGGAAGCGCCTCTTTCTCCGGCAGCGGTCAACTACCAGGTAATGGCCGTTTAATTACTTCTTTTCTTGCTTGCTCAGCAGTTTAACTCTCGGGGCGGGTCCGGAGCTTTTTCCATTATGTAACCTTCCTTAAAATGTAAAGAAACTGGTATCTATTCTATCTTTAAACTACGTATTGGGATAGAGAGTGCTTAACCCTCTCGAGCTCCCACTCATATTGTTTTGAGGTGAACTTATTTTCTCAACCTATTCTTCCTTAACATTATGTAAATTTGTTTCTTTTCTAAAGTCACCTCCGTAGTATGGGATTAGCCCTTGCATCAGTGGCCTAGAGCCAAATTAGGTTTTAAAAACAAAGTGTATTAGGAGTGCAGATCGCCTCCACTCAAATTGTTATTTTGGAGGTCATGTAATTACCCCTTTTCATTTAATGGACCTCAGTAGGTTGTGTATTTTACCCCTGTGTCTATGTCCAGTGAGGACAACTTGAAGGTGGAGTTTGGTGTGGCCTTTGAGAGGCTTAGAGTTGAGAGCGAGTGGCTCTTTTTTTTTGAAAATTGAGTGTTGTATGCCTCGTGGAGGCTTTTCAGTGTAACTTGGAGCAAATGTTCCTGAACATGAATGGGGTTTTCTGCCTCTCTGGTAAAACTTATTTTGAAGTAAGGTTGGGCTGATTGCCCACGAATGGTGAAGCAAGGGCGCTGAGCCCAAATTCTGTAAATATTGTAACTACCCTTTTGACTTGCTACTCTGTACCTGCCATTCTTGTTATTTCTTTATTTTAAAAAGAAAATATAACCTTGTTAAATTTTACATTAACTTTAATTCCGTAGTTGGAGACCTATTCACACCCGCACCTTCTTTCACCTCTACCTACCACGGAAATCTCCGTAACAATAACAATAATAATAATAATAATAATAATAATAATAATAATAATAATAATAATAATAATAATAATAATAATAATAATAATTTACATAATTATTATAGGCCTATTATGTGGAGTTCAGTTTGTTGTATTTTTGTTACTGTATTACTAAAAATTTTAGTTCCTATTTAGCAGTTGCCTTGGTTTTTCTCTAAATATATACCGAGTAAGTGGCTTGGGCCACGTAGCTACCAGCTTGTATTCGGGCGATGGTGGGTTCGAACCCCACTGTCGGTGCGACGTAAAGCAAAACTGTATTGTTTCCCTAATATATTTACGTAAGCTTGTATTTTGCATTCATTTGCGGTACGGTACCTCTTATATTATTTAGGGTAACATACTGTTGTATTTTTTTAATTATTGTAACTATTGTTAAAACATCAAGTTCCCATTCAGCACTTTTCTCTAAACAGTTATTTATATGCGCCTTTTACATTCGTTTTACAGATCAGTTGTCTGTTATTAAGTAGGATTCTTTTTGTAGTTTCGTTCTTTTATAAAATTGATCGCCTTAATATATTTCGCCATGGAAGTCGGTTGTACAATGGAGACGGAGAAAATAGTACGTAAGAAGAAATTACGAAGCTTCATTTAGCTTACTTGCGTCTACTTTGCAGACATTACAGACAGGAAGTTATATTTCCAAGAAAATTGTGGCTGGTAAATAACTTAAGAAGGATCTTTTACCAGTACGTGTTTGGGGCTTGTAACGATTACAGGAGATATTCAGTTACTCGTGTGTACTCGGTCATTGAGGGCAAGTCGTTATCAGTAATTTTACTAACCAGTATTATAATATCCAGTTAATGAAATAAGAGCGGCTCGGCACGAACGCACGCTAGCAGTAACCGCAGTACTGACTCGTAAACTTGTTTATGTAGTGTTACGGGAATTATGTTACCATCACAGTAAACAGAATTTATGCCAGTTATTTCAGCTTGTAATTAACATTAATGTCCGACTCGTTGGCTGAATGGTCAGCGTACTGGCCTTCGGTTCAGAGGGTCCCGGGTTCGATTCGCAGCCGGGTCGGGGATTTTAACCTTCATTGGTTAATTCCAAATTGCCCGGGGGCTGGGTGTTTGTGCTGTCCCCAACATCCCTGCAACTCACACACCACACATAATACTATATTCCACCACAATTACACGCACTTACCTACACTTGGCAGATTTCGCACACCCTCATCGGAGGGTCTGCCTTACAAGGGCTACACTTGGCTAGAAATAGCCACATGAAATTATTATTATTATTATTATTATTATTATTATTATTATTATTATTATTATTATTATTATTATTATTATTATTAGTCTATTAACATTAATCTTAAATGGTGATGGATTAGATATTTGTTGTATTCCTTGTTCATGCTCTTGTTAAAACACTTGCCGTGGTTTTACTATAATGTTATTTATTTTACGTTCAATTACAGTATCCTTCTGTTATTTGGAGGTAATTTTTCTTCATTTTGAAACTCATGGACTTCATATATTTTCCCGTGGGTGAAGTTGGCTACGCCTATCTGCGGTAGAGTGGTATTTACATGAAAGGGAATTAGGACTTTTAACTTACGCTCCTTACGTCAACATTGCACTTTGGTACACATACTATACTTTCCTAGTGCTTCATTTTTGTTAGTGGCTTTACGTCGCACCGACACAGATAGGTCTTATGGCAACGATGGGATAGGAAAGGCCTAGAAGTTGGAAGGAAGCGGCTGTGGCCTTAATTAAGGTACAGCCCCAGCATTTGCCTGGTGTGAAAATGGTGTGAAAATGGGGAATACCAACTTCAGGGTTGCCGACAGTGGGATTCGAACCCAGTATCTCCCGGATGCAAGCTCGCAGCCGCGTGCCCCTGACCGCACGGCCAACTCGCCCGGTCCTAGTGCTTCCTGCTTCGAAGGGCATTTGGCCTACTAACCGACCGCTCCTCACCCCGAATGCCTGCAGAATATGAGGTGATGCGTGGTCAGTGTAACGTATGCTCCAGTTCGCTTTTCTCGGCTTTCTTGACCGAGAACGTCTTCACCGTCAGATAGCTTCTCAAGTGTATAAACACGTGGACATCGCCAAGCAGCCCTCAGATGCAGTTGAAAATCGCTGACCAGGCAGCATACTACCCCGAGACTACGGGGCTAGCACCATATTTCCTTTGTGCAGCGAATATTAGGTTACCCTCTTGTACTAGAGGTAATAATAATAATAGCAAAGCAAAATCACCTCCGTACAGGCCATGACGGCCCTTGGAGGAGTGGAAGCTAAAATCTTCCACCATTGTTAACCTCGGCACGTGATGGGGTAGAGTGGTTAGTTCTACGCCCGGCCGCCTTTGCCCCCTGGAATTAACCTGGTACTCATTTTTGGTGTAGGCTGAGTGAACCTCAGTGCCATATGCACCTCCGGAAGTGGAAATCTCGTTTCTTAAATTTTATGACTTCCTGACGGGAATTCGAACCCACGTCCTTCCGGGCGAACCGAGCACGCCTTTACCGCCTCGGCCAGGCAGCCCTTAATAATAATTGTACCGGTTGATACACCTATACGCCGCACATTTGAATTTTCCGCCCTATATTACCCCTCTACAGCTGAAACTCTGAACTTTAACAACTGAATTAATTCAAAAGCCCCTCAGAAGATGCCACTGTGTGTATTTCGATTTGTTTTTGTTATTTGGTTGATCAAGAACTGTGGACCTTCTCTGACAGATGCCTTTACTAAAAAACTATGATCATGCACCCTGGTGCGAAGGGAAGGAACTTTTTGAAGAAATTTTGTATTCGAAAGTTTGTCTTTACTAAATTTTGTTCTTTCATTATTTGGGTTGGCAATGTTATTCTTTCTTTCCGCCGGTTTTGAACTCAGCCAATCCCGAATTTCTTTAATTAATTTTTGACCAATAGTGTCTTTCTTCTTCGATGTTGATGTATAACTTTTAGCTACCCAATAAAGTTAAGTGGGTGTGTCTTAATCATTCATGAAAGGTCTAGGAGCTTCCACGAGGGTTTAAAAATGCTGATTTTCTCGGCTCTTTGCCACTTCAACATCTTGCTTAGTGTATAGAAGCATAGCAGGGGGCGGGTAGTGCCTCTTCCTTCGGGCAGCAGCTCTTCAATAAGGTAATGGCCGTTTAACATCTTTCTTGTCTCTTTGCTAGCTCAGCAGTTTAACCCGCGGGGCAGGTCCGAAACCTTTAATATGTAAACATGTATTTTTTTTCCTACGTTGTAAAACTTCATACATCTTTAAATGGAATTCGGGGATAGAGAGTGCTTTACCCTCTCGAGCTCCCCTTCATTTTGAATTTGAGATGACTATGTTTTCGTAACTGTTTTTCTCTTCCTTCTTAATGTGTTAAATTTATCTTGTATACAAGTCACCTCCATAGATTGGGATTAGCCCCTGTGCAATAGGCCTAGTGCCTCATAGGTTTTAAAATGTGTATTTAGGAGTGCTAATTCACGCCTCCATTCCTTTTGTGTTTAGGGCCATTTAAAATTAACCTAGTTTTTGTCCACTAAGGCCTGGTAGAATGGGAACAAGATACCCTTGTTTCTTTGTAAGTGTGCCTTGAGGGCGGTTTATAGTAAAGTCCGTTTATGGCCTTTTAATAGGCTTGAAAGATTGAGAGTGGGTCAGCTCTTTCTGGTATTTTGAAAGGTGCCTCGGGGAGGCGTGACATTTTGATTGCTGGGAGCAAGTGCTCCATTGTATTGAGGGAATTTCTGCCCTTTTCTAAAATATGTAGTTGTGAGCTGAGAGCTCAGGAATTGTTAAACTTTGGGGCTCGTAGCCCAGAATTTGTAAAGACCTCCTAACTTGTGCTTTCGTTTGTAAAATAATTATTGTACCTGAATTTTCATTGTTATTTCACCTAGTTAAAAGTTGTTAAACATTGTTATCTGTTGAATATATAACCTTTATTTAAATTTTAAATTCATCTTTCGGACTTGTAGTTAGACCCATTCCAGCCCGCACCTTCTTTCACCTCTGCTGATCCACCAAAACACGGTACAGTAATAATAATAATAATAATAATAATAATAATAATAATGATGTTGGCTTTACGTCCCACTAACTACTTTTACGGTTTTCGGAGAAGACGATGTGCCGGAAATTCGTCCCGCAGGAGTTCTTTTACGTGCTAGTAAATCTACCGACACGAGGCTGACATATTCAAATACCGCCGGACTGAGTCAGGATCGAACCTGCTAAGTTGGGGTCAGAAGGCCAGCGCCTCAACCGTAGGAGCCACTCATTTCGGCACTAGAGGTTATTTTTAACTGTTAACGTAGCGAGTAATTTTGGTAAATCGCTCCTGTTATAACCGTTAACCAAAAATAACTGCTTGGTCCATCCCTATCACACAATAGAGTTACTGATAACCATGACTGGGTACTTCGAAACGAGCATACCTTTGCCGTTGTAAGTTTATCCTGGGCTGAGGAAACGTTTCTTTAGATAAATTATAAGAAATCATTCTGGGGTGGTCGAAAAACGTTTTAACTTTAGTATTACACTGCGAATACATGTGGCTATAACATACAGTGAAGAAAATGGAAATTGCAACACCCAGAAGGAGTGGAGCTACATTGCTGCCATTGAACATGCAGAACGAGTGTTACACTTTCAGATCCCTCTGACCGCAAGTTTGGACAACAATCAATACGGGATGTGCCCACCACGAGCTGCAATACATTGATGAATTCGTCAAGGCATGGAGTCAATAAGGCCTTGGATCGCTTCCTGAGGAATTGTGGCCCATGCTTGCTGCACTGCAAAGGGCAGTTGTTCCAGAGTTGTGGGTGGCTGAGGACAGTTGGCCAGTTGTCGACCCATCATGTCCCACACATGCTCAATGGGACTGAGGTCCGGGGATCTGGCGGGCCATTGTAAGGTTGTGATGTCGTGGGGAGCTTCTCTGGAGATGCGTGCAATGTGAACCCGGGCATTGTCCTGCTGAAACATCCCATTAGCAATGTTCGCCATCATAGGGACAACCACTGGATTGAGTACCCTATCAACGTACTGTCGAGCAGTCATAGTGCCCTCAGCAAGCACTAATTGTGATTTCACATTAAAGCCAATAGCTCCCTAGACCATAATGCTTGGTGTTGGCTTTGTGTGCCTCTCGACAATAAGATCTGGGCGGCCGCTCTCCCCGGTACGTCGGCGCACACGATTCCGGCGATCACTGCGGGCAAGACAGAAGCGCGATTCATCACTAAAGACGACCCTATGCCATTCGTCGACCCACGCCGATCTTTCTCGACATCAGGCCAGCCTTACACGTCGCTGTAGTGGGGTCAATGGAACAACTTCTGCAGGGACACGGGCTCGTAAACCAGCTGCACGCAGGCGATTACCAACTGTTTGTTGTGTAACGTGGGGTGCCACAGCTGCTCGAATTTGCGCTGCTGTTGCATGGGGTTCCATCCGGGCCATCCGAATGATGCGGCGATCCTCTCTCACAGTTGTCTGTCGCGCTGGGCCTGTGCCAGGTCTACGAGTGTGGGTACCTTCATTTGACCACTGCTGCCATACACGTTGTATCGTAGATGCCTGTCGGCCAACACGTGCAGCGACAGTCCTTAGCGATAATCCAGCCTCACACAGCCCAATTATCCGAGTCCTCTCAAACGGCAACAGTTGTTAATAGCGTGCTCTTCTCTGTCGTCGAGGCACGTTTGACGGGGAACTCTTCACTGCACAGACTGCAAGTCAACTACGCTACACCAGAGTCCGTATACTGGAGTTGATTCCTCCGCGACCAATCACGTGGGGAGACCTGTAGCAACAATCCAATGGGTCTGATACTTTGATCGTTTATATATCTTCATGGCATCGTTCCATATCTTGAAAATCAGCACAAACGACCAATGCCTTCATGGTGTAGCAATTTCCATTTTCTTAAGTGTATACAAATTTAATTACCCTCAGAGAAGTAGTTTTCCATGCATATCGTTTTAAATGAGCGGTTTGTGGAGAAGAAACCAAAATCTCGGACAATTTTTATTACAAACACAAAACAAATAATGAACTTTAAGAATAATTTGTCTTATACGCTCTAATGCAGAATTAAAGGAGGGAAATATTGGTATATCTCATTTTGAAATAGGTCTGTCTTTTCATTTGTAATTAACGTCCAAACTCAAGTGTCCATAATAAAACATCCAACAGTAGAGAGCGATGGTACTACATAAAAACTACGTCACATGGGAGAGACCTCTGTTATCCAAATGCCAAAATGCATCCACAAGTAGAGCCTTCTGTGGCCTAAGTATGATTTCTTGGTAAAAGTTCATAAACTTGCTGTTAACAGCACCGCAGAAGAGTTGGCAGACAAATCAAAGGTGCGGAGAGGCCAGCCATTCGGTGCAGTTATAACAAAGTTATTTATAGTAAAATTGATGGTTTTTGCTCTGAGTTGGTGAGACACGTAGACAGTGTTTAGTACAGTAGTAAGTGGTAAGTTACTACTTAACTCATGTAGGCCAGTTTAAATGTAAGACAGCGTTTAGTACAGTGACCAATGGCAATTTGTCACTGAATTTAGTTGATTCAGTCGTTCTTGCGTCATCAACTAGATCAGAGATAAGATGATCGGCCATCAGCAGAGAGTAAAACTTCTTAGTGACGTTATTCGTTGCGTGTTAGATGACATTTTGGAGGAAATTGAGGATTAGGTGACCGAAATTAAGAGTGAAAACTGATAACCAGAAGGAATTTTGTCGGAACAAGTACAATTCTTTTAAAATAATTAGCCGAGGAGGATCGACAGGAATATTTGTTAATAGCCGGGCTGAGCTGCTCAGACAGTAGAGCGCTGGCCTTCAGACCCCAACTTAGCAGGTTCCGATCCTGGCTCAGTCCGGCGGTATTTGAAGGTGCTCAAATACGTCAGCCTCGTATCGGTAGATTTACTGGTATGTAAAAAACTCCTGCGGGACAGTCCGGTGGTATTTGAAGGTGCTCAAATACGTCAGACCTCGAGTCTGTAGATTTACTGGAGTAGTATAATTGGATGGTTCTGCCGCCTCCTCCTCCTCGCGCGGTGCGGGAAATTTGAATTCTGGCGGGAAATTTGAATTTTGGCGGGAGATTTGAATTTGTAAACAAAGCCACGTACTTTTTGACAGCTGTCATCGACAACAACGCATCGCTAACCTCACTGCTGCCATCTTGACGGGCCTAAACCTCACTAGTGCCAACTTAACCTAACTAGGGTGAGGTAAACAAAGCCACGTGTTTTTTGACAGCCACGTGCTTTTTGACAGACAACAACGCATCGCTAACCTCAGTACTGCCATCTTGACGGACCTAAACCTCAGTAGTACCAACTTAACCTAACTAGCGCGAGGTAAACAAAGCCACGTGTTTTTTGACAGCCACGTGCTTTTTGATAGACAACAACAACGCATCGCTAACCTCAGTACTGCCATCTTGACGGGCCTAAACCTTAGTGGTACCAACTTAACCTAACTAGCGTGTGGTAAACAAAGCCACGTGCAGCTGTCATCCGCCATCTTTAAACCACAGAGCACTGTGCTGCCCTCTTTATCGTAGTGGATGTAAATTCATCACCTGTCACCCGCAGTGCTGCCATCTTGACGGGTCTAAACCTTAGTGCTACCAACTTAACCTCACTAGCGCGAGGTAAACAAAGCCACGTGCAGCTGTCATCCGCCATCTTTAATCTATAGAGCACAGTGCTGCCCTCTTTAGCTACTTACCTTTGAAATGTAGTACGTCACAGCTGTCATCCACCATCTTTAATCCAGAGAGAACAGTGCTGCAATCTTTAGTTGAAATGTGGTGGCGGCAAATTCCACGTGCTCTTGTTTGGAAACAAATTCACGTGCTATTTTCTGACAGCTGTCATCCGCCATCTTGCATCACAAACCTCAGTGCTACACTCTTTAGTTGAAATGTGGTGGCGGCAAATTCTACATGCTCTTGTTTGGAAACCAACCTATGCGCTTTTTGGACAGCTATCATCCGCCATCTTTAATCCAGAGAGCACCGTGCTGCCATCTTTAGCTATATACCTTTGAAATGTGGTGGCGGCAAATTCCACGTGCTTTACAAACCCATGTGCTTTTCTGACAGCTGTCATCCACCATCTTTAATCCAGAGAGAACAGTGCTGCACTCTTTAGTTGAAATGTGGTGGTGGCAAATTCCACGTGCTCTTGTTTGGAAACAAACCCATGTGCTTTTCTGTCATCCACCATCTTTAATCCAGAGAGAACAGTGCCGCACTCTTTAGTTGAAATGTGGTGGCGGTAAATTCCACGTGCTCTTGTTTGGAAACAAACCCATGTGGTTTTCTGACAGCTGTCATCCACCATCTTTAATCCAGAGAGAACAGTGCTGCACTCTTTAGTTGAAATGTGGTGGTGGCAAATTCCACGTGCTCTTGTTTGGAAACAAACCTATGCGCTTTTCTGTCATCCACCATCTTTAATCCAGAGAGAACAGTGCCGCAATCTATGTGGTGGTGGTAAATTCTACGTGCTCTTGTTTGGAAACAAATTCTACGCGCTCTTCAGCTGTCATCCACCATCTTTAATCAAGAGAGCACCGTGCTGCCCTCTTTGTGGTGGCGGATAATTTGAAAAATTATTTTCGTCAAGCAGCCATCTTTAATCCAGAGCGAACAGTGCTGCCCTCTTTAGCTACTTACCTTTGAGGCGGTTAATTTGAAAAATTCTTTTCGACAAGCAGCCATCTTTAATCCAGAGAGAACAGTGGTGCCCTCTTTAGCTAGTTACCTTTGAGGCGGCTAATTTGAAAAATTCTTTTCGACAAGCAGCCATCTTTAATCCAGAGAGAACAGTGCCGCCCTCTTTAGCTACTTACCTTCGAGGCGGTTAATTTGAAAAATTCTATTTAACAAGTTGCCATCTTTAATGAAAAGAGCATCGTGGTGCTATCTTGCGAGTAATATTTTACGTCACAGCTGTCATCCACCATCTTGCAATGCTAACCTTAGTGCTGCCCTCTTTAGCTACTTACCTTTGAAAAAAAATCTATTTGACAAGCTGTCACCCGCCATCTTGCATCGCAAACCTCAGTGCTGCACTCTATGTAGTGGCGATTAATTTGAAAAAATCTTTTTGACAGGCAGCCATCTTTAATCCAGAGAGAACAGTGCTGCCATCTTTAGCTACTGCCATCTTACATCGCTTATACCTCGCTGCTGCACTCTTTAGTTGAAATGTTTTGGCGGTTAATTCGAACAAGTTTAATCACGCATCGGGCAAGCTAGAGTAAGGACGTGCTGCAGTGATGACGTCATCATGCATGTTTAGACTTGTCCATTTTCTTAAGAGTAAGTCGATGTAAAGGAATGTGTTAGCGGTAAATTCGAACAAGTTTAAACATGCATCGGGAAAGCTAGAGTAAGCACGTGCTGTTGTGATGACGTCATTGTGCATGTTTAGACCTGATCGTTTTTCTTAAGAGTAAGTCGGAGTAAAGCAATGCAATAAGTACAACATTTTTGAATGCGATCAAATATTTATTTACAAATGTACTACAACAGTGTTCGTTTTTTTTGCTGCTGACAAGGTTGGTGTGCTTCTTAACAACGTATGCTTCTGAAATGCCTCCTGCAACATTCAAATTAAACAAAGCATTTAGAAATATATTATACTAAGTATGTTATGCTTTACAGAGAAGATCATATACTTCTTACCTTGCTGTTATTCCTTTTCGGAATCATCATCATCATCATCATCATGAGGTACTAGAGAAAGTTCATTCATACACTGTGTACAGTGTTCAATCCTCGGATTTGGTCCATCCCAATCATCATCACCATTTTCTCCTCGATGCTTGTAATGTCGTTCACAAGTTCTGCATAAAGCTACTTCGATTGACATCTTACTGTGTAGAGGAAGGATGTCCCAAAAATTATGTACGTAAGAGGCAGCGTACGTATATAAAAATCCTGGTGGTAAGTATTGAATAAGATGTTTCGGCATCGACGATCTACGTTTATAGAACATCTTAATAGCCCCACTCACTCGTGAAACATAAATAAGATGTTGCGTATGAGCATGCAAACAGCATGCACATTTACAGTTTTGTTCCATAGCGTACGATGTCGAAGCACATACTAATGAAAATGATAAAGATCTATTCTTATTTATAGTCTCGTAACAATATTCGTTAGCGGATGGTAAGTAACATCACTCATATGAATAATAAGACAATAGGCTGCTGTGTTAGCAGGAATGTTTTCAGATGTTTCAAATTCTAAACGAATATCAACTGGAGATTCTTTTATAGATTCTTCATGATAAGAGCAGTCTATAACTACAATCGGTGCTTTATTTTTAAATTCTTGAGGTGTAAATAGCGGACGATCTTCTTTCTGATAATACGATGATTGAAATTTACAAAACATGTCATAGAGCATCCCAAACTTATTTTTCTCAAAGTTAATGTCGATGTTTTCGCAGGGATACGTAATTCCGTTGAGATATAGTCTAACGTGTCTTAATTTGCAGTGATCAAACAGTGAGCTATCTTTTTCGTGATTGAATTTACGATTAGTTTGAAATCCAAAAATAATGTACAAGGGCTTCTCAGTAAAACGTGATGTTTTAACAGCCCAGCTATGCTTGTTTGTAGGTTGTAACACAGGATATTCATGCAGCTCCCAACTTCTAAAACGTATAGGTAATGCTGTATCATTTTCTATAATCTTGAGCAATCGAAGTTTATCACGATCAGATAAGGTTACATGTGGAATCAGCCACAGTATACGATGCAGTGTTATTTTCGATTCTACAGGTGTTTCTACTGCTTTAAGAGAATTGTAATCACTTCGATCACGGATTAGAATAAGCTCTTGTTTTGCGTTGATTATAATACGTGTAAAGTCTTCTGCGAATCCAAAAATACGTTTCAGTGATAACATACCCGTAAAAGTACCATCCTCATTAATCATCCAGTTGTTAGTAGCTTTTGGACACCATCCAGCCATCCGCAAAAGATTACTTTCTTCATCACAGAAAGAAGGGTAGAGTTTCATTGCACTTGTAATACCAACATTCTTCGTTCGATCTATTTCAACATTATTTACTTCATATCGCGCTTCAGAAAAGAGAAAAGCTAGGGCATGGTTGTTTAGTTGTGAAGTGCTTGGTCCACTTCCATCACACTTTTCTAATCGTCCTTCAATATAGAGGTAGCTTTCGTGTGGTAAGGTGTAAACATATTGTTGATTAATAATAAAATGAATTTCATCATTGTTATTTAATCCAAACGTAAAAGGTTGATAGGAATGAAGCTCACTTCGTACTACACCTTCACGACTTTCTACTGTATTCGTAATGTCTAGCATTTCTTCCATTCTGTTGTAGTAGTGTATATCCTAAATCTTGGAGTATCTGCTTATGGGTATCTGTTAACTCGATGAGTCTCTGCAAACATGTAGTATGTCTTCGGAATGTACACCGTGTTTTATAGATGGTTTTCATACTGGTTTAAGATGTAGTTTGTAAGCTACGTACGCGCGCTGATCTAAATGAATAAGCTGATTATGTTTATTTACAAGTCTAAGAGTAATGTTGCTAATGTGTTTTACAGACACAGGATGATAAAGAACTACTGCTGGTTTCTCACAAATAGTATATCCACGTTCCTCTGTAACAATAAAGTCGTGCAGAACGTGCGAAGGTTGTAGATTCCTATTCAAGTCTGTAATAATATTACAAGTAGTGTTCACATTATAATCATCGAAGAGTTTTATAGGTTGATCAGACTCGTAACGTACGTTCGGTAGGAGCTCCCTCGATGAAAATCCAAGCAGTGGTCCAATCGAATGAGGTTGTGATTTGAAGTCAATCTTAAATGATGATTCAATAACACATTTATGTGTAATGTTGCTTATAGTGATTGAGAACTTGTAATTATGATTACTAAAACTATCTTCCCCAAACTGATCAATTAACGTACTTTCAATATATTCGTGAATATCATCTACTGTATAACTACCTGAGGGTAGTGTTAGCACATACTCATCGTAATAGAACTTGTTTAAACCATCACGCACATTATAGATTTTATTGTAGCTTTCAAACGATACTAGTCCAAGACTATGCGGCTGATAACCAAGTTCGATTGGTGGATTAAAATAGACGGTTGTTTCAGGTCCTTCTCCACGTACAGCAAACGTTCTTTCACTGTTCGTCATCACGTAGACACTAATACACTTTCTCTACTGTCTGGGTTTGATATAAGAACATAAGACATAAGCGTCCGCACATGCGTGTATTAAAGTTTTGCACACGGTTTTTATTGTAAACAATGTTTGCACTGCTTCCGAAATAACGTATGAGCTCAAAAGGAGGAGGTAAATCTCCATAGCTATCAAAATACCATACTTTAGATTTACGTTTTACATAAGCAACGTAATGAGTTCCTGGTCCACGACTGTCGTCCAAGTTAATTACGGCACTTTCACGTTCACGTGGGCGTACTGGTAGTTGATCGCGCATATACACTCCTCGAAAATAATGAATTCCTTGTTGTTTAGCAAACGTAAAAACTTCATCATGCGTTAGAGCTCGATATGGCAGTGCATTCAGTAGACGTTTTTTGGAGAAATGTAGATACCAAGCCCTTATTTGTATGGCGCTAGCTTCATGTTCACACCTTTGCCTCGTAACGCAATTGCCTCCATCGTCTTGTTATGACGTTCACTCTCTTTCAACTGTTGTTTCGCTTCTTCTACAGCTTTAACAGTTCTCGCTACAGCACTAGCACCACCTAGCAATGACCCTAAAGCTGCTAAGCCAGCAAACAGCGCAGGAAGAAATCCTCCTCGTTTTGGTACAGGAATAATTCGCGCACGTTTACTAAATATTGCTCTGCACTTTGGAGAAATTCTCGCTCTTGCTGCGCGTAACGCCTTAGTAATAGCTACACGAGGATTGTATTCCCCTCTAATAGCTTTTTGCGCAGCCTTTATAACATCTTTCCATCCAACAGTTTTTACTTTCTTCTTCTTCTTCTTCTTCATGTCGTTTGAATATCGTTTCACCATGCTCGACACGACTTTACTAGTCAAGAGCAAATCATAATCTAACCGTTGCCTCTTGTTTCGTTTAATATATATATTACTATTACGTACTTTATGATTCAGTTATCATGAAGATTATAAAGCAGCAAGACACGCTACCTGTTACCGACATTGTACCACATCTCTTACCTAGTTCTAGTACAACTACAAGAAAACGTCATGGAACGTTGTTTCCTTTTACTGTTCGATGTAAATGGTGTACGCTTCGAGAATATTTACGTTTTCGCAAAGTCACTCTATCAGCCGCTATATACTATTCTACAAACTGTAATGCACGATCTAGTTAAAGATGGAATAAGATATTATAAATTTAATTCACATGAGCAAGTACCATCACCAGACGATGTGCTTCCTAATTCTCTTATGATCTTTGATGATGTCGCAACAGAACAGCAAAACGTTATTCGTGCATTCTTTAGTATGGGTCGGCATAAATATGTTGATTGCATCTATTTATGCCAAACCTATTCTCGTGTGCCTAAGCAGTTGATACGCGACAACGCAAATGTTGTTGTGCTTTTTCGGCATGATGAGCGCAACATGCGACATGTGTATAACGATCATGTTAACACCGATATGACATTCGATGACTTTAAACGTATGTGTGCTAAATGTTGGACATTACACCGTTACAGCTTTTTAGTTATTGATAAAGAAAGTGATGTACAGCATGGACGATATCGCATGGGTTTCGATAATTGTATATGCATTAACACAGAATTACAGTAACTACTTGATTAAAAACCACCATCATGTTAACATCTAGCAAGGAGATCACAAAACATATCATCCAAGCTCGAAACAATATTCGACGGAAATTTAAAGAGCTTAAACGTATTCAAGCAGACACGGATTTATTTTTAAAAACACAACTAAGTACACCACTCAAAGAAATTTTTAATTCTACTTCATTACCGCAGTCTATTTCAAGTTTTGCTTCTATGCAAACATCATATCATAAAGAGAAGCATGAAGAAGAAAAGCATGAAGAAGATACGGAAGAGAAGAAGCAGGATGTAGATCAAGAAGAGGAAGAGGAAGATAAGGAAGAAGAAGAAGAACTTAATGATACATCACCATCTAAGCGTGTTGAGTTTTTAACTACAGATGTTATTGCTGAAACACCTACTACATCGACGCAAAATCTACCATCTTTGTCTGAGGTTATGATTACACCAGAGTATCGTAATCATTTTAGAACTTTTATTCAAGATACCTATGGATCTCTCTTTGCACCTTATATAGAAAAACTTTTTATAGGACAAACTGACACTACCTACGGTATTCGCTACGAAGATGACTGTTTCCGGATAGGAAATTCAAATGTTAAGATTAATAGCAACAAACTTATTGTAAAAGGTGTTACCTATAAACCTACGAAAGGACTCTTAGAACTTCTTTTCTCACGAATACCTGACAAGGATATAATTTTACAAGATGATCTTAAATAGTATAAAGCAATACTTTTTGCTACTGACGCAACACGACGTAATTACAAGAGAACAGAAGATGTAAATGCGAATAAGAGTTACAAGTATCGTGAAGTATCGTGAGTTTATTTCTAAGCTGTTTCCGACTGCACGTAGTCTAGACGTTATCTACAAGCCTTTGTTGCCGTATGTGGATGTAAGATACTGGAATGACCCAAACTTACTCGTTGAACGATTACAACTTTTAAGAACATCGCAAGTGGCTGGTCACACTGGTCACGGATCAGAAATTCTAGAAATAGAAAGAGAACTACGTTATGCCGGTATTGTTTTGTAATGGCTCGTCAAGAGAAGATCTCACCTGTAAAGGTAAACATCGCACATGAGTTACATAAACCAGCACGTCGCACCGACTGTCGCAGACGCGTTATTACACGAGGAAAAGATGATCTCTGGCAAGCAGACTTAGTAGAAATGATTCCATATGCTTCTAGTAATAAGGGCTATAAGTATCTACTTACTGTTATCGATGTGTACTCAAAGTTTGCTTTTGCACAACCCGTGCGTTCTAAAACAGCAGCTCAAGTTAAAGAAGCATTTAAACATATTGTTGAAGAATCGAAACGCTGCCCAAGGCTTCTTCAGACTGATCAAGGTAAAGAGTTTTACAACAAGGATTTTTCTTCTTACCTCAAGTTACTTGGCATTCAACACTACTCTACGTTCAGCAATCTCAAGGCAAGTGTTGTAGAACGCTTTAATCGTACACTCAAAACACTCAAAACTGTCGAGAATTTACAGCGCAAGGTTCATATCGTTTGATTGATCTGCTACCTAGACTTTTATCTACCTACAACGATACACCTCATCGCACTATCGGAACAAAGCCACGTCTTGTTACAAAGAATACACCTCGTATAAATGCTATTCATCTTGTAATTAAAACAGCTGATCCACGTCGCTATCGCTTTAAAGAAGGTGATTTTGTTCGCATCAGCAAACACAAGTCTATCTTTGCAAAAGGATACACTCCTAACTGGAGCACTGAAACTTTTCAAATCAGAAGTGTTAAGCTTACTAATCCAGTTACGTATTTACTTCGCGATCTCAGAGGACAGCCTATTGAAGGAGGATTCTACATTGAAGAACTGCAGAAAACAAAATATCCTGATCACTATTTAGTTGAACATGTTATTCGCCGTCGTGGTAATAAACTGTATGTTAAATGGCTTGGTTTTAATAATAGCTTTAATTCATGGATTAATAAAGAGGATGTACTTTATATCTTATGTGTGTTTTCTTTTAATCCTCTACGTTTCCTTTCTTCTAAGTCACTAGGACATGCTGTAAGATTAAACAACACCTGTAATATGTTTTGACAATTCATATTTATGTTAGAATATATACATTTTTATCCTTTGTTTATTTTACGGTCTTTGTCACTCAGTTTTCGTTTTATTACACCAACAACGACAAGTGCTGCTATATTCTTCTTCAATATTCTATGCAGGCAGCATGTAACTACGTGTCAGGCGAACGTGTTCTAGGGCCGCAGGGGAGATGAAGCACGAAGAAAAGAAGATCAATCACTCTATTGATGAGTCCACGCCCAACATGCTTCCTCATCTTTCTCCCAGCACGTTTCTTCACCCTTTCCTTGTTTACTCTCTCCACAGCCATGATAAGTGTTTATAAGCGAAGACAACTCATTAGTTTTAGGTCCATGATACAGTTTAATTAGTTGACATGTACGACACTGTCTCACAGAAGGTCGTCTACCTAAACTCACGTGTTCATGATGTAAACTACACGTTTGAAGCTCTGACAAAACAGGATCTTGAGTCCACTCACGAGGTACCTTTTCCCAAATCTTCTTTACAGCATTCGCAGCTACATTAACCAAAAATGCCTTTGGTAATGCATTTAACTCTTCTTCTGTAAAAGTGTTTATTTTCTTTTTGCATGCATAAAACTTTACGATCGCCTTTTCAACTGCGTTACACTTAGTATCTGTTATAAATGACATGATGTCTTTACTCTACAAATGTTTATTTTACACTAAGGTTATTTCGACATTGCAGTTTACATATGTTGTTCACTTCCCGGCATGCACTGCGACACAACCAATCAAAGAGCATACCTACATGTTGTAAAGACTGTTTACTTGTTTCTCTACTATGCTCTTTCGGAAGAGTTTTAAATGATGGGCACCCCAATTCATGCATGTCGATAACTTCACACGATGATGGTAGAAAATCACGCAACCGTTCTTTCTTTTCACAACCCTTTAAAAGAACAAGATCTGCTCTTGACAAGTGTGCATTCATCATTAAAGGTAGAAAACGATAAGGTATTCCTTTTTCTTCCCACTTCAAACCTAAATTGTTTTCAATACACTGAGTCTGCTTTTTATCTTCATCTGTTTGCAAACAGTAAGGGAACGGTGGACTAAATACTAAACTAACAAGTTGTGGAGCCCACAACACACTGCAATCTAACACAGCCACCTCTTTAAACACAAATTTGTTTCCGTTTACTTTAAAGCCTTGCACATCAACTATTAATGTTTTCGTCATGTTTGCACTCCACACTCTCACTGTTTCTCGAAGACTAAAGCTTTTAGTCAACGAACGGGTTTAAACATGCACAATGACGTCATCACTGCAGCACGTCCTTACTCTAGCTTGCCCGATGCGTGATTAAACTTGTTCGAATTAACCGCCACCACATTTCAACTAAAGAGTGCAGCAGCGAGGTAAGCGATGTAAGAAGGCAGTAGCTAAAGATGGCAGCACTGTTCTCTCTGGATTAAAGATGGCTGCCTGTCAAAAGATTTTTTCAAATTATCCGCCACTACATAGAGTGCAGCACTGAGGTTTGCGATGCAAGATGGCGGGTGACAGCTTGTCAAATAGATTTTTTTTCAAAGGTAAGTAGCTAAAGAGGGCAGCACTAAGGTTAGCATTGCAAGATGGTGGATGACAGCTGTGACGTAAAATATTATTCGCAAGATAGCACCACGATGCTCTTTTCATTAAAGATGGCAGCTTGTTAAATAGAATTTTTCAAATTAACCGCCTCGAAGGTAAGTAGCTAAAGAGGGCAGCACAGTTCTCTCTGGATTAAAGATGGCTGCTTGTCGAAAAATTTTTTTCAAATTAGCCGCCTCAAAGGTAACTAGCTAAAGAGGGCACCACTGTTCTCTCTGGATTAAAGATGGCTGCTTGTCGAAAAGAATTTTTCAAATTAACCGCCTCAAAGGTAAGTAGCTAAAGAGGGCAGCACTGTTCGCTCTGGATTAAAGATGGCTGCTTGTCGAAAATAATTTTTCAAATTATCCGCCACCACAAAGAGGGCAGCACGGTGCTCTGTTGATTAAAGATGGTGGATGACAGCTGAAGAGCGCGTAGAATTTGTTTCCAAACAAGAGCACGTAGAATTTACCACCACCACATAGAGTGCGGCACTGTTCTCTCTGGATTAAAGATGGTGGAAGACAGAAAAGCGCATAGGTTTGTTTCCAAACAAGAGCACGTGGAATTTGCCACCACCACATTTCAACTAAAGAGTGCAGCACTGTTCTCTCTGGATTAAAGATGGTGGATGACAGCTGTCAGAAAAGCACATGGGTTTGTTTCGAAACAAGAGCATGTGGAATTTACCGCCACCACATTTCAACTAAAGAGTGCGGCACTGTTCTCTCTGGATTAAAGATGGTGGATGACAGCTGTCAGAAAAGCACATGGGTTTGTTTCCAAACAAGACCACGTGGAATTTACCGCCACCACATTTCAACTAAAGAGTGCGGCACTGTTCTCTCTGGATTAAAGATGGTGGATGACAGAAAAGCACATGGGTTTGTTTCCAAACAAGAGCGCGTGGAATTTGCCACCACCACATTTCAACTAAAGAGTGCAGCACTGTTCTCTCTGGATTAAAGATGGTGGATGACAACTGTCAGAAAAGCACATGGGTTTGTAAAGCACGTGGAATTTGCCGCCACCACATTTCAAAGGTATCTAGCTAAAGATGGCAGCACGGTGCTTTCTGGATTAAAGATGGCGGATGATAGCTGTCCAAAAAGCGCATAGGTTGGTTTCCAAACAAGAGCATGTAGAATTTGCCGCCACCACATTTCAACTAAAGATTGTAGCACTGAGGTTTGTGATGCAAGATGGCGGATGACAGCTGTCAGAAAATAGCACGTGAATTTGTTTCCAAACAAGAGCACGTGGAATTTGCCGCCACCACATTTCAACTAAAGATTGCAGCACTGTTCTCTCTGGATTAAAGATGGCGGATGACAGCTGTGACGTACTACATTTCAAAGGTAAGTAGCTAAAGAGGGCAGCACTGTGCTCTATAGATTAAAGATGGCGGATGACAGCTGCACGTGGCTTTGTTTACCTCGCGCTAGTGAGGTTAAGTTGGTAGCACTAAGGTTTAGACCCGTCAAGATGGCAGCACTGCGGGTGACAGGTGATGAATTTACATCTACTACGATAAAGAGGGCAGCACAGTGCTCTGTGGTTTAAAGATGGCGGATGACAGCTGCACGTGGCTTTGTTTACCACACGCTAGTTAGGTTAAGTTGGTACCACTAAGGTTTAGGCCCGTCAAGATGGCAGTACTGAGGTTAGCGATGCGTTGTTGTTGTCTATCAAAAAGCACGTGGCTGTCAAAAAACACGTGGCTTTGTTTACCTCGCGCTAGTTAGGTTAAGTTGGTACTACTGAGGTTTAGGTCCGTCAAGATGGCAGTACTGAGGTTAGCGATGCGTTGTTGTCTGTCAAAAAGCACGTGGCTGTCAAAAAACACGTGGCTTTGTTTACCTCACCCTAGTTAGGTTAAGTTGGCACTATTGAGGTTTAGGCCCGTCAAGATGGCAGCAGTGAGGTTAGCGATGCGTTGTTGTCGATGACAGCTGTCAAAAAGCACGTGGCTTTGTTTACAAATTCAAATCTCCCGCCAAAATTCAAATCTCCCGCCAAAATTCAAATTTCCCGCCAGAATTCATATTCCCCGCGCCGCGCGAGGAGGAGGAGGCGGCTGAACCATCCAATTATACTACTTACTGGCGCGTAAAAAACTCCTGCGGGACAGTCCGGTGGTATTTGGAGGTGCTCAAATACGTCAGGCCTCGAGTCTGTAGATTTATTGGCGCGTAAAAAGCTCCTGCGGGACAGTCCGGTGGTATTTGAAGGTGCTCAAATACGTCAGGCCTCGTGTCTGTAGATTTACTGGCGCGTAAAGAACTCTTGCGGGACAGTCCGGTGGTACTTGAAGGTGCTCAAATCGTCAGGTCTCGTGTCTGTAGATTTACTGTTGCGTAAGAAACTCCTGCGGGACAAAATTCCGGCATCTCGTCTCTCCGGAAACCGTAAAAGCAGTTGCTGAGACGTAAAGTAAATAAGTATTTATTTTTTAACCTTGCGAAATTGAGAAGTAACATTTAATGAGTTACTGCATGAAGTTGAACCTTTGATATAAAAGAGAGATACTATCATGCGCAGTGCATTTTAGTATTCCAAAGCTACTCGTGATGAACGTATGCACTAGTGAATTTTAGGGTGTTACAGAGGCTTGCAGACTGAACGTTGAAAGGCATAACGGTCTATAATAATGATGTATGCATGTATGCATCTTATGTCCATGTAGCCATTGTTTTCAGCAATTGGAACGAACGATCGAAAGAAAAACGAACTCACAGGGATGATCAACTCCGTAATTTCACCCACAACTTATGAACTTTACTAAATAGCGCCTGTTCACACGTGGTAAGTAGCAAGTACAGTGCTTCCACTACTCCGACGGGTGCGCACGCCGCTTGTGAGAGGTCTACTTGAAAGGAAAAATAGATTGGATTCTATTTCGCTTGACTAAATTATTACTTAATCGTTTACTTACAACTTACCACTAAAGTCGCAGTTCACAAGCTGTAAGTCACTGAAAATTAAGTTTAAAATTTAGTTATTACTAAATTACTGTCCGCGTGTAAACAGGCCTTTAAGGTGAGTCACCAACCGTACAGGAAATGTTAAAACATTTCGAAAGTGTGTGTGTCTTTCATTATGGAAAGACTTCCCTACGATAGCTGCTTACAAAACTTTGGTCTCGTTTCCGTATTCTAAGGAAAAAGCACACTGCAGTGGAATCCGCTAGAATATTATCTTGACGATACAAATTCAGAGACCGTCTCCGGAATTTGCGTTCCGAGGGGAGTTTTTTTGCTAGTTGTTTTACGTCGCACCGACACAGATAGGTCTTACGGCGACGATGGGACAGGAAAGGGCTAGGAGTGGGAAGGAAGCGGCCGTGGCCTTAATTAAGGTACAGCCCCAGCATTTGCCTGGTGTGAAAATTGGAAAGCACGGAAAACCATTTTCAGGGCTGCCGATAGTGGGGTTCGAACCTACTATCTCCCGAATACTGGATACTGGCCGCACTTAAGCGACTGCAGCTCGGTGAGGGGAGTTGTGTATCGAGATGAAACTTGATACGACACTCATGACACTGTGAAGAAAGGGCGGGATGATGGAACTTGTAATTGCATATTGAAAGCACCAACATTGCATGCTGTAGGCAGTGAGGGCTAGGTTGTCTGCCCTATGTGTCGGCTAAAAGCATTGGAGACTGCAAATCTGATAGCCGTGATGAAATGATAGCTCAAGTTTTCGAACACTTGTTTAAGTTCCATCTTCTAGAGAACCTACCACGTGTCCAAAATTGTGTATTCGAGATGGACAACGCAAGCTATCATTCGCGGCAGCTGATTCGGTTTCCTTCCATGGACAGAAATATTAAGGACATTATTAAGTTTATGGAGTTCAGTAATATTCCCGTGCCAAAACCTATACCCATTAAGGCAGTATTTTGCAGGATATCAAATCAGCCAATATCAGTAAAAGGTACGCAGTAGAGGAGATCGCAGCGTCATATCATTGTATTTTAAACCCCACGGAAATGATCTGGGCTCAACTGAAGATGTATTTAGGAAAAATAATGTTACCCCAACTTTGCTAGTGTATGTCCATTTTCTGCGTGTAGGAGCTGGAACAATCGGTCCCGAGTGCTGATATGCTTGAGTTCGACGCACCATTAGGATAGAAGAGAAGTGCATGAAACACAACTAAGATAGATTAGTGATTCACCTGGCAAACAATGGCGAGGTCGATGAACAGAAGTAAGGTAAATACTGTATTTTGTTTTGAAAAATAGCTACGTTTTTGGCTACTTTATATCCGAACGTTTATTCCGACGTTTATTATTATTATTATTATTATGATTATTATTATTATTATTATTATTATTATTATTATTATTATTATTATTATTATTATTATTATTATTCATAAAATCAACTTCGCTAATCGGCCAACTAGCCTCACTTTATATTATGGCATTTGTTCACTTTTCGCTTGATCCACATCGCCTTCATTAGCACACTGTATTTAACACGGCGTTCTTCTGTCAATTTGCACCAGTTGCCCGTTTTCATTCTATTTTGATTATTATTATTATAATAACAATAATAATTATTATTATTATTATACCGGGAGTACAGTATCTCTATTTGAGTATTTCGTGAGCTGTTCTCTGCTAAAGGCTCTGAATTTTGAGAAAGTGCAATGATTTTTCATTCAATGTTTAGATGGCTTTGAGGGAGAAACCCTAATTAATCCTGAAGTAAAGTCTGTATCTCTATGTTGGTAAACTTGTTGACATGCTATTGTTATCATTTCTATTTCCGATGTTGCACATACTTCCACTACTACCGCTACTAATTCTATCACTAAATGAAATCAAAATTAAACCCTGAAAGGGGCCGTTTGTTAAGAAGCTTGGCCTCCCAACTCTCAATGAATACGTACAACTAATATGTATTTTCCAAATTAATAGCGAAGAGGGGGTTTCAGCTCTGACAGAAGGTAGCTAGCCTTTCTGACAGATAGTTTTGTCCCCCACCAGTGTAATAGAACAGAGATCTTCCGACTGGGACTCTCCATCTATTTGACCCCCCCCCCCCCCAAAAGGCCCTCAACTCTACCAACCCAGTAATAGAAAAAGCTCTCAGTCCACGCGCCAGCAATCATTACCATCCCTAACGTATCGTCCCTGTTCTGCCAAAACGGCGAATGTGGCAATGCTCTTCCTCTCACTGGTCACATATTGATATGGCGTCCATCAGAACCATTTTCGTTGAGTTCATTTTCTTATGCGCGTGTGGAAAGCTTTAAATACATCACACTCTAGAAGTGGCTAAATTTCATGCAACATACATTCCTTCATTATGGTACAATAAAGTTCATTTTCCGTTAATACACGCGCATAGGAAAATGAACTCAACGAAAATTGTTCTGATGGACGGCATATCAATATGTGGTTGGGAGGCGTGACCAATCCTAAGAAACATAATGGATGGGAAGAGCACTGTCACATTCGCCGTTTTGGCAGAACAGGAACGATATCGTACACCTCACCCTCCTCCCACCAGACGTTCTTTTCAAACCAACTGGCATGAATACCGCCAAACAATAAGAGATCTGCTTCAGCATCCCCCTCCTCCTATATCCATCCCCAACATACACACACTAATCAGTCTAGTAAAGCAAGTAATAATAACAGCTGACCAATAACACATTCCGCGACAATCCTACCACCCTACAAAACCCCCAATTCCCCCCAAAGCACTATCCTTATTAAAACTAGTCCACGAACTATACAACTCCTGCGTACGTACTCGTGACAGTACGACTTAACACAGAAGAACACTAAGACACGCACGCCCGTACATTAAAGCAATAAAATAAAAACAATGGACTAGCACATGTTCAGAACTATTTGAGATGCACGACTCCAACAAGTTCTGGACTACATTTGGAAGACTGACTAAAACTCACAAACCGCGACCTACCTATCCTACACATGTCGCTTCCAACCCTCCTGCTGCAGATAAAGAAAAGGCAGACGTCTTTGCCGACCACCATTCTCAAGTCTTTTCTCCCCCAAATATACCACGTTACGAACATCCTGAAGAACCTACAATACTCCAACAAAATAACCCAGATCTCTCTTGTAGCGGTATAATTTAAGGACTATGTGAAATCACCGCTACACCGGAAATTTGATTATGTGGAATTCATAAAACAGGGGGAATGGAAACTATCGTTTAATCTTGCCCCAAAAGAAGGGAACTCTGCGATAGCTAATTGTTGTACTGTTGGGATTCTTATTGGTGCAAATTGTAATATAACTTTGGGCAAATGCTTCGCCATTGGACGTTTATTTGAACGTTGTTGTCTATGAGTCTGTTATTGGGTAGCTCCGCTGCTCGATAGTCAACTGTTCTGCATGGCGCGCCCTAGCAGCCATTATACCAAACGAGCACTCTGTTCCAGCGCTTGGCTAGTGCAGGCGTCATGTCGCTTGGCTTGCTGGCAGTCGCTATGGCAGGCAAGAATGATTTGAAACCACCGTAAGGTGATTGTGAAGGAAGGCGTAGGCCTGTGTAATGACATTTATATGTGGTGGTGTAATTGAAACTTGTGTGTAATTGTGGAATACAACCTTTTTCGCGACTACGAGTGCCTGCAGCTGAGTATTTTTCTTGGGAATATTTTGAAACAAACTGTATAAGTGAGTACTTAAAAATGCCTTCAACAATCCGGTAAGTGATCGTCTGGCATCATATTTACCCCAACAAACCTTCCATGTAATCTTCATGAAATTATTCTGCAGTGAGTAAAACGCCAACATGGCTACCTTCATCGATGTTTTGGATTAATAATAATTCCTTCGCGAGACGTCTTGTGAATCACAACCTCGACATACTACTTTCAGGAGAGCAATGTGTATTCGCCAAATTATGTTCTGAGAAGATTCCCGTGTGAAACCCCTTTGATACGCTGATTTTTATGTGTGGCACTAATAATAATAATAACTGCCCTACGTCGAGAGCTTATATAATCTAGTCGTGAGCAGTGTGCTTGTTCCGTAAGCAGCCTTGTGGCTTTCTTCTCTCAAATCTACTTGGGTCAATATTATATTGTGCCACATCTTTGTGATGTGATAAAGGTGGGTTCCAGGCCGTAATAAATGCAATGTTTCGAAACTACTTTGTAAAAATATTAGCTGCTGGACACTCTCGCAAATTTATATTTGTTAATTTGAGATTTTAGATAGATTCATTATATTTTCTTTCTTCTGAAGTATACGGAAATTAATAATGTTCATACTATTATTGTAATATCGATCTTGTGACCGTTAGATTGAGTTATCTTGATCTTGATCGAGTAGAAACGTCTACTCGATCTTGTGACCGTTAGATTGAGTTATCTTGATCTTATTTGTGATTCTCGGTCGCATCTTCCATTATTGAATTTCGCTAATCTAAATATGCCCTACCAATTGTGTTATACTTAAACAAGTGAATAATTTTTTTTGATGCACATACTTATGCGTCACCGGAACAGTGTGGTTTAAAATGATCTGCTCTTTGAACTGGAGCTGTGAAAGTGAAGGTGTGTGTGGTCTTTTGTATCATTAGCCTCGTAAAGACAACTGGATATTTAAAATTATTTTAAACCCTAGTGAATACTGAAGCGTGCTTTGGATCGAAGTGAATTTAATTTAATTTTCCCTTTCAAATTAAGTTTTTATTATTATTGTTCCGAGGTTTTGGTGGATCAGCAGAGGTGAAAAGAAGGTGCGGGCTGGAATGGGTCTAACTACAAGTTCGAAAGATGAATTAAAATTTAAATAAAGGGTATATTTTCAGAACAGCCAAACTTAACAGATTGATATAGACTTTGCACAAACAACAAACAACAACAAGTTAAATCAGGTACAAGATCAAGAAAGCCAAGATTAAGATAGACTTTGACAATCTGGGCCACAAGCCCTAATTCTTACAATTTCTGGGCACTCAGCTCACAATCGACATCTTACCAAAGGGCAGAAATTCCCTCAATACAATGGAGCATTTGCTCCCACCTTTATATCTCAAGCCTCTCTGAGGCACGTTTACCACAAGAGAAAAGAGCTAACCCGCTCTCAATTTTTCAAGCCTATTAAAGGCATTACCTAGACTTCAGAATTCACTGCCATCAAGGCAAAACTTCCAAATATAAACAGGGGTATCTCGTACCCAATCTACTGGGCCTTCGTGGTAAAGAACAGATTAATTAAATGGCCCCACAATACCAAGATGAGTGGAGGCGTAACCTTGCACTCCTACATGAAGCTTGTTAAAACCTAAGTGGCGCTAGGCCGATAAGCAGGGGCTATTCCCATACTATAGAGGTGACACGAATACAGAATAAATTTAACACATTAAGAAGGAATAGAAGAATGGTTACAAAAACGTAGTCACCTCAAATTCAAGAAGAAGGGGAGCTCGAGAGAGTAAGGCACTCTCTATCCCCTATTTACAGTTAAAGTTATATGAAAAGACCGGAAAGATTTACATGTTTCAAAGGATAGTTTACATATTAAAGTTTTCGGACCTGCCCCGGGAGATAAACTGCTGAGCTGGCAAGAAATAAAGATGTTAAACGGCCATTACCTTGTTGAAGAACCGCTGCCAGAAGAAGGGGCGATACCCGCCCCCTGCTACATATTCACACACAGAGCTAGATGTTTGATTGGAGGAAAATCAATTACAGAAATTACTGATTGGCTATATTCAAAACTGGCGGAAAGAAAGCTTAATATTGCCAACCCACAAATGAAAGAACAAAATGTAGTAAAAGCAAAAACTTTTAAATACAAAATTTCTTGGAGAAAGTTCATTCCTTCGCACCAGGGTTCATGATCCTATTTTTTTAGGCAGCGACATCTATGAGAGAATGTCCACACTTCTTGATCCACCAAAAGAAATGAAGAACTGTCGAATTAATTAAGTTGTTAAAGTTCAGAGTTTCTCCGGTAGAGAAGTACTTTATAGGCGGAAGATTTAAAATTGCGGCGTAGAGGTGTACCGCCCTGTACAGACCTCCCCCCCCCCCCAAATGTCCTTCCAAGGGGTGACACAGAAGAAGTTTCTTGTGTTTAATCGAAAAATAATCAAAAATTTCTGATTCCTTGTCAATAAATTTGTTAAAGATTCATGGAAGCGGTATTAATTGTAGAAATTGATTTGCCGAAGAATTTTGAAGATGTAATCAAACGGAAAATTTTCACAGTTTTTTTGTATAATTGTGGAAATTGTTTAAACACCAGCTTTGGAGTTTCTTTGTTGCTGTAACTAGCAAGGTACATGTTGATAATTCTGACGGCCAGACCAGCCGCCGCTGTCGATGTCCAGTTGAGGTCGCCCGGACCCCTCAAGTACCCTGAGATACCTCTCTCCCGCACTATGAGAGGGGTAGACGTGGTGAAGCACGCCGCAGATGCGAAGTTGGTTTGCAGTGCTCGAGTGTTTTGCGGTTGGTGCGCTGCACCTCAGCCTTTGCCGGGAGATGGACTCCGGCGCGCCGTTCCCAGGTTGACATCACTGGAGTGGAGTGGGCCCCCTACCCCACCTCAGTGGCGGTACGCTGCAGGGACACTGAAACAGTAAGGATTCGGCGGCAGAATTTTGTTGACATATGATTTTAGGGTACTATCTTGGTGGAGAGGCTGAAGGGTCAGCGGCGTTGAAACTTTTATTTTTATTGCCACTGGTGTGGTTTAGGAGACGGGAGCTTGGTAATGGCCGCTCGGGAAAAGACAGCAGAATACACATCGGGGACGGTCTTACATGCATATATAAAGGAGACATTAAAACAAGGAGCACAAGGCCCAAGATTTACCAAAAGAAAAAATATATAACCTTCCGAGTTCCATCAAAATATTAATGACTAAGTTAACAAGAGTTTTACACAGGCTTAATCTGAGAAATATGGACCCTAAAGATCCTCTCGGTGGCTGGATTACTCACTAGTAATTTAACAGGAGTCAGGAAATCTAAAATGATACACGGCCCATGAAATCTGGGGGCAAGCTTGCCCACGGGAACGAAGTTCTTGGCCATAACTTGGTCTCCTACTTTTAAATTGGTGGGCCTCCTTCCACGATCATATCTTTCCCTAACCTTTCCATGAGATACTTTAAGATTGGCCTTAGCCATCTTCCAAAGATCTTTAATATTATCTGGATCTATTGTCTCAGGTAGAATATCACTAAGAGACCAAAGATTAGAGAGCGGCGTGTTGGGTACAAACTTAAACATCAAAGAAGCTGGAGTGAACTTATGAGATTCATGATCCGCCGTATTCAAAGCGAAGGCTAACCAATGTAGGGATGTGTCCTACCTAGAATGATCGTCGTGATGATAGGCAATTAGAGCCGACCTCAGATTACGATTGACCCGTTCAGCCAAAGATGGTTGAGGATAGTATGCAGAGGTAGTTACATGAGAGATGGACAGATCAAAACAGAATTTTCGGAAAAGATTGGAGGGGAAAGCTTTAGCATTGTCAGAAACAATATACTGACACGGGCCAAAAGAAGAAAAGATGGAATTTAAACACAAAATGGTGGACTGAGCGGTAGCCAGCTTAGTCGGAAATAGCCAGGAAAATCTTGTAAAACCATCTACACACAAGGATAAATTTATTGGCATTCCTCTTAGATTGGGGGAAGGGTCCTACGTAGTCGATGTACAGACGTTCAATGGGGCGCGACGCCTGGTGAGAAGACAATAAGCCTAGCTTAGTGGACATGGTGGGTTTACTAAGCCAACAAGGTTTACAAGCCTTTACCAATTCACGAATTTCACTGTCCATACCTTTCCAAATTAACATTTCACGGATTTTCTCTCGAGTTTTGAAGATGCCTAAATGCCCCCTAATGGGGTCTCATGGTAGTATTTGATGATCATAGGCACAAGAACAGCTGGAACCACTACTTTCATCATCTTATCATGCCCCGACGGGCAACATAAAACACAATTCCTCAACACACAAGGGACAACATGTTCCCCAGAAGAAAGGGTTTCCATGATAGGGGCCAGCGTAGGATCTTCACGTTGATATTTTTCGATATCCATAAACAGCATGGGAGCATCAGTTAGAATGGCATTAACCTCAGGAAGTATGGACTCGGGCAGTGAAGAACTGTCAACCTGTTCAGGGGTCCCTACATCATTGGCAAAAATGCGGCTTAATCCATCTGCCATAATATTTTCAGTTCCCCTAATGTGCCTAACATCAAACTAGAAGGCAGAAATTGTGATTGCCCACCGGACTATACGACCAGTACTACGCGGCCTACCTAAGACCCAGCTTAATGCTTGGTTATCCGTTTCCAAGTCGAACTTGACGTGTTCCGGATAGAGACGGAACTTCTCTAATGCAAATAAGACAGCATAACCCTCAAGTTCATATATGGAATACTTGGCTTCTTGAGCCGATAATGTTCTAGACGCATAGGCGATGGGTCACCTCCTTAGTTCAGTCTCTTGAAGAAGGTCTGCAGCCACCGCCGAAGAGACGCGTCGGTTTGGACGATGAATTTCTTCGAAAAATCCGGCATGGCAAGAACAGGGGCATTACACAGAGCTAATTTGAGATCTTCGAAAGCGACTTCTTGAGAAGGCCCCCACTCAAATTTGACGCCTTTCCTACGAAGAAGATTCAAGGGCGCCGCTCTATTAGCGAAGTTAGGAATACATTTCCTGAAGAAATTCACCATACCAATGAATCGGGCAATTCCTTTGATGTCCTTAGGAGGTTTGAAATCACGGATGGCCTGTGTTCTAGAATGATCTACAGCGACACCATCGGGAGACACAATATGCCCTAGAAACGACATTGAAGGCTTAGCAAAAGCAACCTTGGATAACTTTACTGTTAACCCTGCCTTAGGAAGGCGACTCAGGACCTCTTTCAGATGATCTAAATGTTCTTCAAAGGTCTCGGAAAATACGACGACATCATCAAGATAATGATATAAGTACTCGAATTTGATGTCGGAGAAGACCATATCTAGCAGTCTCGTAAGCACAGCTGCTCCCGTGGGTAGCCCGAAAGGCACGCGGTTGTACTCATACAAGTTCCAATCCGTGGCAAACGCTGTGAGATGTTTGGATTCTTCAGCCAGAGGTATCTGATTATAAGCCTGATTGAGGTCTAAGATGGTGAAGAACTTAGCTTTTCGAAACCAGGAAAAACAAGAGTGGAGGTCGGGAAGGGCCACAGATTGTAAAACCACCTTCCGATTGAGAGCCCTATAATCATTCACAGGCCTGAAGCCACCTTGGGTTTCGGAGCAAGGAAAATAGGCGATGAATACGCCGACGTAGAGGGTCGAATTATACCATCTTTTAACATTTGATCAATGATCTCTTTCAGAGCCTTCATTTTAGGTGGAGATAATCTGTAAGGTGGAAATCGGACCGGAATTGAATCCGTAACCTCGATCTCGTATTCTATAAGGTCAGTAAGACCCAGAGTATCAGAGAAGACACCCGGAAACGACTGACACAACTTACGAATACTCTCAGCTTGCTCCTCAGGTAGATGTCTAAGGTCTAACAACATCTCATCCTGGGTAGGCGAAACAGATGAACACGACACAGAATTACATTTTAATAAGGGGATTTTGAAGTTACTAGCAAATTTGAAAGTGCACGACTTGCTCTGAATGTCGAGCACTAGACCGGTATGAGACATGAAGTCCGCTCCCAATATAATGGGGCGAGACAAGTGCTTAGCCACCAACAGTTTTACTTTCCAAGTGAATTTCAAAATGCGGATTTTGGCATACAGAGAACCTAAAGTTTCTAATGGAGATGAGTTAGCCGAAACATTTTGAACCGAAGACGAACAAAAATCAGAAAGTTCACACACAGATTTTAATTTGGAATACCATTCAGCCGAAATAATGAAACAAAGACTGCCTGAGTCTAAAAGAGCAGTTACAGGCTCATTATTCAATTCAACTTTGAGAAATGGTACCGGTGTGGGGGTATCCACCGCAATCCTAAGACATTCTTTGGGGCCTTGAAATGATAAGTTAGAAAACTGAGTTTTCTCTGAGATTTGGTCGGATTTAACAAGGGCTGAGCCTTGAAAAGATGAATTTGGTGACTCAGCCGATGCCACTAGTCACTTTTGATTATTGGTGATGTTGTAAGGTGCACCAGAAGTTGAGCAGGAGGGGTTGCTATTAGAATTCGGGCAGTTCTTGGCAATATAGGAAAAAGCGCCGCATTTAAAGCAGCCTCGAGATGACCAGGCTCCATTCCTTGTCCCGGTAGATTTAATTAATGGACACTTGTTCCGAAGATGGTCAGGCGACCCGCAAGCATAACATTTACGGGGTGTGACGGGTCGGCGATTTGGAGGCCGAAAACTACTAGAGGACGGAGGGGGCTCCTTTGCGACCCGTAATGTGTCAGCATATCTAACCCCTTCGGCTGATACAGCCATAGCCTCTTACTCGACAAACGTTTGAGGACGCGACGCAAAGCACAAATATGACCTGTATGATGGGGAAATGCCTTCCACAATGGCTTGTACAATTTGATCTTCAGGGAAGTGAAGAGCAAATACCCTAGTATAGAATTTGATATCTTGAATGAAGTCGGCAAGGTTTTCATCCAGACGCTGTACACGGTAGTAGTACTTTTGAATTAGCGATGACCTAGCTCGGGCCGGAATAAAATTAGCTAACACATGGGCATGGAAGTCTTCTATGGATGATTGTTCAGCAATTGCCCTAACTATCTTGTCTGAGAGGACACCAATGGAATAAGGGTAAATAATTTGAAGGATTTGACATAAACAAAAGAGAAAAAATTAGAGCATGAACCTGAAACTCAACGAAAAATCTTAGAAAAGCAATGATATCACTGGTGGAATTGACGGAGAACTTAAAATACCTCTGAGCAACATTGCTAAAGGATGGGGCAAACTGCTGAAGCCAGGTGACATAGTAGGTAGAGGCCTAAGTGGCGGAGAAGCTGTTTCAGAAGGTGCATTATTCAACGAGGTACGACGTTCAGATTCGTTTTCTAATGTGGCAGAAGTTTGTTGGACTCCTACAGATTTCCTACTTTCTTCCCCCATGGGAGAATCCTTCTCGTTAACTACGTTTACAGTAGTGGGTTGGTCGGATTTGGGAGGGACTGCCCTAGTTAACAATAGGCTAACCTTTCTGGACAATTTAGAAAGGTTTTCGAGAAGAACACTAGCCTCTTTCCCTTGAATGTCACTCAACTTAAGAGACAATAGAACACTAACTCTATTGGAAAAATGGTACAATCTAGCTTGTACACGTTTGAGTTGATTAGGTGATCGATCACCCCTTTCAAAAAACTAACTTCAGATGCTAGCTCAGTAGCATTATCAGTGATCGTGGAGAGAGCGTCGTGGTATCGGCCGCAACCGTGCCTCCAGATTGAACATTTCTAATTGTTAATTCATAAATTAATTCCTCCTCACGCAAATAGCCAGGATGGAGGACATCGCGAGGGCCGGACATGATGACAAAAGATTGACGAATTTAGAAAATAAGAAGGAAAATTCCAGAGACGGAGAAAATTGTTGGAGTTCAAAACAAAAGCAATGTTTAGCCGCCAAAACGAGCTAAAAAGAGACCCATTCAACCACGCTCTGCTACCACTTGTTCCGAGGTTTTGATGGATCAGCAGGGGTGAAAAGAAGGTGCGGGCTGGAATGGGTCTAACTACAAGTTCGAAAGATGAATTAAAATTTAAATAAAGGGTATATTTTCAGAACAGCCAAACTTAACAGATTGATATAGACTTTGCACAAACAACAAATAACAACAAGTTAAATCAGGTACAAGATCAAGAAAGTCAAGATTTAGATAGACTTTGACAATCTGGGCCACAAGCTCTAATTTTTACATTTCATGAGCACTCAGCTCACAATCGACATCTTACCAAAGGGCAGAAATTCCCTCAATACAATAGAGCGTTTGCTCCCACCCTTAAATCTCAAGCTTCTCTGAGGCACGTTTATCACAAGAGAAAAGAGCTCACCCGCTCTCAATTTTTCAAGCCTATTAAAGGCATTACCTAGACTTCAGAATTCACTGCCATCAAGGCACAACTTACAAATATGAACAAGGGTATCTCGTACCCAATCTACTGGGCCTTCGTGGAAAAGAACAGATTAATTAAATGGCCCCACAATACCAAGATGAGTGGAGGCGTAACCTTGCACTCCTACATGAAGCTTGTTAAAACCTAAGTGGTGCTAGGCCGATAAGCAGGGGCTATTCCCATACTATGGAGGTGATACGAATACAGAATAAATTTAACACATTAAGAAGGAATAGAAGAATGGTTACAAAAACGTAGTCACCTCAAATTCAAGAAGAAGGGGAGCTCGAGAGAGTAAGGCACTCTCTATCCCCTATTTAAAGTTAAAGTTATATGAAAAGACCGGAAAGATTTACATGTTTCAAAGGATAGTTTACATATTAAAGTTTTCGGACCTGCCCCGAGAGATAAACTGCTGAGCTGGCAAGAAATAAAGATGTTAAACGGTCATTACCTTGTTGAAGAACCGCTGTCAGAAGAAAAGGCGCCATACCCGCCCCCTGCTACATATTCACACACAGAGCTAGATGTTGTTCGAGTGGCGAAGAGCCGAGAAAATCAGCAGTTTTAAAATCCTCGTGGAAGATTCGAGACCTTTAATAAATAATAAAGACACACCCACTCAACTTTATTGGGTAGCTAAGAGTTACACATGAAAATTCGAAGAAGAAAGCTCTGATTGGAGGAAAATTAATTACAGAAATTACTGATTGCCTAAATTCAAAACTGGCGGAAAGAAAGCTTAATATTGCCAACCCACAAATGAAAGAACAAAATTTACTAAAGACAAAAACTTATGAATACAAAATTTCTCGGAGAAAGTTCATTCCTTCGCACCAGGGTGCATAATCCTAGTTTTTTTTAGGCAGTGACATCTATGAGAGAATGTTCACACTTCTTGATCCACCAAAAGAACAAAAACAAATCGAAATACACACAGCATCTTCTGAGGAACTGTTGAATTAATTCAGTTGTTAAAGTTCAGAGTTTCTCCGGTAGAGAAGTACTTTATTGGCGTAAGATTTAAAATTGCGGCGTAGAGGTGTACCGCCCGGTACAATTATTATTTTGAAATCTTCTTTTCCCTGAAATTTGGTTAATGTTACTGATCTGGAGCTTCACTCCATTTCTGTTCCATTGTTGTTGGTATGCTTTAATTTATTTTTCTGATAACGGTGTGATAATTTTGCATTGTAGCTCTGTGAGTATTTTAACAATACTCGTGACATGCAGACGTTCGTTGTTGCATGTCGTATCTGTGTTGGTGATGTGATGAACTGGTCACAAGATGAGTTTTAATTGTTTCGACATTATTGTGCTACCGTATTATTATTATTATTATTATTATTGATTTCCTTCCCTAATTCTTTCTTTTTCTTTTGATGTCGGCTCATTATTAATTTTAATTTTTGCCTTCCTTAATGTTTCTTGAGTACATTGTTAGTGTGTTTAGGGGACGCGGTTGTAGGTTCAAATTTGAAACGCTTCCGTTTTCACTGAGGAATTTCAAAAATGTAATAAGTTAAAATTTTGGGGAATTTTATTGGGACGCGCGTACCCACAACTGGTGCACCTGCGTTATTTATGACTTCCCTTAAGGAAAGATGGATTCGAGCTCGAACAACCAAATTGTAATTAACAAGTAAATTATAATAAACAAGTAAATTGTCACAAACTAGCTAATTGTAATGAAGCTATTAAATCTACTGAAGTTAATTGTGTCTGGGAAATATTGTTAAATTTCTTCAAAAAAATTTGTTGTAACTATTGGTACGGTGACTACGATTGGTGGTTTTTCTGTATACGAGCCTTGTCATCATTTTTCTCTTTTCTTAAAGGATAATGTTTTGTTTTTATTTTCTTATATTTTAAATTGCACCACCCACCCTTATTATTCTTTTAAATCAAATTATATTTCGGTCTTTCTAAGTGTGACTGAGTGTGTCATTATTGTGAATTGCTCTACCTCATATTCCTTCCACCCTCTGTTATGGTTGTTAACCTACTGGCTTCGCCCAGATTCCCATCGCTTCCCATTTCCTGTGTTTGTGTTCTATTGAGGCCCTTCTCTAAATAGCTGGCGTGATTCAGGCTGAGAAGAGCCTCTTATCTCTTTAGTTGTTGCGCTAACAATCATGGACTTGGGGTGTGGTGTTGTGCCGCCTGTTGTTTGATTGCCCGCTTCTGCGATTGTTGGTGTGCCACACCCTCATCTACAACCTTCCTTCAATGACTTCCGTGAAGTAGACTACATCCACCCCTTAACTCTCCAATCACCCCTCGAGAAATCCTAAATATTTTACGTTACAAACGTAATACCGCTACCGGCCCAGATAACATCACCCACCGTCACACTCATCCTAATCAACATCCTTTGTTCTATCTATAACACTATGCTATACACCGGTGTTTTTCCAGAACACTAGGGTAAATCTGTCATGTTACTATTCCTAAAACCTAACAAGCTGCCATCCGACATTTATGCTTATACATCAATTTCATTCCTCACAGTTCTCAGTAAAAATTTTGAAGGAATATTATATTAAAAAATGTCGAGATATTTTCACTCTCTCAATCTCCTCTCATCCTCCCAAGCCGGCTTCAGATCCCACTTTTCCACCCAAGACCACCTCTTCCATATCACGTCCTCCTTAAACACCTACATGAATATTCGTAAACCAACCGCCCTAATATGCCTAGATATTGAAAAAGCTTTCGATTCTGTCTGGCACGGAGGAGATATATTCAAAATTAGTCACCTCCCTCTCTCCACCACCATTATAAGATTGATATTTAATTACCTTAAGTATAGGAAAGCTGTAATTAATATTAATGCAACCCATTCGTACACCTTCCTTACAACCTCAGGTCTTGCTCAAGGCTCCCCACTCCCTTCTTGCCTATATGCACTATACACTTACGGTATCCAGCACCCAGCACCACCATTACGACTTTACCAATATGCTGATTACCTTGCCATACTAGCCTTCAGCACTACCTATACCTTCCTTAACAATAGACTACAGAAATACTAGAACACTCTTGAAACCAGGCTCAACCAATGGCACATCTCTATCAATCCCACCAAGACCATATTCAGAGTTTTCCGAAATAAATCCAGTCTCTGCCCCGCATGTCGCAAAGTCCATATAACAATGTATAATATACATTTTATTGAAACCAACCGACTAACATATTTAGAAATTAAACTTCAAAATAATCTGCAATGGGACCACCACCTTGCAGATACCCATAGAAAAGTTATTAACCGTTTCCGAGCACTTCGATCTCTGACGGGTTTCACCTGGGGACTAAAACCCACCCAAACAATAACTGTTATAAGACTTTCATCCGACCCTTAATAACCTACGCGTCCCTGACATGGATTATTGCTTACCCAACTGAATACGTTAGACTCAATAAACTCGACCGTCATTCTATACGTATAGCACACCGTCTACCTTATGGCACACCTTCCGCCAACTTCATTCCTTACTATATACCTTCCCAAAAATTACGTCATATCAACACAAATTACGCCTTCAGTATTTGACAACAGGCACCCTCCATAACAACCCTATAATAAGAGAAGCCCTCCCACTCTCATCTCTAGCCACCGGAATCTTAAATGACAACCGTACACCTGAATACTCTCATCTCTTTCCTCCACCCATCACATAACTTCCACCAAAACTCCATTGTCACTGCCCCAAAGTCTCAACAATCCCAAAGGATAACAGCTCAGGATGCTCCTGGCACGGTGACACGTCACCTGATTACTGTACCGGCAAACATACGCACCACAAGTGCTGTCACATATAACAAGTGAAAATGACGTGAAGTGAAATCACTAGTAATACCTAAACAGTGAGTGGAAATGTCAGTGAATTTTACCATGTTGCCGAATAAGTGTTACAAATTTATCAACATGACGGTGATCAGTATCATGTTACATTATTATTATTATTATTATTATTATTATTATTATTATTATTATTATTATTATTATTATTATTATTATTTCATGGTCGTTATTACTATTATCATGACGAATATAAGAACCAAGTGTGATGACTCAGCTGCTATAGCGTGGTAGTTTGTGGACCCGCTACTGGGAGCACTGCAAACGTCGGTGTCCAACACGTGCTTCAGTAGACCGGCAAACCATGTGTTCGAAAGTGCGGGGATATTTCAAGTCAACAAGTTGAATTTCCTTTGCTTTCAGTTCCTATACTCAGTTCATTGTGTGTTGTGCACTTAAAGCACGTGTGTTAATAGTTCAACATGCCGTACAGCTTTGTACCTGGCTGTAAGTCAGGCTATGGCAGAGTAGTTAATGGTATAAAATTATTTTCACCACCGAAGGATGGAAATAAATTTGAAAAATGGGCCAGAGGTATTCCACGAAAGGATACTGTGTTAACGCGTAATAGTAGAATTTGTCAAGTTCATTTCTCTAATGATTTGATAGTAAAATCAGATAACTTTGTAGTGAATGGTGAAAAAGTGGTTATGCCTCGTGAGAGATGGAAATTACGTCCAGGAGCAGTGCCTCACATTTCCCCTAATTTTCCGAAATACCTTTCAAGTGAGATTAAGTCCCGTGAAACTCCCAACTAGAAAAAGAATCTAGACACCACTAGGAGAAGAAGAAAGAGGATTGAAGACGCGAGTGTAGCAGCAAATGGAGAATTAAAAGGTCAGTCTAATGTTGACCAATATTTGCGTTGTTCTAGTGTGCTTTCTGATGCCGAAAAGACAATATTATCGCTCGAAAGGCGCCTAAAAAATGCTAATCGAAATTTAATTCGAGCTAGCAAAATCGAGAATTAATGTATTGGAGAAGCAGGTTAGAAATACACAGTTCGAAACTCTTCGATTGAGAAGTGTGTAGTGTACCATTTGGCTGGATACGTTGTTAATCACTTATTAAGTGTTCGCCCTGTGCCCATTCTCTACGTGACGATAGTCGAAGTACATTCTCAGTTCTCTCCAAAATAACAGACTACGGTCCAAGCAATAATGAAGTGTTTTTAACGCGCCCTTCGAAAAGTATATGTGACATTCTTTTCCAGGCCGAGAAAGTAATTCGTGAAAAACTGAACTCAAAATCGATGTGGAGCGAAATATTTTTTGATTGTATCGATTCTATAGACAAAATTTCAGTTGGTCCTTCAGAAGCTGGCTGTTGTCTTCAGCATCTTATGGATATAATCCCCAGACTTGTTTATCATTAACTGAAGTGCCTATTTTTCTTCAGAGTGAAAGAAATCCGGCGAGATTTACAATCTCGAACATCCGCCAAATCTTCACGTACGCTTTCGAAAGTCCAGTAACCGACGAACTGAGATGGTAAGTAGAGTATTACCTTTAAATGGTTCATGGGTGTTTTCTTAATATGCTGGGAGTTGTGTTACTTATGTATATGTACACTCGAGTAACTTGTGCTTTTCGGAACATGTGGTGAAAGTCCTAGCTCTTATTTCCGTGTATGATATTTTTCCATTGTTCTCTGCCGTGGTATTTTAATTGTAATCTCTCATTTTGAAAAATAAAAGACAGTGTGTATACTTATTAGTTACGGAGTAATACGTGTCCTGTGTCACCATTCCTAAGACCAGCTGATAGGTATTGTGCAGCTACCAAAGCCTAGCGCTACCTGGCGGGGCGCGCCTGAACTCGATGAGTCATCACACTTGGTTCTTATATTCGTCATGCTATTATTATTACTCCTACGTACAACAATATTATTATAAATATACAAATACCAAACTATATTATTATTTGTCATTATTATTGTTATTATTATCTTATTATTAATATTATTACTATTAGTTATCCCATTCCATGTAGAAAACTTTATTCAATAGTAAATCGCCTCCAAGACGAGACCAAAATATCAATGAGCACATATTTACTACTACTACATTGTTGACAACACTGACTGACTCTCTAACAGTGACCACTATGACTTATGAATGGCATTCCAAAGAAACGTGGTCAATAGTACTACCACAACTGTTTACAGATACGCAAATAACGTTCAAACTCAAGCTCAACCAGAGGCATTCAAAGTAAAGAAAATAATTATATAAATGTATGTAAAATTATGTAAATTCTGCAAATAGTATATCATTGTATTGAAATTTCTGACAAAAAATTATGTTAAATACTATACTTAAATTCACAGCAAGAAATGGACTCAAAGGCTTAAGCTAAACAAGAGGCACACCAAAGAACAACAATATTAATATATACATTTTATATAACTCAATGTAAATTATGTAAATACAATGTACAGAAATAAATATTTCATACACAGGGTACAGCAGTTGAAAATTATGGAGGGGGTGCGATGCGGGTCCTCTCTCTGAGCCCCCCCCCCCCTTGGGGGTTCGGCGACCTCTGCGCCAGAGGCAAAGAACAATAATAAACAACGTATGTGCAGCACAGAGAAACCCAACCAACCCAAGTCAATCAACAAATAACATTCAAAGGCCTAGGAGCTACTAGTTTGGCTGACGGCCTGCCTGTCAAAGTACAGGAATGAAATAACTTCATACGTTCGTTTGTTCGCCCTCAAGGTCTTGCATTGCTGTTGTGATTGTGTGCCGTAGTGTCAGAGGAGAGGAAGGGTTCCCTTCGGGGATATCTGGAGGTGGCGGTTTCAGACTGGAGGAAGTCCCTGCTTATAAATTATGGCGGAATAAACCTACCTAATTGTACCTAATTGCATGTGAAGTGTAGGGAAAAGTTTCGTAGCTTTCATTTGAATTTAAGTGTTAGGGTTTTCTTTTCTCATCGTAATGTAGAGAGGTCTCCAGACTTAAAGAATTATTTTCCTTATAGGAAATTGGTTGAATGTAAGGGAGCACGAGTGGTTACCCGGGTAATTCTCCCATTCATATTGAATCGGGTGACTAAGTTTTTGTAACTCGCGTTTTTCGGCCTTAAATGCTTTTTATACTTAATCACCCCGTAGTATTGGATTAGCCTCTGTTTCATCGGGTCATCAGCCCACTTGGGTTCGAGATTTTAATTTTGGAGTACTTTATTTCCGCCTTCATTCAAATTAGTTATCGGCCAGCTGTAAACATTTCTTTTTCTGAATTCGTTTTGCTGTAGCCAACGGTCTCTTCGGTCTCTGAATATAAGTTTCTTGACGGGCAAGCTAGATCTGTGAGCTTTAACATAATAGTTGAGTTTGGTATCACTAATTAATTTGAAGGACTTTATTAATAGCCTACTAAGACATCACGTGTATATGGCCCGACACTGTAGTAAGCTGGTTCGACTCCCGTTGCTCAAAAAAAATTCACCATCAAAAAGCTGGCTGGCAGGTTAGACGAGATTTTGGAAAGCAATTTCTATTCACTAGATCGCGTGCCAAAAAACCTCTCCACAGTGTTGATATTTAGCGACGTTCTTCCTTCCTATAATCATATATCACGTCATTCATATAATCTCTTTAACTCCTCTGATGAGTGTGACGTCAAGAAGGAAAACTCGCAACTTCACACGCGACCGTGTAGAGAAATATGTTGGACATACACATACAACGTAGCGATTGCAGTTATTTGATATTTGTTGAGCATTAGGTAAGGTTTGACCTTCATTGTCATCTATTTGATTTATCGGAAAGAGAGAGTTGCTTGTTGAACCATTATGTATAGCTTCATTAAGAATTTTCCACGTTTATTTAAGTTACCCCTAAAGTGAATGAATTTCCTTTTTATAATATTCAGATCTTACTCTACGTTCTTCAGCTAATTCGAAATTTCTTACTGTTAAGTATTCTTCCTTTAGAAACATATTTCTTGGATATTTTCTTGTCTCTCCTCTTGAGTTCCTTCAGCAGGGGAGTAATCCATCTCGTGTTAGAATGGTTCCTATTTACTAACATCTTAGTGTTGACTTTTCTTGGGGCAACAAAACAGGTAAAATTTGCAAGAGAAGTTCAGTTTTTGAGACGAATTAACTCTCTACCGTGTACAATATTAGGATAATTATTACCAGTACTTAATTTTGAGTCAATATCCAACGTTCGTAAATTATGATCACATAAATAGTAAGGAGTATTATCACAATGAATGCAGACACGGGTAATTTTACCTAAGTTAAACGGCTAAATATTTGCGTATCCTTCTTCAGGATTATAAAGCCCAATAATGTTACACTTTACATTTTAATTACTACAGTATTGCGGTTCAGTGAGAAACACGAGAATAAAGAAGTGACAATATTCTCAATATTTTGATTAATCAATAAACCTGACTAATATGAGAAATAAGGTGCACATAAATTACCCAGCAAAATGAGCACCTGCGAGGACCTGTGAAGGGTTTCCCAAGGTACAGTGAGAAGCATGTAAGAAGTGGTACCACAAATAGTGAAAACAGATAAACAGAGAGGACTTGCGATAAGTGTAGAAGAAACAGTGCGTGAAAATCAACCTCATTGACACAACCAACGCCCGCTCGCAAGACAGCATTTTTACGAATTATTGACAGAATTAACTGAACAAAAATAGCAAATGAAGGAAGAGAAGAAGACTCAAGAGACTGTTCCCCTGAACTGTGTCATACGGAAGAAGAAAAGAAGCAAATGAAGGAAGACAAGAAGACTCGAGAGACGGTAAAGAAAGTCGGGCGTGCGTGGGATGTACCTAGGTAGAACTAAAAGAAGAAATGGTAGATGTTCTCTGAAGCACCAAACCAGAAAGACGGTGATCATAGTAAAATTTGTAAAAAGAACAAGTACCACTTCATGGAGCGGAGGTGAGTTAAGCGAAATCCCTCCAACAGACCGAGCTGCTTAAAATTACCACCGAGGTCAAATGTGTCGTAATCTGGGTTATATTAATTGAACTGTCGTACTGCAGAAGTTTCATGAGTAGGTACCAGCGAAGCGTGGTGTTTAGAAACTTTAACTACGAGGGTGAGTCAATAAATAAGTAGCAAACATGTGTGTGCCTTATATACGCGAGCAAGTTTTGCCAGTAGATGGCAGCATATGTATGCTTGTTGTACGACATCTTGCACGCACTCAGTCAGTCAGAGGCTGTCAGTGCACGATGGCACGTGTGTTGCATGACTGTACACCAGAAGAACAGCGTGCAGTTGTGCGTTTTTTGTGGGCCAAAGGACTGTCCACAGAAGAAGTGCATCGCGAAATGCATCCCGTCTATGGTGAAAACTGTTTTTCACGGAAAGCTGTGTTCAATTGGATCCAGAATTTTAACCATGGAAGGAAAAGCATCAGAGATGGGGAGCGTCCTGGTCGTCCTGCGGAGGTGTCAACTGCAACCACATTGCAGCGTGTGAATCAACTCATCCGTAATGACCGGCGTGCACGTGCTATAGGCTGTTTACATGGGACCGCATGGAACATCGTGCATGAGCAGTTGCAGTGTGCACGGTGGGTGCCCCGCCAGTTGACTGAGCAACACAAACTGAACAGAATGGGTCTGTCCTTGCAGCATCTCACTCGGTACACAGAGGAAGGGCACGAGTGCTGGGTTCACCACTTTCAACCCGAATCCAAACGATCGTCTATGGAACGGAAACATACCGCTTCCCCAACAAGAGAAACGATTCCATCGGCCCGCAAGGTTTTTTGCTCACCGTGTTTTGGGATACAGATGAGGTTACACTTTGGCTGTGACAGCAACCAAAGAACTTTTTGCTGCTGGCTTTCAAGGACTTGTAAAGAGATGGGATAAGTGCCTGAATGTAAAGGGTGAATATGTGGAAGAGTGAAATAAATATCAGAAAGTTAGTTTGGATATTTTTGCCTCAATTCAGTTTTGCGACTTATTTATTGACTCGCTCTCGTACTATTGAGAAAGTTATTGCTTTCGGGTTACTCACACAATCTCCCTTCATTTTTCCACACTAACCTTATTTTACAAGTTTTTTACGTCGCATCGACATCTTATGGCAGTGATGGAACAGGAAAGGGTTTAGGAGTGGGGAGGAAGCGAGTGTGGTCTTAATTAAGGTACAGCCTTGACTGGCGTGAAAATGGAAAACCACGATAAACCACATTCAGTGCTGTCGACAGTGAGGTTTGAGCACACTATCTCCCGAATACTAAATACTGGCCGCACTTAAGCGACAGTTGCTGTCGAGCTCGATCTACTGTTACCAGCATTTTAATTAAATTAATCCACCAATCATACGGCTTGATACCTAACTCCTATCCTCCAGTCACAGTTTCTCTTACTTATTTCTTCTGGAATAATCTGCAGTTCTGCTATATAAGGAGTGAGCTTTTTTGAGACTAAGGTCTAAGGCAATGAATTATTGAGTGTGCTGCTTGAAGGAGACTCCTCCGAAAGTGGAGATGCTGGAGGCGCCAGACGGTATGAGGAGGCAGTTTTAAAAGGTAAGGCAGAACTCTCTGGCTGTGGAGATTTATACATACCTCATTTGATCAGTTTCCAGCTTCTTTAAACTTATATAGCGTTTACTCTTTTCCAAATCTAGACCTCCTTTCCCAGTCCTCGGACCTTCAGATTTCTTTTTCTAATGGTAACTTGTGAAATATAAGGAAGCTCGAGTGGGTACATTCGTTAACTTCCTTTCAACTTCGTATTCCGTGACTAATTTTTTCTGAACATCTAAATTTATATTAATCTGTTCGGCCTTTACTTTTCTACAACTTCACCATCCCATAACTCCGTTTCGGTGGGCCTTATGCCCAATAAGGTATAGTACGGTATTAAAATATCTTTGGAATGCTTGATTTCCGCCATTGTTCTCACCCTTTTGTGACTTACTATTAATTGCAATTTTCGAATTCATGACCTGGTATTATGGATCTTCTTCCCCTGTTTATTATAGATCTTACGATTCGTTTGTGTGTAGCTCCTCTACTAGAGGGTATATTAGGTTACAGGTAAGGTGCCCATTTTATGTTTTGAACAGTCTGTGTTGTCGGACATTCTGTAATTTTATAGTTTAACGGACTCTGCTGGCCCAAACAAAAGGGCGTGTGTGTAATTTGGACTCTAGGGTCTGGAAACCCGTATGTTGTAAGACTGTTGCAGAAGCTACATGGCTTACTTTGATATTATGGTACTTCAGTACTGTATGTGCAATTGTTAAAGACTATACCGGCTGAGACAGTATTAAGTAGTTTGACACTCCCCCCATATCCTTTTCGAACTGGCGTGTGTGCGCTGCCATCTGGAAATTCTGTGTCAATCGGCTTTTGCCAATATACTTTTTTGAGGACAGGATGCCGTGCGCTACTGTTCTGGGTACCGTGTCGGCGCCTACTGCGCGTGCGCGAGTTGGTGCGGCGAGTCTAGCGCGGAAGGCCCGCGACTACTTCGAGAGAGTTGGCGTTCTGTAGCCGCCATGGATGGACGTGAATGTGTGTGTTCCGCTATGCGGTTGTGTTAAAACCACCGTGATACCTCCCTTAAGAGGGATAATCCCTTATTGCATTAGTTGCTGGCCTCCTACTGTTTTATTGGACTATGTTTTTGCTACGATAATTCTCCAGGATCCTTGGTGAACAAGCTTAGTTCCCGGCCTCGTGGTGGCCGCTCTTCAATAACAATGGCCAGGTTTGAGCTTCTCAATTTTTCTGGACTCAAAGGTATGTAACTGTTTTGGATTAAAGTAATTCTGTGAAAGCTAGAAGATTAATGCGTTTCGGCGCACTTCAAGATAATAGTAATAATAATAATAATAATTGAGATTAAGACTTCATCTTCGAAATTTGTGCTGGATATCGTGTGCGTCTGTGAACCATAGGAAACGGTTTCGGCAATTAATCATTTTAGAATGCAGTTCGCACGGTTAAAGAAATTAGTATGTTTATGTTAAAATTAAGTAAAAGTTTTTTTTTGCACCTTGATTGTACCTTATGGTGTGAACCAAGGCGCTGTTTCCAAGGTAGCGGGGTTAGCTTTCCTTCGGGTTCCTTGCCTTCTGGGATTTATTTCTCCTTACTTTGTTTTATTGCGTTGTTTCTGGGATTTCTGTGATATTTTATTTTAAATCTGTTGGTTTTCCTTCTTATTTGTAGACTGTGCTTGCGGCAACGTGTGTTTGAGTCATTGTTGTGGGCGTTTTTGTTTTTATGGGGATTGTTGTTGGTTCGTGTGTTTTTCTTGGATGAAATATTTTGTTGCCTGGTATCGTTGGCATTTCTTTCAAATAAAGTGATTAATTTCGGCCTACCTCTTTGTTATTTCGCCTCGTACCTTGTCCGGGCGAAATGTGTAGCTTCTACCTTTATTCTCGTGTGACCTTGGAAATTGCCCTTGGTAGAAATTGGAACGAATTGTGGTAAAGTTAAAAGGCAACCGGCCTAAAGGTCATGGAACTACTGATTGTTTACTAAGTATGGTATTTGTTCTTTCTTTTTAACGCGTGATCGATCACATTTAAATCAACATTTTACTTTTCTTGTTTGAGGTATGGAGGTCACTGTTGTTTTTCCTTGTTGATATTTACGGATTAGTTCCTTTATTATTTGTTAAATGAAGTCTACATTTTCTCATTTAAAGCTGCCTTGTTGGCTATTTATTAACTCAACATATTAAGTTCTTGCAAGTTAATCTAATTACTGTTAAACGAGTATTTACATTCTTTAACACCTGGTTCAAGTTATTATCTGACTTTCATCTTCTCTTTTAATGATGAACCTGGGTGTCCTCCAGATATTATCTTTTTGAATTGTTACCTCTCATTTTAATTTCTATTAAAGTTGTCTTTCATATCACTTAAAAGTTGGTTTTAATTTACCACATTTGGTGCAGCGCTGCAACTATTTCTTTGTTTGGGTGTCCACTGGCCTTAAGCCGCTTTTCCTCCACGTTTTGGGTAAGTGTCTCTATTTTTTTTTTCCTTTTGGGTAATTTTAGATTCATGTTGTTTGCTGGTGTTGTTTTTATCCTTGAATTTTTTGACGTACTGTGACTTGTTGTTTCACTTTGGCCCTTGTTCTCTCTTGTGTTCGCTTAATCTACCCATTCGGGACGGACACAATAGCAACCTTCACACCAGGCTCTCTCTCTCTCTCTTCCTCTCTCTCTCTCTCTCTCCCCCTCTCTCTCTTTCTCTCTCTTTCTTTTTTACCTCAGCTGGTGGGTAAGGTTATTAACCTCATCACCGCTAGGATGTTACCGGGGTCCTAGAGGGTGGTGCCGGTTAGACGGCTAGCCTTCTTTCCAAATAGAACATGAGAAAGAATTGTTCAATTCGAAATTTTGCAACTTTCCTGCTTCGTTTACTTATTATTGTTATAATGCATATTTATCCTTTTGAAATGACACATGCAATGTTCTCACATTTTAAATTTTTATGTATGCTTTGTCCAGCCATTCACGCCTTACGGTACCTTCCCGGAAAGTTCAGTAACGTAGACAATTAGGATTTCCCGGCGACAAGATCATCATCTATATAAACGACGGACTGTCTCTTCAGAAGAAGAAGAAGCTGCTGGCCTACGCCCGTGTAATCCGAAGGGAGAAGAATTACGCTTACATTCGGGTAAGGAATGCGATAATTAAAATGCGCAAGACCCAAGGGTCTGGTGTAATTATTATCAGTAACTAGGATGAGCTGACTAAATTGTAATTGTGATGGAGAAAAATAAGCTTCCCATTCATTAAGGTACCAGAATGTTCGTGGTCTTAAGGCTAAATTAGATTACTTAAATGTAAACATTCTCGATAATTTCGATGTTCACTGAATCTTGGCTAGATGTTAGTGTGTATGATAGCGAGGTCTGTTGTAATTAAGTACAAAGTACTGTATACCGATCTGACCTAGTAAAGGGCGTACGGGAGGGGTAGTCAGACAACGGAACACTTCGAGGGGAAAGGTCCGATACCTGCTAGGGCGTCCATTGTGAGGTGTTAATCATTACTGGAGACTTTAACGTGCCAACAGTATTTAATGAAAACAGCTATTAAAATTTAAGAAGACAAACCGCTGAACTAAAACAACTTTCACAGTTTACAGGACTTGAATTCCTATAATTCCCGTCGTAATAGTAACGGAAAAACGTTGGCTAATACTTGTCAGTCAGACAAAAATGAATGTCACGTATAAAAGGGACATTGATCCGCTGTTACCTCGCCCTAGAAGTAGAAGTACAGGTCACTCCAATCCGTAGAAACTGCAAAAGGGGAGCTCAAAATAGTTTTTAAAAAGCTCATGTTCCTAGGACTAATAGATCTTACGTTGAAAACCCGTACGAGTGCGAGATCAGTGGTATTCAAAATGGGGTAATCTCAAGGGGTACGCAAATTTGTCGTAGCTTCTTTTCCAGTGAGCAATTGAGGAAAGAGTGGAGCCTGCTCATTTTCAATAAAATCTTGTTTTGATTTAGTGTTTGGCTACCACTACACAGAGTTCCCTTTGCGAACTACTCATTCAGTTTGTACCTCCCATCGACTTGGTACGTAAAAGTGCTTTGAACTGCATTTCTTTTAATTTTTGTTTCTGAATCCACTCGTTTACTTCATTTTTTAAATATCAGTATATATGGTTCAATAGTAACTGCTGAATTAGTAATATTCGTATACATATCGTTGCTAGACAATGGACTATCAGTAAACAATGAAAATGCCAGGAACAGTTCTCCGGCCGTTTCTGACCACTCAGTTCTCTATGCTCGAATTATTATTATTATTATTATTATTATTATTATTATTATTATTATTATTATTATTATTATTATTTGGCATAAAGCAACAATCATTATTTCAGGTATAATAGCTATATAATGCCATTTAGGGGATACGAAAAATAAAATAAATGGATTTTGGGGGTTCGCCAACCAAAAGTTTGAATACCATTGATGTAGACAAAGTAGTGGCCTGTTTATTCTAAAACGACAGCAGTACTAAAAGAGACTGTGCTTGAAACAGGTTCGTGGAAATTCAAAACTCACCAAGTTGGTTCACAGAGAGCACAAACTAATTTAAAGAGGAAGATTATTGCCGGAAACGGAACAGCATTCAGAATGTTACAATAGGCAATTTAAAACTTTAAGGTCCGAAATTTAATCTACAATTAAATCCTCATAGAATTATTATATAAAAACTACAGCGATGTAGCCTTCTGGACGTGGGTAAATAATAACACAAAAACCAACAATAATCGCAGTACGTGCGAATACGACTACAAATTATTAGCTAAAAATAGAAACATTAGGGAACGGTTTGCAATGTACTTTCAGTCTGTATATTCCTCAAGAATGAGCTCAATATAACATTTGAAAGACATTATCCACATTACTGTAGGGAATGTTGAACTCGTATTGAAAAGCTCAATCCAAAGTCTTCCGCGGAACCAAATAAAATAGCGCTGTATTATAAAATGTTGCGAATATGTACTGAACTCGAATATACTCTCCTCTTCATTTATAACTTAATTCTCTAAACGTCTGTATTTCCTTCAGTATGGAAACTGTCTCAAGTATGTCCTGTGTTTAAATCAATAATCAAACATTAATAAAAAACTACCGACCAATATAAATTCATTCAGCTATAGCTAAGGTTTTCGAACTTCAGACCAGCAGCTTACACAAGACCTTTAACACAGAACGTCAACATGGATTTACTTCAGGACGATCTACAGCAACGAATCTCGTACATTTTACGCAATCAACTTGGTAGATGTGACCAGATAGATGCAATGTTTACTGAATTCGAAAAGGCCTTTGCAAAGTTGACCGTGACATACTCATAAAAATTTGAAATACGCGTGGATTATTTTACCCACAAATATATATTTTCAGTTCAAGAGAAAGAAAGCAGTAAGTAATTTATCAAAGAAACTCATCTCGAGAATACCCTGTAAATTCAAGAATAGTCTCGGGGTCTAATCTAGGGCCATGGATGTTCCTTGCACTAATCAATGACCTACCTGAACGAATAACATTTTCGGACTGCCTCTTATACGGCGATGACTTTTAAGGTATTGAAATCCATTGTCATCATTAACAACTGCGAACTTCTCCAGGCTGACTGAAGAAATATTCCACACTGGACAAATGAAAATCAACTAAACGTAGCGAAATTTGTTTCGATGTCCTTCACCCGAAATGAAACATGCATTTCTTCTAAGTATAAACTGCCATGGTCGCCTTAAATTAATAAATGAGGTATTGTATTGGATCGAAATCACACCTTTACTATAAATATACAGAAGGTACCTGAGTCTAACAGGACATTACAATTTGTGATGAGGAATGTCAAACCCTTTAAATGCCCAAAAACCTGTCTACACTCCTATATCTCTCTTGTCAGGTACAAAGTAGAATACGAAAGCATTATATGGACCAGCAAACAATATATATATATATATTACAGATCGAAAATTCCAAAAGAGATACTTAAAATATTTAAATTTCTAAAATACCGATGATTTATCCACATATGGCACCTGAATTATGAAATAGAAAGCTTAGAACAGAGGAGACAAAAGGATGATATGAAGTTTCTATACAAAACTGTAAATTGACAAGCGTGAATTTTTATACCTCTTGAGCTTTCATATGTCTCGCTTTAATGGCAAGGACAAATGTAACTTTTCAGAACAAAAAAGTCAGAAAAACAGCTCATAAAATTCCCCACTGTACAGGATATGCAATGTTTGTAACGGTGCAGTTCAGAAGATTATTATTATTTTTGCTAGTTGCTTTACGTTGCACCGACACAGATAGGCCTCATGGTGACGATGGGACAAGGAAGTGTTAGGAGTGGGAAGGAAGCGGCCGTGGCCTTACTTAAGGTACAGCCCCAGCATTTGCCTGGTGTGAAAAAGGGAAAGCACGGAAAACCATCTTCAGGGCTGCCGACAGTGGGGTTCGAACCTACAATCTCCCGAATACTGGATTACTGGCCGCACTTAAGCGACTGCAGTTATCGAGCTCGGTAATAAATCTTTAGACTTCAGTGTACCTCTTGACCTGTTTATACAACAATTCATCATCTCCTTTAAAACTCTATAAATAATGTATAATGCTGATTTGAACCACAAATTGTACTTCAGATCCTCTATATTAAGAATATTCCACAAATACAACCATGAGTGCTAGAAATAACACAAATAATGGGAGTTTAGTTACGAAAATACTTTTTTTTTGTAAAGATTGAATTAGATATGAAATATTATTTTGTCGTTGTAGATATAATATTAGGATAATTCAGATATTAGGTTAATAGAATAGTTTGAAACTCATTAACAAATAAACACAAAACTAATTAGAAATCTTGTAGTGCGCAGTATATAAGCACAACTTGATGCATATCATTTAAATCGTCACAGAGAATTTCCTCTATAGTTCAGTTATTATGAGTTTCGACTTCACGTTTGAGCGCTGCCTTTTAGCGGAGGGTAAGTGAATTAATCAACAGCCAATCATAGACAGCCGATCGCTCCGATAGACTGCGTTAGACTCCAGTTGCGGTTAGCAGTGTTGTCGATTTGTTGTTTACTGTAACCACGTGCTATCAGCTGTGTGTTGTATTGTGTTCAGTTCTTTTCGCGGCCTCTGTGTGTCTTTGTGCTAGGTTGCTCTTCGTTTATTTTTAGCAGTGTAGAGTTTCTAAATGTATTGTTTAGTATTTTTAATAGCATAGCGTGTTATATTGTAGTAAATAGTGTGTAATGGGTGATCTTTAGTAGTATAATTGGACAGTTCTGCGGCCACCTCCACCTCCGGCTCTCAGGGGCCTCCTCCACCTCCTCCTCCCGAGGGGCCTTCCCAGGGGCCTCCTAATCCCGGAAGGCCATCCCAGGGGCCTGCTCCACCTCCCGCGGGAAATTTGAATTCGTAAACAAATCCACGTGCATTTTTACACAGCCACGTGCTTTTTGATGGACAACAACGTATCGCTAACCTCAGTGCTACCATCTCGACGGGCCTAAACTTTAGTGCTACCAACTTAACCTAACTAGCGCGAGATTTGAATCGGTAAACAAATCCACGTGCATTTTGACAGACAACAACGTATCGCAAACTTCAGTGCTGCCATCTTGACGGGCCTAAACATTAGTGCTGCCAACTTAACCTTACTAGCGCGAGATTTGAATCGGTAAACAAAGCCATGTGCAGCTGTCATTCGCCATCTTCAATCAAGAGAACACCGTGCTGCCCTCTTGCAAGTAATTTCGTCAGCTGTCATCCGCCATCTTTAATATATAGAGCACCGTGCCGCTCTCTTTATGGCTACTTACTTTTGAAATGTGGTGGTAGAAAATTCCACGTGCTCTTGTTTGGAAACAAACCCACATGCCTTTTTGACAGCTGTCATCCACCATCATTAACCAAGAGAGCACCGTGCTGCACTCTACAGCTACTTACCTTTGAAATGTGGCGGCGGCAAATTCCACCTGCTTTTGTTTGGAAACAAACCGACATGCTTTTTTGACAGCTGTCATCCGCCATCTTTAATCAAGAGAGCACCGTGCTGCACTCTCCAACTACTTACCTTTGAAATGTGGTGGCGGCAAATTCCAAGTGCTCTTGTTTGGAAACAAACCGACATGCTTTGTTGACAGCTGTCATCTGCCATCTATAATGAAGGGAGCACCGTGCTGCCATCATGCGGGCAATTTCGTCAGCTGCCATCCGCCATCTTTAAACTACAGAACACCGTGCTACCCTCATGCGGGCAATTTCGTTAGCTGTCCTCCGCTATCTTTAATCTACAGAGCACAGTGCTGCTATCATGCGGGTAATTTCGTTAGTTGTCATCCGCGATCTTTAAACTAGAGAACACCATGCTGCCCTTCGTCAGCTGTCATCCGCCATCTTTAATCAACAGAGCACCGTGCTGCTATCATGCGGGTAATTTCGTTAGCTGTCATCCGCCATCTTTAATCCACAGAGCACCGTTCCGCACTCTTGCGAGAATTTTCGTCAGCTGTCATCCGTCATCTTTAATCAAGGGACCGCAGTCCCGTACTCTTTGGAGTGGCGGCAAATTCCACATCAGTAGTATAATAGGAGAGTTCTGCGGCCACCTCCTCCTCCGGCTCTCGGGAGAGGCCTCCGCCTCCCGCGGGAAATTTGAATTTTGGCCGGAAATTTGAAAATTGGCGCGAGATTTGAATTTGTAAACAAAGCCACGTGTTTTTTGACAGCCACGTGCGTTTTGACAGACAACAACGCATCGCTAACCTCAGTACCGCCATCTTGACGGGCCTAAAACACAGTGCTACCAACTTAACCTCACTAGCGCGAGATTTGAATTTGTAAACAAATCCACGTGCTTTTTGACACATTCATCCGCCATCTTTAAACTACAGAGCACCGTGCTGCCCTCTTTATCGCAGTAGCTACAAATTCGTCACCTGTCATCCGCAGTGCTGCCATCATGGCGGGCCTAAACCTCAGTGCTATCAACTTAACCTCACTAGCGTAATGAATGATATACTTAGATTTATCACACAAATTAGCAATGAACATTTTCGTCGTTGATGCGATGTACGGAGGCTTCATATTTTCAGTGCAGAACGGTAAGTCATTATGAGAAGTGTGTAACTCTTTAGGATACCGTAAGTCAACTTCGAGGAAAAATAGCCTTTATCAGCTTCAACGCCTAGGGCGTGCAGCTGTAAAGCATCAATTTCGCACTGCGTTAGCCAGCGGAAACCACTCACCGGTAGATGCTGACTCATCGCCCACCCATACTGATTATTAGCATCGAGATAAACAATATACTGAGATTCCTGACTAGAATCGAAACTCGGCATGTACTTATTATTTGCCTTAGAATACCGCCCACTGGACTTACTTAGACAGCCTCGAATAGACGATTTTATAAATTGCACCATATCAATATCAGTTAGCAGTTCCAAATTCACCTGCGTTTATTTTAACATGGCATCCTAACTTAACCCAGGCGCTGTAAAATGCTGACATGGGTCAAGGCTGTAGGTTTTCTTGCAAACACTGCGAAAATTTTCGAAAACATCAGCTAACAAAAGTACATCCGTCTTTAAATATAAGTCGGAGTTTTCACCTAGCGTTTGAATGTGGAACTGCTCCCAGATATGTTGGGCGTGTAAATAGTCATCATCACTAATATCCGCTGAATTCAGCGAGCTGTAAAAGGATTGTTTCGATGGTAAAGCACGTTCTTCGAGGCGTTCTAAGCAGTAAAGTTATTCATAACAAAAACACCCTTACGCCGAAGTAAATTAAACTGTGCTCTTCAGGAAAAATGCGTCTAATTTCCGTAAATTGTTCTGGCTGTAAATGACTAGAAAGTTTATCGAGGCTACTCGCCATAAAGCGAAAAGAGTCAAGGAATCTCAGTTTTATAGAATGCTCCTCATCTACTTTTACAGACTTTGCAAATGCAATGTACCGCTCTTTATTCTGAGGGATTATATCTACTTTTTCATCTGAAGCTCCAAATTGTGAAATGATGAAATGAGAGTCGTAACCAGATAAGTTATGAAAAATTACAGGGATAAATTTAGGAACTCTGTACTTAAGATTACAGCTATTATGAGCGGCACATCTGTAGAAACCAGTTAAATGATCATGATCAAAAACTGTAGGGTCATTTTCGGAAAATTCCCTATCACAAATGCCACATTTTGTAGCACGTTCATGATCTTTTAACTGAATTTCGGTGAGTGGCTTCATAGGAATATTACTATTTAGAATACGACCAAGACGTACTGCATCACTTTCAAGTTTTTCTAAAAATACTTTAGCAGCATCAGGTCCTCGATACAGCTCTAACTTGTTAAGCGTACTATCATAACTACATTTGATGTAATACGCGAAGCTATACGGGACATGCATGTGCGTAGTATTAGTGAAAGGGTTGTTAGGATTAGGTGAGCATGTGCTGGATGGCTTGAGGATGGCTTCAAATTCTGCGTAAATCACGAAATTTTCCCACATCTGCTTGTCATAATTTGTAAATTTTAAAACATCATTGCCCGTAATAGGTATCTCTGTACGTACATGATTGCAGCCATTCTTGGAATGGTTCGTTAACTGATCTTCAGTTTTAAAATACCGCAAGCATCCATTACATAGCCACTTTTTACCATCATGTTTTGACAACCGACTACCAACAAGTCTACTCAGATTTTTAATCCAGCAAAAGTGGCTATTCTCACTGTTTTCGATATAGAGTAAGTTAACATGAGTACTCTTCTTATGACATGTATAATACAGAGGACCTACTACTGACTAATCTCTACACCATACACATTAATGCTAATGTTATTTAGTTCTTCAAAGCGCTTAATGTCCTTCAACTGCATAGGAAATTCTATACTATCGAAATTTAGCTGCGTTGAATAGTGTGGATACGATGATGTTCTTTTAGCTACATTCGATTTAGCAGGTTTTAAAGCCGATATCACCGCCCATGCAAAACATGCTTCGTCATTGTTTTGGATGTTTACAACAGCTTTTCTTTGCTGAATCCATGTCGGCAGCTCGATGTATGATGAACCTCGCATGAGATTGTACTTATTGATGTTCTAGATACATTATTTCAACTAAAGCCCACCCTGATTCCTTTTCCTGAAATTCCTCGCTCTTAGTTGAAATAATGTTCGAGACATCCCTAAGTACATCACCAAAATTAGTCGACTGACTTATGACGAAATTTTTCGTATTAAATGATTTAATGTCCGTTATTTCCGATTCATCCGTGATTTTAATGTACAAGGCGAAAAGTTCAAAATTAACTTTAAATAAAATGTGATTGGACAAAGTTTTAGCAAGAAGCTGTTGTACATCCGGTTGAATGCAATTTAAAATTTGTTCAGTACTCTGCAACTTTTGACTGGCACGAATTCTACAACTAAACATCCTGCTTTGAAATGCAGTATTAATTTCCTCGATGTTTGAATTACAGCCACTTCTACTAGCATTATTTTTATGCTCATTACTGCGTAGGTGCCCCTGAAAATGCGAAGATGGTACATCAGTGTTACAGTGCTCGCAGTGAATAGTTTGAACTTCATGTTTTTTCTAGGCTTTTTACTACTAGTACTTTCTATAGCTACATCCGTTTTTATACGCTTTTCTCCTATTACCTGAGGGTTATAGTTGCAAGTATATACCTGATGTACCTCTGCTAAGTGAGCATGGTATTGCTCCGCGTTAGCGAAATACACACCACGAACTTTACATAAAGCAGATGTTATGCTAAGGTGTTTTGATTTCATATGGCGCATGATGTTATCTCGCCTTGTAAACGTTACATTGCATTCCTCACAGCAGGGGAACATCTGAAAGAGAACAACCAATGGAGATTAGGCGAAAGTTGCTATGTTCGAAAGGAACCAAGTTTCAACCTATAGAAGTCAGATATTGCTGAAAGTTTGAAATTATAAGATTAACCTCTTCTACAGCATGCGGCTTAAAGAGAACAACTATTTATCAATAGACTAAAGTTAAGATGTTCGGAAGAAACCAAGTTTCAACCTATAGAGGTCGGACATTGCTGTGAGTTTAAAATTATAAGATTAACCGCTTCTACTGCATGTGGATTGAAGAGAATAACTATTTATCAATAGACTAAGGTTACGATGTTCGGAAGAAACCTAGTCTCAACGTATAGAGCTCAGACATGGCTGTAAGTTTGAAATTATAAGATTAACCTCTTCTACAGCATGTGGATTGAAGAAAATAACTATTTATCAATAGACTAAAGATATGATGTTCGGAAGAACTATTTATCAATAGACTAAAGTTGCTATGTTCGGAAGAAACCAAGTTTGAACCTTTAGAGGTCAGACATCAAGTTTCAACCTATAGAGGTTTTACATTGCTGTAAGTTTGAAATTATAAGATTAGCCTCTTCTATGGCATGCAGATTAAGGAAAATAACTATTTATCAATAGACTAAAGATATGATGTTCGGAAGAAACGACGTTTCAACGTATAGAGGTCAGACATGACTGTAAGTTTGAAATTATAAGTTTAACCTCTTCTACAGCTTGAGGATTGAAGAGAATGACTATTTATCAATAGACTAAAGTTACGATGTTCGGAAGAAACCAAGTTAGAACCTTTAGCGGTCAGACATCATGTTTCAACCTATAGATGTTAGACATTGCTGTAAGTTTGAAATTATAAGATTCACCTCTTCTATGGCATGCAGATTAAATAAAATAACTATTTATCAATAGACTAAAGATATGATATTCGGAAGAAACCAAGTTTCAACTTATAGAGGTCAGACATGACTGTAAGTTTGAAATTATAAGTTTAATCTCTTCTACAGCTTGAGGATTGAAGAGAATGACTATGTATCAATAGACTAAAGTTACGATGTTTGGAAGAAACCAAGTTTGAACCGTTAGAGGTCAGACATCAAGTTTCAACCTATAGAGGTTAGACATTGCTGTAAGTTTGAAATTATAAGATTAGCCTCTTCTATGGCATGCAGATTAAAGAAAATAACTATTTATCAATAAACTAAAGTTACGATGTTCGGAAGAAACCAAGTTTGAACCTGTACAGGTCAGACATTGCTGTGAGTTTGAAATTATAAGATTAACATCTTCTATAGCATGTGAATTAAAGCGAACAACTATTTATCATTAGACTAAAGTTACGATGTTCGCAAGAAACCAAGTTTCAACCTATAGAGGTCAGACATTGCTGTAAGTTTGAAATTATAAGATTAACATCTTCTATAGCATGCGGATAGAAAAGGGAAACCATTTACCAATAGACTAAAGTTACGATGTTCGGAAGAAACCTATTTTCAACGTATAGATGTTAGACATTGCTGTAAGTTTGAAATTATAAGATTCACCTCTTCTATGGCATGCAGATTAAATAAAATAACTATTTATCAATAGACTAAGGATATGATATTCGGAAGAAACTAAGTTTCAACGTATAGAGGTCGGACATGGCTGTGAGTTTGAAATTATAAGATTAACCTCTTCTATAGCATGAGGATTGAAGAGAACAACTATTTATCAATAGAGATTTGCTTAAAGTTACGATGTTCGGAAGAAACCAAGTTTCAACCTATAGAGGTCAGACATACCTTAAAATCTTCGCGCTGGAAACTGTTACTCGGATGAATAAAATGCGTGCGTTCAAGACTGAAACTAGAATGATAATATTCTGGTCGTACCTAAAAAGAACAAACATATATGAATGTAGTGTAGGGTACGTCAGCTAGCCTAGCTATCTCTACAACTCAAAGTTCGAAACATACCTTAAAATGCACGTGCTGCAGACTGTTATTCGGATGAATAAAATGCGTGCGTTCAAGACTGAAACTCGAATGATAATATTCTGGTCGTACCTAAAAAGAACAAACATATATGAATGTAGTGTAGTGTACGTCGGCTAGCCTAGCTATCTTTACAACTCAAAGTTCGAAACATACCTTAAAATGCACGTGCTGCAGACTGTTACTCGGATGAATAAAATGCGTACTTTCAAGCCTGTAACTCGAATTATAATATTCTAGTTGTACCTAAAAATAACAAAAGTATATTAATGTAGATATTTATAACCTAGCGTAGAAGTTGCTTTGCAAACACCAACTAACAGTTTAGGGTTACCTTAAGTTGAAGGCTGCAAACTGAAGAATAACATTCACAGCCGACGGAAATTAGACGGTCGGTAAAAAAGTAGAGGTTGTGCACACAATTAACACACACAGAGAACTGTGAGCGCTTGACACAGGCTGCGGCGAGTAAATGCTGCTTGTCACCAAGCGGATGTGAAAGTTGCAGACGTTTGCAGTACAGTTGGAACGAAATGTTTATGCAACAAGAGCTCTCCTGAGTGCCTTACGCTGAGTTCTGCAGGCTGACGTATTTAAGCACTAAGCCGGAATCGAACCGGCTGCTGATGCTGAAGTGCTAGAATTTAGGAGTTCTGCAGCAGATCGAACCTGGGAAGGTCAGCGCGCGTGATTGCAATGTTTGGGAAAAAACCAAGTTTCAACCTATAGAGGTCAGACATGGTTGTAAGTTTGAAGTTACAAATTAACCTCTACCATGTCTTCACCTTCTAACCCGAGAGTGCTGAAAACCAAAGGGCGAGTCAGCTAGCCTAGAGTTGCGATGTTCGGAAGAAACGTGGTTTTAACCTATAGAGGTCGGACATGGTTATGAGTTTGAAATCATTAGATTATCCTCTTCCTTGTCTACAACTTCTAATTCTCCTATCGTAAAATGCTAAACACAATGAAGGTTGTAAAATTTACTTGGTTCCTTAACAGCTAACCTAGCTATTTTTAAATAAAAAGCCTTTATTACCTAGCGTAAAAGCAGATGTAATAATACGATACGAAAGGACAAGTCAGCTAGCCTAGAGTTGCTATGTTCGGAAGAAACCCAGTTTCAACCTTTTGAAGTCAGACATAGTTGTGAGTTTCAAATTATGAGGTTAACCTTTTCTATAGCATAATATTTGAAGAGAACAACTATTTATTAATAGACTAAAGTCGCGATGTTCGGAAGAAACCAAGTTTCAGCCTATAGAGGTCGGACATTGCTGTAAGTCTGAAATTATAAGATTAACCTCTTCCATAGCATGAGGATTGAAGAGAACAACTATTTATCATTAGACTAAAGTCGCGATGTTCGGAAGAAAACAAGTTTCAGCCTATAGAGGTCGGACATTGCTGTAAGTCTGAAATTATAAGATTAACCTCTTCCATAGCATGAGGATTGAAGAGAACAACTATTTAACAATAGATTAAAGTTACGATGTTCGGAAGAAACCAAGTTTCAACCTACAGAGGTCAGACATTGTCGTGAGTTTTACTAAGCTAAGCCTACATCCACAGTACCCCATACCTGTTAGCAACAACACGAAACGCTGAGGTACCGAAATATACAAGTTCTACAAGCAGACGTATTTGTACTACGATTAAACGGGAAGGTTTGAACTCAGCTCGACACGCTGCTAATAATTTTAATGCGAACTGTACGCGTGCAGTGGACTTCGTACTCCACTGAGGCAAACACATTCCAGGTAGGAGCTGGCTAGCCGGATGTAGCTTGTGTGTGTTTGTGTGTCTGTGTAGGCTTGCTTCAAACTCCATCTAGAAAACACACATCCCAGATACTTTTCTTGTTCAGGTACTCTATAGTCTGCTTATTCGAAACCCGGTGCTAGTACATACCTACTCGCAAGGTATAACGCCTGAAATGCACTAGGAAGCAGCTAGCTGCTGCTCTCCTCCTGTTTTTACAACCGGTTGCCCCTTCCTAACATGAGATTTTAAATTGTAGGAACCTATTCTACGGCCGGATGCCCTTCCTGACCCAAGAATCTGTTTTTACAACTAGAAAATTAAATCACAGTTTCTTGAACTATTGTTTTACCGCTAGATGCCCCTCCTAGCGCTGAAAGACCAGGATTTAGCCAGTTAACATTCCTGATGTAACAACAAGCATGTTAGGTGCAAGTTATGCTAAGCAAACAATCGCTATCATACGCAAGCCGTTCAAAATTGTACTCTTGTTTTCTCTTAGAACAAATCGATTTTCTGATCATACGTTGTATATATATTCTTAATCGCTTCTTTTTAAATTGTCCGCTACTACGATCAAGAGCGCAGCACGGTGCTCTCAGATGGCGGATGTTGAATTTGCCGCCACCACATATCAAAGAATAGAGATGCCAACACGATGCTCTCTTAGCAGCTTTTCAAATTGTCCGCATGATAGCAGCACGATGCTCTGTAGATTAAAGATGGCGGTCGCAAGAGAGCAGCACGGTGCTCTGTAGATTAAAGAAGACGGATGACAGCTAGTGAAATTACCCGCATGATAGCAGTACGGTGCTCTGTTGGTTAAAGATGGCGGATGACAGCTGTCAAAAAGCACGTGGCTTTGTTTCCAAACAAGAGCACGTGGAATTTGCCACCACCACATTTCAAAGGTATCTAGCTAAAGAGGGCAGCACTGTGCTCTGCTGATTAAAGATGGTGGATGACGGCTGTCAATAAAGCACGTGAGTTTGTTTCCAAACAAGAGCATATAGAATTTTTCAAATTGCCACCACCACAAAGAGGGCAGCACGGTGCTCAAAGATGTCTGCTGTCACGTGGAATTATCTGCCACCACATTTCAAAGGTATCTAGCTAAAGAGGGTAGCACGGTGCTCAATGATGGCTGCTGTCTAAAAGAATTTTTCAAATTATCCGCCACCACATTTCAAAGGTAAGTAGCTAAAGAGGGCAGCAGTGTACTCTCTTGATTAAAGATGGCGGATAACAGCTTTCAGAAAAAAGCACGTGAGGTTGTTTCCAAACAAGAGCACGTGGAATTTGCCACCGCCGCAAAGAGGGCAGCACGGTGCTCTCTAGATTAAAGATGGCGGATGATAGCTAACGAAATTGCCCGCATGAGGGCAGCATAGTGCTCTGTAGTTTAAAGATGGCGGATGTCAGCTGACGCAAGAGGGCAGCAAGGTGCTCTCTAGATTATAGATGGCGGATGACAAAAAGCACGTGGCTTTCTAAAGCATGTAGGATTTACCGCCACCACATTTCAGCTAAAGATTGCAGCACTGTGCTCTCTTGACTAAAGGTGGCGGATGACAGCTGTCAGAAAAAAAGCACGTGAGTTGTTTCTAAACAAGGGCACGTGGAATTTGCCACTGCCGCAAAGAGGGCAGCACGGTGCTCTCTAGATTAAAGATGGCGGATGATAGCTAACGAAATTGCCCGCATGAGGGCAGCATAGTGCTCTGTAGTTTAAAGATGGCGGATGACAGCTGACGCAAGAGGGCAGCAAGGTGCTCTCTCGATTAAAGATCTCGGATGACAAAAAGCACGTGGCTTTGTTTCCAAACAAGAGAACGTGGAATTTACCGCCACCACATTTCAAAGCTATCTAGATAAAGATATTAGCACGGCGCTCTCTAGATTAAAGATGGCGGATGACAGCTGTCAGAAAAAAAGCACGTGAGTTTGTAAAGCACGTAGAATTTGCCACCGCCACAAAGAGGGCAGCACGGTCCTCTCTGGATTAAAGATGGCGGATGGCAAAAGCACGTGAGTTTGTAAAGCAATTCGAATTTGCCGCCACCACATAGAGTGCAGCACGGCGCTCTCTTGATTAAAGATGGCGGATGACAACTGTCAAAAAAGTACGTGGCTTTGTTTACCGATTCAAATCTAACGCTAGTGAGGTTAAGGTGGTAGCACTGAGGTTTAGGCCCGCCTAGATGGCAGCACTGCGGATGACAGGTTAGGAATTTGTAGCTACTGCGATAAAGAGGGCAGCACGTGCTCTGTAGTTTAAGGATGGCGGATGACAATTGTCAAAAAGCACGTGGATTTGTTTACAAATTCAAAATTCGCGCTAGTGAGGTTAAGTTGGTAGCACTGAGGTTTAGGCCCGTCAAGATGGCAGTACTGAGGTTAGTGATGCGTTGTTGTCTGTCAAAAAGCACGTGGCTGTCACAAAACTCGTGGATTTGTTTACCAATTCAAATCTCGCGCTAGTAAGGTTAAGTTAGTACCACTGAGGTTTAGGCCAGTCAAGATGGCAGCAGTGAGGTTAGCGATGCGTTGTTGTCGATGACAGCTGTCAAAAAGCACGTGGCTTTGTGTACAAATTCAAATTTCGCTCCAAAATTAAAATTTCCCTCCAAAATATAATTTCCCGCGGGAGGCGGAGGCCTCTCCCGAGAGGCGGAGGAGGAGGTGGCCGCAGAACTGTCCTATTATACTACTCACATCCGCCATCTTTAATCTACAGAGTACCGTAACGCACTCTTTGTGGTGGTGGACAATTTGACAAGCTGCCAGTTTTAATGAAGATAGCACCGTGTTGCTATCTTTATTCTTTGATATGTGGTGCTAGGTAATATTCTTAGCAGCCATCTTTAATCAAGAGAGCACCGTTTTGCGCTTTTTATCGTAGTATCGGGCAATTTAAAAGAATCTGTCAAGCAATACCTTTGTTCTAAGTGAAAAAAGAAAAATAATAAGACTACAGTTCTGAACAGCTTGCGTGGGATAGCGATTGTTATAACCTCCTTTTCCCTGCTCTGTCAAGGCATAGATTTATCGAACATACAACGCGAAGCCAAGAGTGTGCAGCGATACCATTATTGTGCATGTTTGGACTTGCGAAACATATCAAGACTAAAATCGATGTTGATATCTTCAACATGTAATTAGAACATTGGTTGGTGTGTTCAGATTACTAACTAGAACCAAACACGGTACAGCATGTGTTTAGAACATGTCAAGGGATACCTTTGTTCTATGAAAATCAGATTGAAATATAACAACACTAGAATCAATGCTGTTAACCTTAACATGTGATCAGAACATTAATTGAAGTATTCAAAACACTAAATAAGTGATCAAGACTAGAAAAGAACACGATACGAGATGTTTGAGAATACCTTTATACATATCGCATACCTGCAGTGATGCATGTTTAGATTTGAACGCACATACTGCTGCTGGAAATCCTATAGTTTGATGTTGTAGAACATCGCATCGCAAGACTAGAATCAAGCACTCTTTAGAAAAGAAAAAATTCTCTTCTCGACAGACTTACTAAGCTGCTCTTCTTCTTCTGTCAAGGTACATCTCTATCGAACATACATTACAAAAGCATGATTGAAAAACATAACAAGGCTAGAATCGAACACTGCACTCGGTGTTGTTAACTTCAACATGTGATTAAAACATTACATTAGATTAAAACATAACAAGACTAGAATTGTGCACTGCACTCGATGTTGTTCACCTTAACATGTGATCAGAACATTAATTGAAGTGTTCAAAACACTAAATAAGTGATCAAGACTAGAAAAGAACACGATACGAGATGTTTGAAAGTACATTTATGCGTATGACGTGCCTGCAGTGATGCATGTTTAGACTTGAACACACATACTGCTGTTAGAAACACTAGAGTTTGATGTTGTAGAACACCGCATTGCAAGACTAGAATCAAGCACTCTTTAGAAAAGAATCCTCTTCTCAACATACTTACTAAGCTGCTCTTCTTCCTCTGTCAAGCTACATCTCTAACGAACATGGATTGCAAAATTATGATTGAAAAACGTAACAACACTCGGTGTTGTTAACTTCAACATGTGATTAGAGCATTACATTAGACTAAAACATAACTAGACTAGAATCGATGCTGTTAACCTTAACATGTGATCAGAACATTAATTGAAGTGTTCAAAACAATAAATAATTGATCAAGACTAGAAAAAAACACGATACGAGATGTTTGAGAATACCATTATGCATATCGCGTACCTGCAGTGATGCATGTTTAGACTTGAACACACATACTGTACCGGTTACGACCTGTACATAAGTATTTTTTGAGCATAAGTTACGTTTATTTACCACGCGTAATGTTCCGAACGCGCCTGGTTTGTTTACCAGCAGCGAGGACCAGCTAGCGAGTGTATGACGACTGTGAGCTGTGACGTAGCCACAGGGGCTAGCTAAACCGTCCGCTCATCTCAACACGTGTTACCAGCCTTGACTGGTATTTTCTGGATTCCACGTCACTTGTTCTAGAGAGTTCGATGGAGAAAATTTTGAAATTTCTATAATAATGTTGCTAGCGAATCGAGCGATATGTCATCTTGTTTGGGATCACCTAAACGTCCCAATGCTCGAGTTTCAAGCAAATCTATCGAGGGATTCGGGAGATATTCAATCAAACCGTATTATGACGTAGACATCCCGGATTGAATAAAAGGAGGAACTACTGTAGCCTATTCACACAGTTTCAGCTTGTAGTCAGCGGGGACACTCTTGCTGCTACTATCATCGTGGAACTCTGTCATTATACACTGACTGACAGAGCAAATGCAACACCAAGAAGGAGTGTTTCGAAAGGGATGAAAGTTGGGGAAAAAACAGAGACGGCACGGACGAATAATTGATGTCTTTTTAAAACCGATATGCAGGTTACACAATGCGCACGGCATCGACTCAGTAGGATGTAGGACCACCGCGAGCGGCGATGCACGCAGAAACACGTCGAGGTACAGAGTCAATAAGAGTGCGGATGGTGTCCTGAGAGATGGTTCTCCATTCTCTGTCAACCATTTGCCACAGTTGGTCGTCCGTACGAGGCTGGGGCAGAGTTTGCAAACGGCGTCCAATGAGATCCCACACGTGTTCGATTGGTGAGAGATCCGGAGAGTACGCTGGCCACGGAAGCATCTGTACACCTCGTAGAGCCTGTTGGGAGATGCGAGCAGTGTGTGGGCGGGCATTATCCTGCTGAAACAGAGCATTGGGCAGTCCCTGAAGGTACGGGAGTGCCACCGGCCGCAGCACATGCTGCACGTAGCGGTGGGCATTTAACGTGCCTTGAATACGCACTAGAGGTGACGTGGAATCATACGCAATAGCGCCCCAAACCATGATGCCGCGTTGTCTAGCGGTAGGGCGCTCCACAGTTACTGCCGGATTTGACCTTTCTCCACGCCGACGCCACACTCGTCTGTGGTGACTATCACTGACAGAACAGAAGCGTGACTCATCGGAGAACACGACGTTCCGCCATTCCCTCATCCAAGTCGCTCTAGCCCGGCACCATGCCAGGCGTGCACGTCTATGCTGTGGAGTCAATGGTAGTCTTCTGAGCGGACGCCGGGAGTGCAGGCCTCCTTCAACCAATCGACGGGAAATTGTTCTGGTCGATATTGGAACAGCCAGGGTGTCTTGCACATGCTGAAGAATGGCGGTTGACGTGGCGTGCGGGGCTGCCACCGCTTGGCGGCGGATGCGCCGATCCTCGCGTGCTGACGTCACTCGGGCTGCGCCTGGACCCCTCGCACGTGCCAAATGTCCCTGCGCCAACCATCTTCGCCACAGGCGCTGCACCGTGGACACATCCCTATGGGTATCGGCTGCGATTTGACGAAGCGACCAACCTGCCCTTCTCAGCCCGATCACCATACCCCTCGTAAAGTCGTCTGTCTGCTGGAAATGCGTCCGTTGACGGCGGCCTGGCATTCTTAGCTATACACGAGCCCTGTGGCACACGACAACACGTTCTACAATGACTGTCGGCTGAGAAATCACGGTACGAAGTGGGCCATTCGCCAACGCCGTGTCCCATTTATCGTTCGCTACGTGCGCAGCACAGCGGCGCATTTCACATCATGAGCATACCTCAGTGACGTCAGTCTACCCTGCAATTGGCATAAAGTTCTGACCACTCCTTCATGGTGTTGCATTTGCTCCGTCAGTCAGTGTACAAGTGTGGGAAGACGATCCTTCCAAGTACTGTAAGTGGACTCATAAGACTTCGAGTGTTGTAGAAAATTTTCTAAGTCTTCGTAATTGAACTTAAAATATTTACAAGTGTTAATTGAATGGACTTGCATTATTTACGTGCCTTCGAGACTGAAACTTTTCTAAGTGTTTGGAATTGTATTATTTACGTGTCTTCGAAGCTGGAATGTTTCTAAGTGTTCGTGAAATGGACTTGTATTATTTACATGGAATATTTGCGACTGTTGAGGATCTCATCCTTCTAATAGACAGCGATTGATTAACATTGCTAGTGATGAACTTTAACTTTCCAACGGCTCTAAACAAAGTTAGGATTTCACTTGCATTTACTCAAAGACTTGTACATTTGCCAGTGTTGGTTTAAAAGACTTATAAATTTCGTCAGTGAATTTATTTATGTGGAAGGACTTGTGTTTTCGTCAGTGGTCACTCAAAGACTTTACGAATTTCACCAGTGATTAAATTTAAATATATTCAAACTTCCAAGTGAATGGACTTGTGTTTTCATTCGAGTTTATTCAAAGACTTGCACCTTCGCCAGTAATGAACTTTGAGTTTAACTATAATTTCACAAGAAGGGACTTGTATTTTTCGTTGCCAAATGGGGATTTTCCTAGTGATGAACTCTAAAATTATTAATACCACTCATATCGTTTTAGGAGTGTTGGAAGTCTTGATGTACAATTATCAATAACTCTGCTTATAAGTTGATCATCCAAGGTTTTCATGGACTCAGTGCTACTAGTGACCTTGGGAACATCAATCCTCTCAGTCTCATTGCCTCATCGCCTGGATCACCGGCGTTCAACCCGGGCTTCAGAGTTTTAGACATCTCTACTTGCCGTCAATCCAGACAGTCCAGCTGCCTCTGTCTGGAGTATCTGGAGTCCCTGGAATCCCTGGAGTCTACTGGAACGTGCTTCAACCAGCTTGGCTTGGTGAGCTGGAGAACCCGAGCCATACTATTGGAATACGAGGAAGACAATCCATTTCTACTTAGAGGTGATGTGCCAATTCATGACTTATTTGAATAAACTCTTGTGCAATCAGAGTCAAAGTTTTTTTGTAGATAGGACCTACCTCCTGTACCGAGCCCTAGCTACAATTAATCCAGTTTTTCGCCCTGAGAACTATAGTCATGCTACCTTAAAATTTAATCTGAGAGTCGGGCTCTTTTACTGGTACGGAGAGGGGGTAGTATACGTGGCACCCTACACGTAGGGGCTCGATAGCTAGGTCAACAGTGCTATCAATTAAGAGACAATTTTAACACCCTGGACTTGGTGTTCTTTCTTTCTTTCGTTATTTGCAAAATGAAATTTATGCCCTGGACGTGGCAAATAATTTGTGTTTTATGTGTTCTTTGTCATATGTTTGATTTCTATGTGCTGATATATGATGAACTGAGTGCTTTTGAACTATAAATCCACTGATATTTCAATTTATATTTGAAATTTTCTAAGTGTCACAAATTGAAATATTTTCATTACTCTCAACATGGAAAATATATTAGTAGCAATTGAAGCCCTTAGGCTTAATATGAATGAAGTTAACGCCAATTTAGATACTAGGCGTACTGCAACAAGTACTAGCTTAGAGCGACGCCTCACTGAAACTAATACTAATCTTTCTAGCTTGGCTGAGGCTAATGTGCAAACTAATGCTAATCTTGTCAGTGTAGACCAACGTCTAAGTAACTTAGCCCAGGCAAATATGGAATCAAATACCAACTTAGATAGGTGAATAGCTGAAGCAAATGCCGAAACTATAGCCACTCTTGCCAACCTAGACAGGCGGTTAGTTGAAGCTGACGCCAGGTTAGATAAGCGTTTACATGACGTGGTTCAATCCCAATTTACGGAAATGAACACAAAATTAGAATCTCGTTTTGAGCAAGCAAGTGTTCGAATAGAAGAAAGATTCACTGAGATCCACTCCCAATTTACTCGCAATATCGAAGAAATTAAGAATACTATTAAAGATCAAGTCTTAGAAGCTGTTAAGGAAGATTTAAAGAAGGTTGCTCCTTCCGTTCAACAACTTTCACAGGGCATGAGGAATTCAAGGCCGAATTTCAGGAGTCTCATGGTCAGCTTTCGCAAATGCAGGCCAAAATTGTTTCCGTCCAGGATACCTTAAGGGAGACAGTTGAGAATGACATTTCCAGAGTTGGAAACGAAGTTGCTCTATTAAAAACTAAACAGGTCGAGTTTGACAAACGATTCACTCAGCAAGCAGATAATACGACCACACAAATTAGTCGTATTTGCAAAGATGTGGGTGAACTTAAAACCGAATTGAAGAACGATGTCAAACAAGTCGAAGGAGTAGTCCAACTCCAATTAGGAGATGTCAAAAGTAATCTCGAACAATTAGCCACTAAGGTCGTTAATCTTGAATCTCGAGATACTTCCAGACCTATCTCTAGTTCGATAGAAGGAGTCGAAGGAACGTCGTACCAGACGACTATTGTTAAAATCCAAGAGGAAAACCTCCTAAATTTTCTGGTAAAGAAGACTATATTGCTAAGGAATTTCTCATAAATGTAGCGGAATATTTTCAAGAACATAAGATTGGCGAAGATAGAAAGCTAAGGACAGTTGCCGATTACTAAAAGGCAAAGCTCTTTCTTGGTTTTCCGTATTCAAGTCCAATTTCAAGGCATATTCTGATTTTTATAAGGCGTTAATTGACCGTTTCGGGAATGTAGAAACGCAACACCTTATCAAACTTCAACTGTACTCGAGAAGGTATAACACCTCCATCAATACTTCTCGATACGCAGACTTTCTACTATCCCAGTTGAAGAAAATGCAATACTTAGATCCTCCTTTGCCTGAGAAGGAACTTATTCAGGTTATTACTTTGCAATACCCTTCTCACGTCCAAGAAATTTTAGTAGCTGCTAACAGAACTTGGATCAATTCGACGGTGTATTACGACGTCTGTATACTGCTCATGCACAGGGCACTTTAAAGCCGAGCAAGAATAAAGACATAGCTGCTCACCCAGTGGAGGTTAATGCTTCTGAGCAACCACGTCAAAGACCAGAACGAATGGATAACAAGGAAGAGAGAGATACTCAATCATCACCTCCGCGGTATAGAGGGTATAGAAAACGCCCATACCGTAGTCAGATGCCATAACCAACCAAACCTACTTGGTTGAAACAAGAAAGAAAACAAGAGAGTAGAGACTCAAATAATCCGTACTTACACAAACGATGGAAGGAAACACAGGACTACCTCCATCATTTGAAACAAGAGGGTCATCAACCTGGAGCGACTTCTCTTGAATATCAAGAATATAATAAGAGAAACAACACCTTTGGACAAAGTCCAGAATCCACGGGTACTGTTACAAAAAATCTTAAATATTTTCAAAACAAGATAGCCTGAAAATGAGGAGGTCGGGTCATTTCACGTTGATATAATTAATTATTGGCACATCGATGATGACTTACTGTTTGAGGACAAGTCACCTATTCGTCAACAGGTTTACCTATAATTAATATTACCATTGGGGGAGTCCAAGTATCATCATTGGTGGACTCCGGAGCGCAAGTGTCCCTGATTGCGGACAAACTGATAACATTGATTAAGGATAAATGTGATCTTCTGATTTTGCCAGTTACACAAGTGAAGATCAAGGGCATTATTCCTGACCGGAATATTAAGTGCAAGCAGCAAGTATTCCTTGAGTTTACCATTAATGAGGAAGTGTGTGAACATGTCTTTTTGATAATTTCGCCTATGAAATTCAAACTTATCTTGGGTTCAGACTTTTTGTCTAAGTATAAGGCTACTATTGACTACTCTGCCAACACCATTCATCTATGTAGGATTGGGTCTGTAGAGTTGCAGCTGGTGGATGGTGAAGACTATAGGCTTCAAGGGGTTGATTTGCCCTATACCCCAGTCGGTGGTGTGATTGACGAAGCCGCCCCAGTCGACGAGGTATTGAGAGAAGAGGTAATCCCGAGGAAGAAGAGGGACCCGTGTCAGAAGAAGAAGGAGATCCCGATGAAGAGGGACCCATTGAGGAAATTGTACATGACAAAGGGCCCGATTTTCTCACTTACATCTCCAGTGTACTTGAAGCGCCAGATCACCACCCTGACATAGCAGCGCCAGAGGAAGAAATCTATCAGGCTTATTCGGACGTTTTTGATGAAAAGCCTGGAGAAATTAAGAAGTTTAAGCACCACTTCAACGTCAAGGATACTTCGCCTTATAAGCGCAAACCATATCCAGTGCCCGAGAAGTACATGGAAGAAACCAGGACACTGATTCGCCAGATGGAGGCTGATGGAATTATTTCCAAGTGCGTCACGCCTTATATTAATCCGCTAACCATAGTAAGGAAACCCGATGGTAAGCTTCGTTTGTGTTTGGACGCACGTGCCTTAAATGACAGAATGATCCTTAAATATGACCACCCCCCTTCGCTTAAAGATGTCATTAAGCGATTTTTTGGAAAGAAGTATTTTTCAGGCATGGAGATTTCTAGATTTTTGGACAACGGTGCTTATGAGATCGCAAGATTAGATGGCAACCTTGAAGGCATTTACAATGCTTCTAATCTCAAAAAAATACTTCGAATAAGGTTCATTAAAGAAAATCCTCATCGTATTTTCTTTTCCCTGAGAGGGAGGGATATGTACCGGTTAGGACCTGTACATAAGTATTTTTTGAGCATAAGTTACGTTTATTTACCACGCGTAATGTTCCGAGCGCGCCTGGTTTGTTTACAAGCAGCGAGGACGTGCTAGCGAGTGTATGACGACTGTGAGCTGTGACGTAGCCACAGGGGCTAGCTAGACCGCCCGCTCGTCTCAACACGTGTTACCAGCCTTGACTGGTATTTTCTGGATTCCACGTCACTTGTTCTAGAGAGTTCGATGGAGAAAATTTTGAGATTTCTATAATAATGATGCTAGCGAATCGAGCGATATGTCATCTTGTTTGGGATCACCTAAACGTCCCAATGCTCGAGTTTCAAGCAAATCCATCGAGGGATTCGGGAGATATTCAATCAAACCTTATTATGACGTAGACATCCCGGATTGAATAAAAGGACGACCTACCGTAGCCTATTCACACAGTCTCAGCTGAGTAGTCAGCGGGGACACTCTTACTGCTACTATCATCGTGGAACTCTGTCATTATACAAGTGTGGGAAGACGATCCTTCTAAGTACTATAAGTGGACTCATAAGACTTCGAGTGTTGTAGAAAATTTTCTAAGTCTTCGTAATTGAACTTGAAATATTTACAAGTGTTAATTGAATGGACTTGTTTTATTTGCGTGCCTTCGAGACTGAAACTTTTCTAAGTGTTTGGACTTTTATTATTTACGTGTCTTCGAAGCTGGAATTTTTCTAAGTGTTCGTGAAATGGACTTGTATTATTTACATAGGTTCGAGACCCGAATTATTCTAAGTGTTCACTAAATGGACTTGTATTTTCATGTGTTCGAGACCAGAACTTTTCTACGTGATCATTGAATGGACTTGTATTATTTACGAGTATTCGAGGTTGGAATTTTTCTAAGTGTTCGTGAAATGGACTTGTATTATTTACATGGAATATTTGCGACTGTTGAGGATCTCATCCTTCTAATAGACAGCGATTGATTAACATTGCTAGTGATGAACTTTAACTTTCCAATGGCTCTAAACAAAGTTAGGATTTCACTTGCATTTACTCAAAGACTTGTACATTTGCCAGTGTTGGTTTAAAAGACTTATAAATTTCGTCAGTGAATTTATTTATGTGGAAGGACTTGTGTTTTCGTCAGTGGTCACTCAAAGACTTTACGAATTTCACCAGTGATTAACTTTAAATATATTCAAACTTCCAAGTGAATGGACTTGTGTTTTCATTCGAGTTTAGGCAAAGACTTGCACCTTCGCCAGTAATGAACTTTGAGTTTAACTATAATTTCACAAGAAGGGACTTGTATTTTTCGTTGCCAAATGGGGATTTTCCTAGTGATGAACTCTAAAATTATTAATACCACTCATATCGTTTTAGGAGTGTTGGAAGTCTTGATGTACAATTATCAATAACTTTGCTTATAAGTTGATCATCCAAGGTTTTCATGGACTCAGTGCTACTAGTGACCTTGGGAACATCAATCCTCTCAGTCTCATTGCCTCATCGCCTGGATCACCGGGGTTCAACCCGGGCCTCAGAGTTCGAGACATCTCTACTTGCCGTCAATCCAGACAGTCCAGCTGCCTCTGTCTGGAGTATCTGGAGTCCCTGGAATCCCTGGAGTCTTCTGGAACGTGCTTCAACCAGCTTGGCTTGGTGAGCTGGAGAACCCGAGCCATACTATTGGAATACGAGGAAGACAATCCATTTCTACTTAGAGGTGATGTGCCAATTCATGACTTATTTGAATAAACTCTTGTGCAATCAGAGTCAAAGTTTTTTGTAGATAGGACCTACCTCCTGTACCGAGCCCTAGCTACAATTAATCCAGTTTTTCGCCCTGAGAACTATAGTCATGCTACCTTAAAATTTGATCTGAGAGTCGGGCTCTTTTACTGGTACAATACTGCTGTTTGAAAACCTATAGTTTGATGTTGCAGAACATCGCATTGCAAGACTAGAATCAGGCTTGTTTAGAAAAGAAAAAATATCTTCTCAACATACTTACTAAGCTGCTCTTCTTCCACTGTCAAGGTATATCTCTATCGAACATGCATTGCAAAAGCATGGTTGCGCAAGTTTAGACTTGAACACATACTACTGTTCAAAAACATATACATACTATAGTTCGATGTTGTAGAACACTGCATTACAGAACTAGAATCAAACGCTGTTAAGAAAAAGAAAAATCTCTTCTCAACATACTTACTAAGCTAGACGATAACATACTTCCGAATTTGCTCAGCACCTTCTTTCTTGCTCTTATTGTTCTTCGAGAGGAAAGAGTAGGAGGAGGAGGAGGAGGAGAAGGTAATGCCTAATCTAAAATAAAAGAATATGCTAATTCTGCATTATTTATTATATATTAAATACTACAACTTATAGTTAGGACTTTTACTGATGTTTAGCTTACTCCTCCACATTGCAATAGTATAAACCTTTTCTTCTGAGATATAGATGCGCATAAAAAAGAACAAAAAGATATAATGTAGCGTAGAAGCACTTGTGATAATAGGGTATGAGAGGGCAAGTTGGTTTGTTAACAGCTAACCTAGCTATCTTTAAATCAAAGACCTTTATTACCTAGCGTAAAAGCAGATGTAATAATACGATATGAAAGGATAAGTCAGCTAGCCTAGAGTTGCGATGTTTAGAAGGAAACAAGTTTCAACCTACAGAGGTCAGACATTGTTGTGAGTTTGAAGTTACAAGATTAACCTCTTCCTTGTCTACACCTCCTAATCCTCCTATCGTCAAATGCTAAAAACCAATGAAGGTTACATAAGTTACTTCGTTTGTTAACAGCTAACCTAGCTATCTTTAACTCAAGGACCTTTATTGCCTAGCGTGAAAGCAATCGTAATAATTGTATATGAATTGACAAGTCAGCTAGCCTAGCGTTACAATGTTTAGAAGAAACTAAGTTTCAACCTATTAAGATCAGACATTGTTGTGAGTTCGAAGTTACGAGATTAACCTCTTCCGTGTTTACGCCTTCTAATCCTCCTATCGTAAAATGCTAAAACTTTGAAGGTTACAAAATTTACTTGGTTTGTTAACAGCTAACCTGGCTATCTTTAAATCAAAGAGCTTTATTGCCTAGCGTGAAAGCAAATGTAATAATACGATATGAAAGGATAAGTCAGCTAGCTTAGATATGTAATGTAGAGAAGAAACCAAGTTTCTACCTATGGAGGTCAGACGAATTTAAGAGATTAACCTCTTCCTTGTCTACGCTTTCTAATCCTCCTATCGTAAAATGCTAAAAACAATGAAGGCTACAACAGTTACCTGGCTTGTTAACAGCTAACCTAGCTATCTTTAACTCAAAGACCTTTATTACCTAGCGTAAAAAATGGAATAATAGGATATGAAGGGGCAAGTCAGCTAGCCTAGAGTTGCGATGTTTAGAAGAAACGAAGTTTCAATCTATAGAGGTCAGGTATTGTTGTGAGTTTGAAGTTAGGAGATTAACCTCTTCCTTGTCTACGCTTTCCAATCCTCCTATCCTAAAATGCTAAAACAATGAAGGTTATAAAAATGTTAAGACCGCTCTACTACGTCTTACCTTCTGCCTCAAGCTATAACGAAATTTCACTTACTAACGATCAACCAGCATGAAGGATTGAAGAGAACAACTATTTATCAATAGAGATTAGCCTAAAGTTGCAATGCTTGGGAGAAACCAAGTTTCAACCTATAGAGGTCAGACATTGTTGTGAGTTTTAAAAAGCAGACAGAGAGAGATGAATGTTCTATACCTAACAAAGTAGAAGCACTCTTGTTGTAAAAGCTACAGTAACTCAATATCCTTCCCTCGAGTCGTAAAGAAAAACGAAAAATCAATTCATAACGATCAACCAGCATGAAGGATTGAAGAGAACAACCATTTATCAATAGAGATTAGCCTAAAGTTGCAATGTCCGGAAGAAACCAAGTTTCAACCTACAGAGGTCAGTTATTGTCGTGAGTTTTCAGAAGCAGAGAGAGAGAGAGAGAGAGAGAGAGAGATGAATGTTCTATACCTCAGAAAGTAGAAGCACTCTTGTTGTTAAGTTAGCTAGCCTAGAGTTGCGATGTTTAAAGAAACCAAGTTTCAACCTATAGAGGTCAGACATTGTTGTGAGTTTGAAGTTACGATATTAACCTCTTCCTTGTCTACGCTTTCTATTCTTCCTATCATCAAATGATAAAAATTTTGAAGGCTACAAAATTTACTTGATTTGTTAACAGCTAACCTAGCTATCTTTTAGTTAAAGACCTTTATTGCCTAGCGTAAAAGCAGATGTAATAATACGATATGAAAGGACAAGTCAGCTAGCTTAGAGTTGCAATGTTTAGAAGAAACCAAGTTTCAGGCTATTGTGGTCAGACATTGTGAGTTTGAAGTTACAAGATTAACCTCTTCCTAGTATGCGCTTTCTAATCCTCCTATCGTAAAATGCTAAAAACAATGAAGGTTATAAAATTTACTTGGTTTGTTAACAGCTAACCTAGCTAACTTTAACTCAAAGACCTTTATCGCGTAGCGTAAGCAAATGTAATAATAGAATATAAAAGAACAAGTCAGCTATCTTAGAGATGTAATGTTCAGAAGAAACCAAGTTTCAACCTATGGAGGTCAGACGAATTTAAGAGATTAACCTCTTCCTTGTCTACGCTTTCTAATCCTCCTATCGTAAAATGCTAAAACAATGAAGGCTACAACAGTTACCTGGCTTGTTAACAGCTAACCTAGATATCTTTAACTCAAAGACCTTTGTCGCCTAGCGTAAAAGCAAATGTAATAATAGGATATAAAAGAACAAGTCAGCTAGCTTAGACATGTAATGTTCAGAAGAAACCAAGTTTCAACCTATAGAGGTCAGACGAAGTTACGAGATTAACCTCTTCCTTCTCTACACCTTCCAATCCTCCTATCGTAAAATTCTAAAACAATTAAGGTTGCAAAAGATACTTGGTTTGTTAACAGTTAACCAAGCTATCTTTAACTCAAAGACCTTTATTTGTCCAGCGGAAAAGCAAATGTAATAATAGGATATCAAAAGGGCAAATCAGCTAGCCTAGAGATGCAATATTCGGAAGAAACCAAGTTTCAACCTATAGAGTTCAGACGAAGTTACAAGATTAACCTCTTCCTTGTCTACGCTTTCGAATCCCCCTATCGTAAATTGCTAAAAACCATGAATGTTATAAAAGTTTCTTGGTTTGTTAACAGCTAACCTAGCTATCTTTAACTCAAAGACCTTATTACATAGCGTAAAAGCAAATATAATACCAGGATATGAAGGGACAAGTCAGCTAGCCTAGAGTTGCGATGTTTAGAAGAAACGAAGTTTCAACCTATAGAGGTCAGGCATTGTTGTGAGTTTGAAGTTACAAGATTAACCTCTTCCTAGTCTGCGCTTTCTAATCCCCCTATCGTAAAATGCTAAAAACAATGAAGGTTATAAAATTTACTTGGTTTGTTAACAGCTAACCTAGCTATATTTAACTCAAAGGCGTTTATCGCCTAGCGTAAAAGCAAATGTAATAATAGGATATGAAAAGGCAAGTCAGCTAGCTTAGAGATGCAATGTTTAGAAGAAACCAAGTTTCAACCTGTAGAGTTCAGACGAAGTTACAAGATTAACCTCTTCCTGGTATATGCTTTCTAATCCTCCTATCCTAGAATGCTAAAAACGGAAGAAACCAAGTTTCAACCTCTAGAGGTCAGACATTGTTCTGATTTTGAAGTTACGAGATTAACCTCTTCCTTGTCTACGCTTTCCAATCCCCCTATCGTAAAATGCTAAAAACAATGAAGGTTATAAAAGTTACTTAGTTTGTTAACAGCTAACCTAGCTATATTTAACTCAAAGATCATTATTGCCTAGCGTAAAAGCAAATGTAATAATAGGATATGTAAAGGCAAGTCAGCCAGCTTGGTGATGAATGTTTAGAAGAAACCTAGTTTCAAACTATTGAGGTCAGACATTGTTATGAGCTTGAATTTACAAGATTAACCTCTTTCTTGTCTACGCCTTCTAATCCACCTATCCTATAATGCTAAAAACATAAGAAACCACGTTTCAACCTCTAGAGGACAGACATTGTTCTGATTTTGAAGTTACGAGATTAACCTCTTCCTTGTCTACACCTTCTAATCCTCCTATCGTAAAATGCTAAAACAATGAAGGTTCTATAAGATACTTGGTTTGTTAACAGGTAACCTAGCTATCTTTAACTCAAAGACCTTTATTACCTAGCGTAAAAAATGGAATAATAGGATATGAAGGGGCAAGTCAGCTAGCCTAGAGTTGCGATGTTTAGAAGAAACGAAGTTTCAACCTATAGAGGTCAGGTATTGTTGTGAGTTTGAAGTTAGGAGATTAACCTCTTCCTTGTCTACGCTTTCCAATCCTCCTATCCTAAAATGCTAAAACAATGAAGGTTATAAAAATGTTACGACCGCTC